>NC_083569.1:42309648-42967148 GCF_027579695.1 Neoarius graeffei
ACTCCCCTAACACCACACTTTTCTAGTTTACTTAATAATATACTATGATCAATAGTATCAAATGCTTTTTTTAGGTCCACAAATACTCCAATTGCTATTTTTTTATTGTCTATACATTTTGTGATTTCCTCTATTAGTTCCATTAGTGCCATCAATGTTGATCTGTCCGTTCTGAATCCATATTGACTGTCTGTAAGGAGGTTGTGTTTTTCAATGAATTTGTCCAATCTATCTGAAAAAAGTTTTTCGAGTATTTTGGAGAATTGGGGGAGTAAAGAAACAGGCCTGTAGTTTGTGAAATGGTGTCTATCTCCATTTTTAAACAATGGTATCACTTTTGCAATTTTCATTTTGTCTGGAAATGTACCTGATTGAAAAGATAAATTGCAGATGTGGGTGAGTGGTTTCACAATTCCCTCAATAACTGTCTTTACTGTTAACATGTCTATATCATTCCAGTCTGCAGAAGTTTTGTTTTTACATTTTCTTACAATTTGGATAATTTCTTCCTCATCAGTTGCAGTTAGAAAAATTGTACTTGGATTTCTGTACTCCATATCTTCTATGTCCCCACATTGTGTTGTCTCAGGTTCCTTTATTTTTGCCGCTAAATCTGGTCCCACATTTACAAAGAATTGATTAAAACCATTCACCACATCCTCCATATTATTTATGGTCTTATCATTTTCAGTCTAATACTCCGGGTAATTTGTAGTTTTGGATCCATTTCTCACAATACCATTTAGTACAGTCCATATACCTTTAATATTGTTTTTATTTTTCTCCACTAATTTATTATAATAGTCTTTCTTACATATCCTTATAATATTAGTTAATTTATTTTTATATTTTTTATATTTTTCCTCTGCCTCTATAGTTCGATGCTTTAAGAATTGTCTGTATAATATATTTTTCTTTTTGCAGGCATTTTGTAGCCCTTTGGTGACCCACGGACTATTTGTATATTTATGTATATTACTGTATTTCTTTATAGGACAATTTTTATTATATAGTTCATTGAATATTATTAAAAATTCCTCATATGCTTTATCAACATCTTTTTCTTTATAAACTACATTCCAGTCCTGTATTATTAAATCATTTTTTAGTGCAATCATGGTTTCTTCAGTTTTCACTCTTATATATTTATAATTTTTAGTATCCTTTTTCTTGCTATAATTACAGTAATATACATTAAAAATAGGTAGATGGTCACTGATGTCTGTTAATAGTAGTCCACTCTCTATATTATTTTCCATGATATTAGTAAATATATTATCTATTAAAGTGGTGCTGTGAGAAGTGATCTTGCTTGGTCTAGTAATAGTTGGATACAGTCCCATACTGAACATTGAGTTAATGAACTCTTCTGTCATTTTGTGTTTCTTATGATTAAAGAGGTCAATGTTAAGATCACCACAGATGTACAAGACCTTCTGAGTTGATTTTATAAACATACTTTCCATCCAATCTATAAAAACTTCTATGCTTGATCCAGGAGATCTGTATATACAGCGAACCATTATATTTTTAATTTTTTCACAACATATTTCTATTGTAATACACTCCATCCAATCATCAACAGCTACCGTCATTTTATTATTAATTTTATATTCCAAACTATTATCAACATATATTGCCACTCCCCCTCCTCTTTTGTTCTTTCTATTGATATAATTTAATTCATACCTGTTCAGCTCAAAATCTACTCCCATCTCATCGTTGATCCAAGTTTCTGATATGGCTATTATATTGAATGGAGTATTGAACTGACTGAGATATTCCTTCATTTTATGGAAATTGGCATACAGACTTCTGGTATTGAAATGAATAATTGATATCTTATTTCTGTCTCTGATCTTTGCATTGTATTGATATTCAGTGTAATACCGGCAGCTGATATTGATGTTGCTGAAAAGATTATTTTCCGGATCAATATTATTTTCCATATCTTTTTTTTGTGCTCAGTATAATGGAAAGTGTCCAGTTCTTGTGTCCAGTGTCCAATCCTTGTGTCATGATTGTAAATTGCTTTGATTGGCTCCCTCAGAATTTGTCCAGTTCCCCAATATCTCGGATGACCAAGATCTTGGCCTCTTCTGGAGATCCCTTCAGCTTGATGAAAATCTTGCAGTTTTGTGTCCAAGTGTTCTGGATTTTCCCCTGTTTCCTTAGTAGTCTCGCCTTTTTTGCAATGTCTGGATTTTTTTTGGTTAAGTGCTCATTTAAAAACACATCTGAGCCTTTCAGTTTCTTCCCTTGTTTTAACAGTTGCATCTTATGCTTTCTGTTGGCAAATCGCATTATTACCACTGGTTTGCCTGTGTTGCTTCTCCGTGGGAGAGGGTGACATGCTTCGATGTTAGTGCTTTTTACCTCAATCCCCTTGGAGTGCAGGAATGCTAACACCTGTTTCTCCACAGAGTTAGCATCCTCCTCATTCAGTTCCTCTCCATCTCTTCTCGCCACTGCTCCAGCATATGAGCGGGGTTGAATTTGCAGTCCGGTCACAATGATGTCATTTATCCGGGTGTACTGCTCCAGCTCCTCCACTCGGTTCTCGAGAATGGCGATCCTCTTTTCCTTCTCCTTGTTCTGCAGCCTCAGAGCTTTGACCTCTTCTACCAGGTCCAAGATGGTCTTCTGCTGCATCCTGACAGCAGAGATTCCTTCACCCAGAAAGTCGAGGGATTTTTTAATATCGTCTATCTCCTCGACCGTAGGAGCTTTCTTCGGGGGCATTGCGTTGGTTGTTGTTACGCGGCCCGTTCCCACGCTACCTCTCGGCCTGCTCCCGCGCAGCCTCTCGGCCCGCTCTCGCGCAGCCTTGCTCCCGCGCAACCTCTCGGTCCGCTCTTGCGCAGCCTCGCTCCCGCGCAACCTCTCGGTCCGCTCTCGCGCAGCCTCGCTCCCGCGCAACCTCTCGGTCCGCTCTCGCACAGCCTCGCTCCCGCGCAACCTCTCCAATATATATTTTTGAGAACTTTCACTTTTACTTCACTATATTTTTTAACTTAATTGCATACTTTTACTCGAATACATTTTCAAAGAGCCGTTTAGTTACTCGTTACAAAAAAGAAAGGGAAAAAAACGTGTTTTAACTCCACTGACTGCAACAAAGTCAAGATGTGCCTGGGCTTGTTCACCACTTGTGCATGACAACCAATAGGCTACACCTGTTGGCTTCATGCAGTAAGCAGAAAGCTAGCTTCGCAATCAACAGCCCTGATGGAAGAGGAGATGGAAACAGCAGCTACTTTGGCTACAAATGAAGAGGAACCTGATGATGAGCACCCCTGGCCATATTTGAACACAATGTTCTCTTACGTTGATGTGAAGGATTTGTCCTATCGAATGAAGTGCCTCTTATGCCTTCCAAAAAAAACGTGGAAATTCTATCTTATAGAAACTCCCCATCCAATCTAAAGAAACACATCGAGGTAAGTTCTAGGTTTATGAAATTGTTACAGTATATTCCCATTTCAGCAACCATAGTATGAATATTCTAGACAAAATTGTGAAACCTTGAGCATTCCTGTACAAATGAACTTTGTTCTTCGGTTCCACACGGTTTTGGCATTTGTTGGCTGTAGCAGGCTACCTAGCTGCGAGCCTTTTCGGCTCAAGGAAAGGCATAGCTGTAAGTGTAAGGAGGACGAATAGGGAAAACTGGCATACAAGTTCAAAATGGAAAAAAAACATTAACACAATTGAAACGAGCTTTATGTGTGCTTCTGCTATCTAAGTAACAAAGCAAGGGTTAGCAAAGCTTGCAGTTCTGTCTTGGTGAACTGCTACACTGTCGAATTTCAGTGCTAGCTGGTGCGATGCCCATGGCGACATAACCTACAGTTTGGTTTTGAATATTTGACATTCAAATACATTTAAGCTGTGATGTAAATCACAGATTCTTCAAACAATTTTTACTGTCTTCATGATAATCCAGACTATACTGCAAGACAGTAAATTAAACAAAATCATACTATGATTTTCTACTATCCTAAATATTACTATATCACAAGTTAAATGCTCTTTTTAAATAAGTCCAATTTTAAATATTCAATTCCAACAAATTCATCATTGGCACTAAATGTAAGCCTATGTTTTATGTGTACAGCATGTTTTATTTAGCAACTTAAGCAAATTGGTAAATGTGATGCACTGTTTGTAAGTAATGTGTGGGTGAGTTAATTTGTGTTCAGTTTAACTAAATATAGTGTGTGTCCTTTTTTTGTCTGTTTCAGAGAAAGCATCCGCATCATGTTCAAAAATACATCGAGCTGACCACAGCAAAGCGGAAAAGGGTCAGTGGAGCATCCACCACCAGCAAGCAGGCCACGTTAACACAGTCTTTGACCATGACACCTCAGAAGAGAATTGACAAGGCCGTCGTTAAATACTTTGTACATGGGCTTCGGCCATTTTCTGTAGTTGAGCAGGAACCTTTCAGAGAATTAGTTAAGGACCTTGTCCCTAATGCCAAAATGATGTCCCGGGTGACTCTCACCTCCATGATTGATGATGGCTTCAAACAAATGAAAACAGCTCTGACTGAGGCAATGAAGGGGGTCGACCACATTGCCACTACTACCGACTGTTGGTCTGTCAGAAGGCGAGGCTTCATCGGTGTTACTGCACACTGGGTTGACCCTGAGACTCTTCAAAGATGTTCAGCAGCCTTAGCTTGCAGACAGTTGAGGGGTTCACACACATTTGACCTGCTAGCCAATGCTCTGAATGACATACACGCGGAATTTGAGATTCGAGGCAAGATTGTGAGGACGACCACTGATAATGGTTCGAACTTTGTCAAGGCTTTCCGAGTGTTTGGGGAAGATGAGAACAACAATGTGGAGGGAGTTGAGGAAGCTGAAGAGTCTGCACAGTCTGAAGAGGAAGACGATGGTGGAGTGGATGAGGACGAAGATGTACAGTACGTTGATATGGCAGCTCTTCTAAATGAAGATGATGGCTTTGAATTTCAACTACCGAGACACCAATGCTGTGCTTGTCATATCTTAAATCTAATCGCTAGTGAAGATTCCACAAATGCAACCTCCAATGATGCATACAAAAAGCTGCACCATGCAACGTTTGGCAAGTGTTACGGCCTATGGAACAAATGTGGAAGATCCACACTTGCAGCTGAAATGATTGAAGATGTCTGTTCCATTCAGCTTCTAAGACCAAATAAAACAAGGTGGAATTCCTTGTTCATGGCCGTGGAATGCCTACTCCAGATTAATAAAGAGAAGGGAGAGGAGGCCCTAAGAGCTATTGCCACCAACCTGAAGGTCCCAATGTAAGTAGACCTAAGAATTGTATGTTTTTTTATTAAAGTAAATATGGAATAACAGATACAGATAAACAAAACAGATTTCCAGTGTTTTTTGTTTTTCATCATAGGTGCTATTTTTTCACATTGTATCAGAACTGTGAAATTTCTATTTAGTGTTCATGTATAATTCTTGGTTCCATCTAACAAATATCCGGGTGTCGTGTGTGTTCTTTTTTTGTCAACACAGGTTCAACCCAGCGGAACTTGCATTTCTCACTGAATATGCTGCTGTAATGAGCCCTGTCGCCCAAGCAACCAACATATTGTAAGCAGAGACCAATGCACAAATGGGGTGGCTACTTCCTACAATCCACCTGCTGACAGTCAAACTCAACAAGCTCAAGTTGCAGCTGAAGTACTGCAGGCCTCTTGTTGATGCTCTACAGTCTGGAATTCAGAACCGTTTTGGGCACATGTTCAGGGATGCTGAGCTGGTTGCAGCTGCAATTCTTCTTCCCAAATTCCGAACGACATGGACGAAGGACGACGCTACCATCAAAATGGGTAAGGCATGCATATAGTTAAAAGTGTGTTTGTGTCTCGACACTTTGTAATATTAACAGTTTTGCATGTTTGTTGTACAACACCGATCCCAAAAAAGTTGGGACAAAGTACAAATTGTAAATAAAAACGGAATGCAATAATTTACAAATCTCAAAAACTGATATTGTATTCACAATAGAACATAGACAACATATCAAATGTCGAAAGTGAGACATTTTGAAATTTCATGCCATATATTGGCTCATTTGAAATTTCATGACAGCAACACATCTCAAAAAAGTTGGGACAGGGGCAATAAGAGGCCGGAAAAGTTAAAGGTACAAAAAAGGAACAGCTGGAGGACCAAATTGCAACTCATTAGGTCAATTGGCAATAGGTCATTAACATGACTGGGTATAAAAAGAGCATCTTGGAGTGACAGCGGCTCTCAGAAGTAAAGATGGGAAGAGGATCACCAATCCCCCTAATTCTGCGCCGATAAATAGTGGAGCAATATCAGAAAGGAGTTCGACAGTGTAAAATTGCAAAGAGTTTGAACATATCATCAACAGTGCATAATATCATCAAAAGATTCAGAGAATCTGGAAGAATCTCTGTGCGTAAGGGTCAAGGCTGGAAAACTATACTGGGTGCTTGTGATCTTCGGGCCCTTAGATGGCACTGCATCACATACAGGCATGCTTCTGTATTGGAAATCACAAAATGGGCTCAGGAATATTTCCAGAGAACATTATCTGTGAACACAATTCACCGTGCCATCCGCTGTTGCCAGCTAAAACTCTATAGTTCAAAGAAGAAGCCGTATCTAAACATGATCCAGGAGTGCAGATGTCTTCTCTGGGCCAAGGCTCATTTAAAATGGACTGTGGCAAAGTGGAAAACTCTTCTGTGGTCAGACAAATCAAAATTTGAAGTTCTTTATGGAAATCAGGGACGCCGTGTCATTCGGACTAAAGAGGAGAAGGACGACCCGAGTTGTTATCAGCGCTCAGTTCAGAAGCCTGCACCTCTGATGGTATGGGGTTGCGTTAGTGCGTGTGGCATGGGCAGCTTACACATCTGGAAAGACACCATCAATGCTGAAAGGTATATCCAGGTTCTAGAGCAACATATGCTCCCATCCAGACGACGTCTCTTTCAGGGAAGACCTTGCATTTTCCAACATGACAATGCCAAACCACATACTGCATCAATCACAGCATCATGGCTGCGTAGAAGAAGGGTCCGGGTACTGAACTGGCCAGCCTGCAGTCCAGATCTTTCACCCATAGAAAACATTTGGTGCATCATAAAACGGAAGATATGACAAAAAAGACCTAAGACAGTTGAGCAACTAGAATCCTACATTAGACAAGAATGGGTTAACATTCCTATCCCTAAACTTGAGCAACTTGTCTCCTCAGTCCCCAGACGTTTACAGACTGTTGTAAAGAGAAAAGAGGATGTCTCACAGTGGTAAACATGGCCTTGTCCCAACTTTTTTGAGATGTGTTGTTGTCATGAAATTTAAAATCACCGAATTTTTCTCTTTAAATGATACATTTTCTCAGTTTAAACATTTGATATGTCATCTATGTTCTATTCTGAATAAAATATGGAATTTTGAACCTTCCACATAATTGCATTCCGTTTTTATTTACAATTTGTACTTTGTCCCAACTTTTTTGGAATCGGGGTTGTAGGTGCATGAAATTGGACAATGAATGAGTGCAAAAAAATAAATTCAAATAATACTTTAATGTTTCACTTCCTTAGGCCGATATCACAACATGGTAGAAGGTTGCATTGCATCATTTAAGTACTGTAACTTTCTATATTTCAGGAATCGATTACATCAAGCAACATATAGAGGATTCTTCCCTCCAGCCGGGTGTGACCAGGTCGAGTTCATCAGATGAGGATGACTTCTTCTCGTCCCTGCAGGTGTCGAAGACCCAAGATGGTGCCAAACAGTTGGACGCCTACCTGTCCTGCTCAGCTGACCACATGGACTTGCTGAAGTCCTTCCCTTCTGTTTGCAAGCTGTCTGTCAAGCTCAACACGCCACTGCCAGCATCAGCAGCATGTGAAAGGCTGTTCAGCATAGCAGGGCTTGTTTTCAGCCCACAAAGAGTACGGCTAAATTCTAGGCATTTTGAAAGCCAGCTGCTTTTGAAGATGAACAGAAAGTTTTACAGTTTCAAGTGATGGTGGGGGTTATGTGCAAGGATGACCTCAAAGGAGGTTTAAGTTAGAGGGGAAGAATAAAAAGGTCAAGGGCAAAAGTGTGTATTGGGGATGGGGAAGTGGGGCTTGAATGTGCAAAAAGAAAATCTGTTGGTGCTATGTTAAATGTTAAGATTTAGTTTATAAAGTGCAATAACGATAGCAGCTCTTTTTTGTTTTATATTTTGTCTTGATGGTGTGATGTACGCCTCATTTTCAGTACTATTTTATTTTTCAAAAAAAGGTTTCAAACTGTGGTCACCCTCTTCAGATGCCAGATAAGCTTCAGTTTTCTCCAAATTACTTTTTTCTTTTGATTATTATGACAGCAATTGGTCGTGTATGCACCTCCGTAGTTTATAAAGTGCAATAACAGTAGCAGCTTTTTTTGTTTTTTTTTCTTAATGGTGTGATGTATGCCTAATTTTCAGTATATTCTCTTAGTTTAAAAAACAAAGGGAAAAAAATGAGAAAAAAAGTGTCAAAACTGTGGTCTCCATCTTCAGATGCCAGATAGGCAGCTTCATTTTTCCTCCAATTTATTTTTTTCTTGTTTATAATGGTTGTGTGTGCACTTCTATTTTCAGCAGTGTAATTGCTTGTCATGAACCATTGGTGACAAATTACCTTCAGTTTACCAAAATATTAAAAATATTACAAATTCAGATTGCCTTTGCTTGTTTACTTTTACGTGTACTTTTAATTACATTACTTGAGTACATTTATTTTTGCATTACTTGTCATACTTAAGTGCAAGAAATATCAGATACTTTAAGACTTTAACTCAAGTAACATTTCAGTCAGTGACTTTGACTTTTACCAAAGTAATTTTTTGGAAGGGTACCAATACTTTTACTTGAGTGTGATTTCCCAGTACTTTATACAACACTGCTGGGTTTTGGTGTGCATTCAGTTGTCTGGGAAATGTGCCAAGGACTGCATTGTAGGTGGCTGATAAATGATGTCTTAGACCCCCACATCTGTTCAGTGATGGCCGTTCCAGGTTGACAGAAATGGCTTCTTTAACTCCTCGCTCATACCAACGATCCTCTCTGGCTAAAATGCATACGTTGCAATCCTGAAATGAATGTCCTTTGTTGTTAAGATGAAGGTAGACAGCAGAGTCCTGGCCTGAGGAACTGGCTCTCCTGTGTTGAGCCATGCACCTGTGAAGCGGTTGCTTTGTCTCCCCAATATATGAGTCTGTACATTTCTCACTGCACTGAATGGCATACACTACATTGTCCTGTTTGTGCCTGGGTATTCTGTCCTTAGGGTGGACCAGTTTCTGCTTCAGAGTGTTACTGAGTCTGAAATGTACCGGAATGTTGTGTTTGTAGAAGATCCTCCTGAGTTTCTCAGCTAGAACAGAAATGTAGGGAATGACAATGTTCTTGCATTTGTTCCTGTTATCCTCCTTGTCCGTTCTGTTCCTTTTTCTGCTCTTGAGAAAAGAGCAAGAGCAGAAAAAAGAACAGAATGGACAAGGAGGATAACAGGAACAAATGCAAGAACATTGTCATTCCCTACATTTCTGGTCTAGCTGAGAAACTCAGGAGGATCTTCTACAAACACAACATTGTTTGTAGAAAATAGAAAATGACTCCTTCAAGACAACACCTTACTGGATAGAACAAACCTTACCATGGACCAGATTTGCACCCTGCTCAACCTCTGCCTGACTACCACTTATTTCCAGTTTAATAAAAGTTTCTACAGACAGAAGCATGGATGCATCATGGGCTCACCAGTGTCCCCTATCGTGGCCAATCTTTACATAGAGGAAGTGGAACATAAAGCTTTGATCACTTTTTCAGGAGTTGCTCCCAGCCACTTGTTCAGATATGTGGATGACACCTGGGTTAAAATCAAAACCCATGAGGTGGAAGCCTTCTCTAAGCACATCAATGCAGTGGATATCAACATCAATTTCACCCGGGAGGATGTCAGTGGGAATAATCTAGCCTTCTTGGATTGTGATGTACATATTAGACAAGACAGAAGCCTTAGCATTGAGGTCTACTGGAAACCCCCCCCACACAGACCAGTACCTACTCTTCGACTCTCACCACCCACTGGAACACAAATTGGGGGTCATTAGGACCTTGCAACTCAGAACATTCCTACAACGGTAGAGGGAAAGAGAAGGAGCAGAATCACATCAAGAAAGCACTTCAGAACTGCGGGTATCCCAACTGGTCTTTCTTCAAGAGCAGAAAAAGGAACATAATGGACAAGGAGGATTACAGGAACAAATGCAAGAACATTGTTATTCCCTACATTTATGGTCTATCTGAGAAACTCAGGATGATCTTCTACAAACACAACATTCCGGTACATTTCAGACCCAGTAACACCCTGAAGCAGAAACTGGTCCGCCCTAAGGACAGAATAGCCAGACACAAACAGGACAACATAGTGTATGCAATTCAGTGCAGTGAGGAATGCACGGACACATATATTGGGGAGACAAAACAACTGCTTCACAGGTGCATGGCTCAACATAGGAGAGCCAGTTCCTCAGGCCAGGACTCTGCCGTCTATCTTCATCTTAACAACAAAGGACACTCATTTCAGGATTGCAACATACGCATTTTAGCCAGAGAGGATCATTGGTATGAGTGAGGAGTTAAAGAAGCCATTTCTGTCAACCTGGAACGGCCATCACTGAACAGAGGTGGGGGTCTAAGACATCATTTATCAGCCACCTACAATGCAGTCCTTGGCACACTTCCCAGACAACTGAATGTACACCAAAACCCAGATGTTTTCAGTGACTCACAGGAGGACAGAGAGAACCAGCAATCCATTGATCACCCTAACGACACTTGAGGCCGTTCACACCCAGCCTCCAGTGACCCACACCAACAGGATGGCTCAATGACACCTTAGGATTGCTTTTCATCCATGAGAGGATAAATTCCTGATACTCCCTATTAGTCAGACAGAACTGAAGAAGCCTTTCAGATGAGAGGTGAAACGTCTTCAAGAATCTTCAAGCAAGTCCAGTTGCTCTCTTTTACCACCCACAACTGTATGGCTGAAATCATCTCTAACTCTAGTATCCAGATTGACCTGTCTTCTGTTCCTTTTGGACATGGGGTGCATGTATATGTTGATGGGTTTTGCTCAAAACCTGATGACAGTATATTCCATTGTGGCTACTCTGTTTGCTCTCTACCAACACTTTTTTTTGGATGCTCACTCTCTGCCTTTAAGCTTGTAGCCTTAACCAGAGCATGGCAATTCTTCCATGGTTGAACAGAAACAATCTATAATGACTCACATTATGCTGTTGGTGTTTCCCATGATTTTGGAAAAATTTGGCAATCCAGTGGCTTCAATTCTGCTGACAGTAAGCCTATTTCTATTGCTACATTAGTCTCCAACCTCATTCAAGCTTGCACTTTACCTAGCCAATTAGCCATTGGTAAGGTTAAGGGTCATGTCATAGGAATTTCAGAAAATGCTAAAGTTAATGCCTTCGCAGACGAAGTTGCTAAATGAGCATCATGTCTGCACCTGCTTGCACTCAAGACTAAGTTTCCCAGAATTCACAGTGGTCTTCAAATATAGCCACCATTGATGATGACAACCATTCTGCACTTCACTGCTCACAGTCTCCTGATTACTTATTGCACACACATGACTCAATCACCACAGTACACTATATCAGCACACTCACAACATCAGAACTTTGCAAAGTAAACACTCAGTTCTATGTGTATGATTTTACCAAGCCTTTTGATCATTGCTCTGCTTTTCTGGTCTGAATTTATTTTGTACTTTGGGCATTGCCCTTTTGATATTGCCTCTGATATCCTCTTTGTGTCTCACCTGACCATTGCCTGTTTTGTGATTCTGTTTTCTGCCTTATGATTTGGATTTGTCTGCCAGTTTGCCTGAATAAACTCTTAGCTTTTACATCTGTCTGTTGCCTGCATATCTGACAATGGGCAGCAAGGCATGGTACACCATTGCCTCACATTTCTACTCAAAATCTACACTCATTGTTTAGCAATGTCTATCCATCCATTATCCATAACTGCTTATCCTGCACAGGGTCACGGGCAAGCTGGAGCCTATCCCAGCTGACTATGGGTGAGAGGCGGGGTACACCCTGGACAAGACACCAAATCATTGCAGGGCTGACACATAGAAACAAACAACAATTCACATTCACGGTCAATTTAGAGCCACCAATTAACCTAATCTGCATGTCTTTGGACTGTGGGGAAAACTGGAGCACCTGGAAGAAACCCACACAGACATGGGGAAGACATGCAAACTCCATACAGAAAGGCCCCTGTTAGCCACTGGGCTTGAACCCAGAACCTTCTTGCTGTGAGGCAACAGTGTGAACCACTACACCACCGTGCCGCCCTGTTTAGCAATGTTCTGATCACTAATGATATTGATCTGTCTTTTCTTCAGTCACAAGCAACCCCACCGGTAGTGCAGTTGTTGCTGTGCCACCTTTTGGCACAGCAACAACTGCACTACTGGTACTGATGGCCTCATACATGACCCTCAAGGTCACACAGCTCTTTCTAATAGTACTCTGCTTTTCCTTGTGCACCATATTCATGGTTGCACAAATAGGGGTAATTAAGGCAATTGAAAAGCAGTTCTGTATTACTGATGTGTGTAAACCCATCAAATTACTGTTGGATGCATGCTTCAATTGTGCTAGGGTCAATAATACAGGGAGCAAGGCCAAATGACACTCTACCGCTGCCTGAACCAACATTTCAATGTTTACAAATCAACTTCAGACACATGCCACCCATAAGAAATCTGAAATACATGTTGGTAATTGTAGACAGTTTTTCAAAATGGGTCAAAGCTTTTCCTTGCTCTCAAGAAAATGCTAACACAGCAGTTAAAACACTGGCAAAAGAACTATCCCCAGATTTGGTATTCCTACTACCACTGATAGTACCTCAAAGACATTTCATAAACCTTGTCAATATCTAAACATTGTTTGGAAGTTTCACATACCCTGTTACCCACAGTCTTCTGGGGTGGTAGAGAGAATAAATAGGACTTTAAAGGAAAGACTAACTAAGGCATGCATGGAAACAGGGTAGATTTGCTACTTACTATTTTGTGTGAGATAAGAATGATACCAAATAATACAACCAAATTGTCCCCATTTGAGATACAGATGGGATGACCATTTCCCATTGCTTGGGTAAAAGGTAACCCTGGACCCTCTCTTTCAGGTGACATGGACACAATCCTCAGTGATGACACCCACAAAAACTCCCACTCATCCTTTTCTTCCAGGTGACAAGGTGTTTGTGAGAAGCCTCTACCTATGAAAGTTCCTAAACATCTTTTAAGTGTTGTGAGAAGAAATGGCAACATTATAAAGTAATAAATGCTTTACTGTCCCAACATTTTTTGAAGTGTGTTGCAAGAATAAAAATTGAACTGTGTGTGTGTGTGTGTTTGAAAAAGCAATATAATTCATGAGGTAAAACATCAAATAATGTGCTGTTGTATTGTTTTGAGTTCAATACAGGTCAAAGATTATTTACAAATCATTGTTTTAATTTCAACATTTCATTTCATCTCATTATCTCTAGCCGCTTTATCCTGTTCTACAGGGTCGCAGGCAAGCTGGAGCCTATCCCAGGTGACTACAGGCAAAAGGAGGGGAACACCCTGGACAAGTCGCCAGGTCATCACAGGGCTGACACAGACACAAACAACCATTTGCACTCACACCTACGGTCAATTTAGATTCACCAGTTAACCTAACCTGCATGTCTTTGGACTGTGGGGGAAACCGGAGCACCCGGAGGAAACCCATGCGGACACAGGGAGAACATGCAAACTCCGCACAGAAAGGCCCTTGCCAGCCATGAGGCTCGAACCCGGACCTTCTTGCTGTGAGGCGACAGCGCTAACCACTACACCACCGTACTGCCCAATTTCAACATACCGTCCCAAATTCTTCTGATTTTGGCTCATATTATGAAACTTTGGCAAAGTAAACAAATGGCACTTCAGCAGCTATAGATTGAATATTCATGACATAATTGTACATTTTAGCTTGCCAAGTGAAGCTAACTATAAAGTTGAACATGAGTGATCACTTCTTAAAGATTCTCTACATTGCACATTGACATAAAAACACCTGCATAGTGAAAGTTTTGACAGTGACAGTAATCAGACAGCAACAACTGTAGAGTTTTCTTTGCACCTTAACTATTAAACATAGCCTATTTTGAGCATTTTTTCATTTTTTTGCCACATCTTTTTTTTTTTAAATCAGGATACAAGTTATTTGATATTTAAAAACTTAAATGGCTTAGCTCTTACCATCAGAAAAGAAAAACTGCTTGATATTAGGGAATTTTTTTTGCATGTACTGGATATTGAAAAATTGTGTTTTCAAAGGAGATATGGTTTTAGAAATAGTAAGAGTAGACTCTCTGTGATCTGGGAAAAAAGTAAATTCCATGACATTATATGGCTTAATAATTCAAAAGAATATATGGTTAGTATAATAAGGATTGTCTCCACTTGGTTTCATGCTGATTGCCAAAGTTATTTGATCACAAATAAGGTGTGTGTTTTTGCTCAGGATTAGCCTATTTTTTAAAAAATAGATTTTAGATATTGTCTGGTCTTTACAGGACCAGGAAAAGTAAATGTGTTTAATTTAGTTGTTTATAGAATGTTTATGACAAAATAAGTAAAATAAGTAAGTAAATAAATTTATATTTACACACACACACACACTAGTGCATCTCAAAAAATTATAAAGTGAAATATTTAAAGCCTTTTTTGTTTTAATTTTGATGATTATGGTTTATAGCTCATGAAAATGGGCGGCACGGTGGTGTAGTGGTTAGTGCTGTCGCCTCACAGCAAGAAGGTCCTGGGTTCGAGCCCCGGGGCCGGCGAGGGCCTTTCTGTGAGGAGTTTGCATGTTCTCACCGTGTCCGCGTGGGTTTCCCCCGGGTGCTCTGGTTTCCCCCACAGTCCAAAGACATGTAGGTTAGGTTAACTGGTGACTCTAAATTGACCGTAGGTGTGAATGTGAGTGTGAATGGTTGTCTGTGTCTATGTTTCAGCCCTGTGATGACCTGGCGACTTGTCCAGGGTGTACCCCGCCTTTCGCCCGTAGTCAGCTGGGATAGGCTCCAGCTTGCCTGCGACCCTGTGGAAGGATAAAGCGGCTAGAGATAACGAATGAATGAATGAATGAGCTCATGAAAATCAGAAATCCAGTATCTCAAATTATTAGAATATTCCCTAAGATCAATCAAAAAAAAGGATTTACAATGCAGAAATGTCCAACTTCTGAAAAGTATATTCATTTATACACTCAATACTTGGTTGGGGCTCCTTTACCATGAATTACTGTATCAATGCGGTGTGGCATGGAGGTGATCAGTCTGTGGCACTGCTTAGGTGTTATTGAAGCCCAGGTTGCTTTGATAGTGGCCTTCAGTGTATCTGTATTTTTGGGTCGGGTGTTTCTCATCTTCCTCTTGACAATACCCCATAGATTCTCTATGGGGTTCAGGTCAGGCAAGTTGGCTGGCCAATCAAACACAGTAATATCATGGTCAGCAAACCATTTGGTAGTAGTTTTGGCACTGTGGGTAGGTGCCAAGTCCTGCTGGAAAAGGAAATCAGCATCTCCAAAAAGCTCGTCAGCAGATGGAAGCATGAAGTGCTCTAAAATCTCTAAAATGGCTGTGTTGACTTTGGACTTGATAAAATACAATGGACCAACACCAGCAGATGACATGGCACCCCAAATCATCACAGACTGTGGAAACTTCACACTGGGCTTCAAACCCCTTGGATTCTGTGCCTCTCCACTCTTCCTCCAGACTCTAGAACCGTGATTTCCAAATTAAATGCAAAATGTACTTTCATCTGAAAAGAGGACTTTGGACCACTGAGCAACAGTCCATTTCTTTCTCTCCTTAGCCCAGAAAAGACACTTCTGACATTGTCTCTGGCTCAGGAGTAGCTTGATATTAGGAATGCGAAAGTTGTATCCCCTTTCTTGAAGATGTCTGTTCGTGATGGGTCTTGATACACTGACACCAGCCTCAGTCCACTCCTTGTGAAGCTCTCCCAAGTTCTTGAATCAACTTTTCTTGACAACCCTCTCAAGACTGTGGCCATCCCTGTTGCTTGTGCACCTTTTCCAGCCACACTTTTCAGCAATGACCTTTTGTGGCTTACCCTCCTTGTGGAGGGCATCAGTGATCATCTTCTGGACAACAGTCAAGTCAGCAGTCTTCCCCAAATTGTGGTTGTGTGTACTGAACTAGACTGAGAGATACACTGTGTTCATACTGTTTTACTCAAACTCGAAATGAAATATTCTAATATTTTGAGATGATTTTTTTTTATTTTTTGTACTGTATGTCATACTGATTAAAATTAAAATAGAAAAATGCTTGAAACATTTTAGTTTATGTGTAATGAGTCTATAATATATAACATTTCACTTTCTTAAATAGCTGATGGAAAATATTGAACTTTTTCACAATATTCTCATTTTTTGAGATTCACTAGTATATTACATTTTTTTAAAATTATGCCTGGTTAAAAACTACTTCATATTTAGTGCTAGAATTTGATATACTGTATAAAATGTTTCTCATCTCATCTCATTTTCTTCCACTTATCCGGGGCCAGGTTGCGGAGGCAGCAGTCTGATCATGGAAGCCCAAACTTCCCTCTCCCCAGACACCTCGGCCAGCTCCTCGGGAAGAACACCGAGGCATTCCCAGGCCAGCCGAGAGACATAGTCCCTCCAGCATGTCCTGGGTCTTCCCCGGGGGGACATGCCTGGAATACCTCCCCAGGGAGGCATCCAGGAGGCATCCGAAAGAGATGCCCGAGCCACCTCAGCTGATTTCTCTCGATGTGGAGGAGTAGCGGCTCTACTCCGAGCTCCTCCCGAGTGACTGTGCTTCTCACCCTATCTCTAAGGGAGCGCCCAACCACCCTGTGAAGGAAACTCATTTCGGCCGCTTGTATCCGCGATCTTGTTCTTTCGGTCATTACCCAAAGCTCATGACCATTGGTGAGAGTCAGAATGTAGATCGACCAGTAAATTGAGAGCTTTTACTGGTGTTTTTATCACCAACAATTTAGATAAATAGTGTTGCTTGAAAGTTTGTGAACCCTTTAGAATTTTCTATATTTCTCCATAAATATGACCTAAAACATCATCATATTTTCACACAAGTCTTAAAAGTAGATAAAGAGAACCCAGTTAAAGAAATGAGACAAAAATATTATACTTGACCATTTATTTAGTGAGGAAAATGATCCAATATTAAATATCTGTGAGTGGCAAAAGTATGTGAACCTCTAGGATTAACAGTGAATTTGAAGGTGAAATTAGAGTCAGGTGTTTTCAATCAATGGGATGACAATCAGGTGTGAGTGGGCACCCTATTTTATTTAAAGAACAGGGATCTGTCAAAGTCTGATCTTCACAACACATTTGTGGAAGTGTATCATGGCACGAACAAAGGAGATTTCTGAGGACCTCAGAAAAAGTGTTGTTGATGCTCATCAGGCTGGAAAAGGTTACAAAACCATCTCTAAAGAGTTTGGACTCCACCAATCCACAGTCAGACAGACTGTGCACAAATGGAGGAAATTCAAGACCATTGTTACCCTCCCCAGGAGTGGTCAACCAACAAAGATCACGCCAAGAGCAAGGCGTATAATAGTTGGTGAGGTCACAAAGGACCACAGGGTAACTTCTAAGCAACTGAAGGCCTCTCTCAAATTGGCTAATGTTAATGCTCATGAGTCCACCATCAGGAGAACACTGAACAACAATGGTGTGCATGGCAGGGTTGCAAGGAGAAAGCCACTGCTCTCTACAAAGAATATTACTGCTCATCTGCAGTTTGCTAAATATCATGTGGACAAGCCAAAAGGCTATTGGAAAAATGTTTTGTGGACGGATGAGACCAAAATAGAACTTTTTGGTTAAAATGAGAAGTGTTATGTTTGGAGAAAGGAAAAACACTGCATTCCAGCATTAGAACCTTATCCCATCTGTGAAACATGGTGGTGGTAGTATCATGGTTTGGGCCTGTTTTGATGCATCTGGCCCAGGATGGCTTGCCATCATTGATGGAACAATGAATTCTGAATTATACCAGCAAATTCTAAAGGAAAATGCCAGAACATCTGTCCATGAACTGAATCTCAAGAGAAGGTGGGTCATGCAGCAAGACAATGACCCTAAGCACACAAGTCATTCAAAGAACGGTTAAAGAAGAATAAAGTTAATGTTTTGGAAGGGCCATGTCAAAGTCCTGACCTTAATCCAATCAAATATTGTGGAAGGACCTGAAGCGAGCAGTTCATGTGAGGAAACCCACCAACATCCCAAAGTTGAAGCTGTTCTGTAGGGAGGAATGGGTTAAAATTCCTCCAAGCCGGTGTGCAGGACTGATCAACAGTTACTGGAAATGTTTAGTTGCAGTTATTGCTGCACAAGGGGGTCACACCAGATACTGAAAGCAAAGGTTCACATACTTTTGCCATTCACAGATATGTAATATTGGATCATTTTCCTCAATAAATAAATGACCAAGTATAATATTTTTGTCTTATTTGTTTAGCTGGGTTCTCTTTGTCTATTTTTCAGACTTGTGTGAAAATCTGATGATATTTTAGGTCATATTTATGCAGAAATATAGAAAATTCTAAAGGGTTTACAAACTTTTAAGCACCACTGTATATTTGGATTCTTTATTGAAGCTGTCAAGGACAAAGCTGGCCAGAACATTTGCTAAGTCTCCTTGGAAACAGCAGCAAGTTTTTTGGTGATAAACTGAAAGCTTGAATTATATGGTTGTATCTGCTAAAAGATAGAAAATTCAGATAATCTGCTGAACTGAGACTATCTCTCCACCCAGCTACATATTCCACATGTACAGGGAATGTTCCTACCTGACAGATGATGCGGATAATTATTTAAGACACACCAGTAGTACCAGCATGCATGGGTAGACCACATAAAGCACTGGTGTATGTGACTGTTTTTTTTTTTTTTTTTGAGCAGTCTAATCAAAGTCCTTCTCATGTTACAAGGCACATTGGAGCAGTCTAATACATGGATAAAAAGAGATAATATAAGGGTTATTAAGGCTGGCAGCCATCAAGCATACTGGATGTGTATTGCTGGGTGAAACCTGCAGATGCACATTGGTGTAGCTCTGTTGTGGAATTTGGTGTTGTTCAGTGTGAAGCAGTAGGGTCAGTTCAGTCTACCAGAGGTGACAGAAGCTCTGATCTCTGCTTTCAGGGTAAAAAAAAGTATGTTTCTTTTCACATTTCCACTGTGGTTCAAATTAAAGAGGGGACATGGACTTGGAATGTGGTCATTCCTGTGCAGGCTGTGGCGAGCATATGCCTGTAGACGATGGGCACAATCACAGATGCCCCTTTTCCACCAAAGCAGTTCCTTGGCTGGTTCGGGGCCAGTGCTTAGTTTGGAACCGGGTTTTCTGTTTCCACTGACAAAGAACTGGCTCTGGGGCCAGAAAAAACGGTTCCAGGCTAGCACTAACTCTCTGCTGGGCCAAAGGAAAGAACCGCTTACGTCGGGGGGGGGGGGGGGGGCGGAGTTGTTAAGACCAACAACAATAACAAGACCGCAAAAGATCGCCATTTTTAAGTGACGAGAAGCAGCAGCTGTACAAACGCGAAGTCATCCATTATTATTGTTGTTGTTGCCGCTGCTGCTTCTTCCGTGTTGTTTTTGCTTTGATATTCGCACCAAGGTTTATGTAAATGTAGCGCCGTAACTGACGTATACAGTGACGTAACTGACATATACAGCGACATAATGACGTATACAGCAACATAATGACGTGGCTCTGCTTAGCACCACGAGCTATGGAAAAGCAAACTGGTTCTCAGCTGGCTTGCAAGTTGAACGAGTTGTGAACCAGCACCAGCACTGGCTCCAAACCAGCCCTGGAACTGATTTGGTGGAAAAGGGGTAAGAGTATCCTGCCTGGGACATAGCAACATCCCGGTGGGCTGGGAAGATCCTGCCTCCTGGATGAATTGCTTTATTATGACAGCTCAAACTAGGGAGGCAATGTGCTCTTTGTTTAAAGGAAAAGGCAAGCCATTTCCACTCCAGTAGCTCAGCAGGTTAAACCTCCAAAGGGGGCTGGGCTCAGAATTTGGGTCAGACTTAGCCCCCACCCCTCCATCCACTGAGAAGAGGTTGAGAAGGGCAGGGATGGCAGCCAGGCCATACCTGCTGGTCACAGATGTAGAAGTGGAGGAGGAAGAACATGTTGATGCTGAATCATGATACAGATAAGGAGACCCTCACAGATACAGATAAGGAGACCCTCCCCTCTGGTCAGCCTCAGGCAGATCCAGAGGAGAGAAATGGTTAGCAGTCATACTGAAGCCATCTCATTAGGGCCCTGATGGAAAGGGCTTTTAGTGCCCTTGGTATTGATCCCTCAATAAGGGCTGACTCTGCCCCCTTCTTCTTTGATGAGTCTGGGGAGATAGGCCAGCCCCCTTTTCTGTAACTGCCAGAACTGTAGGATGATGGATACCTTGCTCGCTAAGATGCACAGAGCCATGGCAATCCAGTTTCAGATAGCTAAAGCAGGGGCTTGCTATATCAGCAGCAGCTCACATAAGTTGTACTGCAGCCTTCAACTTATCAAACAGCTTAGGCAAATTGCTTACGTGCTCCCTAGGCTGATAAAAAAAGAACAAACAGAAGCAGCTGGCAAGGCTATGGCTGCACTGTCATTGGTGAGATGCCATTTGTAGTTGCCTCAGTCCATGCTGCAGCAGGAGGACTGAGCCTATCTGATGAAGCTGTCTGTAATATCATCAGCCTTGCTTGGATGAGGGGCTAGTACCCTGTTTCAACAAGATTGGGAGGCCTGCCATTGTGCTTGGGAAGTATTCAATACCTTTGGCCACCACTGGGGTCGGTGTAGACTATCAAGGGGGCCTGTTCAGGATGAATGTCCCTGACAGTTGAGGAATTGAGGTCATATTTGGAGATCTCTAAGTGGGGCAGATTCAGGCATGGAGGTCAGGGTGTTGGTGGGCTTGGTACTGAGGTTCCCAGCAGCCACCAGCTTCCCACGACATCAGCAAAAACCCAGTCAGCCACCGCACCACCTCAGACTGCCGCAGTGTCTGGGCAGCTCTGTGTTTGGACACCTGGGTGGTCTCAACCATGATCTACAGTTACTGGCTCCAGGATCAATACCAATCACATCAACGATGGCCCTGTGGCAAAGGGAAACATTATAAAGGGAAGTTTCGACTCTCCTGGCAAAAGGAGTTATAAGAAAACTAGAATTGGGATTAAATTCCCACTATTTCCTCATCCCCAAAAAGGATGGTAGTCTCAGGATAATCCCAGTGTTGTAGTTGAGTCACTAAACCTCGAGTCCGAGTCCAGTCTCGAGTCCCCAGTGTTCAAGTCTGAGTCAAGTCCAAGTCATGAAAAGAAATTTCTAGTCGAGTCTGAGTTGAGTCCACTATTGATCCGAGTCGAGTCCAACACTCCAACTGCACCATTTGATGGTGGCTGTTTTAGTGCCATTAACATTAGTTTGTTCCTGAACATATGACATAGGAACAGGTGAATGTGCATTCTCTTTTTCAGGGAGTGCGAAGTATTCTGTCAGAGATTGTTGGGAGATGGATGTAAGTGCAGAAGGTGTGTTTATTAATACAAGTGAAGACAGGTAAACAATCCAGAATGGCAGGCAAAATCATAAAACAATGAAACAGGCAATACTGTAGGTCGAGCGAGGAACAAACAGGCTATCGTAGACTAGGCAGAATCAAAGATGAGAAACAGGAAATCAGGGATCAGGAAACCAAATGAGGAAATAAGGCTAGGTAATGTGTCAGCAACGCAAATCAATGCTTTGCAAAGTAAATGCGTTTTCACAATTTTTATATACAGTAGGTGCATTGATTGTGCCTTAATCCTGTGCAGGTGTGAGTCGTTTATGGTGTGCATGCGAGAGTCCACTTGGTGCACGTGCTATTCGTAGCACGCCTGAGAGTCTATCTGATGCATGCGCCAAGGTGTGCAGGTGTGACACTCTTGCACAAAATTTGTACAAAATTAATATATATATAAATATCTTATACCAAATTATGGCGGCATGTTACAAAAATAAAGAAAAAAATCTGAGTCCTTGTCTCCAATTTACAAGTCAGAATGTAATTAATGTAGGAGTCCAAGTCCCAGTCATCAGTGTTCGAGTCCAAGTCAAGTCATGAATCCTAAAAATTAGGGCATGAGTTGGACTTGAGTCCAAATCCTGGACTTGAGTACTACAAGCCTGGATAATCCTATACCTCATGGGCCTCAATTGGTTTCTTCAGCCCCTGAAGTTCAAGATATTGACAATTCCCTGGGTAAAGCAGGCAATCCATAGCCTAGTAAACTAGACCCACCTGCCTAGCGGCCAAAAATATTTTTGCCTAGCGAGTGGGTCTAGCCTCACACCATATAAACAAAAACACCCCGGGCATCAAATCATGCCCGCCAATCACAACGCAAGGTTTTTGTTTGGATTCTTTGGGCGGGCTTTTGCAGGAGTGATGACAAAGCTGTGCGACGCTGGAGAAAGCACAGCAGGAAAGATGGCTACGGCTAGTGAACAGTGCGTGTTTGACTCCACTTTGGAATCAGTTTTAGAAGAATTAGACTTGGAGTTTTCGTTGAAACATGAGCAGGAAGAGGCTCTCCGCTCATTCCTTTTCAAGAAGGACATTTTCGCTGTTTTGCCGACCGGCTATGGCAAAAGTCTGATCTACCAGCTGGCTCCGCTCATAGCCAAAAGGATGGGGCTAGTTTGTGCAGTACGAAGAATTAATAAACAGCTTTGAAACATTACTTTTTGATTGTTTCTTATTTTCCCGTTATTTTAAATTTAAGGGAAATTATTTCACCAAACACCACTAAATAAAAACTCTCAAAAACAGTTTAAGCAAACCCTTGAAAAACACTTGGAAAAAAAATGAGTGTATGTGGTACAGACTCCAAACTTGTGGTCATTATCTCCAGACTTCTTAATATCTAGAACCTGTTTATTAATTAATACGCATTTTGAAAAATTATTTATTTCAAGGTCTCCCCCACTGCTTTCTGTCGCTCTGACTACGTCGCAGTCACTGTTGCGCTGATTGGTCAGAGCGTTGGCCTATACACACAGAGACAGTTTGAAAGACAGCGGTTTGTTCCTCCCACCCCCTTCGGAAATGTCTACGGATCGAGGCCAGACTAAATATTCACATTTAGTCTGGCTTGCCAGGCTAGGCAATCCAGGCAGGCAATCAGTTTGCCACCAAAGACCTCAGGGATGCCTACTGTCAGATTCCCATGTGGGAAGGTAACAGGCAGTTCCTAAGGTTCACCTGAGAGGACAAGATCTTTGAATTTTGTGTTCTTTCTTTTGGGATCTCATTAACCCCTCACACCTTCACCAGGTGCATGGATGCAGTCCTTGGGCCTCTGCAGCAGGACATTCTCAGAGTCCTAAACTGTTTGGACAATTGGTTGATATGCTCCCAGACAGACAAACATGGTTATCCCTTCTTTTCCTGCAAACAGAATCAAGAACAGAGGCAGAGATGATCCCCACTTTACACTGTTATATTTCTACATCAGGGTCATGCAGGACCACAGGGTAACTGACTAACTCTTTGTGTGCTTTAAAGAGGAGGGTCAAGGTAGACCACTATTAAAGGCTTGACTGCCCCACTGGATCATAGAAGTGATCTAGCAGGCATACAAAGGAGTGAGAGTACCTGTGCCACCTGGCATATGGGTACATGCCACCCATGGAATTTCAGCTTCCTGAGTGCTGTTAAAACAGACATTTCTGCCAGAGATCTGCACATCAGTTATCTGGTCTATTCCATCCGCATTCACCTGGTTTAACTGACTGAATATGTCTGCATCCACTCCTTTTGGGGAGTTGGTTCTGCATGCTACTCAACCATAGATATTGTCTATAGTCCCCCAACAGGCCTGGTGACCCTGCTGTCAGTGGCCTATGTTGAGGTGCTGTCTGAGCCTGCACATTAGCCTTGTGCCTGGTGGGCTAGCTTGAGCACACATTTTCACCCCTGTGGTCACTGGCCTTGATGTCTTGAAGGGCCAGTGAAGCTCTTAGTAGCACCTTGTGCCTGAGCACATATAGTGGTGCTTGAAAGTTTGTGAACCCTTCAGAATTTTCTATATTCCTGCATAAGTATGACCTAAAATATCAGATTTTCACACAAGTCCTAAAAATAGATAAAGAGAACCCAGTTAAACAAATGAGACAAAATTATTATACTTGGTCATTTATTTATTGAGGAAAATGATCCAATATTACATATCTGTGAGTGGCAAAAGTATGTGAACCTTTGCTTTCAGTATCTGGTGTGACCCCCTTGTGCAGCAATAACTGCAGCTAAACATTTCCTGTAACTGTTGATCAGTCTTGCACACCGGCTTGGAGGAATTTTAGCCCATTCGTCCATACAGAACAGCTTCAACTCTGGGATGTTGGTGGGTTTCCTCACATGAACTGCTTGCTTCAGGTCCTTCCACAACATTTCGATTGGATTAAGGTCAGGACTTTGACTTGGCCATTCCAAAACATTAACTTTATTCTTCTTTAACCATTCTTTGGTAGCACGACTTGTGTGCTTAGGGTCGTTGTCTTGCTGCTTGACCCACCTTCTCTTGAGATTCAGTTCATGGACAGATGTCCTGACATTTTCCTTTAGAATTCACTGGGATGATTCAGAATTCACTGTGCCATCAATGATGGCAAGCCGTCCTGGCCCAGTTGCAGCAAAACAGGTCCAAACCATGATACTACCACCACCATGTTTCACAGATGGGATAAGGTTCTTATGTTGGAATGCAGTGTTTTCCTTTCTCCGATCATAATGCTTCTCATTTAAACCAAAAAGTTCTATTTTTGTCTCATCCATCCACAAAACATTTTTCCAATAGCCTTCTGGCTTGTCCACGTGATCTTTTGCAAACTGCAGACGAGCAGCAATGTTCTTTTTGGAAAGCAGCGGCTTTCTCCTTGCAACCCTGCCATGCACACCATTGTTGTTCAGTGTTCTCCTGATGGTGGACTCATGAGCATTAACATTAGCCAATGTGAGAGAGGCCTTCAGTTGCTTAGAAGTTACCTTGGTGTCCTTTGTGACCTTGCCGACTATTACACGCCTTGCTCTTGGAGTAATCTTTGTTGGTCAACCACTCCTGGGGAGGGTAACAATGGTCTTGAAGTTCCTCCATTTGTACACAATCTGTCTGACTGTGGATTGGTGGAGCCCAAACTCTTTAGAGATGGTTTTGTAACCTTTTCCAGCCTGATGAGCATCAACAACGCTTTTTCTGAGGTCCTCAGAAATCTCCTTTGTTCGTGCCATGATACACTCCCACAAACATATGTTGTGAAGATCAGACTTTGATAGATCCCTGTCCTTTAAATAAAACAGGGTGCCCACTCACACCTGAGTGTCATCCCACTGATTGAAAACACCTGACTCTAATTTCACCTTCAAATTAACTGTTAATCCTAGAGGTTCACATGCTTTTGCCACTCACAGATATTTAATATTGTATCATTTTCCTCAATAAATAAATAAATGACCAAGTATAATATTTTTGTCTCATTTATTTATCTGGGTTCTCTTTATCTACTTTTGGGAATTTTAGGGTGGCACAGTGGTGTAAGTGGTTAGCACAGTTGCCTCACAGCAAGAAGGTTCTGGGTTTGAGCCCAGCGGATGGCGGGAGCCTTTCTGTGTGGAGTATGCATGTTCTCCCCATGCCTGTGTGGGTTTCCTCTGGGTGCTCTGGTTTCCCCCAGAGTCCAAAGACATGCGGTTAGGTTAATATGGCCTTGGGCTGAGGTGCCCTCAAGCGAGGCACCTAACTCCTGAGTGCTGTTAGTATGCTCTGGGTATGTGTTTGTGCTCATTGTGCATGTGTGTGTTCACTGCTTCAGATGGGTTAAATGCAGAGAGGAATTTCACAAGTGTGTGATGAATAAAGTTGTGCTTTCGTGTGTGAAAATCTGATGATGTTTTAGGTCATATTTATGCAGAAATATAGAAAATTCTAAAGGGTTCACAAACTTTCAAGCACCACTGTAGCAGCAGCAGACAGTGCCTTGCTGTCCTGCCAGCTCAGGGGTTTGAAAATACTGTACATTTGTATATAGTTTGTTTGGAACAGAGGTTTGGGTGCATTGGGTTGTGTATGGGATAGAGTACTGGCCATGATTTCAGGACCTTGTGACTACTCCGCTTCTTCACAAGGTGTCTTACAGAGTCCTCGTTCATATAGAATATGTAGTTGGGTGGAGAGATAGTCTTGATATGATGGAGAACTGCAAGTTATATTGTAACTATTGTTATCTGATAGTTTCTTCAATCTCTTATCATGATTCAGAACCAGTTTTTATCAGGGAAACCAGAGTGACCAGAGTTTAAGGCACACTTGTGCCTTATACTGGCTAACTGTGCATACAACTACTGCTGGTGTGTCTTAAATAATTATCCACATCATCTGTCAGGTGAGGACATTCCCTGTACATATGGAATATGTAGCTGGGTGGAGAGAGTTCACTTGAAGAACAATGGATACAATGTGACCTACAGGTATTGAACTGTCAATAAGACAGTATGTATAGCAGTACTTTCTGTATATTCATTTGCACTCATTTGCAGTGGTTAACATTTATTCCTAAACTCAAGATAGTGTATGGCTCATCAGTGGGCAAACTCATTCTGACCCGCATGTTTGGACAGTGAGTGGAATCCAGAGAGCCCAGAAGAAACATAGGAACACAGGGAAAAGCTCCACACAGACAGCAATCCAAGTGCAGGATCAAACCCAGGCTCCTACAGCTGTCAGGTGGCAATACTACCCACTACACCACCATGCTGTCTGTTTCAAACACTGAAGATACAAATTTGTTCATGTTCAACAAGACCAAAACATTCCCAGATCAAGAACTCAGGTCACTATCTCTATGGAATTTTTCTTCTTTCATCAGGGTTTTTCTGGTTTCCTCCCACCTCACATCACTGGGATTGGCTCCAGATCCACTGCAACCCTGACCAGGATAAAACAGATACTTATAATGAATGAATGAATGAATGAATGAATAAGTGCTTGAATCCTTTCAGTCATGACCAAGAATCACCCTCTCTTGTCCAGCAAATTAACCGAGTCAGTGAATTCAATCATATCCATTCCAATTCATTCATTTGAGCTGGAAATTTTCAGCTTTTCTTTTACAGAACACTGATATAAAACCAGAGGTAACACTTTACAGTACTTTTTAATAACTATGATAACTATGCAGGAACTTTGCCAAAACTAAGGAGGAATGAATGAGTAACTCTTCATTAACACACATCTTATTCCTCTTAACTACTAAGAACTAGTAGTGAATTATTTATTATATTTTTTTTCCATTTATAGTTTATTTGGCAGGGACAATGCAGTGCACATTATTACAAACATGACGTGGCAAAGCCATGACAAAACTTGTAGATGTGAATACATAGGAGGTTTGTAGCCAAATGGTTAGTTTGCAACCCCTGTCCCTGATCAGGCTACCTATTATAATAAAATATCACATTAAACAAAAATTATACAGATATATGCTATTTTAAAACATGCTTGCTATAGCATAAAAACCTTATACCAAAAAATAAACAACACAGATAAACAAAAAAGATAAACAACACCACTTGTGTATACAGACAGTATATGGTGTGTGTGTGTGTGTGTGTGTGTGTGTATATATGTGTATATGTGTGTATATTATCTATTGCCTGTCCTGATGGCTGCATTTTTGGTTTGCCTTAAGAAATTGTTTTACTTTTTTGTTAAATATTTTAGGCTCAGTCTGTGTTTTTATTTCCAATGGTAAGTCGTTCCAGAAATTTGTCCCAAGTATTGAAAAACTTGATTGGCCAAAACTGGTTTTACGCCCCTCTGCTATACAGTTGCCATTCACTGCTCCCCTGGTGGCTACCCTTCTTGTACTTATTTTTATTACAAAAGGGCATAGTACAGCAGGAGCAAGGTTATTTACACATTTAAAAATTAGTTTAAGAAAAGAAAACTTCATAAAATTCTCAAAACTTAAGAAGTTATATTTCTTCACTATTAAGCAATGATGCCACATTATTGGTTTGTGATCCAATATTTTTAGTGCCTGTTTGTATAATGATAGAATAGGTTTCATTGTTGTCTGGGAGGCTTGGCTCCATACAGTAATGCAGTAAGACAGATGAGAAAGTATCATGGCATGAAAGAACAATAAGGCTGCCTTAGTGGGTATGTGATGCCTTATCATTCTAAAACAGTTCAGGTTTGTTCGGAGTGTCGAAGTGAGTTTCTTAATATGTTTATTAAATTTAAGCTGAGAATCTAAAATGATACCTAAAAATTTAAATTCGTTAACTTCATCTATAGTGTCCTGGTCTATTCTGATAGAACAGGTGGCTTTCCCTCTTATAGAAAAGCACATAGATACAGTCTTTTTAATGTTGAGAGTGAGATGATTGTCTTTAAGCCAGCAGGATACATCTTCCATCTCCTTAGTTAAAATTTCAGCTGCTATACTTGGTGTTCTGGCTGACACATAAATAACTGTGTCGTCAGCATACATTTGGCAATTAGCTGACTGACAACAGGTAGGTAGGTCATTTATATATAAACTGAAAAGCAGAGGCCCCAAAACTGAGCCCTGCGGAATGCCCATAGTTGATGTTAACGGCAGTGAAAGTTCAGTATTTACCTTGACCCTTTGTTCTCTGTGCTCCAGATATGATGCAAACCAGTCTATAGCATGTTTAGAGAGATTAAAATTGATGAGTTTGTTCAGGAGTATGTTGTGGTTGACCATATCAAAAGCTTTTTTGAAGTCTATAAATACAGCCCCCACAACATTACCCCTGTCCAAACTCCTCTTAATATTCTCTGTAAGATAACAGTTAGCCATTTCTGTTGAGTATCCTGATCTAAAACCAAACTGTTTGTTATTAATAAGTCCATTACTCTCAAGATGGTCTATTAGCTGCTCTGTAACAATTTTCTCTAGAATTTTAGAAAGAGCAGGCAATATAGAGATTGGTCTGTAGTTACATGCCTGATCTTTAGCACCAGATTTAAAAATTGGTGTTATGATGGCTTGTTTCCAGCTCTGTGGAAATTTGCCTACTCCAATGGATAGGTTTATCAAATGTGTTAAGGGTTTTGCCAGGACAGAACAGTGAGCTTTAATAAAGGCAGTATCAAGCCCAAATGCGTCCTTTGCTTTTGACACATTTAGTCTGTTAATAACCTTAAGTATATCTTCCTGACTCACCTCCTTAATTTGGAAGAGCATTGAAGGCTCTGATATTGTAGACAGCGAAAGAATTGCTGGTTCAAAATTCTCTGCTAATTCCTCTACTGACCTTATAAAGAAATTATTAAATTCATTTGCAATAGCAGAATAATCTGTGCTACTAACACCATTCACTTCTAGTTCTGTAATTATTTTTTGTTCACTAAATTTAAGTTTAGTGAGACTGTTTAAATGTTTCCATAGTGCAGTGCTGTTCCCTTCAGATTCAGCTATCAATTGCATAAAATAGGCTGTTTTTGCTTTGCGCAGTTCTCTAACTACTGCATTTCTCAGCCCTTTAAAGATAAGAAGATCAGTGTTGGTTTTAGAAAGTAGTGATTTTTTCAATGCATAATCCCTTTTTTTCATTAACTGACGGATATCATTTCCAATCCATGGTAAAGAAACTTTTCGTTTTGCCTGTTTGAATGTCCTGGTGTATTTCTCAGTTATATTTGTTAAGATTTTCATCAGGCAATTACAACAATTTTCTAAATTACTTGATTGTGTTACACTGTTCCAGTCTGTATTTTTGAGATCATTGTTTACTTCAGCGATTTTGTTTTTAGGGATAGCCTGGTTCCCTAGTTTGGTTTTATTTACAAGTTGTTGAAAGCGCTGTTTGGTAAGCTTTCTGGCTACCATTATCATGCTGTGGTCCGAGAGCCCTGTTAAAAGATTATATATTCTTGTAATTTGCTCAGGTCTGTTAGTGACAATCAAATCTATCATAGTTTTACTTGTTCAAGTCACCCTTGTTGGGCCCTTTACCATTTGCTGTAGACCGTGTTTTAGTAATAGTCTTTTTAATTTATTCCTGTGACTTTTATCTAGCCAGTTAATATTAAAATCACCAAGAAAAATAGATTCAGTGTGGCTTTTAAGATGTTTAAAAACTTTGTTCAAATCATCATAAAATGAAACCCCATGAGATGGTGGATTATACAAAACTACAATATTAAAATTCATCTTCACTGATGCAACAACATTTACAGCTGTACATTCTAAAGATGTATCAAGTTTCACTTCATTACATTTCCAATTATCTCTCACATAAATTAATACCCCCCCTCCACCCCTATCAACTCTGTCCTTCCTATAACATGTGTAGCTGGGTACATCAATCATGCTGGTCGGAATGTTTCTGTGCAACCAAGTCTCAGTTAGGGCTAAAAAATCCAGGTTGGAATCTATTAAAAGATGTTGAATTTGATCATATTTCGGCAGTACACTCCGAATGTTCAAATGCGCGCCCAAAATGCCCTTTGGTTTAGATGACGGTTCCCAGATTACCCTTGCATGGTTTACCGTCTGAAAGAATCTGAGTTCTCGCTGTTTTTTCTCTGATTGGGCGATGTTCCCGCTGTCATGTGGAACACCCGCTGGCCTGACGAGTGCTTCCATCACCGACCCAGAGCACGGTTTCCACCTGAACGGTCCATCCGCTACTCCCTCCTGGGAAAGGCTCGCAGATGGGCCAGGATTTAATTGCACGTCCCCAGCCAGAAGAATCAAAATCAAAAGTACATTGAGATTGTACCGGAGGTCTGTTCTCCGGCCATTTAATTTCCCCAACATGCGGCGACGACTACTACAACAACCAAATTGCGTGATGCACAGGTGCGTAGCAGAGTTTGTTTGTTTGTTTAACTTTCCGCGATGGGGACGACGATCAAGTTGATTTGTAATGAGGTAGATAGTAAATTGTCCATAACCAAAGAAGTTCAATGGCTGTGTTTCATTAGTGTTTACCTGCTGTATGTTGGCTTGGTCCTTTTGTTTAATTTTATTATAGGGTAGGCCAGGCGGTGGTAGTGTCCACAGCAAAAGCCAACAGCAGAGCAGTAGTGCGCAAACATTTCTTTCCTCTTTATGATTACGGAATATCTGTTGTCTATTCTTTTTTATCGAACCAGTGTATCCTAGACAAAATGCAAAGGCTATGCTGCCAATTAAAAGAAAAATAATTAAATAAAAAAGGGTTTGAGTGGAGCCTGACAAACCACTCAACCCTTCGGCAGCCATCTTGAATTTAGACTCACATCTGTTAGTAGGAATTTACTATTAACTATGCAGTAATTCATGAATTTTAAACAGTACTGAGTCTAACATTCCTCCTACTGAACTATTGGCTAACTATGGTTTTTTTATAATATATACTGATTAATTGCTAATCACACCGACATTGATTACCAATGGTAAAGACTTGCCTTCCTCCTGGAGATCTACTACCTTAAACCCAAACAAAACCCAAAAAGTAAACTCCGCTTTACTAACAGATAATACTCATACAAGACATGTTCAATTGTTCATTTGTTCATATTTGTACTTGTATACTGTGTACAAATGTTATTTTAAAAGAAAAACAATGTCCCTGGGCTGTGACATCTTACTCTCTCTGAGGTTCAAATATTGCGCTCTGAGTACAAATTGTGACATCACCAACTCCAAATATGACTTACCAAGGCTAGAGGATCTCGTGCAGTGTTTCTGAACACTGGGCCATGGCCTATTAGTGGGCTGTGAAGCACCATCTAGTGGGTCACAAATTTTTTTTCAAGTTGAAGCTAATTTTTAGTAAGGTACAATTACTGGGTTGCAGCCGACGTCACATCTGCCTCATTAGTAAACAAAAAGAGACATGAAGTGGTGGTCAGCTAAGCTCACTGTTCACAAAGCCTTACTATGACAGAGGCATTTTGCTAGTCGTTAAAATGCCCTACGATTGCTTTGTAACAAACTGTGAAACTGAAGTTTCTTTCGGGTTTCCCCATGAAGTGATAAAAAGGGTGAAAAAGCAAAGGATTCTACAAAAAGATGATGAGAAAGGTTGTTCTTGAACTTTTTCGCTGTGATGGAAGTGAGCCAAGTTGAAGAATGCTCAAGTTTGCAGTGATCACTTCGTGAAAGGTTTGTAAATTCCTCTGCTTTATTTTGTTTGGGTTCATAAATGGCTTTTCTCACCATTTTCCATTATTTTGTGATGCTTTGAAGTTTAGGAGATGCTTCAGTCCTCAGATGTTTTTTTGTTTACTGTTTGATTGTGGTCATCACGTTGTAAACTAACACATATATAATATGTGTAATACCCAGGTCTTTAAAGGGGTTTCTGTGGATCTTTGTGAATTATTTAGCTGGAATAGAAGATCAGGGAGGATTGAGAACCGAGCGGCTGTGGTTTGTTTACACCTGATACTAAAACTTGTAGTGTCTGAGCAATCATCACAATGACACATACAAAAAGTCCAAAAATGCCTACCTGCACTTACCTGGGCATAAACAATACAAGACTTATCTTGTAGTGTCTTGATCCCCAGATCTTTAACCCAGCCACATATAAAAAGTTGTACAACTCCATGCTCTTCTAGATTTTCATCTGTGTGTCCATGTAGAGTGATGTCTGCAGCACCAGGTAGTTTGAGATGTTGGGGAACTCAGATGAATAATTTTCCAACTCATAGGAAAAATATCATTCTTTATTAATGTGTAAGGATCTATCCCATTGAGTGGTTTCTATATCCACTTCTTTTGAGTGTATTCTCATCTCATCTCATTATCTCTAGCCGCTTTATCCTGTTCTACAGGGCCGCAGGCAAGCTGGAGCCTATCCCAGCTGACTACGGGCGAAAGGCGGGGTACACCCTGGACAAGTCGCCAGGTCATCACAGGGCTGACACATAGACACAGACAACCATTCACACTCACATTCACACCTACGGTCAATTTAGAGTCACCAGTTAACCTAACCTGCATGTCTTTGGACTGTGGGGGAAACCGGAGCACCCCCACGCGGACACGGGGAGAACATCCAAATTCTGCACAGAAAGGCTCTCGCCGGCCACGGGGCTTGAACCTGGACCTTCTTGAATGGTTGTCTGTGTCTATGTGTCAGCCCTGTGATGACCTGGCGACTTGTCCAGGATGTACCCCGCCTTTCGCCCGTAGTCAGCTGGGATAGGCTCCAGCTTGCCTGCGACCCTGTAGAACAGGATAAAGCAGCTAGAGATAATGAGATATTATATATATATATATATATATATATTTTTTTATTTTATTTTTTATTTTATTTTTTTTTGCTGTACAATAAGTTCTTGTGGTAATCAACCAAACTTTTAATCCCTTTTGACTGAGAATGCCCTGCATGCATGGTTTTTTGTTGGCTTCTGGCATATCCATACAGTTTTAAATACAATACCTACAATTAAAAACAGTTTTTTTTTATTACTTTTATTTAACTCCTGGGCTCCTATCTGGAACAGGGAGTGATGTTGCATCCCATTAATAAATTTACAATCGATTATTAGATTCTAATAGAAGAATAGATGAGCCAAAATAATTGGGGATCTTTTTAATGGGCCCCGACTCGGTACAAGTATGAATACGTGGGCCTTCAGGGCTCGAAATTCTTTTTTTTTTTTCACCAGCCAGCCGGACTAGTTACCTTCCAAAGTAACTAGCCAAACAGAAAATCAACTAGCCAAAATTTGTTCATGTATGAATTTTACGTCTGTCAAAAATAACGCAAAAGAGAGTAGTTACCATTGTTCATGACTAATGTGCATTTATTTCAAGACCCGAGTATTTTGATACTGTTGTTAAATACATAAATGAGATCAACACAGAGCACCATAATATAATATCAACAAATAATAATATATTGGAAAACTTGGCAACTTGGTGTATGAGTATTGAAAACAAATATACTTACTATCATGACTATAGCACCCAAAATATGTCCAACATGCTTTCTGTATTTAACCATTTATGAGAGAGAAAGCATTAGGAGCTTCATATTGACTAGGAATCAACCTGAAAAAAATTAATTATTCCATAAAAATCGTATCGCAGCCAAGGCCTACCCTGCTCTCACGTTTGCTTATAATATTTTTGTCTCATTTGTTTAACTGGGTTCTCTTTACCTACTTTTAGGAATCAAATGAGATTCTCCATTTAAAAAAAATTATGGGACTTTACACAGATTAGAGTAGGCCAAGAAATGATAACCAGTCTAAAGCATAACTGTAGGTATATAAAGAGAAATACCAACGTAGTAAATATATGAGTAAATCTCAAATTATATTCTAATGACTACATAGTGCACTACATTGGTTCTACAAAGATATTAAAACATGCCCTATGTGGGAAGTGCTAGGAAAGAGGAAATAATTTAAGTTTCTGGAAACTTATTACTGTTGTTCTTCAGTAGTTAATGAAGATTTGGAACAGTATTATAAATTGTAACACATGGAAACTCAGTACTAATGACTGAAGTGTGTCAATGTCCATGCGCATTTGGGCTCGGAGCATGCAGTGGTGCGCCTCAGACTGCAACTCACGTTCATACCGCGCTCATGCTCATGAACACTTACTGATGCTGAGCACATGTTTCTGATCACAGTGCAACCAAGGCTCATGCATATAAGGCTTCTCAGTTCACACAGGCATGGTGAAATATACGCTCCGTTCCTTGTGTCTGATGTTACCAAGCCTTTTGATATCGTACCGTTATTCTGTTGTTTTTTTAAATCTTTGTCTTTTTGGACTTTGTCTTTTGATTTACCTCTGACATCCTGTTTGTGCCTCGCCTGATCATTGCCTGTTCCTGTTTATGTTCTTTGCCTCACGTTTCAGTATTGTTTGCTAGCCTGCTTTTAACCGAAACAAATTTGCTCATAGTAAAACAAATCCCTCATCAAGAAATAATTATTTTCAACAAAAATGTCACTATTATTGACACCCCTGCATTTAATACTTTGTTCAACCTCCCTTTGCCAATAAAACAGCATTGAGTCTCCTATAACATTTTATAAGATTGGAGATACAGAGCAGGGCATCTGAGACCATTCCTCTTTACAGTCTCTACAGATCATCCAGGGTCCTTAGCCCTCTCTTGTACACTCTCCTCTTCAGCTCAGTCCATGTTTTCAATGGGGTTCAGGTCAGGGGACTGAGATGGCCATGGCAGAAGCTTGATTCTGTGGTCAGCTGACCATTTTTGTGTTGATTTGTACATATGCTTCAGATCATTGTCCTGCTGGAAGATCCAATGATGACCCAGTCATACATGTCAACCTTTGGTCAATCAAACCTGTATAACCAACCTCCAAAATCCGTATTTCCCTTATAAAATCCTTATAAGATGCAAATTAAAATAATTTACCTAAAATTTGAATGATAATTAACAATGATATATCCCAGTTACTTTTTATTCAATATTAATAACAATAAACCTTCAGAATGAATACAAAGCTCCAATGTTTGACAAAAACACAAAGTGTCACTCTAATGTTCTGAATTGTACTCCATGACAGCTTTTTTAGCACTCTGCACCAATACCTCACTAGGCTGCATGTCACAGCAAGTGTCTGTGTTGATCTTGCCGGAGTGCCCATTCAGAATCTTTTCAGTCGCTAGTGAAAGTCACTCAGGTGGAAATGCACGTTTCAAACAAAATGTTACTTCCCGGTTGGCGGGATTCTCGCAATGTGGTGTGCACATGATCAAAAGTGGAACGAAGTCTCGCTACCACAAGATAACGCGCGATTTCATAAGACTCTTTACTGGCTGTTTGTGCTTTCTGTGGTGTACAGTACATTTGTAAATGTTATGCACTCTTTTATCATCGTGGGAATTGATTATAGCTCTAAATAAATATTGAAGTTTTTTTTAAAGAATCCGTATAACTTTATTTGTATGCCCGTATACTATGTTTATTGAATCAAATCCATATAAAATACGGACATTCCGTATAGGTTGACATGTATGCCCAGTTTTAGTTTCCTGGCAGAAGCAGCCAGATTTTGACTTAAAATGTCCTGGTATTTCATGGGGTCCATGATGCCATGTACCCTAACAAGGTTTCCAGAGCCTTTGGAGGAAAAACTGCCCCAAAACATCACAGAACTTCCACCATATTTAACAGTTGGGAGGGGGTTATTTTCATTATAGCTATCCTTCTTTTTATGCCAAACCCACCTTGAGTGTTTATTGCCAAAAAGCACCATTTTTGTTCCATCAGACCACAGAACATGGTTCCACTCAAAGTTGTAGTTGTGTTTCACAAACTTCAAGCACTTATTTTTGTGGTTAACTGACAGAAAAGACTTTTGTCTGACATGCCTTCCAAATAATCTGTTGGCACGGAGGTGGTGTCTGATGGTGATTTTGGAGATTTGGAAACCCCAAGATTTTACTTTTTCTTGCAATTCACCAATAGTGATCCTTAAGGGATTTTTTTTCTCTCTTACCATCCTCCTTGCTGTATGTGGGGGCAAAATAAACTTGGGTCCTCTTCCAGGCAGGTTTGTAACAGTTCCAGTTGATGCTTGCTTGCTTATTTATTTATTTATTTATTTATTTAATTGCCCTAACCATAGGAAAGGACATTTTCAGGTGAGTAGCTATTTTTTTTAATAACCATTTCCTGACTTATAAAGGTCAGCACACTTCTCCCTCCCCTTTGGTTTGTGTGTTCTCTTATCTTTCCCATTTTGATGGATGACTAAGGGAATTTGGCCAGTGTCACCTCATATTTGTACCCCAGTTAATCAGGAAGCCATGGATTTCAGCTTGAAAGTTCTTACACACACTAACTCAAAAATGTACAATTTAAATGGGAAACATGCTTCAGTTACATCGTGTTCACTATAATTTCCAGGGTGCCAATAATAGCGGCACATGCATTTTTGGTGATTTATTTATTTATTTTTGATGAGGCATTTGATTTTCTCTGAATAAATTAATTTCAATGAAAGCTTGGATTTTTCTAATTTTTTCAGTGTGAGGTGAAGCTACTTCACCCTTTTTTTTTTTACAAATCTTTACTGCCAATAATCATAGAGGGTACTGAAAGTATGACTCTCTTTTTATAATAACTACTGATTAAGCACACCATTAATTCCCAATAGCAAAGATTTACCCTCCTCCTGCAGATCTATTACAGTAATATACCTAAACTTATTCCAATACCTCAGTGTCAATGTTGTAAATGTTTTCATGAGTTATTATAGGTCTCCTCAGTGAAGCACGGGATCAGAGTGTTTGTTTTTATTTAGCCAGTCAAGGTCTAAAGAAAGAAATTAACAACAATATCCTAGAAAAGTACATACAGTGGTGCTTGAAATTTGTGAACCCTTTAGAATTTTCTATATTTCTGCATAAATATGGCCTAAAACATCATCAGATTTTCACACAAGTCCTAAAAGTAGATAAAGAGAACCCAGTTAAACAAATGAGACAAAAATATTATACTTGGTCATTTATTTATTGAGGAAAATGATCCAATATTACATATCTGTGAGTGGCAAAAGTATGTGAACCTTTGCTTTCAGTATCTGGTGTGACCCCCTTGTGCAGCAATAACTACAACTAAATGTTTCCAGTAACTGTTGATCAGTCCTGCACACTGACTTGGAGGAAATTTAGCCCATTCGTCCATACAGAACAGGTTCAACTCTGGGATGTTGGTGGGTTTCCTCACATGAACTGCTCGCTTCAGGTCCTTCCACAACATTTCGGCTGGATTAAGGTCAGGACTTTGACTTGGCCATTCCAAAACATTCACTTTATTCTTTAACCATTCTTTGGTAGAACAACTTGTGTGCTTAGGGTCATTGTCTTGCTGCATGACCCACCTTCTCTTGAGATTCAGTTCATGGACAGATGTCCTGACATTTTCCTTTAGAATTCGCTGGTATAATTCAGAATTCATTGTTCCATCAATGATGGCAAGCCGTCCTGGCCCAGATGCAGCAAAACAGGCCCAAACCATGATACTACCACCACCATGTTTCACAGATGGGATAAGGTTCTAATGCTGGAATGCAGTGTTTTCCTTTCTCTGATCATAATGCTTCTCATTTAAACCAAAAAGTTTTATTTTGGTCTCATCTGTCCATAAAACATTTTTCCAGTAGCCTTCTGGCTTGTCCACATGATCTTTTGCAAACTGCAGATGATCAGCAATTTTTTTTTTGGAGAGCAGTGGCTTTCTCCTTGCAACCTTGCCATGCACTCCATTGTTGTTCAGTGTTCTCCTGATGGTGGACTCATGAGCATTAACATTAGCCAATGTGAGAGAGGCCTTCAGTTGCTTAGAAGTTACCCTGGGGTCTTTTGTGATCTCGCTGACTATTACATGCTTTGCTCTTGGAGTGATCTTTGTTGGGTGACCACTCTTGGGGAGGGTAACAATGGTCTTGAATTTCCTCCATTTGTACACAATCTGTCTGACTGTGGATTGGTGGAGTCCAAACTCTTGATTGAAAACACCTAACTCTAATTTCACCTTCAAATTAACTGCTAATCCTAGAGGTTCACATACTTTTGCCACTCACAGGTATGTAATATTGTATCATTTTCCTCAATAAATAAATGACCAAGTATAATATTTTTGTCTCATTTGTTTAACTGGGTTCTCCTTATCTACTTTTAGGACTTGTGTGAAAATGTTGTTTTAGGTCATATTTATGCAGAAATATAGAACATTCTAAAGGGTTCACAAACTTTCAAGCACCACTGTAGCTGTAAGGTAGCGATGAGCAAGAACGTGTAAATATTCTTCATTAACATATTTAAAATTTTTGTAAATAATTTTCTTTTAAATAATAAAAAATAGTAATGAATTACCATAAGTAGTCCTGTAACATATCATTGACTACTGAAGAACAACACTAACACTTTGTCATGTGAGTAAGCAATAGACAGATGCAAGTGCAGGAAGAGTTTATTAAAGGTTGGATTTTTCTCAGTGTGAGATGAAACTACTTCATCAAAAGGTGGATTTTTTTCTAACACTTTTTACTAATTTTTATGGGGGGGCAATAATTATGGAAGGCACTGTAGCTAATAGTTATGCAGGAGAAATGTAAGACTCAGTAATCACTGCTTAAAATTCAGAAATTACTGCTGAGTTGATTGTGAACTCCTACTAATATACTTAACAAATAATTAACTAGTAGTTCTTAGTAGTTAATAGGAATATGTGTTAATGAAAGACTCATGAAGAATAGCTCATTCCTTCCAGCATAGTTACGTATGAATTGTTGAACAGTATTGTAAAGTATTACCTCATTTTATAAAATACCAATTATTAACTGTATTAAACTGCTCAAGATGTTTGATATCTGCCTTTGACAGCTGTGTGATCAGAATAAATATTTGGTCAAACAATACCACTGGATTGGTAAACAAATCTCAATAAATAATTAACTGATCAATTATTTAACTGATAAAATATTTAATGGAAAATTACTTTGAAAGACAATTACTTGAACAGGGGTCATTATAAAAGCTTATAAAAGAAAGTTATGTGAATGTTGTTGATGTTAGTGGGTTGCAATGGGACCCACTAGAAATTATAATGTGCACAGGAAATTATAATGTGGCGGATGTCTCCTAAACCCCTCACCATCTCAGAATGGTGCATTTTTAGTCAACAAAAATGGCTGTTGTGTGTTAACATAATTAATCAGGCATGAGTACTTCAGCTTGAACTATTGGTAACACAGTTTGGAAACTGGGAATTGTTTCTTGCGCTTATATGTCTGAGGCTGGCGATCATCACTATTCAGATCACTGCTGGAGCATGGAAGAAAATTAAAGCTAAATCCCTCTGCCCTTTAAACACAGAGATTAGTTTGAGATGTGCCTAGCATACACTCCATCCTTATATATGTTCTACAGCAGTGAAGAAACAAATTTAGAACAGGGTGATGTATTAAGTAATCTGTTCTATGTATACATTTACATTATATTCACTGTGCTTTGGAAACCTTAGTTCAGTAGCTATAACTACAACCTTAGACCTGTGGATCATGCTTATTCCAAGCTTAAATATTTTACAGCAGTATCAAGTATATGGAGGTATAGGTATGCATAGGAGGGTAACTTTTCTTAATTTACATTTCTAATCTCATTGAATGTGCATTTAATTTTCAAATAGTCTTCAGTGCAATAAAACACTGTGGTAATATTAAATAGTGCTAAGCATACATCGTGGCATATGGAAAGCTCTTATTATACATGCACATCTATATTTCTGTTATTTATGTCATTCCTTTCCAGCTTGACTATACTGGAGTCCAGGAGTAAAAATTTTCTGAGTGACTATCAAGTGCAATACCTCAGATAACTGTACTGCCAGGAAAAATGAAGCATGACTATTTATGAAGTTTCATGATGCATCAAGGTTTTTCCTCTCATTCTTAAAGCATTCTTTCCTTTCACATTCCAGGCAATTTTTTTCCTTCTTCTACTGAATCTGTTGAATCTAACTGTACTGTGAGAGAGAATGGTGTGGCCTTGCTGTTGCCTAACAACCATGTTCTTGCCAGCCGAGGATGAGAGATGACTTTCACTAATTGAATTCCACCTCTTTTGAATGTATTGACACTTAGACACTATTCAGAGGGCAATGATTCTCTATATATGGCATTAGAATAAAACTGCTAAAATGATGTTTGTCCCTGGTCAAGGCTGCTCATTCAGTGCATATTGACGCATTTGTGTCCTTTTAATTAAAAAAAAAAACATAAGTTTTGAATAGCTGAAACTCTGTGGTAGATTGATATAACTATACAGAAAAAAAGACTTGGGTCTAGAATGTAGACACATAAAACATTAATGATGACAGAGGGACTTGAGACATGGCACACCCAAGGCACCATTATGACATCTGAACCCTAAATCTACACTGATGTCATGGATGACTATGAATTCTGTTTTTAATATCCCATATTGGACTGTTACATTGGAGTGTTAGCTGATTTAAGAGATCCATTAGGCTAAACAAGCAAAAGGTCAAGAACTACATTTTTGACAGCACTACAGAGAATAAGGGCCAGTTCTTACCGAATGTACATAAAACTTTAGCCATATATCTCACAGAACAGAACCTCTTCGAATTAAACCAATATTTTACTCCCCACTAGGTTTATCTAATTTTGATATACAAAATCAATTCACTTCACACATTTCCACTTTCTATATCTTGTAGTGTATATAGTTAAAAAAATATATTTACAATATATGCTGGATGTACAGCCCCGTTTCTAAAAATGTTGTGACTCTGTCTAAAACATAAAACAGAATGCGATTTGCAAATCATGGAAACCCTATGTTTCAGTAAAAAGACAATATATCAAATGCTGAAACAGAGATTTTTATTGTTTTTTGAAAAATAAATGCTCATCTTGAATTTAATTCCAGCAACATGTTTCGAAAAAGTTGGGACAGGGCAACTAAAGACTGAAAAAGTTGTGTTATGCCAAAAAAACACCTAGTGGAACATCTTACAACTAATTAGGTTAGTTGGCAACAGGTCAGTAACATGATTGGGTATAAAAAAAGAGCATCCCAGAGAGGCTGAGTCTCTCAGAATTAAAGATGGGGAGGAGTTCACCACTCTGTGAAAGACTGTGTGAGCAAATACTGCAACAATTTAAGAATAACATTCCTCAACATAAAATTGCAAAAAAGTAGGGGAATACATCATATACAGTGCATAATATCATTCTAAGAACCTGGAGAGATCTCTGTATGAATGGAACAAAGCCAAAAAGCAACACTGGATGTCTGTGATCTTCGGCTCCTCAGGCAACACTGCATTAAAAACAGACACGGTTCTTGAGTGGAAATCACTGCATGGGCTCAAGAACAATTCAGAAAACCATTATCTGTGAAGACAGTTCATCACTGCATCCACAAATGCAAGTTAAATTTCTAACCACGCAAAGAAGAAACCATATATAAACAATGTCCAGAACCCCTGACACCTTCTGTGGGCCCAAGCTCATTTATGATGTACTCCGGTGAAGTGGAAAACTGTACTGTGGTCTGACAAATAGAAATTTGAAATTCTTTTTGGAAATCATGGACACCGTGACCTCTGGGCTAAAGAAGAGAGGGACAATCTGGCTTGTTATCAGTGCACAGTTCAAAGCCCAGCATCTGTGATGGTATGGGGAGCATTATTGCACATGACATAGGTAGCTTACACATCTGGGAAGACAGTATTAATGCTGAATGATATATACAGGTTTTGGAGCAACATGCTGCCATTCCTTTTTTAAGGAAGACCTTGCTTATTTCAGCAAGACAACGTTAAACTGCATTCTGCACATATTACAACTGCATGGCTCTGTAGTAAAAGAGTCCAGGTGCTAAACTGGCCTGCCTGCAGTCCAGAGCTGTCTCCCATTGAGAACATATGGTGCATTATGAAATGGAAAAAGATCCCAAACTGCTGAGCAGCTTAAATCCTACACCAGGCAAGAATGGTACTACATTGCACTTTCACAACTACAACAATTGGTCTGCTCAGTTCCCAAACATTTAGAGAATATTGTCGAAAGTAGAGTTGATGCAACACGGTGGCAAAAATGCCCGTCACAACTTGGTTGAAACGTGTTTGTGACAAGGTTTTTGCTGGGATAAATGAGAAACTGGAGAAAGGTGCTACAATCCAAGATGAACTTTTTATTTTTAATGTTCACTTTTCAGTGTATATCTCTACACACACACACACACACACGCATGCACAGATTGCAGGACACAGCTCTCTCTCATTACCAGGTATCTGAAAGACAAACAGAGACACACATTAGTAGACAGCTGGTAATTAGACACAGGTGTATCTCATCACATGTGCCAACACTTGACCACACCCTCGCTGCCACATACCCCCACTGTCCGACTCAGGCCAGGAAGCCATCCTGCCTGCAGCTGACCCCCCCAGCAGGAGAGGTAATCCGCCACCACCATCTACACCCCTGGCCTGAGGACCACCACGAATTTAAGGGGTTGAAGGGCCAGATACCAAGAAGTGATCCACACATTGGCATCCTTCATGCGGTGGAGCCACAGGAGCGGGGCATTGTCGGAACAGAGGGTGAATGGGCGTTCTTGCAGGTAGTACCGGAGAGTGAGGACTGCCCATTTGATGGCCAGACACTCCTTTTGTATGGTGCTGTACCTTCATTCTTGCATGGAGAGCTTGCAGCTGATAAACAGCACCAGGTGCTCTTCCCCCTCCACCACCTGGGAAAAACAGCCCCTAGCCCTCTGTCTGATGTGTCAATCTATAAAACAAAAGGGAGAGAAAAATCAGGAGAATGCAACAGCAGGCCCCAACACACAACCACTTTTTTACTTGAGCAAAAGCCCGTTCACATGGCTCCGTCCACTGGAACAGATCTGGTGCCCCCTTTTTAGTGAGGTCAGTCAGTGGGCTGGTTATGTCTGAAAAGTTAGGTATGAACTGCCTATAGTAGCCAGCCAGTCCCAGGAACTGCCTCACCCTCTTTGTTGTCTTAGGTCTTGGGCAGGCTGCAATTGCTGCAGTCTTATCAATTTGGGGACAAACCTGCCCATGACCCAAGTGGAAGCCCAGATACAGTACTTCCATCTGTCTAATTGCACACATTTTCAGGTTTGCTGTGAGCCCAGTATGCCACAACGACCTCAGGACTGCCCTGAGATGTTGAAAATGCCACTCCCAATCATTACTATAAATGATTAAGTCATCTACAGTGCTGCTTGAAAGTTTGTGAACCCTTTAGAATTTTCTATATTTCTGCATAAATATGACCTTGTTAGGACTAGGACTGTTTTGGCCTCTAGAGGCCGCTGTTATTTCCTTTTCATGTCGTGTTTATTTTGGCCTCTAGAGGCCGCCACTGTTCCTGTGTCTTGTGTTTGTGTTAATTGCCTAATTATCTTCACCTGTGTCCTTAATTAGTTTGTCTATTTATACCCCTGAGTTCAGTCCTCTTGTCACGGAGTCTTTGTGCTGTTATGTTTATCTCCAGTTTCCTTTGTACTGTGTTTTTTGATCTTCTTAGCTTTTGTATTTTTGCACTTTGCTTTTCTTTTGGATTATACTCTTTGGTTTTTTTTTGTCTTTTGTTTTGCCCTGTATATAGTGTATATAGTTTAAATAAACCTTTTGATTCTTTTTCTACTTCCGCCTCACGCCTCTGCATTTGAGTCATCCCCCTGGTGGCCTAGTGGGGGTTTGCTGGATTATCACACCAACGAACCAGGTTCGAATCCCAGCAAAACCCTAACAGAAAGACTCCGTCATGACCGACTCAGCAGAGGCTGCTTCAACTGTCTACCCGGCCAACCTTCAGGGAATTATGGCAGCTTTGACACGCTTCGGAGCAACCATGGACGCTCATGGACGTACGCTCACCAGCCAACGTGAGGCCCTCGCTCGCCACGAGGAACTGCTTCAGCAAATTGGGAAAACCCTGGCACAGCTGACATCTCTGCCTGCATCTCCTGCTCCTGATCCAGTTCCTGCTCCTGATCCAGCTCCCACTCCTGCTCCAGTGCCTCCTGCAATGCTGCCTTCTTCACCTCGCGAACCCAGCCTTCCTGCACCACAGAGGTATGACGGCAAGCACAGTGAGTGCCGAGAGTTCCTTACCCAGTGTCAACTCACCTTTGAGCTTCAGCCTACCACCTACACTACGGATCGCCGCAAGATTGCCTTTGTGATCACCTTATTAGCTGGTAAGGCGCGAGCCTGGGCTACTGCTATCTGGCAAAGACAGGGACCTGAGTGCTTTGATTTCCAGCTGTTTTCTGAAGAGATGCTTCGGGTCTTCGATCAGGCAGACATCAGTACCGACGCAGCCCGAAAGCTCATGTCCATCCGGCAAGGAGGAAGCGTCGCAGATTACGCCATCTCGTTCCGAACACTCGCAGCAGTAAGTGGATGGAACGAGACTGCCCTGGTGTCAGCCTTCCACCATGGTCTGTCTGACCCCATCAAGGACGGTCTGGCCTCTATTGGATGCCCAAGTGACCTCGAAACCCTCATCTCACATGCTATTCGTCTGGACAACAGGATGAGAGAACGCCACCAAGCCTTGAGCCCCCCCAGCCTCCCTACCTCTACCTGGAGACCGTCTACCTCCTTCAGTGACTGTCCAGAACCCATGCAAGTGGGTCGTACTCGCCTCTCCGCATCTGAGAGGGAGCGCAGAAGGAGGGACAAGTGCTGCATCTACTGTGGCAAGCCTGGTCACTTCCGAGCATCATGTCCCGAACTCTTGGGAAAAGGACCGCCCCGTCCAGCCGAGGGAGGGTTGTGACGGGGCCTACCCTCTCTCCCGGACTCCCTGGCCAAGGAATCTACATCCCGGTCTCCATCTCCTGGGGTGAGTCTGTCCACTCTTGTCAAGCTTTGATAGACTCAGGGGCGGCTGGGAACTTTATGGATATTCACTTCGCCCAAAGCATCAATATTCCGACTGCACCTCTTGAAGTCCCACTGTCTGTGTCTGCCCTCGATGGCCAAGCGTTAGGTGATGGAAGAGTCACCCAAGTTACTTCTCCAGTTTTCCTCCAGTCTCAAGGTCACAAGGAAGAAATATCCCTGCACCTGATTCCTTCACCTGAGTTCCCAGTTATTCTAGGCCTTCCTTGGCTTACTCGCCACAACCCTCGCATAGACTGGGTAACAAGCCAGGTTGTGGAATGGGGCCCTGCATGCCATGCCTCTTGTCTGCTCTCTAGCTCTCCTGTGTCTCCTGCCGAGCCCCCTGATCTCACCGAGTTATCTCAAGTTCCCACAGAGTACTGGGATCTCAAGGAGGTATTCAGCAAGAGCAGGGCCGCCGTTCTTCCTCCGCACCGGGCCTACGACTGTGCCATCGACTTGCTCCCTGGGACTACCCCTCCTCGTGGCAGACTGTTTTCACTCTCTCAGCCAGAACGCAAGGCCATGGAGGAATACCTCAAAGATGCCCTGGTCTCTGGGTTTATTCGATCCTCCACTTCACCTGCTGGAGCCGGCTTCTTCTTTGTCGGCAAGAAGGATGGGGGGCTCCGACCATGTATTGATTACAGGGGCCTGAATAAGATCACTGTGCGCAACCGATATCCCCTTCCGCTGATGTCCACAGCTTTCGACCTGCTCCAAGGCGCCACCGTCTTCACCAAGTTGGACCTACGGAACGCATACCACCTCATCCGTATCCGACAGGGAGACGAGTGGAAGACTGCCTTTAACACCCCGTCTGGGCACTACGAATACCAGGTGATGCCCTTCGGACTCACCAACGCACCAGCTGTTTTTCAGGCCCTAATCAACGACGTCTTAAGGGACATGATTAACCTATACGTTTTTGTCTACCTCGATGACATCCTTATCTTTTCCAAGACCGTGCAGGAGCACCGCCACCATGTCCGCCAGGTTCTCCAGAGGCTGCTACAGAACAATCTGTTCGCCAAGGCCCAGAAATGCGAATTTCATGTTCCCGAGGTCTCCTTTCTGGGATTTATTGTACGGACAGGCCAACTCCAAATGGACCCTGCCAAGACCCTGGCCGTCCGGGATTGGCCTACTCCCAAGTCCGTTAAGGAGGTTCAGCGGTTCTTAGGATTCGCTAACTTCTACCGCAAGTTCATCAGGAACTTCAGTTCTGTGGCAGCACCCATGTCAGACCTCACCAAAGGGACAGGTGGATCTTATGGCTGGTCTCCTCAGGCAGAAAAGGCGTTCAAAGACCTCAAGGACCGCTTCTGCACGGCACCCATTCTGGTTCTCCCGGACACCTCCCAACCATTCATCGTGGAGGTGGACGCCTCGGACAGTGGTGTCGGCGCGGTGCTCTCTCAACGTTCGGAAGGAAAGCTGCACCCCTGCGCTTACTTCTCCCACCGCCTGAGTCCTGCTGAGTCCCGGTACGATGTGGGGGATCGAGAACTGCTAGCGGTCAAACTGGCCCTTGAGGAGTGGAGGCACTGGCTGGAGGGAGCACAACATCCATTCCTGGTTTGGACTGACCACAAGAACCTGGAGTACCTCCAGCAAGCCAAGAGACTGAACCCTCGACAGGCTAGGTGGGCCCTGTTTTTCAGTCGATTTGACTTCACCCTCTCATACCGCCCCGGCTCCAAGAACACCAAACCTGACGCACTGTCCAGACTGTTCTCTGCCACTAACAGGGAGAATGAAGTCGGGCCTATTATCCCTGTGTCCCGGATTGTGGCCCCTGTCCGCTGGGGTATTGAGGAGGCTGTCCGACGAGCCCAACGCCAGGACCCCGGTCCTGGGACGGGGCCACCAGGCCTCTTGTACGTCCCACATCAAGCCCGGGCCAAGGTTCTCCAGTGGGGTCACTCTTCCCCTCTCACCGCCCACCCGGGAGCTCGGAGGACCCTGGACTTCCTGAAAAGACGCTTCTGGTGGCCTAACATGGAGCAGGAAGTAAGGTCATTTGTCCTGTCCTGTGAGGTTTGCACCAGAACCAAGAACCCACGACAGCGTCCCCAGGGTCTCCTGCATCCTCTGACCATTCCCCGGCGTCCCTGGTCCCACGTGGCAGTCGACTTTATCACGGGTCTCCCTGAGTCACAAGGTAACACGGTCATTTTGGTCTTAGTTGACAGATTCTCCAAGGCCTGCCGCTTCATACCACTGTGCAAACTCCCCTCTGCTCTTGAAACTGCGAAACTTTTGTTTAATCATGTCTTCCGAGTCTTTGGTCTTCCACAGGACATCGTCTCAGACCGAGGGCCCCAGTTCTCCTCCCGAGTGTGGCACGGGTTCTGCAAGGTCATCGGAGCCACTGCCAGCCTCTCCTCTGGGTTTCACCCACAGTCCAATGGTCAGACGGAGAGGCTCAACCAGGACCTGGAAACCACCCTGCGAGGCCTGGCTATGGATAACCCGACATCGTGGAGCACCTGGCTGCCATGGGCGGAGTACGCCCACAACACCCTGCAGTCATCGGCCACCAAGCTGTCGCCATTCCAGTGCCAATTCGGGTTCCAGCCACCTCTGTTCCCGGACCAGGAGGAGGACGCGGGGGTGCCCTCGGTCAACCAATATGTGAGACGGTGTCGCAAGACCTGGAGCAAGGTCAGGAAGACCCTCATACAGACCTCCAGAACCAACCAGACTCAGGCCAACCGCCACAGAAGACCTGCACACACTTTCCGCCCTGGGCAGCGGGTTTGGCTGTCCACTAAGGACCTTCCGCTGCGGGTAGAGAACCGCAAGCTTGCTCCTCGCTACATTGGCCCCTTCAAGGTGGTGCGCAGGGTGAACCCTGTCTCCTACCGGCTCCAGTTGCCCCGGACTCTGAGGATCAACCCCACTTTCCATGTTTCCCTGTTACGGCCCGTACTGACATCTACGTATGCCCCTGCCCCTAGGAACCCCCCACCCCCCCGCATCTTCCAGGGGCAGACTGTGTTCACTGTGAATCGCCTGCTTGACTCCCGCCGGGTCCGCGGCGGGTTGCAATATCTGGTGGACTGGGAGGGCTATGGTCCTGAGGAGCGCTGCTGGGTTCCTGCTCGGGATGTCCTTGATAAAGAACTATGTCGGGACTTCCATTCGGCCCATCCGGATCGCCCTGGGAACGTCAGGAGACGCTCCTAGAGGGGGGGGTCCTGTTAGGACTAGGACTGTTTTGGCCTCTAGAGGCCGCTGTTATTTCCTTTTCATGTCGTGTTTATTTTGGCCTCTAGAGGCCGCCACTGTTCCTGTGTCTTGTGTTTGTGTTAATTGCCTAATTATCTTCACCTGTGTCCTTAATTAGTTTGTCTATTTATACCCCTGAGTTCAGTCCTCTTGTCACGGAGTCTTTGTGCTGTTATGTTTATCTCCAGTTTCCTTTGTACTGTGTTTTTTGATCTTCTTAGCTTTTGTATTTTTGCACTTTGCTTTTCTTTTGGATTATACTCTTTGGTTTTTTTTTGTCTTTTGTTTTGCCCTGTATATAGTGTATATAGTTTAAATAAACCTTTTGATTCTTTTTCTACTTCCGCCTCACGCCTCTGCATTTGAGTCATCCCCCTGGTGGCCTAGTGGGGGTTTGCTGGATTATCACACCAACGAACCAGGTTCGAATCCCAGCAAAACCCTAACAGACCTAAAACATGATCAGATTTTCACACAAGTCCTAAAAGTAGATAAAGAGAATCCAGTTAAACAAAGACAAAAAATATTATACTTGGTCATTGACTTATTGAGGAAAATGATCCAATATTACATATCTGTGAGTGGCAAAAGTAAATGAACCTCTAGAATTAGCAGTTAATTTGAAGGTGAAATTAGAGTCAGGTGTTTTTAATCAATGGGATGACAACTAGGTGTGAGTGGGCACCCTGTTTTATTTAAAGAACAGGGATCTATCAAAGTCTGATCTTCACAACACATGTTTGTGGAAGTGTATCATGGCATGAACAAAGGAGATTTCTGAGGCCCTCAGAAAAAGCGTTGTTGATGCTCATCAGGCTGGAAAAGATTACAAAACCATCTCTAAAGAGTTTGGACTCCACCAATCCACAGTCAGACAGACTGTGTACAAATGAAGGAAATTCAAGACCATTGTTACCCTCCCCAGGAGTGGTCGACCAACAAAGATCACTCCAAGAGCAAGGTGTGTAATAGTCGGTGAGGTCACAAAGGACCCCAGGGTGACTTATAAGCAGCTGAAGGCCTCTCTCACATTGGCTAATGTTAATGTTCATGAGTCCACCATCAGGAGAACACTGAACAACAATGGTGTGCATGGCAGGGTTGAAAGGAGAAAGCCACTGCTCTCCAAGAAGAACATTGCTGCTCACCTGCAGTTTGCAAAAGATCATGTGGACAAGCCAGAAGGCTATTGGAAAAAATGTTTTGTGGATGGATGAGACCAAAATCTAACTTTTTGGTTTAAATGAGAGGCATTATGTTTGGAGAAAGGAAAACACTGCATAAGAACCTTATCCCATCTGTGAAACATGGTGGTGGTAGTATCATGGTTTGGACCTGTTTTGCTGCATCTGGGCCAGGACAGCTTGCCATCTGTAGCAAGTGTTCTAGGTGGGTGGAGCACAGAAGCACGGCAGGCCAGTACTGAGTTCTCAATAACTCTTTTATTATCGGCTTTTCAGCTTCCACATGTTTACTTATACATACACACATGCCACACACACGTGTTCTGGTCAGGAGAGAGCCCGCTCTGCTCTCGCTCTCCTCCTTAAATAGGGCGCGGTCACAGGGGAAGACACACAAACACATTAATCAACCTCAGGTGCAGTGATTCTGCCACTTACCTTCCCTGATTCCACCCTCCGGTCACAGATTGACGTTTGACCACGCCCCCACTGCCACATACCCCCACCGCCCGACTTAGGCCGGGCAGCCGTCCAGCCTGCAGCTGACTCCCCCCCCCCCGATGGGAGAGGAAGTCCGCCATGACCATCTGCGCCCCCGGCCTGTGGACCACCTTGAAGTTAAAGGGTTGGAGTGCCAGATACCAATGGGTGATCCGTGCGTTGGCATCCTTCATGCGGTGGAGCTACTGGAGGGGCGTGTGGTCCGAACAGAGGGTGAAAGGGCGCCCCAGCAGGTAGTAACGGAGGGCGAGGACCGCCCACTTGATGGCCAGGCACTCCTTCTCTATGGTGCTGTAGTGCCCCTCATGCACTGACAGCTTACGACTTATGTACAGCACTGGGCGATCCTCCCCCTCCACCCCCTGGGACAAAACAGCCCCCATACCTTTGTCCGATGCATCCATCTGTAATATAAAAGGGAGAGAAAAGTCAGGGGAGTGTAACAGTGGCTCTCCACACAGTGCAGCCTTTACCTCAGAAAAAGCCCACTGGCATTGCTCCGTCCACTGGACCGGATCTGGTGCCCCTTTTTAGTGAGATCAGTCAGCGGGCTGGTGACGTCCGAATAATTAGGTATAAACCTACGATAATAGCCAGCCAACCCCAGGAACTGTCTCACCCCCTTTTTGGTCTTGGGCCTTGGGCAGGCCGCAATCGCTGCAGTCTTGTTAATTTGGGGACGCACCTGCCCATTGTCCAAGTGGAAGCCCAGATACCGTACTTCCACCTGCCCAATTGGACACTTCTTCGGGTTGGCTGTGAGACCCACCCACCTCAGCGACCTAAGGATGGCCCTCAGGTGTTGTAGGTGCCGCGGCCAGTCATTACTATAAATAATGATGTTGTCAAGGTACGCGGCAGCATAGGTGGCGTGGGGGTGGAGGACCCTATCCATCAGCCACTGAAACATAGTGGGCACCCCAAACAGCCCAAAAGGAAGTATGACAAACTGGTGTAAGCCGAATGGTGTGGAAAAGGCCATTTTTTCTCGGGATAATGGAGTCAAGGGGATCTGCCAATAACCCTTTGTCAAATCCAGTGTCGAGTAAAAGCGAGCTGTGCCTAGTCGATCGAGCAACTCATCAATATGAAGCATTGGGTACGCATCGAATTTAGACACTGCATTAACTTTTCTATAGTCTACACAGAACCGGACCGACCATTCAGCCTTGGGTACCAAGACCACCGGACTGCTCCAGTCACTGTGGGACTCCTCGACAATGCCCATTTCGAGCATGGTCTCAAGGTCTTCCCGAACCACCTTTTTCTTGTGTTTGGGCAGTCTGTAAGGGCGGCTATGCACTACCACCCCCGGGGGCGTCTCAATGTGGTGTTCTATGAGGTGGGTGCGGCCGAGCAGGGGCTGGAATTCTGTTTGCAATCGGGCGACCTCCGTGAGCTGGGTCGGTGAGAGGTGGGCTCCACAGGGGACCGGAGCGGTGGGTGATGCCAATTTTCCCTTTTGAACCTCCGGCCCCAGCTCCGCCTTCTCAGGAACCACCGACACTAGCGCCACAGGGACCTCTTCGCTCCAACATTTTAGCAGATTGAGGTGGTATACCTGTAACGCCCCACCCCTGTCCGTTCGCCTCACCTCATAGCCGACGCCCCCAACTCGCTGTGTGACCTCAAAGGGTCCTTGCCACCTGGCGATTAATTTAGAGCTCGATGTGGGCAACAGTACGAGTACTTTATCTCCCGGTGCGAACTCCCTGAGGCATGTACCCTTGTTGTACAGGCGGGTTTGTCGTTCTTGGGCCTGCTGCAAATTCTCCTGGGTTAGGTGGGCAAGTGTGTGGTTTTGCGTGCAGCTCAATAATGTATTGGATTTCATTTTTACTTTGTGAAGGTCACTCCTCCCAATTTTCCCGCAGCACATCTAGAATGCCGCGTGGCTTACGCCCATATAACAATTCAAATGGAGAGAACCCCGTGGAGGCTTGGGGGACCTCTCGCACTGAAAACAACAAGGGTTCGAGCCACTTATCCCAATTACATGCGTCCTCACTTACGAATTTTTTAATTATATTTTTGAGGGTGCGATTGAACCGTTCAACTAAACCGTCCGTTTGTGGGTGATAAACGCTGGTGCGGATCAGCTTAATCCCCAACAAACCTATACAGTTCCTTTAGTGTACGTGACATAAACGCGGTGCCTTGGTCAGTCAGAATCTCTTTCGGGATTCCAACTAGGGAGATAATGCGGAACAGCGCCTCCGCAATACTACGTGCTGAGATATTGCGAAGAGGCACTGCTTCCGGGTATCGCATTGCATAGTCCACTAGAACTAATATAAAGTGGTACCCTCGTGTTGACCGATCTAATGGCCCGACGAGATCCATCCCAATTCTTTCAAATGGGGTCTCGATTAATGGGAGAGGGCGCAAAGGCGCTTTTGGAATGGCTGCTGGATTTACTAACTGGCATTTGCGGCACGCTGTACACCACCTATGGACATCACCGTGAATCCCTGGCCAATAGAACCGGACCATTATTCGGGCTAGTGTTTTATTCTGCCCTAAGTGTCCAGCCATGGGATTAAAGTGAGCCGCCTGGAATACCAATTCCCGGCGGCTCTTCGCAATCAAAAGCTGCATGATTTGCTCTTTAGTTTGAGTTTCCTGCATTACTCGGTATAATCTATCCTTCATAATCTCTAAGTAGAGGAAGGACGGGGTGGCGTTTGGCTGGAGCATTTGACCATTGATTACTCTCACTTGGTCAAATGCATGCCGCAGAGTCTCATCTCGCGACTGCTCTAATGGAAAATCCACGAGGGATTCCCCAAGAGAGAGAGGAGGAGCCAGCGGCTCCTCACTCTGACGCGGAGCTGACGTAGACGGCTCTGTGACAGCTGCTCCCCCCAACGCGACACCGGGACCTCCCCTTATTAAACTATGGCAGGACCCACTCTTCACTAGATGACTCATTAAATCCCGAAATCCCGGCCAATCAGTCCCCAAAATTATAGAGTGGGTGAGGCGAGGATTAACCACCACCTTTACTCTAAATTTCTCCCCTCGAAACAGAATGTGAACTGACACTAAAGGGTAGCTGTGAACATCCCCGTGCACACACAACACCTTCACCAATTGTGCTCCCCCCAGTGCCTCGTCTTGCACCAGGCTTTGGTGGATTGAGGTCTGATTACAGCCGGAATCCACCAAAGCCTGTGTGGGTGCAATTGGTCTTAAGTGATCAGTCTCATTAAATCAGTCTCATTAAATCATTAAATCAGTCTCATTAATAATACCATTAATTTTGGTATTTAACAATAAATTACCAAACAGCTAAATTATGGTATATTCCAAATTATTATGATCACTACCAATGCAGCAATAATGTATCACTTACCGTATTACATAAAAGCTACAGCCAATAGCACACTGAAGGCAATTTGGAGGTCTTTTAGATTGTGTGACTTCAAGTATATAGGAGCAATAAATAAACACACAGTTTCAATAATAATTGAATTTATTATAACACAGATACTAAATGAATAATAGCAGTTGAATACATTCAAATATGATCAGCAATATATATATATATATATATATATATATGTGTGTGTGTGTGTGGGTGTCTGTATGTGTGTGTGCAAGGGGAGAGGGAGAGCAAGGGTGTGTGTGTGTGTGTGTGTGTGAGGGGAGAGAGAGAGAGAGCAAAAGGGGGTGTGTCCCATGCGCAACTGCGCAGTATGGGAAGGAGGAAACAAAAAGGGTTTGAATGTGAGCGCAGGAGAATGCACTGTAAGTTTGAAATGAATCAGGCCTTGGAATGTTATCAAAGGTGTGTTTGTGTTGGGGGAGGTGACCACCTTGTGGTCGAGACAAAGGAATCCCACCTCGTAGTATTCTAACCCACTACTTATAACATTACCAAATTCACTGAAATCTTGATGAGGTCAGAATATGTGTAATAATGAAATTAAAGGTGTTAGGAAGGATAGAGAAAGCATGCAACAACCTATCTATTAAAAACAACTGAGAGAGAACAATTGTAGAACACAATGGTCAGTGTGCACAATTAAACAGTTCCTGAGTTTAAATTCACACTACTTCATAAAGCTAATTCCTAAGACTAATTTTTTGCCCAAAATGCCAGTCTTACTTCCAGTATTTTGCTCCTATGTAGGAATGCAGAGATGTTCCAAAACTTCTGGAGTTCACAGAGCTCGTGGAGGTTTCTGTAAAAAGTGCAGAGAATTTCTTGGTCCGAACTTCAGCGTTCGTGAGGAAAAGTCTCTGATCAAACAATGTGCACAGTGATTAAGTCAGAAGGAATCCGGTCGCTTCTAACTTTTAATTAAACTGCTTTGGGCTGCAGTCGTAACGTTACTTATAATGAACAAATAAAAACAACTGGTTGTAACTCAAAATGAGTGAGACAACGCACTTAGGTAGTAATTTACCGTGGCCAGCGGAAAACACGAAAGTGCCCTAAATCTCTTTTACTTGCAAGAAAGACGTCTTTATCTTGGGTGTTCTGATGAGCAGGTCTCTTTGTGCCTGAAGACGAGACAGTCCACCGGCGATAGAGAGACAGAACGGAAGTTGACTCAGTCACTTATGGAGTCAGGGAGGATGTGACGTAGTTAATCCCGCCCAGGTGTGATGTAGGTCATCGCGGAAGTTGGTTGATGGGATCTGTAGTTCTAAAAGACGAGACGGGCTGTACCTACACCTGATACGTATCCCCTTGGATACTCACCGGTATGCGATATGCTCCGGCCCGATCGAGGTATGCTCCTGGCGCGTCGGGGATCCTGACCACCGTGCCCACCTCCATTGCCGAGCACTGATGCTGGAGGTGCCCCAGCTCCCTGCAGCGCCAGGACACCAGCCCGGGCTCTCTCTCTGCACCAGTGTTCCGGATATCACTCACTTAAGGGGGGGAAGACACAGACACGGAAGTAGGAGAAGACAGGACACCGCAGGTGCAGCGGGCCGGCTGGGGTGGAGCCGGCCCCCGCCTCCACGGTGGGGGAATGGGGCGAAGGAGAAGAACAGAAGGAGAGAGAGAGAGAGGGGAGGGGAGAAGGGGAGACACGCTGTCCTGCCGTTGGAACGGCTGCCATATGGTCCTCCGCCAGCTCAATGGCCTGATCCAGCGATGCTGGGCGATGGCACTGGACCCACTCCGCGGTTCCCTCTGGAAGTCGAGCGACGAACTGCTCCAGCGCCACCAGATCAATGATCTCCTTAGCGTTGTGGTTGTCAGCCCTCAGCCACCAGCGGCAGGCGTCCCAGAGTTGCTGGCCAAACACGAACGGCCGGCCGACCTCCTCCAGGCACAGCACGCGGAAGCGCTGTCGCTGCTGCTCCGGAGTGCGGCCCATGCGCTGGAGGACAGCCCTGCGGAGGTCTGTGTAGACCATCCGGCTGTCAGCAGGGAGCTGTAGCGCGGCCAGCTGCACCTCGCCCATGAGGAGGGGGAGGAGGCGCTCCGCGTGCTGTTCCACCAGCCAACCCCACGCCTCTGCTGCCTGCTCAAAGAGAACGAGGAAGGCTTCGGGGTCGTCATGTGGGCCCATCTTCGTCAGGGTGAGGTGGGAAGGGCCCGCGGTGGTGGAGGTGGTGGACCCTGCCGACGCAAGTAGGTGCCGGAACGCCCGGCGATCTTCCTGCTGCGCCAGCACCAGGGCCTTGAACCTTCGCTCCTGTTCTTCCTGGAGGGTGACCAGCGCCTGGTGCTGGCTCTGTTGGGCCGTGGCGAGGGCATGGACCAGGTCCTTGAAGGGGGAGGACTCCATGGGGCTGTTCTCTCCTGCGCTCCGTCCCAGGTTTCGGTACCACTGTAGCAAGTGTTCTAGGTGGGTGGAGCACAGAAGCATGGCAGGCCAGTACTGAGTTCTCAATAACTCTTTTATTATCAGCTTTTCAGCTTCTACACGTTTACTTATACATACACACACGCCACACACACACACATGTTCTGGTCGGGAGAGAGCCCGCTCTGCTCTCGCTGTCCTCCTTAAATAGGGCGCGGTCACTGGGGAAGACACACAAACACATTAATCAACCTCAGGTGCAGTGATTCTGCCACTTACCTTCCCTGACTCCACCCTCCGGTCACAGACCGACGCTTGACCATGCCCCCACTGCCACACCATCATTGATGGAACAATGAATTCTGAATTATACTAGCAAATCCTAAAGGAAAATGTCAGGACATCTGTCCATGAACTGAATCGCAAGAGAAAGTGGGTCATGCAGTAAGACAACGACCCAAAACACACAAGTCGTTCTACCAAAGAATGGTTAAAGAAGAATAAAGTTAATGTTTTGGAATGGCCAAGTCAAAGTCCTGACCTTAATCCAATCGAAATGTTGTGGAAGGACCTGAAGCGAGCAGTTCATGTGAGGAAACCCACCAATATCCCAGAGTTGAAGCTGTTCTGTATGGAGGAATGGGTTAAAATTCCTCCAAGCTGGTGTGCAGGACTGATCAACAGTTACCAGAAACATTTAGTTGTAGTTATTGCTGCACAAGGGGGTCACACCAGATACTGAAAACAAAGGTTCACATACTTTTGCCACTCACAGATATGTAATATTGGATCATTTTCCTCAATAAATAAATGACCAAGTCTAATATTTTTGTCTCATTTGTTTAACTGGGTTCTCTTTATCTACTTTTAGGACTTGTGTGAAAATATGTTTTAGGTTATATTTATGCAGAAATATAGAAAATTCTAAAGGGTTCACAAACTTTCAAGCACCACTGTAGATAGACCACCACATACTGTACGCATTGTAGGGATGGAGAATTTGGTCCATGAGACTCTGAAACATTGCTTGGGCCCCAAACAACCCAAAAAGAAGGGTGACAAACTGATGTAAACCAAATGAAGTGAAAAAGGCCATTTTCTCGTGGGATAATAGAGTCAAAGGGATCTGCCAATATCCCTTTGTTAAATCGAATGTGAAGTGAAAGTGAGCCGTGCCTAACCGATCAAGCAGCTCATCAATGCGAGTCTTGGGTCATTTAGATTCTGTAAAGCTGCTTTGGGACAATGTCTATTGTTAAAAGTGCTATTCAAGCAAACTTGACTTGACATCAGATATGCATCAAATTTCAACACTGTGTTGACTTTTCTGCAGTCCACACAGAACCAGACCAACCCGTCAGTCTTGGGAACCAAGACCACCAGGCTGCTCCAGTCGCTGCGTGACTCCTCAATTACGCCCATCTTAAGCAGAGCCTAGAGTTCATCCCAAACCACATTTTTCTTGTGCTCAGGGAGCTGATATGGGCGGCTGCACACCACCACCCTTGGGGAGTCTCAATGTGGTATTCTATGAGGTCAGTGTGACCAGGGAGGGGTTAGAACACATCACAGAGTTCTTCCTGCAAACTAATAACCTGTGCTCTCTGGGATGGTCAGAGGTGGTTTCCACAGGAGACGAGGGTGAACTGGGCCGCACTTTTTAGACTTCTCTGGTCCCAGCTCTGCCCTCTCTGGAACTACCATCACCGGAGCCACAGGAACCTCCTTTCTCTATGGTTTCAGGAAATTGAGGTGGTAAATTTGACGTGTTACTTCTATCTGGACGTTTGACTTCAAAGTCGACCTCCCCAATTTGCTCTGTGACCTCAAAGGGCCCTTGCCACTTGGTGAGTAACTTTGAGCTTGAGGTGGGCAGTAAAATGAGGACTTCATCTCCCTGTGCAAATTCCCTTAGCCATGTCCCTTTGTTGTACAGGTGAAATTGACATTCTTGGGCCTGTAGCAAATTTTCCTGGGCTATGTGACTCAGTGCGTAGAGGTTTGCTCTCAGGTCGAGGACAAAATGAATTTCATTTTTGCTTTGAGAAGGCCCTTCCTCCCAATTTTTTCAGGTGGATGAGTCCACCTGTAGAGAGAGAGAGAGAGAGAGAGAGAAAGAGAGAGGGGGAGTTAACAGCAGCACAGTCACAGAAGGAGAAGGGAGAGAAGAAATATGAGCACAGACGAGTGCAGGGAGTGGGTTTCGGGGGAATTGGCCCCCCCATTCCATGGGGCTAGGTTAGGGGAGGGGCAAGGAAAGCAAAAGGGAGGGGAAGAAAGTGAAAGTGAAAGGAAGAGAGGTTGCACCTGCTCCCAGAAATGCTGTCAGGTGGTCCTCTGTCAACTGGACCACCTCCTCCAGTGATGCTGCTTGGTGACACTGGATCCTTGTTGATGTTTTGCTCAGCAGTTGGGTGACAAACTGCCCAAGTGTCACTCGATCAATGATTGTCTCAATGTCACACTCACCTTCCAGTAGCCACTGTCAGTAGGCATCCCAAAGCTGTTGCATGAACGCAAACGGCCAGCCAACTTTGGCATATGCTAGCGAGCGGAAGCACTGGCACTGCTCTTCTGGGTCATGGCCAACCCACTGCAGTATAGCCCACTGCAGTATAGCCCGCTTCAGGTTGGGATACTCCAGCATGCTGGTGGCCGGGAGCTGCCAAGCCACAAGCTGGAGTTTCCCCAACAGGAGCGGCAATAGTCAAGTTGCCCACTATGAGGTCAGCCACGATCTTGCCTCTGCAATCCACTCAAACAGCTCAATGAAGGCTTCGGGGTCATCCTGCGGCCCCATCTTGACCAGCTGAATGGGCATGCTGGCTGCAGGAATGGCCGCTGGAGCACCTGCTGACTGGACCAAGCTCTGGATCACCTGCTGGTCCTCTGCCTGGGCCTCGAGCAGAGTCTGGAAGCGCTCCCCAGATCCTCAGTGCAACGAGTGCCTGGGGCTGGCACTGGAAGTCATTGGTGAGTGCCTGGAGGAGCTTTCTGACTGGTTCGGACTTCATGGTGGTGTTTGTTCCTTACTCCCAGGTTTCAGCACCAGCGTGACAAAGTTTTTGCTGGGATAAATGAGGAACTGGAGACAGGCACTACAATCCAAGATGCACTTTTATTTTTAACCTTCACTTTTCAGTGTCGCTACCTCTACACCCACATATGCACAGATTGCAGGACACAGCTCTCTGTCTCTCTTTCTCTCTCTCTCTCTCTCTCTCTCTCTCTCTCTCTCTCATTACTGGCTATCAGAAAGACACACATTAATAGATAGCCAGTAATTAGACACAAGTGTACCTCTTCACATGTTACCTGCTGGTTCAACTTGACTCCTCACCTTTCACAACTGAAGCTCGACCATACCCTTGCTGCCACAGTGTTTCTGGAATGACATTCAAAATGAGAATTTATTTTCCAAAACAGCAATAAAATTTCTCAATTTTAACATTTGATATTTTGTCTTTGTACTATTTTCAGTGAAATATAGGGTCTCCATGATTTGGAAATTATCACATTCTTTTTATATTTATATTTTACACAATGTCCCAACGTATTTGGAAATAGTGTTGTATGCTGTACAGTATACAGCATGTTATAATCATGCATCCTTTAGGTGGAGAGCAAAACGTACATATGGCAATGGCCATTACACCATGTATAACCAGAATTCTTCACCAGAAAAAGAACAGTTCAAAGTGATCACTGAAAGCCCAATATTGCTATGTTCATGATGTGTATATAAACCGCTGGCATGCAGTGTTGCACAGATAGTGTACACTCTCACCAGCCACTTTATTAGGAACACCCATACATCTGCTGTTTTATGCAGTTCTCTAATCAGCCAATCCCTTGACAGCAGCATGATGCATAAAATCATACAGATACAAATCAAGAGCTTCATTTAATATTCACTTCAAACATCAGAATGAAAAAAACTGTGATCTCTGCGACTTTCACTGTGGCATGGGTGTTGGAGCCAGATGGACTGGTTTGAGTATTTCAGAAACTGCTGATCTCCTGGGGTTTTTACACACAACAGTCTCTAGAGTTTACACAGAATGGTGCGCAAAACAAAAAACATTGATTGAGCAACAGTTCTGTGGGTGGAAACATCTTGTCGATAAGAGAGGTTAGAGGAAAATGGCCAGGGGTGGGTTTCCCAAAAGGATCATAGCACAAAGATCATTAAATGGTAGAGCAAGCATCACAATGAACACTCTTTCTCCTAGTTAAGCTGCGGTTAGAGTTAAGCGGCTTTTGGGAAACCCATGCCAGATTGGTTGGAACTGCCAGGAAGGATACAACAACAACTCATAGCAACTCTTTACAAACATGGTGAGCAGAAAAAAAAACATATCAACATGCAACAGCAGAAGACAACATTGGGTTCCACTCCTGCCAGCCAAGAAAAGGAACCTTAGACCCAAGAACAAGTTCCTTTTGAAGTAACTGGTGAGTGTTTATAGAATGCAAGCAATGGGAATTGAGCAGAAGCTTGCTGAGGCTACACGCTATCAAATCTGTGAGTTCTAGATCAGGTTTGAATATTATTGCATACAAAACACTTGCACCACTTGTCACACAATCATCACATTGCCAGATACAGTGGTGTTTGAAAGTTTGTGAGCCCTTTAGAATTTTCTATATTTCTGCATAAATATGACATCATCATATTTTCACACAAGTCCTAAAAGTAGATAAAGAGAACCCAGTTAAACAAATGAGGCAAAAATATTATACTTGGTCATTTATTTATTGAGGAAAATGATCCAATATTACATATCTGTGAGTGGTACAACTATTAAAAAGGGTTGAGTTTGGTTAAGAGGTATGTTTAAGTATGCTGTTCTGACATCTAATTAATCTAATTAATATGTAAAGCAATGGGTCTACAATTAAAATTGCATATGATCTATATTTAATAGCTAATTTCCAAAACATGATAAATGGCAAACATTTATTTTGTGCCTTATCTGAATGCTCATAATCCACCTGAGATATGTACATTATGTCTGATTGCATGACAAGCAAACATTGTGATGAAAATAACTGATTAAAATGCAGCATAATCGAGGAGAGAATAGCTTTTTTATTCTTGCACTGCATTGTTTATACAGTAGAATTTTCTATATTTCTACATAAATATGACCTAAAACATCATATTTTCACACAAGTCCTAAAAGTAGATAAAGAGAACCCAGCTAAACAAATGAGACAAAAATATTATACTTGGTCATTTATTTATTGAGGAAAATGATCCAATATTACATATCTGTGAGTGGCAAAAGTATGTGAACCTTTGCTTTCAGTATCTGGTGTGACCCCCTTGTGCAGCAATATAATAATAATAATAATAATAATAATAATAATAATAATAATAATAATGGTGGTGTAGTGGTTAGCGCTGTCGCCTCACAGTAAGAAGGTCCGGGTTTGAGCCCCGTGGCCGGCGAGGGCCTTTCTGTGCGGAGTTTGCATGTTCTCCCCGTGTCTGCGTGGGTTTCCTCCGGGTGCTCCGGTTTCCCCCACAGTCCAAAGACATGCAGGTTAGGTTAACTGGTGACTCTAAATTGACCGTAGGTGTGAATGTGAATGGTTGTTTGTGTCTATGTGTCAGCCCTGTGATGACCTGGCGACTTGTCCAGGGTGTACCCCACCTTTCGCCCATAGTCAGCTGGGATAGGCTCCAGCTTGCCTGCGACCCTGTAGAAGGATAAAGCGGCTAGAGATAATGAGATGAGAGATAATAATAATAATATGTTTATTTAAACCTTTTGCAGTAAAATAACTGAATTACAGGTTTAGGTCAGAAACAATAAATACCAGACAATACAATATGAATAAACAGTTATATATATGCAATGTATAAAACGTCAAGCAACATAGGATAAATCTTGCACAAATTTGTGGGTAACAAAGTTCTTAAAGTGCCATTCCACCACTGGATGTATTCTTTGGCATAAAATACAATATATTTTGACAACATATATAAATGGTATCACTAGATAGAGAAATCTTTTAGCTTCAGAATGATATCAAACATAATTTTTTGACAACGACAAGTATATTAATTTTGCGACCAAAGTCACCTACCCTTTTAATTTCCGTGCGTGATGTCATCGGCAGGTTCCCCTTCTTGTGTACCACGTGACGTGTGACGTGGCACATATTATCAGCAATGGCAGATAGAACGTGATAAAAATAATACCAATAAATCTATCTAATACCAATAAATCTAGCTAACTGAAAGATTAACTCAAAATTTTTCGAAATTTTTTTGGCCCCCATATACAAGGAGACATGACTCTCTCACTTTGGGGGTTTCCTGGTCTAAAAATAGACCAACACGTGGTACACAAGAAGGGGAACCTGCCGATGACATCACGTTTCACTACCGCATGGAAATTAAAAGGGTAGGTGACTTTGGTCGCAAAATTAATATACTTGTCGTTGTCAAAAAATTATGTTTGATATATCATTTTGAAGCTAAAAGATTTCTCTGTCTAGTCATGTTGTCATAAAATATATTGTATTTTATGCCAAAGAATACATCCAATGGTGGAATGGCACTTTAAATCTATTAGTTGCTACAGTTCATACAGAAACTTTGTTCGCCGATCTTAATGCGTAGTGCGAGCTTGTTACAACCAAGCGACTTGACACAAGGCTATATACTGGGTTTTCTGGCTTTAGTTTAGACATAAACTTCTTACATGCTGTAATTCTGCGATCATATAATGTAACTAAATTGGCTTTAGTTAAGGCTTCGCTATAATCAACGCCTGGGAATATGATAGAAAGTGCACGCTTCTGAATCTTCTCTATAGTGTCAGAAAGGTACTGTGGAAGGCTGGCAAAAACAACAGAAGCGTATTCTAATGTTGATCTTACGAGTGAGCAGTACACTTTAATAATATCAGAGGGAGGCACTCCACAGCGCTTAAGCTGTCTAATGGCATAAAGCCTACAATTTGCTTTCCTCACTATGTAATCACAGTGAACCACCCAAGTCATGTGAAATATATACTCCAAGAAATTTAAATGACTCGACTCATTCCAAACAAAAACCACATGTGGCAATAGGCGGACACTGATAACTATTATAGTGAAGAAAGTCAACCGACATTACCTTGCATTTTGCTGGATTTAGGCACATGTTATTAGCTGCGAAAGATTGCACCTCAGAAACTATGTAAGGTAAGATAGAAAGTGCATTTCTTGGGATTATTTCAAGGATTTGTCATGGTCCTACCTGTGGGCTTCTCTCTTCAGGTACATCTCCACTCAGCATTACCGGCCACGCCCGCACTCACTTCCTCTTATTAACTTTCAGTGACTGTCATTGGCTGTTGCCGATCACCTGCTTCCCCCTGGGTGTATTTAAGCTACAGTTCTCCCTAGCCTCAGTGTCAGATCGTCTGCAACTCTCAGCCTGATAACCTGCTCTGTGTTCCTACTACTCTGACTCCTGAAGATTTCCTGTTCTGTCTGACTCTGTCTGCTCTCCAGCCCCGGTAACCTGATCTACCTTCTGTTCTGTTGACTCTGCCTCTTGCCTGCTCCTCCTGTACCTTCGCCTGATCTCCAGCTTACTCAGCCCTACAGCCACACCTCTCTGACTACGCCTGGTTCTGGCTCATCTCTAAAGCTAAGCAGGGTTGGGCCTGGTCAGTACTTGGATGGGAGGCCTCAGATGTCACCACCAGCCATCCCTGCCTCTCGGTTCTCCTGCCACTGGACTTCACCCACACACATTCTTTCAACTCCCCTTTCCCCTATTATTAATAAACTGTGGTTTGAGCGCATTTGATCTCCTCTCCTGTCTGTTCCGTGACAGAATGATCTGACCACAACATGGAGTCAGCGCCCAAACCCTCTGCCCTAGACTGGCTGCAGCGCATCAAAGAAGATGTCAGTCGCATGTCTGCCGACATTTCAGCCCTGATCCAGCTTGGTCATCAGCAGCAACAACGACTGGACCAAGCACTCCAGCTGCTCACTGCCCAACCACCGCAGTCCCTCATTGCATCAGCCCCTGTCATACCCGCCGCTGATGTGCCAGCTCCGGGAGGGGCTCCTGCTACACTCGAGGCCCCGGAACCCAAGGTTGGCAGGCCGGAGTGTTTTGACGGTGACCCCTCCCAAGTCCATGCCTTCCTGACCAGTTGCCGGTTGCTGTTCGACCTGCAGCCCAGAACCTTCGCGTCGGAGGCAGCGAAGGTGGCCTTCATCATCACTCGTCTGACTGGCCGCGCCCGCCTGTGGGGGACTGCTGAGTATGAACGCTGGACACCGGCGTGTGGCTCCTTCACCTTGTTTTCAGCGGAAATGACTAAGGTCTTCAACCTGGGCTCATCGTCAGTAGAGGCATCCGGAGGACTGAGGAGTATTCGCCAAGGCAGACAAACAGTGGCTGACTACTCGATCGATTTCCGGACCTTGGCCCGGTGCAGCAAGTGGGGCACGCAGGCGCTGGTGGATGCCTTTCTGCACAGCCTGGTCGACTACATTAAGGATGAATTGGTCTCGCACGAACAACCATCGACACTCGATGAGGCCATTGCCCTGGCCGTCCGCATTGACCGCTGGGTCCAGACCCGTCGACGAGAGAGGGCCCGCCAGACTCAGTCAGTCACCAGCGCATGGAGAAACCCAGCCCCTTCTACATCTCCTGCTGCTTCTCCGCCGAGCCTTCTGGACCAGGCAGAGCCCATGGAGATCGGCCGTGCTTCCCTCAGCCCGGCAGAGCACCAGCGTCGGATCACCTCCAATCTGTGCCTGTACTGTGGGGGTGATGGTCACCATGTTGCTTCTTGCCCAGTAAAAGCGACAAGTTCACTGGACATGGGAGGGGTCCGGCTGGGCTCAATGATCTTCCAGTCCTCCACCAGCCAGAAACCTATGCTCCAAATTCGTCTTCACCTGTTGGATTCCACCCACACCCTGACTGCCCTGGTCGACTCTGGCACCGAGGCTAACATCATGGACACTGAGCTTGCATGCCAGTTGGGTCTGCAAAGCCTTCACTTATCCTCTCCCGTTCCAGCCAGGGCACTGGATGGCCATCTTCTTGGCACCGTCGCCCGCCTCACTGCCCCTGTCCTGATGACTCTGTCAGGCAACCACCACGAAACCATCCAGTTTCACCTGCTCCATTCCCCCGACCAACCTCTCATCCTGGGCTATCCATGGCTCCACCAACACAGTCCTCACCTTGACTGGGCCACTGGCATGATAAGTGAATGGGGCAAGGACTGCCACCAGACCTGCTTACGGGCCGCCACTCTAACCCCTGTACTCCACCTGCCAGCTCTGCCCCCTCCAAGGACCTGCCCCTCCAGGTGGAGTCTCGTAAGCTAGCACCTCGGTTCGTCAGACCATTCCCTGTCCAGAGGATAATCAGCCAATCTGCTGTCCAGCTCCGACTGCCCAAGTCCATGAGAGTGCACCCCACCTTCCACGTCTCTAAGATCAAGCCAGTACACGAGACCTCGCGGGTCCCAGCTGCACCTCCTCCTCCTCCTCGTCTCATCGACGGTGGCCCGGTCTACTCCATCCGGCGACTGCTGAAGTCACGATGCAGGGGCCTCCAATACCTGGTGGATTGGGAGGGCTATGGTCCTGAGGATAGGATGTGGGTTCCTGCTGGAAGGATTCTGGATCCGGCCCTCATCGCCGACTTCCATCGGCTACACCCTGACCAGCCCTCCATCCGACGGGGCTGATGTAGGGGTTCTCACCATACAGATCCACTCCTGGACCCTGCCCCTGCTCCAATGCCTGAGCCTGACACCAAACCGAATCCTGGGTGGGGGTCCTGGGATGACGATTCTTCTGACGGTGAAGAGGGTGCAGAGGCTATGGACACTGACTGGTCTGAGGAGTTCTAACCCTCCACCGGTATTCCCCCTCCTCCCTCCCATCTTTGGTGATCTGTGGCTAGGGACTTCTGGGGCCATCCCTTGAGGGGGGGGGTTCTGTCATGGTCCTACCTGTGGGCTTCTCTCTTCAGGTACATCTCCACTCAGCATTACCGGCCACGCCTGCACTCACTTCCTCTTATTAACTTTCAGTGACTGTCATTGGCTGTTGCCGATCACCTGCTTCCCCCTGGGTGTATTTAAGCTGCAGTTCTCCCTAGCCTCAGTGTCAGATCATCTGCAACTCTCAGCCTGATAACCTGCTCTGTGTTCCTACTACTCTGACTCCTGAAGATTTCCTGTTCTGTCTGACTCTGTCTGCTCTCCAGCCCCAGTAACCTGATCTACCTTCTGTTCTGTCAACTCTGCCTCTTGCCTGCTCCTCCTGTACCTTCACCTGATCTCCAGCTCGCTCAGCCCTACAGCCACACCTCTCTGACTACGCCTGGTTCCATCTCATCTCTGCTGCTAAGCAGGGTCGGGCCTGGTCAGTACTTGGATGGGAGGCCTCAGATGTCACCACCAGCCATCCCTGCCACTGGACTTCACCCACACACATTCTTCCAACTCCCCTTTCCCCTATTATTAATAAACTGTGGTTTGAGTGCATTTGATATCCTCTCCTGTCTGTTCCGTGTCAGGTCGTCTACAAATTTAGCATGGGGGAACCAGCTACCCAGTAGACCATTGACCATTAAAGAAAAAAAGATTGGGCCTAACTTTGTTCCTTGTGGTATCCCTCCAAATAATTTCATGGGTGGAGAAGATGAAGGGTTTATACTAACAGATTGAATCCTACCCTCTAAAAACGATGCCACCCAGCATAGCATACAGGGGTGAATATCAAAATTCAAGAGTTTATTCAATAAGATGTTATGGTCTATCAAGTCAAATCCTTTCTTAAAGTCTGCAAAGAACCACCTGGTCCAGCAATTGCTTCTGTCCAAGGCCTCAATGGTAAGATGAAGAAGGAACACTATAGCTTGTTCAGTGGATTTCCCAGCCACTGCAAACTGCTTGGTATCTAGCTGTTTATTGATACCAGGCAAAATATGAGAGAGTGAATCCTTCCATTATCATGGCAGTTTTGCATGTTAGAGAGATTGGTCTAATGTCACTCTCAATACAACGTGGGGGATTCCGTTTTGGCAGAGGACGCACTATCGCACTCCTCAACAGACTAGGCAGGAACCCTTCTCGCAATGACATGTTGTAAATATCAGCTACCACAGGAGAGAGTTCAAAGGCAAAGCTCTTCAGAACCAAGTTGGGCATTCCACCTGGACCAGAGGCTTTATTGATCTGGACAGCTCGTAGGGATTTATATGCCTCGTATGGTAACACCAGTAAATCTGGTGGAATATCCGGTACAGCGATGGCAGTAACATCACTGCGAGAGAGAGGCCTAAAGTCAGATGTTAAACCAATGAATAACTCCTTGATCTTCTGGCACAAGGAATGAATGCTATCGATATTGTGACCATCAATCAGCTGACTAAACCATTGCCCTTCATGTTTCGATACACCAGATAGATTCTTTACCTCGTTCCACCATCTTCGTATATTAGTGTTCCTTAAGTTTTTTACTTTGGCATTATAGAACGAACGCTTGCACACAGCTATGGCAATAGAGACCTTATTCCTCCAGAACTTAAAAATGGGTGAATGCTTACCAAACTTTGCGAGCATTTTCTGCCTCTTCACAATCCATGATTTTATTTTACTGGTAATCCATGGTTTATCTGTTCCGTGCTTGCGGAAGGCTTTAAGAGGACAGAATCTGTCTAAGGCATTGATGATAGTGCGATAGAAAATATCAAACTTAGACTGGCAGGAGGTAGCAGAATACAACTCGGTCCAGGAATAAGATGTAATCCATTGACCAAATTCTCTCAGTCTACTTGGCCTGGTATAACGTCTTAATGCTATTTGCTTATAAGGCTTGCATGATGACGATAAAGTATTACATGGGGTTATCAATATGGTGAAATGATCACTAGTTCCCAATTTAGGCAGTTGTTCTGGGGGACAAAACAGGTTGGGCCTATTTGTTAAGCACTAATCCAACACTCCAGAATCTCTAGTCAACACCTTGATAATTTGTGAAAGTCCTGTCCTGCATTTAGTGTCCACAAGAGAAAGCCCAGTACTATGGTGTTGTATATGTGCAACTAAACATTTCTGGTAACTGTTGATCAGTCCTCCACAATGGCTTGGAGGAATTTTAGCCCATTCCTCCATACAGAACAGCTTCAACTCTGGGATGTTGGTGGGTTTCCTCACATGAACTGCTTGCTTCAGATCCTTCCACAACATTTCGATTGGATTAAGGTCGGGACTTTGATTTGGCCATTTCAAAACATTAACTTTATTCTTCTTTAACCGTTCTTTGGTAGAATGAGTTGTGTGCTTAGGGTCATTGCCTTGCTGTCTGACTCACCTTCTCTTGAGATTCAGTTCATGGACAGATGTCCTGACATTTTCCTTTAGAATTCACTGGTATAATTCAGAATTCATTCTTCCATCAATGATGGCAAGCTGTCCTGGCCCAGATGCAGCCAAACAGGCCCAAACCATGATACTACCAATGCAGTGTTTTCCTTTCTCCAAACATAATGCTTCTCATTTAAACCAAAAAAGTTCTATTTTGGTCTCATCCGTCCACAAAACATTTTTCCAATAGCCTTCTGGCTTGTCCATGTGATCTTTAGCAAACTGCAGACGAGCAGCAATGTTCTTTTTGGAGAGCAGTGGCTTTCTCCAAAAAGATGGTTTTGTAACGTTTTCCAGCCTGATGAGCATCAACAACGCTTTTTCTGAGGTCCTCAGAAATCTCCTTTGTTCGTGCCATGATACACTTCCACAAACATGTGTTGTGATGATCAGACTTTGATGGATCCCTGTTCTTTAAATAAAACAGGGTGCCCACTCACACCTGATTGTCATCCCATTGATTGAAAACACCTGACTCTAATTTCACCTTCAAATTAATTTCTAATCCTAGAGGTTCACATACTTTTGCCATTCACAGATATGTAATATTGGATCATTTTCCTCAATAAATAAATGACCAAGTATAATATTTTTGTCTCATTTTTTAAAATTGGGTTCTCTTTATCTACTTTTAGGACTTGTGTGAAAATCTGATGTTTTAGGTCATATTTATGCAAAAATATAGAAAATTCTAAAGGGTTCACAAACTTTCAAGCAACACTGTATTATGACTTTAATATATTAAATGGGAAAGTGAGGCTGTGACTGGAAAAGGTCTCTATTTATTTTATGCAGGGCATAAAAGAAACACATCAGGGTGGAGGATGTGTTTTTATATGCATTAGTCAATTTCATTTTATATCATAGCATAAATAACCTTAATTTTAAGTGCAGTGCTATAATGGTATTTAAAGTATATTGTATACTTACAGTATGTCACAGTCACAGCCGAAAATACCCTTAATTTGTTGCCAGCACTCACCACCTAAAAAAATACTGATGTTACTGTGGTTACCACTGCTGATTTCTGCCTATTTGTAATTAAGCTTTTATTCTCACCTTTTCCTCTCTCAGACACTCGTGCTTTTGTGTAGATCTTGGTATGTCTGACAGATCTCTTAGTGTGGATGCCAATTCATCACCTGAAACTGAAGCCCATCAAGAGTGAACTGCTGTGTATCCCTGAAGGTGCATGTCGTCTCCCTGGAGAATGCTATGATCATGCCATCTGACAATGCACAAAACCTTGGTATAGCTCTAGTCAACCATCATTCTCTTCTAACATTCATTAAAATGTAAACATTTTTGTTGCATACAAAAAAAAGTGTGTGGCTTTCTTTGTGTTTCCCATAGCACTGTTGCCATTGGAAACACAAGGAGCAAACACAGAACAATTTTCAACTAAAGTGGATTATGTTAATACCACCACACCAGAGGATTTCGAATGTCATGCATGCACATTTATTCTTAGCACGAAAATAGCAACAGAACATGAGCAGGAAGAAAATTATTTATGTCCAATGTAATTAGCAATATGTGCCAGCAAAATATGCTTGCGCCTACACAGAAATGCTCTGTTCTTAAATGTTATAATTCATACTTAGTTAGGCTGGACATTCACTCCACAACTTAAACTTTTAAAGAATTCTTTGGCTTATCAAAAGGGCATGCACTCTGAATATTTAGTCATGCATGGGATATCACATGAAACAAGTTGACTTTGCATAAATAAAAAACTCAATATTATTTACAATTCTTTAAATATTATTAAGAGGAACCAGTGCAACTCTGCTGTCACGTAACAAACTATCAGTCCATTTGGCAGTAATTTTGCATGATTATGTGTTAAGATTTTTTCCCCCTTCCTTTCTTTTTTTTTTACATCTGTGTTTCTTGAAAGTGCTTATAGCATCTGGTGGTGTGGTGATGATAACTCCCATCCACCGGGTCCTCAGGTGGCGGATAGAGGAATGGCCCTTAGATAGTAAAGGCTAGCTGCGAATATATTGAATAAGCAGTCCCGGACCAAATCCTGGGTTGCCCTTTGGCAAGGCATAGCACCCAGTAGCCACCCCTGCAGGGTTACGCAAAGATCCATTTGTGAAGCGGGAATGGTGATAGCAACAGTGGGTGAACCCCGACAGACAGGTGTTTCAGGCTCTGTGCACTGCATCCTATAGTGTTGAACTGCTCCTGTGATAGTCCTGGCAAGTCGTCACAGTATCTTTGCCAATAGATAATCATGATGAGTTCAGAATTTAGCTCCACGGTTGAAGCCTGTGATACTCCATCCCTACATGATGCTGAAGAAGTTTTGACCACTTCTAGTGAAGATGTTACCTCAAATCCTTTGGGAAGGGTATCATCTGATGTCAGAATCAAGAAGGGGCTGTCCAGACCGATGAGACCCTATATTGTCGGTACTCTAAACTGCCGCTCTCTCTCATCACAATTCTCGAGAGACGAGCTCAATAAACACCTGAACACATACAACATATCATCAGTGTGTATTCAAGAACATCGTCTCATACACAAAGAGGATGACCCAGAAATTATTGCCCACGATCTTGGTACAAACACACTATTCTCCTTGTCTGCATGGAAGAACGAAGCAGGTGCATCAGTTGGTGGGGTTGGAATTGTAGTGAAAACTCAACTCCTCCCCCTTCTCATCAGTGTCACCAAAGTTGGCAAGCGCATTGTCACTACTGTGTTTAAAGGAAACCCAAAGACTATTATCATGTCCTGCTATTCCCCACACAACCACCTTCCAGTTGAAGAAGTAGAGGAGTTCTACCAACACTTAAGTGATGCAGTTTCTGCTATACCACCACATGCAATGCTTTTAGTTGGAGGAGATTTCAACGCTCATATCACTGGGAAGTTCTCGTATCATCAATCAACAAACAGGAATGGAGAATTCCTGGAAGATTTCTTGCTTCAACACAATCTACTAGCAGGAAATACATGTTTCCAGAAACCTGCCCAACGACTTTGGACATGGAGGCACCCTGTTGGACATCTGTCACAGATTGATTTCTTTTTGTATAGGAAGCATTGGAGGAACAGTGTACACAACTGTCAAGCTCATGCGTCTTCTGATGCCATCGGTGGTGACCATAAGATCATCACAGCTACCATCAAACTCAGCTTACGTGTACAAAAGAAACCAAAGACTATCTCCCTCAACTGGCAGGCACTCAGACAGGACAAGGAACTTGCTACTAGGGTTGATAACTCTATATCAGAAAAATTCAACTCTCTCCCTGGTCCAGAAAGACAGTACTCTAACTTTGTCTCAGTCTGCAATGTGGTTGGGGAAGAACTCCTACCCAAACGACCTCCATGTCCAACATGGACTGTGGATAGCTCCCCTATGAGAAAAGCATGGGAAGATACTCTCAAAACTACTCTTTCAAATGTACAATCCCGCCAAAATAAGCAGCGATATACCTTTGATAAGCTAGAAGATGAGAGGATTAACCAAACTCTTGCCAAGTTTGAGGATGGATCAAAAAACCCTAGAATGGCTTGGACTCTGGTAAAAGAGCTTTCAGGAAAAGGGAAAAATGTTGTGTTCATCCAGGGAGAAGATAGAATGTCCGCATGGAAAAAACACTTTCAGTCCCTACTAAACGCTGAACACCCTAGTGATCCTGACATCTAGATCAACACAGTGTTTGAGACCCACCCAGAGATATTTACTGGCACCTTCTCGCAGAAGGAAGTAGACGTAGCCCTAAATGCAATGAAAACCGGAAAAGCACCAGGTCTTGACGGTTTAACCCTTGATCTCTGGAAACTACCAGAAGTAAGAAAAGTGCTAAGATCCTTCTGTATTCAGACATTCGAGGGTTTGAGACCTGATGAATGGGGACTATTTGGGATTGTTCCAGTCCCAAAGAAAGGAAACCTAACCATATGTGACAACTATAGGGGAATTAGCCTCTCTCAGGTTGCTGCAAAGGTCTACAACCATATAATCCTCAACAGGATTAGACCAGTCATAGATCAACTTCTCCGCCCTGGTCAAAATGGTTTTCGACCATCACGCTCAACCTCTGCTCACATCCTTGCATTGAGAAGGATTGTCGAGGAGGTCAAAAACCACAACAAGGAAGCAATTCTAGTGTTTATAGACTTCAAAAAAACCTTCGACTCGATTGACAGGGCCAAAATGCTGAAAATACTCCTGGCCTATGGAATACCACCAACCATTGTTGAGGCTATACGGGTCATGTATGTCAACACCTCAGCCGTCGTCATGACATCTGAAGGAAACACAGAGTGTTTCCCGATTAACACCGGAGTACTCCAAGGTGATCCGTTAGCGCCTTTCCTATTTATCATCTGCTTGGATTATGCCCTCAGGAGAGCGATAACACCTACTGACGGATTGACCCTCAGACGTCGGAGGAGTAGAAGGCACCCCGAGGAAGTCCTCCCGGAACTGGCATATGCTGATGACATTGCGCTCATGGAAGACACACTACATGATGCCAGAGATTTACTGCATCGTGTGGAGAGGGAAACTCAACAAATTGGCCTCTTCTTGAACCCCACCAAGACAAAAGTCATGCACCTTAACCCAACATCTGAGGAGTCACTGCATACACTAGATGGGTCAAGCATCGAAAAAGTCAATGAGTTTCTTTACCTTGGAGGCTATACCAACACTGCCCATGACGTGAAGACAAGGTTAGGGAAAGCGTGGGGAGCAATACACTCCCTCTCGAAGGTATGGTCCTCCCCCATAAAGCGGTCTACAAAGATGAGAGTGTTTAAAGCATCTGTTGAATCCATCCTTCTGTATGGTTTGGAGTCATGGTCATTAACAAATTCGCTTTCGAGAAAGATTGATGGTACTTACACCTCGATGCTGCGGAAGGTCCAGAATATATCTTGGAGGAAACATCCTACTAACAAGTCACTCTACGGATCCTACCCGTGTATCTCTACCATCATTAGACAGCGTCGACTAACCCTCGCTGGTCACGTGATGAGACATAAAGAGGCGGCAGGAAGAGTATTGCTATGGACTCCAGATGCCAGCAGAAGGTGTGGCAGACCCTGCACAACGCTTAGGGACATTCTGCAGGAAGACACCGGCCTCGAAGTTGGGGAACTCCGGACTGCAATGCAGGACCGAGAGTGCTGGAAGACAAAATTCATGTGTGGCACCGACTCTGTCGGATGAGTAGTAGTAGTAGCTTATAGCATCTGTGTGGTAGCGGGGCATAGTCAAGGTCAGCTGTGGATGGAGAGGAGGCAGGTAGAACTAGCAGGTAACATGTGATGAGTCTCACCTGTGTCAGATTGCTGGCAGTTTATGTCCTGTGTGTGTTTTTGCAGAGAGAAGCTGGTAACCAGACAGAGAGAGCTGACCAGCCCAACACTGTGTGTGTGCATATATGTGCATAGAGTGAAATAAAGTTCATGAAAAGTGAAATGAAGAGAAAAATAAAATACACCTTAATTAGAAAAAAAACTCTCCTCATTTCCCCTGAACTGCAAGAGAACTACAGAGTATTTCTATTTTTTATTGTTATTAGCAGTTGAATATCAGCTGTCCTCTTACAGCACAGAACATCAAGAACTACTCAATCTGTGCACATTAATAGATGTAAAAATTTAAACTGCTAAACTTTGAAAATGTTCCCTGGTCAGTCTGGATGTAACATGTGGTGATGTAAGGCAGAACATAAGTGCATAAAATCAACATAGGGTCTATTAGACTGAATATCATTTCAAAGTCCATCACAGGGGTCAGAAGACAGGTAAGCAACATCACACATGAGTAATGCATAATCGAACAAGTTGGAAACAAGAAAACAGTCAGTACTTAATGATATTTCTTCTCTAGGAGAAAACAATAGGTCAGAAATAACCAAACTAAAGAGGCTGAGACATAAAACAGGTAAGTACGTTTGGGTAATCAACTAGTGTCATGACAGGGGTGTGGACAGGACCAAAACCAAATGTATATCATAAACAAAATCACATGGAATGAACTTGAGAAGACTTGAGTTCTCATACAGGGAGAATTTGTGATACTGGAAGGTGATAGGAAGAATTACCTGATTTATTCTCTCACGTAACCAACATTATGCAATGCTAATTAGATCATTAGCCAGCAGTGTATACCATCATTCTTACTTTAGATTTAGCAAAGATTTGGTAGCAATTAGTTGGCATACAGCATCACTACTCAAAAGAGCTTTGGTCGCATGCTAGCTTGGCCACTGATCTATAGAATGGACATCACCATTCAGCTTTTTATTCAAATGGTCCCTCATGTGCAGTTCATTAATGGACAGCCAATACAGTGAAGCTTGGAATGCAAAGAGGATACAGTGTTATGTAATATTTGCAGCTCCAGCTCAGCCTCTTCATTTTCAAGTGAGACAGAGAGGGTGTGCTTTGGCTTCAAGCCTTCTCAGATATACAGAGGGAGTTCTCACTTGGCGAATCTGACATAAATAATCTGGCACTATTTGTTGAACATAAGGTGCAAAGGCATCTCGACCAATCAAGTCTGAATGTGTTGGAAAATATTTTTCTTAAAAATGCATAATTTTACATGGAAACATGACAGCAGATAGATTATATCAAGCAGTTGTTCATTCCAATATTGAAAGATGTGTACCTCTGATTTTGTGAGCCCATCAATATTCAAATATCACATATACAAAGACAGCAACAGTAATACACAAATTGGATAAATAATCAGTTATTCACATATGCGTACAATTTTTTTTTACAAATTCATTTACATATTTTTCTTACCTAAGAATATACATAATAATACTGTGAGAAGCAAGGGGTTTTACCATTAATAATAATAATAATAATAATAATAATAATAATTTTTAAACCACTGTGTTCCTATTTAGATAAGCTTATGACAAAAGTTTAGAATACTCAAGTAGCAATGGCCAAATATAAAAAAAAAAAAAAATGTAATGACAGTTGTCTATGCACTCATCACAGGACAAGGGAGTACATATTTTCTCCTTCATTTTACATTGTTGGTTAAGGTATAATAATGTAATATATTATGTTGAAAGACGAATTCAAATGTACTGTTCTTTTTAAATAACCTGATGAAAAACCATAGTTCATTTTAAGTCCAATGCTGTAATGCCATTTAAAATACACTATATATGGCAAAAAATGTATGTTGACACCTGAACATCACAATCATGTGGTTCCTCCTCAAATAACTAGCTCAAAGTTAGAAGCACACAACTGTCTAGAATGCCTTTGTTTGCTGTAGCATTAACATTTCCCTTCACTGAAAATAAGGCACTCACACTGTTCCAGCATGACAATACCCCTGTAGACAAAACAAGTTTTATAAAGATATGGTTTGCTAAAGTTGGTGTGAAAAAAGCTTGAGTTTCCTGCACATGATCACTTTTGGGATGAATTGGAATGCCGACTACATGCCAGGCTTTCTTGCCTAAGATCAGTGACCGACCTCACTAATGCTCTCACTAATGTGGCTGAATGAGCACAAATTCCTACAGTCATGTTCCAAAATTAAGTGGAAAGCCTTCCCAGAAGAGTGGAGGTTATTATAACAGTAAAGAGGGACTAAATATAGAATGAGATGTTCAACAAACACATATAGCTGTGACTTGTCAGATTTCCGCATACTTTTGGCCATATAGTGTACATATTTCACAATTAGAACCCCCAAATACCATGATTTGCAACCAGTGGTAAACACCTGAAACATACTGAAGTTACCATGATTACCACTGATCATTTTATTAATTTCCCTCCCTCTATCTATACTCATTCATACATTTCCTCCCTCAGACAGCCTTTTGCATGGACCATGCGATTTCTCATGGACATCTCAGCATGGAGATGACAGCTCATCACGTGAAACAAAATTCCATTAAGGCTGAACTGCTATATATCCCTGAAGATGCATGTCATTTCCCTAGAGAACACAATGATCACACCATTTGACAATGCAAAAAACCTTGGTGTAGTTATGGACTACCAGCTACATGTTGCTAACCTGACATGGTCAAGTATGGTTCTCCTTTACAACCTTTATAGGAGGATCCAGACATTCTCAGCTGAGGCTGAGTGGCTTGTTTAATCTCTTTAATCTCAAGATTGGACCATTGCAACTTGCTCCTGCCATGTTTTCCCCTGTGTACCATCAGAATGATGCAACTGATCCAGAATGCAGCTGCGAGTCTTGATTTCAGTCTTCCCAGGTAATCCCATTGCTGTGTTCCCTTCATTGCTTCTCTGTAGCTGCCTGCATTAGATTAAAATACTGATGCTTGCCTACAAAGCTAAAAACAGACCACCCCCAACTATTTGAAGGCACTTTTAAAACCCCACTCTGCACTATGGCAGGCTTGACTTACCATCTCTCAAGACACAAGGTAGACACACATCAAGACTTTTCTCCATGCTGGTGCTAGGGTGTTGGAACAAACTTTTCCTGTCTGTCTGACCAAGTATTACTGAATACCTTTAAATAATGACTAAAGACCCACAATTTTACTCAGTGTACCACTTCAACAATATCTCTCCAACTTCGTAGGCCCTATTTGTCCTAGCATGAGCATGTTTTTTGACATCTGCCAAATGAATTTAATGTAAATGTGCCCCACTTTATTCAGTGACATTAAGGAAGATGTCTATGCAGTGAAAAACACCCAATCTGAAACCGTGCTGTCAACTTTATTAATATTTCTTCATTTGACAAATACCTTTTAACATTAATTAAAATGGAGACTCTAGACAGTGCAAACATCTAGGTCAAGAACTGGAAGTTAAAGGGCTTTGCTTGTACATTGAACAGTCACACTCACTGTCCTGGGATTTGAACTCACATGATGCTATTTTATGATCAAATTGCATGTGTAAAAACAAGGTGCAGGGTGGCACGGTGGTGTAGTGGTTAGCGCTGTCGCCTCACAGCAAGAAGGTCCGGGTTCGAGCCCCGGGGCCAGCGAGGGCCTTTCTGTGCGGAGTTTGCATGTTCTCCCCGTGTCTGTGTGGGTTTCCTCTGGGTGCTCTGGTTTCCCACACAGCCCAAAGACATGCAGGTTAGGTTAACTGGTGACTCTAAATTGACCGTAGGTGTGAATGTGAGTGTGAATGGTTGTCTGTGTCTATGTGTCAGCCCTGTGATGACCTGGCGACTTGTCCAGGGTGTACCCCGCCTTTCGCCTGTAGTTCAGCTGGGATAGGCTCCAGCTTGCCTGCGACTCTGTAGAAGGATAAAGCGGCTAGAGATAATGAGATGAGATAAGAATACAAGGTGCAATATCACAGCATAAAATGTTCATCACCATTGGCATATGTTGTATATGTGGCTCAAGGACCTGCAAATGTAAAAAGATGTTGGGTTTAAATGATTACATTTTTGTATTGCTGATTATATCCAATCAAATCAGCTCATTGTTTAAGAAATGATACACAAAGATTTCACTTACAGATTGTACTACAGACCCATAGGTGTGAACACTGCAAAAAATTGAAAACTGAATTTGAGGAGAAAATTACTTAATACTAGTGAAATTATCTTGCTGCATGGGCAGATAATTTTACTTGACAAGACATCTTGGAATAAGTTGGTTACAATCTACAACTAGTTTTAATAAATCTCAGAGTTGGTGTCTTGTATTCTTCTAATAGGAAATGCTAGATCATTTCAATGATATTCAAGATATTCTAACTTGCTGATATATATATATATATATATATATATATATATATATATATATATATATATAATTTTTTTTGCAGTGAATGAGAGTGTGAATGGCTATTCATCTCTGTGTTAGCCCTACGATAGATTGGTGACCAGCCCAGGGTGTACCCCGCCTCTCACCCAAAGTCAGTCAGCTGGGATTGTCTTCCCCCACATGACTCGGACAGATAGGTGGTATAGATTATGAATGAATTGCACTAAAGGTTTTAGTGGTAGAAATAACAAGCTGACTGGCAGAACTTGCTGCAAAAGTATATTATTTATCCTCTGGCACTAAATTGTAAATCAATACTTTAGTTATAATTCCACTGCCAGTCCTGCACGCTGTGGCGCATGCACCTAAAGGCGCGTCTTGGGCTGTGCATGCATCGAGCGGACTCTAGCACGTGCACTGTTAACGACGCACACCTGAGCATAAAGAAGAAGCTATATGTGCACCTATGTAAGGACTGTTCAGATGCAGTATCAGTGTGAAGTATTATGCTCCGTCAATACGCATTATCGAGTTATGTTTCTGATTTCCTGTTTCCTGTGCTCGTTCTCTCTCTGCCCTTGATATCCTGTTTGCGCCTCGCCCGACCCTTTGCTTGTATTACGTTCATGAGTTTGCCTGCCAATTTGGACTGTTTGCCTTTGTGTGGTCATCACTGTAAATAAACATCACTTCTGCACTTACTTCCACCTACCTCATATGACAGTCACAAATACAAAGACCTGGATAGTGTACACATTTGTATTTTCAAAACCCATAGTCTAAAGTAATGCTAAAAGTAGCAGTGATTGAAAGGTATTAAATTGAAAACTTGTAGAAGGTCAATGATCAGTGGTAAATAGGCTTAGATACAGAATTATTGGCTGTGCATTTCCCCAAAATTCCCATATTTATGGGATATAGTTTTATACCAGCAACTAAAATAGTATATGAGCTATATTTAATAGTTAGTTTCTTCCCCAAAACATGACAAGCAGCATGCTGTCTGTTCATCAGTAGACCTGATTGCTCCAGATAACTACATAATAATGTCTGATTGCATTATAAACAAAACACATGTTTGGGATCTCTGACACATCTGTTTTTAACAAATTTCTACATATTGCAGGACAATTAAAACACCATCCTGGACAGCTTTGCCTAGATCAGTGTTTCTCAAAGTGGAGCCCAGGGACCCCCAGAGTCAGGGAGTGGTGATTAAAAAATACTACAGTTATGGAAATAAAAATCCATCATTACCAAAGTTATTGAGTTTTTATAGTTATTAACCTATTTCACTTGAATTGAATGGGTTTAACCCCAACCTCAGTAACTCAATTATCAACTTGAGCCTAATGTGATTTGTTGATCCACAATATGGTTGTTATCTTGGAGAAGCTTTCGGCTTTGCAAGGAATAAGTTTTTCGGAGACCAATTTGAACAGAATGGATGGAATGGACAGATATGGATGAGCAGTGTGGATGTGCAAAGACTGCGTCTGGAAAGACCAAACAATTTATATCTTATCGACATTCGGCTCCCTGAGATAGCACTGGCCTCGGTTAAGGCCGTTGCTGAGGCAACATTTCCCCCTGAAGGTCACTGCTGAGAGACACTCTCGCATTCCTTCTCCAACTTTCCACGGACGCCATTTTCATCCCCAGTGTGACAAGCAGGTGCGTGACCAGCGCCTTCATGGCTGCAGGAGCGGACGGCTGCTTGCTTGTGCTGGGTTACCTCTACCTCCTCCCCCCTCCCCTCCTTAACCCCCACCCCTGATTGCCCCCTCCTTTCCCCCTTCCCCCCTCAAGTCCCGTGTTTAAAGTGTACTTTTGTTATTGTGTGCTTATGTGCAAAGGTTTTTTAAATGTCCCCACACTGTACTCCTGACAGGAGCATAGTGTGTGTGTGTGTGGGGGGGGTATTCTTTTTTTTTCCCTTATCTCTCCACATGTTGTGTTTCCTTTTCTTTTATCCCTGTCTTCCTGTCCTGTTCCCCCTCTGTAAGGACAGGTTGATGGTCAATTTCACTGGCAACAGTGATAATAAAGGGTTCATTCATTCATTCATTCATTCATTGATGGAAAGCAGGAATTTAAAAAAAAAACAAAGAAACAAACAAACTCTATGGGACCATATAACTGTATAAATTTGTATTATGAGCCTAATACTTGAATAGTTATATAATAGCTGAATATTTGAATAATTATTTGAATAGTAATAGTAATGTTTTAATGATGTTCATAAAATCTGTACTTCAGGAGTCCATGCAGTTTAATTTTGTAAAAGGGGTTTCTGGCCCAAAAGGTTTGAGAACCACTGATCTACATAATGGTTTTCACACACCAACGGCTACAAATAATTTCCTGTACAATGTAGCGATAATTAAACAGTATCACATGAGCAAGAGTGCTGTAGTGAATATCATCACAGCTGTGATTTGGCTGTAGGCACGAGTGCCACAGGTAATTATAGCCTGCTGATATTCAGTACCCCCTCCTTGAATCACCACCTTAACGTGGGGTTTGAGTGCATCAGTGATTCTAAGAGCTATGTTGTTGGGGTCATTTATCCCTGGTAGGGTCTCCCAAGGCAAACAGGTCCTAGATGAGAGGTCAGACTAAGAGCAATTTTGAAGACACTTATTGGAAAAAAAAATCAGAGTGCCCTCGCCTGGACCAAGGATATGGAGGCCTCACCCTGGAGCCAGGCCTGGGGGAGGGGCTTGTCGGTGAGCGCCTGGTGGCCGGGCCTATGTCCATGGGGCCCGGCTGGGCCCGGCCCAAATGAGTGACACAGAACCACCCTCATGTGAATCAACCACCCTCAGGATGGGCTGTAAGGGTCTGGTGCATTGTGGATTGGGTGGCAGCCAAAGGCGGAGCCCCTGGCATACTGATCTCTGGCTGACAAAACTAGCTTCTGGGACATGGAATGTCACCTCTCTGGCAGGGAAGGAGCCTGAGCTTGTGTGGGAGGTTGAGAGGTACCAACTAGATACAGTGGAGGAAATAATTATTTGATCCCTTGCTGATTTTGCAAGTTTGTCCACTGACAAAGAAATGAACACGCTATAATTTTAATGGTAGGTTTATTTTAACTGTGAGACAAAACATCAAAAAGAAAATCCAGAAAATAACTTCATATAAAAAGATATAAACTGATTTGCATTTCTTTGAGTGAAATAAGTATTTTAACCCTCTAGCAAACAAGACTTAGTATTTGGTGGCAAAACCCTTGTTGGCAAGCACAGTGGTCAGACGTTTCTTGTAGTTGATGACCAGGTTTGCGCACATGTCAGGAGGAATTTTGGTCCACTCCTCTTTGCAGATCATCTCTAGATCATTAAGGCTTTGAGGCTGTCGCTTCGCAACTCAGAGCTTCAGCTCCCTCCAGAGGTTTTCTATGGAATTAAGGTCCGGAGACTGGCTAGGCCACTCCATGACCTTAATGTGCTTCTTCTTGAGCCACTCCTTTGTTGCTTTGGCTGTATGTTTTGGGTCATTGTCATGCTGGAAGACCCATCCACAACCCATTTTCAGTGTCCTGGCAGAGGGAAGGAGGTTGTCACTCAGGATTTTATGGTACATGACCACATCCATTCTTCCGTTGATGCAGTGAAGTAGTCCTGTGCCTTTAGCAGAGAAACACCCCCAAAGCATAATGTTTCCACCTCCATGCTTGACAGTGGGGATGGTGTTCTTCGGGTCATAGTCAGCATTTTTCTTTCTCCAAACATGGTGAGTTGAGTGAATGCCAAAGAGCTCAATTTTGGTCTCATCTGACCACAGCACCTTCTCCCAACCACTCTCAGAATCATTCAGGTGTTCATTGGCAAACTTCAGATGGGCCTGCACATGTGCTTTCTTCAGCAGGGGGACCTTGTTGGCATTGCAGGATTTTAATCCATTACAGCGTAATGTGTTACCAATGGTTTTCTTGGTGACTGTGGTCCCAGCTGCCTTAAGATAATTAACAAGCTCCTCCTGTGTAGTTCTAGGCTGATCTCTCACCTTTCTCGTGATCACTGATACCCCATGAGGTGAGATCTTGCATGGGCCCCAGACCGAGGTCGATTGATGGTCATTTTGTATTTCTTCCATTTTTGAACTATTGCACCAACAGTTGTCTCCTTCTCACCCAGCTTCTTGCTTATGGTTTTGTAGCCCAGTCCAGCCTTGTGCAGCTCTACAATCTTGTCCCTGACATCCTTAGACAGGTCTTTGGTCTTGCCCATGTTGGAGTGGTTGGAGTCTGATTGATTCTGTGGACAGGTGTCTTTTATACAGGTGTCAATTTAAGACAGCTGTCTTTAATGCAGGTTATGAGTTGATTAGGAATATCTAACTGGTCTGTGGGAGCCAGAACTCTTAATGGTTGGTAGGGGATCAAATACTTATTTCACTCAACAAAATGCAAATCAATTTATATAGTTTATAAAATGTGATTTTCTGGATTTTCTTTGATATTCTCACTGTTAAAATAAACCTACCCTTAACATTATAGACTGTTCATATCTTTGCCAGTGGGCAAACTTACAAAATCAGCAAGAGATCAAATAATTATTTCCTCCACTGTATAGTTGGGCTCACCTCAACACATGGCTTGGGCTCTGGAACCAATTTCCTGGAGAGGGGTTGGACTCTCTTCCAAGTTGGAGTTGCCAAGGGTGAGTGGCACTGGGCAGGGGTGGAGCTATTGGTAGTCCCCCAGTTTGGCGCACTAACATTGGAGTTCTTCCCAGTAAATAAGAGGATAGTTTCCCTGCACCTTCTGGTCGGGGAACGGTCTCTGACTCATTTGCGCTTATGCACCAAGTGGTAGTTCAGAGTACCTAGCATTCTTGGAGTCCTTGAGTGGGGTGCTAGAGTGCGCACCATGAGGGGACTCCATTGTTTTACTAGGGGACTTCAACGCTCATGTGGGCAATGACAGTGAGACCTGGAGGGGTGTGATTGGGAGGAATGGCCTGCCTGATCTGAATCCGAGTGGTGTTCTGTTGTTGGACTTCTGTGCCATGCATGGTTTGTCCATAACAAACACCATATTCGAGCATAAGGGTGTCCATAAATGCACGTGGCACGAGGACACCCTAGGCCATAGATTGATTATCAACTTTGCAGTTGTTTCATCTGATCTGCGACCATATGTCTTGGACACTCAGGTGAAGAGAGGAATGGAGGTGTCAACTGATCATTACCTGGTGGCGAGCTGGATCAGATGGTGGGGGAGGAGGCCAGACAGACCTGGTAGGACCAAGCTTGTAGTGAGGGTATGCTGGGAACATCTGGCGGAGGCTCCTGTCCATCGGATCTTCAACTGTCACCTCCGGCAGAGCTTCAACTGCATACCAGGGGAGGATGGGGACATTGAGTCTGAGTGGACCATGTTCCACACCTCCATTGCTGAAGCGGCTATGCGGAGTTGCAGCTGCAAGGTTGTTGGTGCCTGTCATGGCGGTAATCCCCGAACCCAGTGGTGGACACCTGTGGTGAGGGGAGCCGTCAAGCTGTAGGAGTCCTATCGGGCTTGGTTAGCCTGTGGGTCTCCAGAGGCAGCTGACAGGTACCGACAGGCCAAGAGAAATGTGGCTCTGGCAGTCACTGAAACAAAACTTGGGTGTGGAGGGAGTTTGGTGAGGTCATGGAAAGTGACTTTGGTCAGCCTCAAGGAGATTCTGGTAAACCATCTGGCAGCTCAGGAGAGGGAAGCAGTGCTTTGTTCCAACTGTCTACAGTGGGGATGGAGTGCTGTTGACCTCAACTGGGGATATTGTTTGACGGTGGAAGGAATACTTTGAGGAGCTCCTCAATCCCACCTTCATGTCATCTGAGGACAGAGTCTGAGAGTGATTGGGAGGACTTGCCCATCACAGGGGCTGAGGTTGCAGAGGTGGTTAAAAAGCTCCTCAGTGCCCAGGCTCCGGGGGTGGATGAGATTCGCCCTGAGTTCCTGAAGGTGCTGGATGTTGTTGGGCTGTCTTGGTTGATACGCCTCTTCAACATTGTATGGAGGTTGGGAACAGTGGCTCTGGATTGGCAGACTGGGGTGGTGGTCCCCCTTTTCAAAATGGGGGACCAGAGAGAGTGTGTTCCAACTATAGGGGGAAATCACACTTCTCAGCCTCCCCAGAAAGCCTATGCTGGGTTGCTGGAGAGGAGAGTCTGGTCAATAGTCAAACCTCAGATTCAGGAGGAACAAAGCGGTTTTTGTCCTGGATGTGGAACACTGGACCAGCTCTTTACCCTTGCAAGGGTGGATGGGAGTTTGCCCAACCAGTCTACATGTGTTTTGTGGACCTGGAGAAGGCTTACAACCATGTCCCTCATGGTGCCCTGTGGGGGGATGCTTTGGGAGTATGAGGTTCAGGGCCCACTACTGTGGGCTGTTCGGTCCTTGTCTGACCAGAGCAGGAGTTTGGTTTGCATTGCTTGATAAGTCAGACTCATTCCCAATGCAGGTGGGACTCCACCAGGGCTGCCCTCTGTCACCGGTTCTGTTCATAACTTTTATGGACAGAATTTCTAGGTGCAGCCAAGGGATGGAGGGTGTCCAGTTTGGTGGCCTCAGGATCACATCTCTGCTTTTTGTGGATGATATGGTCCTGTTGGCCTCATCAATCTGTGACCTCCAGTAGGCACTGGGACAGTTTGCAGCCAAGTGTGAAGCAGCTGGGATGAGGATCAGCACCTCCAAATCCGAGGCCATGGTACTCAGCTGGAAAAGGGTGGAGTGCCCACTTTGGGTCAGGGGGAGTTGTTGCCTTAAGTGGAGGAGTTTCATTATCTTGGGGTCTTGTTCATGAGTGAGGGTAGGGGGGAGTGGGAGTTGGACAGATGGATCGGGGCAGCGTCAGCAGTGTTGCAGACACCAAACTGGTCTGTTGTGGTAAAGAGATAGCTGAGCCAAAAGGCAAAGCTCTCAATTTACTGGTGCATCTATGTTCCCACCCTCACTTATGGTCACGAGTTATGGGTAGTGACCAAAAGAATGAGATCGCGGATACAAGTGGTCAAAATGAGTTTTCTCTGCAGGGTGGCTGGGAGATAGGGTGGCCCTTAGAGATAGGGTGAGAAACTCAGTCATTCGGGAGAGGCTCAGAGTAGAACCGCTGCTCCTCCACATCGAAAGGAGTCAGTTGAGGTGGTTCGGGCACCTTGTTAGGATGCCCCCTGGATGTCTCCCAAGGGAGACTTTCTGGGCATGTGCCACTGGGAGGAGATCCCAGGGCAGACCCAGGACAAGCTGCAGAAATTACATCTCTCGGCTGGCCTGGGAACGCTTTGGTATTCCCCTGGAAAAGCTGGTGGAGGTGGCTGGGGAGAGGGAGGTCTTGGCAACTCTGCTTAGGCTGCTACCCCCACGACCCAGACTCAGATAAGCAGTGGAAAATGGATGGATGATATTCAATACAACAGCATGACTGGCAGTTTGATATTTCTTTGATACAACAGTTCTGTAAATATTAAGTACTTGACTTTTCAGGGACAATATCACCAAATATTTTCTTTTCTTTTTGCTCAGACAATGAAAACAGTTCCCAAAGATGCAACATGGATAAAGTGAACAGACTGACTGACAGCCCCTCCTCATAGGAGTAACGGTTTCAGTGTAACAAACTATTGCAAGAATTGGTATTTTATGTGGTGAACACATAAGTGGAGTGATACAAACAGTGAAATTTACCAGTGTTGTTAGAATAAATATCAGTGCTACTGGAATGCTGATTGTCCAGTCAAATTAGTGGACTAGATCTAACTGTTGAAAAATTAAAGTTATTGGATATTTTGATGATTTTGAGGTCACTTTTGGAGGTTTAAAGGAACAGTCCACCGTACTTCCATAATGAAATATGCTCTTATCTGAATTGAGATGAGCTGCTCCGTACCTCTCCGAGCTTTGCGCAACCTCCCAGTCAGTCAGATGCAGTCAGACGCACTGTCACTCCTGTTAGCAATGTAGCTAGGCTCAGCATGGCCAATGGTATTTTTTGGGGCTGTAGTTAGATGCGACCAAACTCTTCCGCGTTTTTCCTGTTTACATAGGTTTATATGACCAGTGATATGAAACAAGTTCAGTTACACAAATTGAAACGTAGCGATTTTCTATGCTATGGAAATTCCGCACTATAATGACAGGCATACTAACACCTTCTGCGCGCTTCAGCAGCGCATTGATACGGAGCTCAGATATCAATGCACTGCCGAAGCGCGCAGAAGGTGTTAGTACGCCTGTCATTGTAGTGCGGACTTTCCATAGCATAGAAAATCGCCATGTTTCAATTTGTGTAACTGAACTTGTTTCATATCACTGGTCATATAAACGTATGTAAACAGGAAAAATGTGGAAGAGTTTGGTCGCATCTAACTACAGCCCCAAAAAATACCATTGGCCATGCTGAGCCTAGTTACATTGCTAACAGGAGTGACAGCGCGTCTGACTGCGTCTGACTGACTGGGAGGTCGCGCAAAGCTCGGAGAGGTACGGAGCAGCTCGTCTCAATTCAGATAAGAGCATATTTCATTATGGACGTACGGTGGACTGTTCCTTTAAATGTAAACTATCAAAGGAAGTTCACAAGAAATGAAACTTGAGCCTCAGAAGTATTTTGTTTGCACATCAGATGAACTTTTGTTAAAAAATATCATGTTTCTCTTGAAAATTTGTGTACTATATGCATCTTCTTCTTCTTCTTGAAGATACATATAGTACACAAATTTTCAAGAGAAACATGATATTTTTTAATAAAAGTTCTTTATCTGATGTGCAAACAAAATACTTCTGAGGCTCAAGGAGGTGAACCCCTATGTGTTTTTAATTGAATTCATATACTATATCACATTCAATTTTGTATACATCAGTGGAGCTTAAATCTGGTGAAGGACATGGCATATGATTTAAACAAAATTATACTATGTGTACAATATAATTATATAAAGAAAACACATACACATGTGCATGCACACACACACATACAGCATCACAATCACCTGCCACTTGTGAACACCTGTATACATGCTCATTTGTGCAGTTATCCAATCTGCCAACTATTTGGCAGCATCATAATACATCAAATCATGTAAATACTGGTCAAGAGCTTCAGATAATATTCATACCAAACACTGGAATGGGAGAAATTGTTATCTCAATGAATTTGACCATGGAAGATGGATGGTTTGTGTATTTCAGAAACTTCTGATATCCTGGGATTTTCACACAACAGTCTCTATAATTTACACAGAATTATGTGAAAAACAAACAAACAAATCCAGTGAGACGCAGTTCTGTGGGAGAAAATGCCATGTTGATGAGAGAGGTCAGAGTAGAATGGCCAGATTGGTTTGAGCTGCTAAGAAGGTTACAGTAACTCTTTACAACCGTGGTGAGCAGAAAAGTATGTCAGAATGCACAACATGTTGAACCTTGAGGCAGGTGTCTGGATACAACAGCAGAAGACAACATCAGGCCCCAAGCCTGTCAGCCAAGAACAGCAATCTTAGGCCACATTGGGCACAGGCTCGACAAAATTGGATAGGAGCATCACCTGGTCTGAGGAATCTCATAGTCTGCTGTGACATGCAGAGATTTTGGTCTGGAAGAGCAAAAATCCATGGACCCAAAGTTCCTTGTGTCAACAGTTCAGGCAGGTGGTGGTGGTATAATGGTGTGGGCATCCCCTTATGGCCACAATTTACTCATCTTTTAATGGATACTTCCAACATGATAATATGCCATGCCACAAAGCACAAGTCATATCAAACTAGTTCAATGAATTCAGAGGACTTCAGTGGCCTCCCCAGTCACCAGATTTGAATCCAATAGATTACCTTTGGAATGTGGTAGAATGGGAGATTTGCAGCATGAATGTGCAACTGACAAATTTTAAGTGGAAAAAAGTATGCAGTGCATTTATGTGGATATGGACCCACCCAGAACACCTTGTATTGTGAGAGCAGGAGGGGGAAAATGGAGTCTCCTGGCACAGCATGACCAGTAACCAGATGCTTTTTTTATTCTAGTGCAGTTGCTGGGTTAATCAATGTTGTTTTCATATGACCTTATGACATTGAGAGTGCTCATTAATAAATTTCATTTTGAGGAGCTCACAGGTTTAGTCTGGGTCACAACAAAGTGGCAATGCAATTAGAACTTATTTGGCATTTGCAAATTGAATCCTCTTATATTGTTTTCACCACTGGAGTGATTTATCATGCACAACAGCTTCACAGAGCACTGATATCTGCCATTTTCTGCTTCATAAATTCAAATGTCCAACTCAATAGTGACCACTAGAAACTGTAAGGTAATTGCTCAGACATCTTTAGATGCTAGTGTTTAGCCTGAAATACTTTATAAAATCCACTGGTGCATTAGATTTTGACCATATGTATACATTGGGTTTATACATAAGCTCTTTCCTTTTCTATGGGCACTGTCATTTGTAATGGAATGAACTAAATACAAAAATAAGCTGTAATATCCTCAATATACTAGAAAAGCACTCGGAGAGTGCAGACCTCCGCCAAGAATCCTTTAAAAAAATCCGGGATCCAGAAGGTGATCCAGATCACCGCCAAAATGTAATGGATTGTTACTTGTGCCCAGTCACACCTCTGGAAAAAATTTCATTGCAATCCGTTCATTACTTTTTCCGTAATGTTGCTAACAGACAAACAAACAAACAAACAAACAAATGCTACTGAAAACATAACCTCCTTGGCGGAGGTAATAATAATAACTAGAATGCATTTCCAGAGAAAATGCGAAAGTGTGCTTGCTCAGGTGTGCCACCATGACGACCCGGCAAGAGAGGCGACCGCATGCCCACACGACAAGTTTTGTGTCAACACGTGAAAGTTTGGCCAAGACACAAGGCGGATTCTCATACGGAGATGACAGGCTGGCAAGGTTCTTTACAGGGACATCCCAGAGCATCACTAATATGAAAATTTAGATGTAATTCTAAATCCATAAAGAGATATGACCCAAAACACGTTTTTGCTCATTGTGGTGCCCCCTAGTGGCCAAATGACACCAAATTTAATGAGGGTACATGAACTGGTGCCGAAAGTCATCTCAACAAATATGGCCTTGATAAGTCAAAGCGTTTCGGAGATATGAGCCAAAATACGTTTTTGCTAATTGTGACGCCCCCTAGTGGCTAAATGACACCATATTTGATGAGGGTAGTTTGGATGGTGTCCAAAGTCATGCCACTAAATATGGTCTTGATGCATCAAAGCATTTCCGTGACTTCCTGTTTGGTGGCTTTGCCATTGATTTTGATTGGCTACCACGGGCAAACGCTTCAACGTATGAGAGCGAAACAAATGTCATTCATTAGGCATGGACTGGAGATCATGTGTGCCAAGTTTTGTGATGATCGGAGAAAACATGCGGCCAGGGTCACTCTACCTTCACTTTGGACAAAATTCAAAATGGCAGATAATGTAATTAGGCGGAGAATAACGTCATAGGGTGCGTTGGAATCGTCTAGCTCCAAGGATTCCAACAGCACCAGACTTATGAAAATTGGACATACGGATCAAAAGTTATGTGCATGAATGCATGTAAGACTGATCAGTTGGTGGCGCTACAGCATGAGACGTACCAACATGAAACTTGATGAAATCAATCAGGGTCCACTCCTCTATCAGTGTACCAAGCTTCATGACTTTACACCTTATGGTTTGGCCTACAGAAGGAAAAATCTGTTTTTTGTGTCGTGCGCCCATTCATTTCAATGGGGAAAAAATTAATCCTTTAAAAAAAAAATCCGCGATCCAGAAGGTGATCCGGATCACCACCAAAACTTAATGGATTGTTACTTGTGCCCAGTCACACCTCTGGAAAAAATTTCAGAGCAATCCGTTCATTACTTTTTCTGTAATGTTGCTAACAGACAAACCAACAAACAAATAAACAAACCAACGCTACCAAAAACATAACCTCCTTGGCGGAGGTAATAAGGATTGCCTTCTAGAAGAAGCACAGTGAAATAATTTTTCTGCTTATCCTACCTTGCTAGGAAGCTGGGGTCAACCCTGATACAGCATCCCTGGAGCAGGGAAGGTTAAAGGCCTTACTAAAGGGTCCAACAGCAGAAATTTGGCAGTACTGGGGCTTGAACTCTTGACCTTCTGATAGATAACAGAGCCTTAACCACTGAGCAATACTGGCCCTCTAGTCTGTATTTTAAGACAAATAATAAGTTCTTATTATACAGTCCAATAATTATGCATATGAAATCCAACTTGTATGATTGAATGAATACAGGAAATCACCAAAATCCCTGAAAATGTACAAGATGAATCATTTATTATATAGTTTCTATCTGTATTTGAATCTTGAAAAATATTTGATGGACACAATCACTCAGCTTTTTAAAATGTAAAATGTCAAACTAAGACAATAACCCTCTGAAGGACCTACAGGACATAGATTATATAGAATATCAAATGAGCAGGGCGGCACGGTGGTATAGTGGTTAGTGCTGTTGCCTCACAGCAAGAAGGTCTGGGTTCGAGCCCCGTGGCCGGCGAGGGCCTTTCTGTGTGGAGTTTGCATGTTCTCCCCGTGTCCGCATGGGTTTCCTCCGGGTGCTCCGGTTTCCCCCACAGTCCAAAGACATGCAGGTTAGGTTAACTGGTGACTCTAAATTGACCGTAGGTGTGAATGTGAGTGTGAATGGTTGCCTGTGTCTATGTGTCAGCCCTGTGATGACCTGGCGACTTGTCCAGGGTGTACCCTGCCTTTCGCCTGTAGTCAGCTGGGATAGGCTCCAGCTTGCCTGCGACCCTGTAGAACAGGATAAAGCAGCTACAGATAATGAGATGAGATCAAATGAGCAAACAACCCATTTATTAGAAGATAATTCAGACCATGTGTTTGTGTAAATAAAATTAGAACTACATTTTAAAGGTTGAAGTGTGGTCAAATTGCAGTGAGCTTATTAGCTATTGATCTGTGGTAAATTTACTTTCTGTGGTCCTGGGGTGTATATAAACTCACCGCCTTCAGAGAATTTTACACCTTTTTCCTCTGAATTTTCTTCACTTGACTGCATGTGAATTTACTTCCATGGCATTTGCTAGTTGTTTTGTGGATGTTTCCATGGTATTACTTAGTCTGGTATTCCAGAGCTGAGTGTGAAAGTGTTTTCATTCCACAAATTTATGCCTTTGTCTGTTCTCAGCAGTTCTTTGATAATATGGTGGGCATTTGTTTCCATGATGCTTTGATACACCTTTTCAGTGTTTTACATGTTAAGAATAACATGAATTATAAATAACAAGAACAACATGTTTTAGAAAGCTTTGCCACCCAGACACACATATGAAATAATTTTAAATGAATTAATGTAAAATATATACAATACTAGTCTAAACTTTAGACACACCTACTCATTCATAGTTTTTTTTTTTTATTATTTTCTACTTTGTAGAACAATACTGAATACATCAAAATTATGAAATAACATATGGAATACATAGAATTATGTGGTAAACAAAAAAGTGTTAAAAAAGAAAATGTGTTTCATATTTTAGATTCTTCAATCAGCCACTGTTTACCTTGATGACAATGTTGCACACTACTGGCATCATCTTCATCAGCTTCATGAGGTAGTCACCTGGAATGCTTTTCAATTAACAGGTGTGCCTTGTGAATAGTCTATTCAGCACTGGAAAAAATTAAGAGACCACTTCAGTTTTTTCTTAAATCAGCATCTCTATGTATGGCAGCCATTTCATTCCAGTGTCTGTACTGGAATTCCAACACAAGCACACCTCATTTTACTTAATGAGGTACTGATTAAGTGATCACCTGAACCAAATCTTATTTAATGAGGAAAAGTATAAAAGCCACTGCTGTGGTCATCACTATCCTCTTGCAGTAGGATCAGTTTGGATGGCATGAACAGTGCTAGTCGTACCTTAAATTTAACTGGAATACAAAAAATATCTATTCATCATGCCAAAAGAGTTAAAAAGTAAAGTTTTGAGTGAGGAAAAAGAAGGGTTCAATTCTGCCTTTACTGGCAGAGGGATATAATGAGCGTCAGGTTGCTTCCATCCTCAAATTTTCAAAGATGACAGTTCATAAGAACAAGGTCAAGCAGCAGACACTGGGGACAACAATGTTGCAGACTGGCAGAGAGTGTAAATGACTCTCTACTGACTAGGATGATCATCAACTCCTTTGAAAGTCACTCAACAACTGTAGGATGACATCAAGTGACCTACAAAAAGAATGGCAAATGGCAGCTGAGGTTTTGTGCATGGCAAGGACGGTTCAAAACAGGCTCCTCCAGGCAGGGTTGAAGTCATGCAAAGCTAGAAAAAAGCCCTTCATCAATGAGAAGCAACAATGAGGTTTGCTAAGGATCAGATGGTAGACGACTGTAATGACTGTCCGATGGTAGAGAAATGTTCTTGAACAGGGTTGAAAATGGTCAGAGACTGAAAATGGTCTAAAATTGTCACTGCTCAAGGGGGCATCACACAATACAGAATTTTTTGTGAAAGTTGTCTGGGGGTACTTACACACCGCTAGTCGATTATTTGGTCTGCACCAGGCAGTAAAATTGTTACATTGTAGCATACAGACTGCGTGTGGTCCACATTCACACATGCAAACGAACCAAATTGGTCTGAACGATGTTTCGTCATCTTCCAGTGGAAATAAGCTCCAATTTGGACTTTCACAATGGAGCGACATGTTTGCACACTGTTTCTTGCGTGGGTCCTTGCTTTTTATATTGTCAACATTACCCATTTCTGGCAAAATATCCAGTTCCGGAATGAGTCGCAGCTGCAGCTGGAGAACGGTTTTCGGATATACTGGATTCGCCGAAGGCATATAGCGCGTCATTTCAGGCAGAGGAGACGCGCTATTTTCACCAATGCTGTCCTGCTGATGATGAGACAAGCACCTTTCCAAAGACCCACAAGGTAGGCTATAGTCTGTTAGCCTGACAAGCCAGCCGGCTTTTACTGTAGAATCTGTTATGCTGTAGGTTAATACAGGGCAATCTGAATTTCCCACTGACAGAATGCTGACAGAGCTGGAGCACGCATGTGTGCCTGATGCCGCTGTTTACAGGACGTTATAATGATCACATTGAGTGGCTTAGGAATCACCAAATGACTTACTTTAATGAATTTTGTTAGTTTAGTTTATGAAGATTTGTAAAATATCACTTTTATGAGGATCACAGTCAGAAAAAAATTACATAGCCTAATTATGTTAGTAGCAGCTGCATCAGAACAATATCCACGCAGCACACAAATTAAGCTTTAGCCTATAACCTATTCATTTATGGACATAAATTGTGTTTTTTGCCTTAATAATAATAAACAAAAGCGGGAAAAATGACTCACCATCCTCAACATCTGGGTCAGATGTGTGGGTCACGTCCGATGAGGCGGTAGGTGACAAAGACCTCTGATCAGCGTGATGGTCTTCATTCTCCACCACATCCACTTGTTAGGACTAGGACTGTTTTGGCCTCTAGAGGCCGCTGTTATTTCCTTTTCATGTCGTGTTTATTTTGGCCTCTAGAGGCCGCCACTGTTCCTGTGTTTTGTGTTTGTGTTAATTGCCTAATTATCTTCACCTGTGTCCTTAATTAGTTTGTCTATTTATACCCCTGAGTTCAGTCCTCTTGTCACGGAGTCTTTGTGCTGTTATGTTTATCTCCAGTTTCCTTTGTACTGTGTTTTTTGATCTTCTTAGCTTTTGAATTTTTGCACTTTGCTTTTCTTTTGGATTATACTCTTTGGTTTTTTTTTTTTGTCTTTTGTTTTGCCCTGTATATAGTGTATATAGTTTAAATAAACCTTTTGATTCTTTTTCTACTTCCGCCTCACGCCTCTGCATTTGAGTCATCCCCCTGGTGGCCTAGTGGGGGTTTGCTGGATTATCACACCAACGAACCAGGTTCGAATCCCAGCAAAACCCTAACAGAAAGACTCCGTCATGACCGACTCAGCAGAGGCTGCTTCAACTGTCTACCCGGCCAACCTTCAGGGAATTATGGCAGCTTTGACACGCTTCGGAGCGACCATGGACGCTCATGGACGTACGCTCACCAGCCAACGTGAGGCCCTCGCTCGCCACGAGGAACTGCTTCAGCAAATTGGGAAAACCCTGGCACAGCTGACATCTCTGCCTGCATCTCCTGCTCCTGATCCAGTTCCTGCTCCTGATCCAGCTCCCACTCCTGCTCCAGTGCCTCCTGCAATGCTGCCTTCTTCACCTCGCGAACCCAGCCTTCCTGCACCACAGAGGTATGACGGCAAGCACAGTGAGTGCCGAGAGTTCCTTACCCAGTGTCAACTCACCTTTGAGCTTCAGCCTACCACCTACACTACGGATCGCCGCAAGATTGCCTTTGTGATCACCTTATTAGCTGGTAAGGCGCGAGCCTGGGCTACTGCTATCTGGCAAAGACAGGGACCTGAGTGCTTTGATTTCCAGCTGTTTTCTGAAGAGATGCTTCGGGTCTTCGATCAGGCAGACATCAGTACCGACGCAGCCCGAAAGCTCATGTCCATCCGGCAAGGAGGAAGCGTCGCAGATTACGCCATCTCGTTCCGAACACTCGCAGCAGTAAGTGGATGGAACGAGACTGCCCTGGTGTCAGCCTTCCACCATGGTCTGTCTGACCCCATCAAGGACGGTCTGGCCTCTATTGGATGCCCAAGTGACCTCGAAACCCTCATCTCACATGCTATTCGTCTGGACAACAGGATGAGAGAACGCCACCAAGCCTTGAGCCCCCCCAGCCTCCCTACCTCTACCTGGAGACCGTCTACCTCCTTCAGTGACTGTCCAGAACCCATGCAAGTGGGTCGTACTCGCCTCTCCGCATCTGAGAGGGAGCGCAGAAGGAGGGACAAGTGCTGCATCTACTGTGGCAAGCCTGGTCACTTCCGAGCATCATGTCCCGAACTCTTGGGAAAAGGACCGCCCCGTCCAGCCGAGGGAGGGTTGTGACGGGGCCTACCCTCTCTCCCGGACTCCCTGGCCAAGGAATCTACATCCCGGTCTCCATCTCCTGGGGTGAGTCTGTCCACTCTTGTCAAGCTTTGATAGACTCAGGGGCGGCTGGGAACTTTATGGATATTCACTTCGCCCAAAGCATCAATATTCCGACTGCACCTCTTGAAGTCCCACTGTCTGTGTCTGCCCTCGATGGCCAAGCGTTAGGTGATGGAAGAGTCACCCAAGTTACTTCTCCAGTTTTCCTCCAGTCTCAAGGTCACAAGGAAGAAATATCCCTGCACCTGATTCCTTCACCTGAGTTCCCAGTTATTCTAGGCCTTCCTTGGCTTACTCGCCACAACCCTCGCATAGACTGGGTAACAAGCCAGGTTGTGGAATGGGGCCCTGCATGCCATGCCTCTTGTCTGCTCTCTAGCTCTCCTGTGTCTCCTGCCGAGCCCCCTGATCTCACCGAGTTATCTCAAGTTCCCACAGAGTACTGGGATCTCAAGGAGGTGTTCAGCAAGAGCAGGGCCGCCGTTCTTCCTCCGCACCGGGCCTACGACTGTGCCATCGACTTGCTCCCTGGGACTACCCCTCCTCGTGGCAGACTGTTTTCACTCTCTCAGCCAGAACGCAAGGCCATGGAGGAATACCTCAAAGATGCCCTGGTCTCTGGGTTTATTCGACCCTCCACTTCACCTGCTGGAGCCGGCTTCTTCTTTGTCGGCAAGAAGGATCGGGGGCTCCGACCATGTATTGATTACAGGGGCCTGAATAAGATCACTGTGCGCAACCGATATCCCCTTCCGCTGATGTCCACAGCTTTCGACCTGCTCCAAGGCGCCACCGTCTTCACCAAGTTGGACCTACGGAACGCATACCACCTCATCCGTATCCGACAGGGAGACGAGTGGAAGACTGCCTTTAACACCCCGTCTGGGCACTACGAATACCAGGTGATGCCCTTCGGACTCACCAACGCACCAGCTGTTTTTCAGGCCCTAATCAACGACGTCTTAAGGGACATGATTAACCTATACGTTTTTGTCTACCTCGACGACATCCTTATCTTTTCCAAGACCGTGCAGGAGCACCGCCACCATGTCCGCCAGGTTCTCCAGAGGCTGCTACAGAACAATCTGTTCGCCAAGGCCCAGAAATGCGAATTTCATGTTCCCGAGGTCTCCTTTCTGGGATTTATTGTACGGACAGGCCAACTCCAAATGGACCCTGCCAAGACCCTGGCCGTCCGGGACTGGCCTACTCCCAAGTCCGTTAAGGAGGTTCAGCGGTTCTTAGGATTCGCTAACTTCTACCGCAAGTTCATCAGGAACTTCAGTTCTGTGGCAGCACCCATGTCAGACCTCACCAAAGGGACAGGTGGATCTTATGGCTGGTCTCCTCAGGCAGAAAAGGCGTTCAAAGACCTCAAGGACCGCTTCTGCACGGCACCCATTCTGGTTCTCCCGGACACCTCCCAACCATTCATCGTGGAGGTGGACGCCTCGGACAGTGGTGTCGGCGCGGTGCTCTCTCAACGTTCGGAAGGAAAGCTGCACCCCTGCGCTTACTTCTCCCACCGCCTGAGTCCTGCTGAGTCCCGGTACGATGTGGGGGATCGAGAACTGCTAGCGGTCAAACTGGCCCTTGAGGAGTGGAGGCACTGGCTGGAGGGAGCACAACATCCATTCCTGGTTTGGACTGACCACAAGAACCTGGAGTACCTCCAGCAAGCCAAGAGACTGAACCCTCGACAGGCTAGGTGGGCCCTGTTTTTCAGTCGGTTTGACTTCACCCTCTCATACCGCCCCGGCTCCAAGAACACCAAACCTGACGCACTGTCCAGACTGTTCTCTGCCACTAACAGGGAGAATGAAGTCGGGCCGATTATCCCTGTGTCCCGGATTGTGGCCCCTGTCCGCTGGGGTATTGAGGAGGCTGTCCGACGAGCCCAACGCCAGGACCCCGGTCCTGGGACGGGGCCACCAGGCCTCTTGTACGTCCCACATCAAGCCCGGGCCAAGGTTCTCCAGTGGGGTCACTCTTCCCCTCTCACCGCCCACCCGGGAGCTCGGAGGACCCTGGACTTCCTGAAAAGACGCTTCTGGTGGCCTAACATGGAGAAGGAAGTAAGGTCATTTGTCCTGTCCTGTGAGGTTTGCACCAGAACCAAGAACCCACGACAGCGTCCCCAGGGTCTCCTGCATCCTCTGACCATTCCCCGGCGTCCCTGGTCCCACGTGGCAGTCGACTTTATCACGGGTCTCCCTGAGTCACAAGGTAACACGGTCATTTTGGTCTTAGTTGACAGATTCTCCAAGGCCTGCCGCTTCATACCACTGTGCAAACTCCCCTCTGCTCTTGAAACTGCGAAACTTTTGTTTAATCATGTCTTCCGAGTCTTTGGTCTTCCACAGGACATCGTCTCAGACCGAGGGCCCCAGTTCTCCTCCCGAGTGTGGCACGGGTTCTGCAAGGTCATCGGAGCCACTGCCAGCCTCTCCTCTGGGTTTCACCCACAGTCCAATGGTCAGACGGAGAGGCTCAACCAGGACCTGGAAACCACCCTGCGAGGCCTGGCTATGGATAACCCGACATCGTGGAGCACCTGGCTGCCATGGGCGGAGTACGCCCACAACACCCTGCAGTCATCGGCCACCAAGCTGTCGCCATTCCAGTGCCAATTCGGGTTCCAGCCACCTCTGTTCCCGGACCAGGAGGAGGACGCGGGGGTGCCCTCGGTCAACCAATATGTGAGACGGTGTCGCAAGACCTGGAGCAAGGTCAGGAAGACCCTCATACAGACCTCCAGAACCAACCAGACTCAGGCCAACCGCCATAGAAGACCTGCACACGCTTTCCGCCCTGGGCAGCGTGTTTGGCTGTCCACTAAGGACCTTCCACTGCGGGTGGAGAACCGCAAGCTTGCTCCTCGCTTCATTGGCCCCTTCAAGGTGGTGCACAGGGTGAACCCTGTCTCCTACCGGCTCCAGTTGCCCCAGACTCTGAGGATCAACCCCACTTTCCATGTTTCCCTGTTACGGCCCGTACTGACGTCTACGTATGCCCCTGCCCCTAGGAACCCCCCACCCCCCCGCATCTTCCAGGGGCAGACTGTGTTCACTGTGAATCGCCTGCTTGACTCCCGCCGGGTCCGCGGCGGGTTGCAATATCTGGTGGACTGGGAGGGCTATGGTCCTGAGGAGCGCTGCTGGGTTCCTGCTCGGGATGTCCTTGATAAAGAACTATGTCGGGACTTCCATTCGGCCCATCCGGATCGCCCTGGGAACGTCAGGAGACGCTCCTAGAGGGGGGGGTCCTGTTAGGACTAGGACTGTTTTGGCCTCTAGAGGCCGCTGTTATTTCCTTTTCATGTCGTGTTTATTTTGGCCTCTAGAGGCCGCCACTGTTCCTGTGTTTTGTGTTTGTGTTAATTGCCTAATTATCTTCACCTGTGTCCTTAATTAGTTTGTCTATTTATACCCCTGAGTTCAGTCCTCTTGTCACGGAGTCTTTGTGCTGTTATGTTTATCTCCAGTTTCCTTTGTACTGTGTTTTTTGATCTTCTTAGCTTTTGAATTTTTGCACTTTGCTTTTCTTTTGGATTATACTCTTTGGTTTTTTTTTTTTGTCTTTTGTTTTGCCCTGTATATAGTGTATATAGTTTAAATAAACCTTTTGATTCTTTTTCTACTTCCGCCTCACGCCTCTGCATTTGAGTCATCCCCCTGGTGGCCTAGTGGGGGTTTGCTGGATTATCACACCAACGAACCAGGTTCGAATCCCAGCAAAACCCTAACACCACTGGATCGACTACTGGCTTCGTTCCCAGTATTTGGTCGACTTGGTCAAACCAGATGAATTTGTCCTTTTCTTTCATGCTACTTCCCGCTTTGAGAAGTGCGTCGCAGACTTGGATGCACTTCTGGCGAAGCTTCTTCACCTTTATCCGGCATTGCTCCGTTGACCAGTCATATCCCTTTTCCCTCAGCTGTTTGTTAAATATAGCAAAGATTTCACTGTTCTTATGGGTCGACGATAGTTGTTCATTTATGTGTTCATCTGCCCAGATGTTGATGAGGGCTTGAACTTCTGGGTTAGCCCACGTTTGGCCATGGTTGGTGGTGCGCGGCATGTTTACTCCTTCCTTCCTCCCGTGATGCATTTCGAATAGTTCGTTCAGACCTGAGTTGGTCCAGGTTCGCGTTCTCACCAGATGGACCGCACCAGAGGTTGACATTTGGTGCGGAATCAAGCGGACCGAGACCACCCCTTTTTGGAGGTCTCGGTCCGCTTGATTTAGGGCGCACCCGAGTGCGATTGATGCTTTCACACCGATGAAAATGAACCGAACTAAGAGCTTTTGTTTCGAATGGACTGTTAGTGTGCACCAACTGCTGTTGGTGTGAAATCACCCTGGGTTTGTTATTTAGCAAACTTCATTGCCACTTAAACCATGGGTTAAATATATGGTAATATAGTTTCATTCCGGGCGGCACGGTGGTGTAGTGGTTAGCGCTGTCGCCTCACAGCAAGAAGGTCCGGGTTTGAGCCCCATGGCCAGCGAGGGCCTTTCTGTGCGGAGTTTGCATGTTCTCCCTGTGTCCACGTGGGTTTCCTCCGGGTGCTCCGGTTTCCCCCACAGTCCAAAGACATGCAGGTTAGGTTAACTGGTGACTCTAAATTGACCGTAGGTGTGAGTGTGAATGGTTGCCTGTGTATGTGTCAGCCCTGTGATAACCTAACGACTTGTCCAGGGTGTACCCCACCTTTCGCCCGTAGTCAGCTGGGATAGGCTCCAGCTTGCCTGCGACCCTGTAGAACAGGATAAAGCGGCTAGAGGTAATGAGATGAGATATGAGAGTTTCATTCCACCCCCTCCCCCTACTTTCTCCACCAGGGGCAGTTTTAGGACATGTTGCTGAAAGTGAAATACCTCAGTGTAAAGACGTACATCAAATTACACACAGGCTTCACTTATGTAGAATTCATCAGTGAAGGTAAGATATCCTTAGAGGCTGAACAAAATATGTTGCCGATGTATCAGCTCATCAAAATCACAAGACTGTATGTAGCTCATCTATAGAGCTGGCAAGCCACCACCGTCATTTTGTATGCAGCAAATTAGCATTTTGAATGTTCCGGCTCCCAATGAAAAATTCCCATGAGAAAATGAATGATGTTACAGGAAATCAACAAAATAGCACAGCGGATGGTTAATTAACAGTCTGAATGCCTCTGCATTCATTGCACATCAATAAAAACTACATGTTTCGCATGTGTGTGTGGCCTTCAGACCCGTTATATCTCAGATATCTGACTGTTGTTATGCCTTTGCTATCAGGAAGCCAGACTGGACTACAGGAATCCCTCGTCCCTGGTCGCTTTGCTAGTGCATCAACAAAGCAGCAAAAGCTAACTGTAGTTGGCTTTATGATTGATAATCATATGTTTTCTCTCAACAATCATGGAGTTAACTTAGGTTAACATACTGATTATAGAAGAGTTTGATCACTATAGTCTGTAGATTAGTGTGAACAGGCTGTTTAAGGGACTATGGATGTAACGATAAGATACCGTACATGAAAATGAGGTAAGTAAAGAGTTATTCAGTAACTATGGATACCAATCTTGACACTCTGTAGTTTGCTAGATTTCCTGCTTTAGCTTTTTGGTAGCAACATCGTGATTTTGACGAAACAAACTTGTAACATTTTGTTCAAAAATCAAACGAGAGATGTATTTTAACTCTGCAGACCGAATGCAGAGGTCGTCTACTCACATGCTTTCGCTCACACCGTATTTGCGCTGGGTATGCAACAGGATAATTTATTTTCCCATAGGGATTTTCACCTTGGGAACCTGGGGGCGTTAAATGCTAACATGGAAAAACCACAAGCTTCCGGGTTTCTTGCCAACTCTATTTAAAAACTATTTAACTGTTAACACAATTTATTGTAATGTGTCATGTATAAACCCCCCCCCAAAACTTTTATTAATGACAGTTCATATTGGAAACATCAACCTTGGTTAGTACAGGGCAGTATAATTGTTGATGCAGACTTGTTTAATTTAGTCTACCATTTTAAAGACAGGGAAGTGCAGAGTTACTGACCCAAGATGCAGTACCATAATACTGCTCTTAATAAATACTAGCCTAAAATAAAAAAAAAGATAAGCATGTTGATCAATTATTCAGTCTGTTTCTTGTGACTTAAGATAAAACTTTATTATCCATAAAATGGAGATGCCCCCCAAGACATAGAAACAACACGCATCAATCAACATCAACAAACTTTATGGTTGCATTCTCTCTTTCTACAGCCAAAACCAAGTTTGGACTTCCGGATGCTACTTATCTTGACATTTTCGATGAAACTGACACAGCAGTTCACAAAGACATTTTTCTTGAGTTATTGGAGGCGCATCCAGACCTATGCCTGACAGTACGTCAAAGGATTTCAGATGAAGGTAGAGGTTATCATAAAAACGTATGTTGTCAGTGTATAGCCCAGTCAATGTAGAGCCAAGTTTTTGCTCCTTGATGCAGAGGATATTGACCTTTCTTTATGCAATGTACATGACATTGGACAGGGTTGGGTCATATTTGTGTAGAATGTGGTCTGAACATGAACATGGCAATTGTTGTTTAATTACTGTATTAATGGAATTGTGAAAGAGTGTGGCAGCGGAGGCATGGCTGAGCGTTGGTCTGTGAATGGAGGGCAGAGTCAGGGAAGGTGAGTGGTCATGTCACCACACCTGTTATCAATTAATGTGTGTTTGTGTCTCCTTCAGTAACTGCACCCGATAAAAGGAGAGTGAGACGGGGAGGATGGTGTCGAGGGCTCGATGATGGTGTGTGTGTGTGTGTGTGCACGTGCGCGCGAGAGTGAGAGGTTTTGAGTCCTATGTTGAAAAGCAAAAATAAAAGAGACACTGTAAACGCAAACAACTGCCTGCCATGCTTCTGTGCTCCACCCACATCAGGGTCTCGCTACAGGGTTGCTGCAACCCGGGAAGAGTGCAGAAGGGAACAGCCCCATGGAGTCCTCGCCATTTAAGGACCTGATCCATGCCCTTGCAACAGCCCAGCAGGACCAGCACCAAGTGCTGGTCGCCCTCCGGAAGGAGCAAGAACAACGGTTCAAAGCCTTGGTGCTGGCCCAACAGGAGGACCGCCAGACGTTCCGGCACCTGCTCGCGTCAGCATGGCCCACGACCGCCACCAGAGCGGACCCTCCCCACCTCACCCTAACGAAGATGGGTCTGCACGATGACCCGGAAGCCTTCCTCGCGCTCTTCAAGCAGGCAGCGGATGCATGGGGTTGGCCGGTGGACCAGCGCGCGGCGCGCCTCCTCCCCCTGCTGACGGGCAAGGCGCAACTGGCTGCACTGCAGCTCCCTGCCAACAGCCAGCTCGTGTACATGGACCTTCAAAGAGCCATCCTCTAGTGTGTCAGTACTCCCCAGAGCAACAACGGCAGCACTTCTGCTCGCTGTGCTTGGAGGAGGTCGGCCAGCTGTTCACGTTCGGGCAGCAACTCCAGGATGCCTGCTGGCGGTGGCTGAGGGCAGATGACCGCAACACTGAGGGAGTGATCGACCTGGTGATGCTGGAACAATTTGTCACGCGACTTCCGGAAGGAACGGCAGAGTGGGTCCAGTGTCATCGCCCGGCATCGCTGGACCAGGCAATCGAGCTGGCAGAGGACCACATGGCAGCCATTCCAATGGCAAGATGGCATGTCTCCTCTTCTCCTCTCTCTTCTCTCTCTCCCTCTGCTTCCCATCCTCACCCCATTCCCCCACCACAGAGGCGGGGGCCGGCTCCGCCCCAGCCGGCTCGGCGCACCCGTGGTGTCCTCCCATTTTCCCCTTCCTTGTCTGTGTCTCCTCCCCCTCAGGTGAGTGATGTCCATAACACCGGTGCAGAGGGAGAGCCTGGGCCGGTGTGCTGGTGCTGCGGGGACCTGGAACATCTCCAACATCAGTGCTCCGCGATGGAGGTGGGCACGGTGGTCCAGGTCCCCGACATGCCAGAAACCGCCCTCGATCAGGTTGGAATGTATCGAATACTGGTAAGTGTCCAAGGGGATATGTATCAGGCTTTGGTGGATTTCGTCTGTAACCAGACCTCAATCCACCAAAGCCTGGTGCAAGGTGAGGCATTGGAGAAAGCATGAATGGTAGTGTTGTGTGTGTGTGTGTCCACAGGGATGTTGACAACTACCCTTTGGTGTCCGTCCACATTCTATTTCGAGGGGAAAAGCAGTGTAAAGGCGGTGGTTAACCCTCGTCTCACCCACTCGCTAATTTTAGGGACTGATTGGCCAGGGTTTAAGGAATTAATGATACACATAGTGAAGAATGGGTCCTGACATAATTCAGCTAGGGAAAGCCCCAGAGTAGCATTGGCAGGAGAAGCTGTCACAGAGCCATCTATGTCAGCAACACGTCAGGGCGATACATGGAGTGAGGAGTGCCCCGCCCCTCCTCCCTGTCTTGGGGATTTCTCGTTAGAGCAGTCACGAGATGGGACTCTGTGGCATTCATTTGGCCAAGTGAGAGTAATCGATGGTCAAATTCTCCAGCCAAATGTGACACCGGCCTTCCCCTACTTTGCTATTATTGAGGATAGGCTATACCGAGTGACGCAGGACACTCAAACTGGTGAAAAGGTAACACAGCTGTTAATTCCAAAGAGCCGCCGGGAATTCATATTCCAAGCGGCTCACTTTAATCCCATGGCCGGACACTTGGGGCAGGATAAGACACTAGCCCGAATAATGGCCCGGTTCTATTGGCCAGGGATTCATGGGGATGTCAGTCAGTGGTGTGCGACGTGCCGCGAATGCCAATTGGTAAATCCTGCGGCCACTCCAAAAGCACCTTTGCACCCTCTCCCTTTAATCGAGACCCCATTTGAAAGAATTGGGATGGATCTCGTCGGGCCATTAGATCGGTCAGCACAGGGATATCGCTTTATTTTAGTCCTGATAGACTATGAAACGTGATATCTGGAAGCAGTGCCACTCTGCAATATCTCAGCATGCAGTATAGCAGAAGCACTCTTCCGCTTTATCTCCCAGGTTGGGATTCTGAAAGAAATCCTGACAGACCAAGGCACTACATTCATATCATGCACACTACGCAAGCAGTATGGGTTACTGAGGATTAAACCTATCCGCACCAGTGTCTATCACCCACAAACAGATGGCTTAGTAGAACGGTTCAATCAAACTCTTAAATATAATTTGGAAGTTCATAAGCGAAGATGCACGTAATTGGGATAAGTGGTTCGAGCCCCTGTTATTTGCAGTATGAGAGGTCCCACAAGCCTCCACAGGGTTTTCCCCGTTTGAATTGTTATATTGACGTAAGCCGCGTGGCATTTTGGACGTGCTACATGAAAATTGGGAAGAGGGACCTTCACCTAGTAAGAACAAAATTCAATATGTTCTCAACCCGCATGCCAAACTCCACACACTAATACACTTAACCCAGGAGAATTTGTGGCAGGCGCAAGAATGTCAAGTCTGACTGTATGACAGGGGCATGCGCCTTAGGGAGTTCACACCGGGAGACAAAGTACTCATATTACTGCCCACGTCGAGCTCCAAATTGGTCTCCAAGTGGCAAGGGCCCTTCGAGGTCACACGGCAAGTTGGGGACATCAACAATGAAGTGAGGCGAATGGACAGGGGTGGGGCATTGCAAGTTTACCACCTCAATCTATTAAGACGTTGGAATGAGAAGGTCCCCGTGGTGTTGGTGTCAGTAATTCCGGAGAAGGCGGAGCTGGGACCGGAGGTTCAAAAAAGAAAATTGACATCACCCACCACTCCCCGACCCAGCTCATGGAGGTAGCCCAGTTGCAAAAAGAATTTTACGACATGTTTTCACCCCTGCCTGGCCGTACCCACCTCATAGAACACCACATTGAGCCGCCCCCAGTGGCTTATGGACAGGGTCCTCCACCCCCACGCCATCTATGCAGCCATGTATCTGGATGACATTATCATCTACAGTAATGACTGGCCACGGCACCTTGAATACCTTCGGGCTGTCCTAAAGTCACTGAGGTGGGCGGGTCTCACAGCCAACCCAAATAAATGTGTGATTGGGTGGGTGGAAGTATGATATCTGGGTTTCCACTTGGGCCATGGGCAGGTGCGTCCCCAAATTAATAAGACAGGAGTGATTGCGGCCTGCCCGAGGCCCAAGACACAAAAGGGGGTGAGACAGTTCCTGGGGCTGGCTGGCTACTATCAAAGGTTCATACCTAATTATTCGGAAGTCACCAGCCTGCTGACTGATCTCACTAAAAAGGGAGCACCAGATCCGGTCCAGTGGATGGAGCAATGCCAACAGGCTTTCTCTAAGGTAAAGGCTGCACTGTGTCGGGGGGGGCACTGTTACACTCCCCTGATTTTTCTCTCCCTTTTATTTTGCAGACAGATGCATCAGACAGAGGGCTGGGGGCCGTTCTGTCCCAGGAGGTGGAGGGGGAGGAGCGTCCCATGCTGTACATTAGCCAGAAGCTGTCGATGTGGGAAGGCAGGTACAGCATGATTGAAAGAGTGCCTAGCCATCAAGTGGGCGGTCCTCGCCCTCCGGTACTTCCTGCTGGGGGGCCCTTTCAGCCTCTGTTCAGACCATGCGCCCCTCCAGTGGCTCCACAGCATGAAGGATACCTGTGGAAGTGGGGGCGTGGCCAAGCAGCAGTCTGCGAATGGAGGGCAGGATCAGGGAAGGTAAGTGGCTAAGTCATTACACCTGGTGTCAATTAATGTGTGTATGTTTGTTTGTTGCAGGGATGGAGGATAAAAGGAGGGGGAGAGCAGAGAAGAGTCTCACCCCCAGCCAGGACACGTGTGTGTGTGTGACTGTGTGAGTGAGAGAAGCTGAAAAGCTGATGATAGATAGCAAAATAAAGTGTCTGCGTGAACACAAACTCTCGACTGCCGTGCTTCTGTGCGCCACCCACATCAGGGATTACTACAATACCAACTGGTGATCTGCGCATTGGTATCTTGCACTCCAGCCATTTAAATTCGAGGTGGTCCACAGGCCGGGGGCACAGATGGCAGTGGCAGACTTCCTCTCCTGTCAAGGGGGGGGGGGGGGAGTTTGCTTCAGGCTGGACGGCTCCCCGGCCTGAGTTGGGCAGTGGGGGTATGTGGCAGCGGGGGCATGGCCGAGCGTTGGTCTGTGAATGGAGGGTGGACTCAGGGAAGGTGAGTGGTCATGTCATTACACCTGTTATCAATTAACATGTGTTTGTGTGTCTCCTTCAGTGACTGCGCCCGATAAAAGGAGAGTGAGAAGGGGAGGACGGGGCCGAGGGCTCGATGATAGCCTGTGTGTGTGTGCGTGCGCGCGAGAGAGAGTGAGAGGTTTTGAGCCCTATGCTGAAAAGCAAAAATAAAAGAAACACTGTAAACTCAAACAACTGCCAGCCGTGCTTCTGTGCTCCACCCACATCAGAGTCTCACTACAAAGAGTAATGAAAGTTAACCAAATGATCTCTTGTAAAGATTTTTCTCCTTTAGCTCATTCTACACCATATTCCTTGGATACAGCATCTTCCCTCATGGATACCATATCACTTTCATCAAGTGACAGTAACCTAAGGGAACAGGGCATTCCCACAGGCCGCAGTAGATCCTGCAAAGAAGACATGGGCAGTTCTGCAGTAAAAGTTTCTGTGTCAGAGGCTGCAAAAGAGGTAATTGAGAGTGGAAAATGTCTTATGTATTTTTGAGTTGATCCCATTTATAAATTGTCATACTGAATTGAAATTCAAAACATGTGGTTCCCAACTTGCCTGTTATGAAAGTAAATGTTATTGATTTGCTTCTTGCCAGATGTTTGTTCTTCTCTTGTGTTTTGGCATTCCTCTAAACTTTAACCTTTACCTATAAACATGATGTGGTATGTGTTTTCTCTCTGATTTTACATAATAGAGAGAATTGAACACCATTTTTTTAATTATTTTCCCTTTTATATGAGCAGATGGTTGAAAATGCCTTGAATAGGAAGCCTGGCAGAGAGGATATTGTAGAAGAATACAGGGCAGAAAATTCACTGAGCCATCGCACCCGGAGACAGCTTGTTAACATATTGGTAAGTGATATGACAACCAAATGGCCAGTGAAGGAAGTCTCAGTGCCTCAAGAACAAGGGCCAAAGCACCAAAGATCAGCAACCACACTGCCTCAGCAACTTGACAGAGATGCCTGCAAGGAGGCCATTTCATTTCTTGTTCACTCTCCTGATGAAGCAAGTGTATTTCAGAAGTTGAAAATGACGTTCCAACATCGCCAGGACGTGGTGCATGACCCACAAAGAACTGCAGATGTCTTCAAAACATTTCCACGCTTTTTGGATGTCAAAGGACTAGTAAGTCATACATTTGACATTTTCAACTCTAGTCTTTATCACTGTTTTGCTCACTTGGATGGTAGCAGTAAAAGATGTGATCATTGGTCATTCCGGTCTCCTGGTATATCCCATATTGGTCAAAATCACTTTATGTAACATTAACAATGCTGAGCCCTGGCTTTATATATATGCTTGTGTATGATCAACAGGTCAATCAAGACTTCCTGCTGCTGTTTGGTGCTGAAACAGCCAGCAAGTTGCTTGAGAAGTGGGACACCTCATTCAAGCCAAAGGTTATCAAAGAGGCCAAACACCTGACTCAGTCAACTGACCTGTGTCGCCTGCTAAAAGCTGCTGAGAAACTCAGAGAATGATGAAAATGGTATGCTTTACAGCATGCTTGTTTGATATTACTAATATTTATGTTTTCATTTTATAAATTGTTTTATAAATTCCACCCCAAATAGACTGGGACAGTGACATGGCTTCTCTGCTGCTGCTGCTTCATCTTTTGCCACCAACAGCTGGACAGAAGAGGAGGACCAAAATAAGTCCAAGTGATGCAGCAGACAAAATGGTGCACTTTCACAAGGTAAATATATGTTGCCTCATGTTTTAAAATCCTACAAGACACTTTCTCAGCTCTGCACTTTCTAGTTTTTTCCTCTCCATGTGAAGTATGTTTTTGACAAGACTTAATATGTAGTAGTAAGTTAGTAGTAAGGCACATGATCTCAACCTAAATTGGTGATTTATACTCAGCATTACTGAAAAGTGTATGTTTTTTTTTTAAATCTCATTTGTTTTTAGTCATGCTGCAGCATTGATTAACACCTGCAAGAAAGAGATGGTAAACAACCATATCCTCGCTGTTGGCTGAACCCAGAGCAGGATTGACACCTACATTGCAGTGGACAAACAACTCATCCCCTGCCAAGCCACCAGCTCACTGAGTGCTTTTGACGAACTTTTCAAATTCCATTACATGTTCAACTTATCTTATGATGAGTCACTGGTTCATGTCTACAGTTTTGTGCAGACTACCATATTCAACATTGATGCCAAATCAACAGACAAGTCGCCACGTGTTCGTGAGTTGCATGCCAAAATTTTGAATGAGAACAATGTTTAAATGTTTTATCTGTCAAACTCTGCATTGCACCAGTCAGGCTTTGATAAGTCATTTGTGCCTAGGCCACAGTTTTTATCCAAGCACCAAATTTAAGTTGGCTTGTTCACAAGATAGTTGTGGGTGTCAGTTCACTACATATTCTGGTTTAAAAAAAACATTTAAATAGTGTTCATGATGAAGATCGTTGTCAAAGTGGTGATGCAGAAACCTCAGTCATTTCAGGATGATTTTGACAGTTTACAAGATACAGATATAGAAGTTGCGGAAACAAGTGTCATACAGAGCCTTGGGGCTGGGTGTTCTGAAAACAATGGATCAGGTCAAAGAATGGAAGAAAAAACTAAAGCCTGTACTACAACTGTTGGTAAACTCAATGGTAGTGATTTGGCAAATAGTTTTATGTCATCACTTGTTTATGATTTGGAAGATTTTGCTGATGGACTGCACTGTCAATTTAATCATAAAGTACTGTCCATTGTGCCAGTAGATAATCCTGTTAGATCTACATTGAAAAAATGTCGAGACTTTTGACAACCCAATTGAGAGTTTTGATACTGAAGCTAAGACATATTTCAGTGAAAAATGGGGAATTGTGGAGCCAGTGGAAAAGACTTTAGGAATTTGTTATGATACAAGGTTAAATAAAAATACAGGCACTTATGACCTGGTACCAGTGAAAGACACTTTTGTGTACATTCCAATTTTGGAAACAATCAAATTTATGTCGCAATTCTTATATTTGCAAGCTGCTTGCTAAACCATGTGTGTCAAAAGAAGACAGATATGAAGACTTCTGTGATGGAAGTTACTTTAAGTCTCATCCATTGTTTTCGAAACAACAGACTTCTTTGCAAATTCAACTTTATTACGATGACTTTGAGACTGCTAATCCACTTGGTTCCAAACATGGTGTTCACAAAATTGGTGCAATGTACTTTGTCCTCAGAAATCTGCCTCCAAAATTAAATTCTGCATTGATGAACATTCATTTGGTTGCATTGTTTCATGCAGAAGATGTGAAAAAATATGGCTTTGATCCTATTTTATAGCCTCTGATTGATGACATAAAATTATTGGAGAGTCATGGCATTGATTTACCCTTCTCATCTGAAAAGGTCCATGGCACTATATGTCAGATAACTGGGCACAACTTGGGGATGCACACAATTTTGGGTTTTATAGAGTCTTTCAGTGGACATTACTTTTGTCGTTTGTATTTAATTGCAAAAGATGATGCTCAGAGTGTGTATACTGAGGATAATCCAAAGATAATCTTACGAGGGAAAGAGCTTTTTGAAATGCACTGCAGTGAGTTGCAATCTGATCCTCAAAAGCTGCATATATTTGGTTTAAAAAAGAACTTGACACTGAACGGTCTACAATTCTTTCATGTTTGCCAGAATTTTTTCTTGGACATTATGCATGACATTCTCGAAGGGGTGGCACAGTATGAGATAAAGTTGCTGTTGGAATATTTATCAGAATTTTCTGCCAAAACCTGCTCTTTTGTCACAGATCTATGCTTTTGACGATGGCTACTTGGAGCGCAAAAATCGTCCAACAAGGATGAACTTGGACAGTAGTGGCAACAGTATAGGCCTCAACTCCATTCAGACTCTTTGTCTGGTAAGAAACATTCCTTTAACTTTTGGTGACATTGTACCAGAAGGAAATCAGAACTAGACCTTGCTATTGCTTTTACTGCAAATAATTAACATCATATTCTCTCCGTTTGTTACACTTGGCATGACCGTGCATCTAAAGTATTTAATAATGGAACACCATGACTTGTTCAAACAGTTGTATCCAGGTAGAAACATGATTCCCAAACATCACTATGTTGCACTACCCAACTTGTATCAGAAAAATTGGGCCTACTATGTGTGAGGTATGAGAGGTGAGGCTAAACATAGAGTATTCAAAGACACCCTTAAAAACTTAAGAACATCAGTGTCCCTTGCCAAAAAACATCAAACATCAATAGCATACAAGTGGGAGACATGTCTGTAGCGCTTACGGAGTGTGGGTGGAGCACAGAGGACGGCAGGACAACGCTTTAGATATTTTTATTTCTCAACTTTTCAGTTAAATCGCCAGTTTCTAGTATGTGCCGTAACACACACACACACACACACACACACACACACACACACACACACACACACTCTGTGTTCTGGTCCCAGGTTGCGCTCCCTCTGCTCTCCCTCTGCCTCCTTAAATAGGGAGCGGTTACTGGGAAAACACACAAAACACAGGTTAATCACCATCAGGTGTAGCGATTCTGCCACTCACCTTCCCTGGCTCCGCCCTCCTGTCACAGACCGGCGCTTGACCACGCCCCCGCTGCCACATACCCCCACCGCCTGACTCAGGCCGGGCGCCCGTCCGGCCAGCAACCGACTCCCCCCCCCCCCCCTTGACGGGAGAGGAAGTCCGCCACGACCATCTGCGCTCCCGGCCTGTGGACCACCTTGAAGTTGAAGGGTTGGAGTGCCAGATACCAACGGGTGATCCGCGCATTGGCATCCTTCATGCAGTGGAGCCACTGGAGGGGCGCGTGGTCCGAACAGAGGGTGAAAGGGCGCCCCAGCAGGTAATAACGGAGGGCGAGGACCGCCCACTTGATCGCCAGGCATTCCTTCTCAATCGTGCTGTAGCGCCCCTCACGCACCGACAGCTTCCGACTGATGTACAGGACGGGGCGATCCTCCCCCTCCACCTGCTGGGACAAAACGGCCCCCAGCCCTCTGTCCGACGCATCCGTCTGCAACATAAAAGGGAGAGAGAAGTCAGGGGAGTGTAAAAGTGGCCCCCCACACAGTGCAGCCTTTACCTCAGAGAAAGCCCACTGGCACTGCTCCGTCCACTGGACCGGATCTGGCGCCCCCATTTTAGTGAGGTCAGTCAGCGGGCTGGTGACGTCCGAATAATTAGGTATAAACCTACGATAGTAGCCAGCCAGCCCCAGGAACTGTCTCACCCCCTTTTTGGTCTTGGGCCTCGGGCAGGCCGCAATTGCTGCCGTCTTATTAATTTGGGGACGCACCTACCCGTTGCCCAAGTGGAAGCCCAGATACCGTACTTCCACCCGCCCAATTGCACACTTCTTCGGGTTGGCAGTGAGACCCGCCCGCCTCAGCGACCTAAGGATGGCCCTCAGGTGTTGCAGGTGCCGCTGCCAGTCATTACTATAAATGATAATATCGTCAAGATAAGCGGCCGCATAGGTGGCGTGGGGCCGGAGGACCCTGTCCATCAGCCGCTGAAACGTAGCGGGCGCCCCAAACAGCCCAAACAGAAGTGTGATGAACTGGTGTAAGCCGAACGGTGTGGAAAAGGCTGTTTTCTCCCGGGATAATGGAGTCAAGGGGATCTGCCAATATCCCTTCGTCAAATCCAGTGTCGAGTAAAAGCGAGCCGTGCCTAGTCGATCGAGCAGCTCATCAATACGAGGCATTGGGTATGCATCGAATTTAGACACCGCATTGACTTTTCTATAGTCCACACAGAACCGGACCGACCCGTCGGCCTTGGGAACCAAGACCACCGGGCTGCTCCAGTCACTGTGGGACTCCTCGACGATGCCCATTTCGAGCATGGCCTGAAGTTCTTCCCGAACCACCTTTTTTTTGTGTTCGGGTAGCCTAAAAGGGCGGCTACGCACTACCACCCCTGGGGGCGTCTCTATGTGGTGTTCTATGAGGTTAGTGCGACTGGGCAGGGACGAGAACACACCCGAAAACTCGGCCTGCAACTGGGCGACCTCTGTGAGTTGGGTCGAGGAGAGGTGGTCTCCACAGGGGACCGGAGAGGTACGTGATGCCAATGTCCCTTTTTGAACCTCCGGCCCCAGCTCCGCCTTCTCTGGAACTACTGACACCAACGCCACGGGGACCTCCTCGTTCCAGAGTTTAAGTAGATTGAGGTGGTAGATCTGTAGTGCCCCCTCCCTGTCTGTTCACCTTACCTCATAGTCAACGTCCCCGACTCGCCGTGTGACCTCAAAGGGTCCTTGCCACTTGGCGATTAATTTGGAGCTCGACGTGGGCAACAGTACGAGTACCTTATCTCCCGGAGTGAACTCTCTAAGGCGCGTGCCCTTGTTGTACAGGCGGGCTTGCCGTTCCTGGGCCTGCCGCAAATTCTCCTGAGTTAGGTGGGTGAGCGTGTGGAGTTTTGCGCGCAGGTCCATAACGTATTGAATTTCGTTTTTACTCTGTGAAGGTCCCTCCTCCCAATTTTCCCGCAGTACATCTAAGATGCCGCGCGACTTACGCCCATATAATAATTCAAACGGGGAGAACCCCGTGGAGGCTTGGGGGACCTCTCGCACTGAGAACAGCAAGGGTTCGAGCCACTTATCCCAGTTACGTGCGTCCTCACTTACGAATTTTTTGATTATATTTTTGAGGGTGCGATTGAACCGTTCAACTAAACCGTCCGTTTGTGGGTGATAAACGCTGGTGTGGATCGGCTTAATACCCAGTAGCCCATACAGTTCGCTCAGTGTTCGTGACATAAACGAGGTGCCTTGGTCAGTCAGAATCTCTTTCGGGATTCCAACCCGGGAGATGACGTGGAAGAGGGCCTCTGCAATACTGTGTGCTGAGATATTGTGAAGAGGCACCGCTTCCGGGTATCGCGTTGCATAGTCCACCAGAACCAATATAAAGCGGTACCCTCGTGTTGACCGATCTAATGGCCCGACGAGATCCATCCCAATTCTTTCGAACGGGGTCTCGATTAATGGTAGGGGGCGCAAGGGCGCTTTTGGAATGGCCACTGGATTTACTAACTGGCATTCGCGGCACGCCGTATACCACTTACGGACGTCGCCGCGAATCCCCGGCCAATAAAATCGGGCCATTATCCGGGCTAGTGTCTTATCCTGCCCTAGGTGTCCAGCCATGGGATTAAAGTGAGCCGCCTGGAATACCAATTCCCGGCGGCTCTTTGGAATTAATAACTGTGTGACTTGCTCTTTTGTCTGAGTGTCCTGCGTCACTCGGTATAATCTATCCTTCAAAATGGAAAAATAGGGGAAGGATGGGGTGGCGTTCGGCTGGAGCATTTGACCATCGATTACTCTCACTTGGTCAAACACGTGTCACAGAGTCTCGTCTCGCGATTGTTCTAGTGGGAAATCCGTGAGGGATTCCCCAACAGAAAGAGGAGGAGCCGGCGGCTCCTCACTCTGTCGCGGAGATGACGTAGACGGCTCTGCGACCGCAGCTCCAGCCAAAGCGACACCGGGACTTCCCCCTGTCAAGCGGCAGGACCCACTCTTTACTAGGCGGGTCATCAAACCCTGAAATCCCGGCCAATCAGTCCCCAAAATTAAAGAGTGGGTAAGGCGAGGATTAACTGCCGCCTTTACTATAGATTTTTCCCCTCTGAAATATATGTGGACCGACACCAAAGGGTATCTGTGAACATCCCCGTGCACACACAACACCTTCACCCCCTGTGCTCCCCCCAATGCCTCGTCTTGCACCAGGTTTTCGCGGATCGAGGTCTAATTGCAACCCAAATCCACCAACGCCTGATATATAGCCCCTTGTACACTCACCGGTATGCGATACGCTCCGGCCCGATCGAGGGCAGCTTCTGGCGCATCGGGGATCTGCACCACCGTGCCCACCTCCATTGCTGCACACTGTTGCTGCAGGTGGCCCGGTTCCTCGCAGCACCAGCAAACCGGCCCGGGCCTTCCCTCTGCAGCTGTGCTCTGGGGCTCACTCACCTGAGGGGGGGGGAGAGACAGACACAGAAGGGAGAAATGGGAGGGCACCACGGGTGTGGCGGGCTGGCTGGGGTGGAGCCGGCCCCCGCCTCCGTGGTGGGGGAATGGGGCGAGGACGGGACACAGAAGGGGGGGAGGAAGAGAGAGAGAAGAGGAGAGAAGAGACGACATCGTCGGCCGTCCTGCCGCCGGAACAGCCGCCAAATGATCCTCCACCAGTCCTACGGCCTGATCCAGCGACGCCAGTCGGTGGCACTTGACCCACTCCGCGGTTCCGGCTGGTAAGCGGGCGATGAATTGCTCCAGCACCACCTGATCGATGATTCCCTCGGTGTCGCGATCGTCAGCCCTCAGCCACCGCCAGCAGGCGTCCCGGAGCTGCTGGCCGAACGCGAATGGCCGGCCGACTTCCTCCATCCGCAGCGCGCTGAAGCGCTGGCGCTGTTGTTCGGGCATGTGCCCTACGTGCTGGAGGACGGCCCAGCGAAGGTCCGCGTAGGCCAGCCGGTGGTCGGCGGGGAGCTGTAGTGCGGCCAGCTGCACCTCTCCCGTCAGGAGGGGGAGGAGGCGCGCCGCGTGCTGCTCCATCGGCCACCCTGAGGCTTCGGCGACCTGCTCGAACAAGGTGATAAACGCCTCGGGGTCATCCTGCGGGCCCATCTTGGTCATGGTGAGGGGAGACGGGCCCACGGCCGGGGCGCTGGTGGACCCCGCCGACGCGAGGAGATGCCGGAACGCCTCACGATCTTCCTGCTGGGCCAGCACCAGGGTTTCAAAGCGGCGCTCCTGCTCCTTTCAGAGCGTGATGAGTGCCTGATGCTGGCTCTGCTGAGCCGTGGCAAGGGCGTGGACCAAGTCCGTGACCGGGGAGGATTCCATGGGACTGCAAGCTTGGTGCTCCACCTTTTCCCGGGTTCCGGCACCACTGTAGCGCTTAAGGAGTGTGGGTGGAGCACAGAGGACGGCAGGAAAACGCTTTAGATATAGAGAAGGCTTTTATTTCTCAACTTTTCAGTTAAATCGCCAGTTTCTAGTATGCGCCGTAACACACACACACACACACACACACACACATACACTCTGTGTTCTGGTCCTGGGTTGTGCTCCCTCTGCTCTCCCTCTGCCTCCTTAAATAGGGAGCGGTTACGGGGAAAACACACAAAACACAGGTTAATCACCGTCAGGTGTAGCGATTCTGCCACTCACCTTCCCTGGCTCCACCCTCCTGTCACAGACCAGCGCTTGACCACGCCCCCGCTGCCACAATGCCCTTTAAGCCATGTTGAGTATGGGCCCTTGAAATCATTTAATGTTGATGATGAGGACAATAGTGAAATGATCACCCAAGGCTTGCCTGCTGTTGCAGAAGACACTTTCTCTGCTAATTGGGTTAATATTAATTGGACTGAATACAGAACAGGATTGGTCATTTGCTGTGGTTCTAAACATGAGATGCCTGTGTTTTTTCAAAATACAACCCCGATTCCAAAAAAGTTGGGACAAAGTACTAATTGTAAATAAAAATGGAATGCAATAATTTACAAATCTCAAAAACTGATATTGTATTCACAATAGAACATAGACAACATATCAAATGTCGAAAGTGAGACATTTTGAAATTTCATGCCAAATATTGGCTCATTTGAAATTTCATGACAGCAACACATCTCAAAAAAGTTGGGACGGGGCAATAAGAGGCTGGAAAAGTTAAAGGTACAAAAAAGGAACAGCTGGAGGACCAAATTGCAACTCATTAGGTCAATTGGCAATAGGTCATTAACATGACTGGGTATAAAAAGAGCATCTTGGAGTGGCAGTGGCTCTCAGAAGTAAAGATGGGAAGAGGATCACCAATTCCCCTAATTCTGCACCAACAAATAGTGGAGCAATATCAGAAAGGAGTTCGACAGTGGAAAATTGCAAAGAGTTTGAACATATCATCATTGACAGTGCATAATATCATCAAAAGATTCAGAGAATCTGGAAGAATCTCTATGCGTAAGGGTCAAGGCAGGAAAACCATACTGGGTGCCCGTGATCTTCGGGCCCTTAGATGGCACGGCATCACATACAGGCATGCTTCTGTATTGGAAATCACAAAATGGGTTCAGGAATATTTCCAGAGAACATTATCTGTGAACACAATTCAGGGAAGACCTTGCATTTTCCAACATAACAATGTCAAACCACATACTGCATCAATTACAGCATCATGGCTGCATAGAAGAAGGGTCCAGGTACTGAACTGGCCAGCCTGCAGTCCAGATCTTTCATCCATAGAAAACATTTGGCGCATCATAAAACAGAAGATACGACAAAAAAGACCTAAGACAGTTGAGCAACTAGAATCCTACATTAGACAAGAATGGGTTAACATTCCTATCCCTAAACTTGAGCAACTTGTCTCCTCAGTCCCCAGACGTTTACAGACTGTTGTAAAGAGAAAAGGGGATGTCTCACAGTGGTAAACATGGCTTTGTCCCAACTTTTTTGAGATGTGTTGTCATGAAATTTAAAATCACCTAATTTTTCTCTTTAAATGATAAATTTTCTCAGTTTAAACATTTGATATGTCATCTATGTTCTAGTCTGAATAAAATATGGAATTTTGAAACTTCCACATCATTGCATTCTATTTTTATTTACAATTTTACTTTGTCCCAACTTTTTTGGAATCGGGGTTGTAAAAACAATAGTTTTGGTCAATAGTGTCACCTTCATAGTTAACAAGCTTGTGGTTGAAGACTTCAGTGAATATTGCCACATGTGTTTGAAACGGACGAAAAAGAGGTTTTTAAAGCAGACTGTATTGAAGTATACAAGCCCTTTGACCTACAAAGTGCCTATAGTGATGATGATGATGGGCTGTACATTGTGCCATTATTTTCTTTCTAAATGTACAAATGTTCCATGGTCCTTTGAATCTAATCTTTATTAAAATGGTTGTGATCATATTTGTTTTTTTCCTTTGTATAGGTAAGATGACTTAACAAGGATTTTCACTGAATGTAACACAGTAGTCATAATTACACTTCAATGTGTTTTAGTATAAGAACTAAATACAGATTAGTATTTAAAAACACATATAGAGCACTTTAAAGTGTCATAAAATAACACTGTAAATGTTACAAAGTAACACACTCCAAGTAAAAGAGTTAACACAATCCAGTGTGAAAATGAACACTTAAAAGTGTCACTGGGGGTGTTACTTCATAACACCATGGATGTTATGAAGTAACACCCCCAGTGAAAAGAGTTAACCGTATCCAGTGTAAAAGTGAACACTTAAAAGTGTCCTAAACACCATAAATGTTATAAAGTAACACTCCCAGTGAAAACAGTTAACACCGTACAGTGTGGAAATTAACACTATGGGTGTTAGATTTTTAACACTACAAGGTAGTTAAAATATTAATACCGCAAAGTGTTAATTTAACTCAGAACCAGTGAGAATTATATAAATTCTGGAATAGTGTTGAATTTAACACTGTGGAAGTTGAAATAACACTGGCGATTTTGCTGTGTGATGAGTATAATTTTCAGCTTTTCCCATCACCTGGTTGTCTAATGTTTAGATAGAGACATGGAGAGGCCTACAAGCCACAATGTCTCACACCCATTGTGAACTTTGGTGGAGGATCAATGATGACGATCTGGGGGTGCTTCAACAAGGCTGGGATGGGGCAAATTTTTGTTAGTGAAAGACACATGAATCAAGCCATACAAAGTTATCCTGGAAGAAAACTTGCTTCCTTCTGCTCTGACAATGTTCCCTATGAGGACTGGGTTTTCCAGCAGGACAATGCTCCATGTCACACAACCTGGTCAATGAAGGTGTGGATGGAGGACCACAAGATGAAGACCCTGTCATGGCCAGCCCAATCTCCAGACCTGAACCCCATTGAAAACCTCTGGAATGTGATCAAGAGGAAGATGGTCACAAGCCATCAAACAAAGCTGAGCTGATTTAATTTTTGTGCCAGGAGTGGCATAAAGTCACCAAAGGGCAAAGTGAAAGACTTGTGGAGAGCATGCCAAGAAGCATGAAAGCTGTGATTAAATGCCAGGGTTATTCCACCAATTACTGATTTCTGAACTCATCTGAAGTTCAAACATTAGTATTGTGTTGTTTAAAATTGAATATGATCTTGATTTCTATGCATTACTCAAGGTCTGAAAACACTTCATCTTTTTTATTTTGATCAGTTATCATTTTCTGCAATTAAATGCTCTAAGTGATGATATTTTATGTGGAATTTGGAGGAAATGTTGTTCAGAGTTTATGGAATAAAACAAAACTGATCATGTTCCTCCAACACATACCGATAAATAGTAAAACCAGAGAAACTGATAATTTTGCAGTGGTCTCTTAATTTTTCCAGTTTTCTGTGTGTGTGTCTAATATATAATCTGCTTGTTTAAAAAAAAAATAATAGGCGTTTCACTTTGCCAGGATCAGTGCTTGGAACAACAAAAATATTGCCCTTGTTTGGCAATCTCATTGTTTACACCTAAGACAGAAAGTTGGTATATACCCCAATCAGCCATAACATTATGGCCACTGACAGGTGATGTGAATATCTGCCACTGACAGGTGACATTGATTACCTCATTACAATGGTATCTGTCAAGGAGTGGGGTATATTAGGCAGCAAGAGAGCAATCACTTCTTGAAGATGATCTGTTGGAAGCAGGAAAAATGGGCAAACATAAGGATCTGAGCAACTTTGACAAGGACCAAATTGTGATGGCTAGATGACTGGATTTGAACATCTCCAAAATGGCACATCTTGTGGGGTGTTCCTGATATGCAGTAGTTAGTACCTACCAAAAGTGGTCCAAAGAAGGACAGCTGGTGCACCAGTGACAGTGTAATGGGTGTCAAAAGCTCACTGATTCACATGGGGCATGAAGGCTAGCTCATATGGTCCAATCCCACAGAAGAGCTACTGTAGCACAAACTGTTGATAAACCTTATGTTGACACCTTTCTGTTTTAGCCAGCATTAACTTTTCAGCAGTTTGTGCTACAGTAGCTCTTCTGTTGAAAGTGCTCCTGCTAACGTCTCCTGCAAGAGGACTTTTAAGGTCCATCATTTGCATTGCTCAAGTTTAGTAGTTTCAGCATGCCCACAATTCCCAATCCACTTACAATGCATTGTTACAGTATATTATCTTACAAAACATCCAACCTGAATCCTAAATGGCTTCCTATAGTATTCATTTCAATTGTATTATATTTCACTTTTAACCACAGACATTGTCACAAAGCAGAGTTAAAGAAATCTGGAATTAGATTTATATTTAGATCACAATGAGTAAACCAGAGGCAACAGTGGCAAGGAAAATCTCCCTGAGATGATATGTGGAAGAATCCTTGAGAGGATTCAAAAGGGTACCCATTCTCTTTTGGGTGACACCAGATAGTGGGATTATAAATCTTTATACTTCAACAGCTATATACTGTAATGTCAAACACTACTGTGTTGAAAGAGTATTCAGTATGAGTATCATAGACTTTATGATTACAACAGCAGTTCTTATAGGTAGATATCTACAATTATCCATTTGAGATAATCCACTGAATAATGAGTGAGTTTGGGGAAAAAAACTGTTTTTGTGAAGTGAAAATCCTTAGGATATTCATGTGGGACCATCCAGAGAAGCTGTAAGTGAATCAGAAGTACATAAGGTGTGGAAGCCAGTTTTTATACTAAATGTAGTGTACTTATGTAGACAGTAGGGAGTTACTTGGAATCCAGTTTATGGTTTAGTTAATTTAGCTGCTGTAAAAATAACTTTGCACCCTGCAGTCTACTTATAGAAATGACTCACTTATAAAATTGAGAAGTGCTTGACATGATATATTTTCTGATATATTTGAATAAAGTTTCTATCGATCTAATGACTCAAAAAGAAGCACTCAGAACTAACATTCAGGCTAGCAGTGTTCTTATGTCCTCTCACTTACCCATGAGCCTGTTTGATGAAAGTGGACAGACGGCAGGGTCACAGGGTAGTCACATTCCCGAACAGCATAGGCTTAAAAATGGTGTTGTAGTAATGATAAATTAATCTCATAAACCTACAAGGCATGACAAATACTTATAATATGTACTTGTCATGCCTTGAATGTCATGCCTTGTACATGTAATGCTTTGAATAAATAAACTAGACATCAAACATTATCTAGTTACCTTAACACTATGGTAACACTATGATAACATTAATATAAACTATAAATATCCATCCATCTAGCCATTCATTATCTATACCACTTATCCATCAAGGTCATGGGGGAAGCTGGAGTCAATCAATCCCAGGTGACTTCGGGTGGAGGCGGGGTACTGTACACCCTGGGCAGGTCACCAGTCTATCACAGGGCTAACACAGACACAAACAACCATTCCCTCACATTTACACCTATGGGCAATTTAGATTAGTCAGTTGACTGAATCTGCATGTCTTTGGACTGTGGGAGGAAACTGAAGCACCCAGAAGAAACCCATGCAGGCATGGGGAGTACATGCAAACTCCACACAGAAAGGCCGTATGGCTCAAACCAGTACCTTCTGTTGACAGTGCTAACCACTGCACCACTATGCCACTAACTGCAACTATATAAATGAAATTTATACATTTACAAATAAATTAATTTTATGAATTAAAAGTGGAAGAAGTGTTAGGCTACATCCACATGACAACAGCAACGAGATTTTATTTAAAAAAATATCGCGTCCACATGGGCAACGGATCAGTAAAATATCAGGTACATATGGCAACGCAACGCTTGCTGAAAATGATGCAATACACATGCCACACCTCTACGTGCACTGTAAGATGGTCCCATCGGAGACACCAGAACAATAGAAGAAGTAGGATGCATGCGCATAAACCCCTTCTTCTACCCGGCGTGAAGCACTCACAGGAACAAGCACACAACAACAACAAGAAGATGGCTGCAACTACGCGAGGAAATCGTGCCTTCTGTGTGTACAAATTAGTTTTATCAGTGTGCATAGTTTTATATAACTTAATTTTCTTATTGTGTGTGAACATTTTGAAAAGCATTTTTATATAATTTATATAACTTTTTATATTGTGTGTGAACATTTTGAAGAGCAGTCTTATCCAATAAAAAAAGAAATTCAAGAAATGGTTCAGTTACTTGTTTATTTAAAAGAAAAGCTGTATACAAAAGTGAATGCAATGCAGTGGTTCATACAAAACAGCAAGAGTGCTGCTTGTTCTAGTCATGTGGTTGTGATGTCATAGTAAACAAATCTGTTCTACTCATCCAGACGACTTCGCAACGGCGCCGTTGCCAGATTTTTCCACTCTGGAACCCGTTCTCGTTTTGGGGCACCCAAAATGCCGGTGCCGTGTGGACGCCAGGCCGAAACGATAAACAATTTTATCAGATTCACCTGAATCCATTGCCGTGTGGACAGCCTCTTAGAGTAGCACATTATCTTAACAAATGTCCATAATGAGCTGCTAAAGTGAGCAGTCTATATTTTTCTCAAAACTGTTGACGTATTTATGGGCTAGAGCCAAGGTGTGCAACTGCTTTTTCCATGTTTGAGGGTGTCAACAGTCAAAAGATTGCTACTGAATAGTATGGAATAGAGGGACTGGGTGCAGTGACAACTGCCAAATTGAATTTCAACCACAGATTCAGCCAAACTGAATTTTCAGTCTCTAGAGAGAGCGATTCATTATTTGACCATTAAAAACACACTATACAGCCAAAGGTTTGTGGCCTTCCCCAGACTGTTGACACAAAGTCAGAAGCACAGACTTGTCTAGAATGTCTGTATATGCTGTAGCATTGGCACACTTCCCAGACAACTGAATATCCATCCACATAAAGACTCCCCTGACTTCAACGACTCACATGATGACAGAGAGAGTCAATGACCTATAGATCACCCTAATGACCCTCTAGGCTGCTGGCACTGTTCACACCCAGCCTCCAGTGACCCATAGACCCCTTTCACATGACGTCACCGCGCCGCGAGATTTTGTTAGGTGCCATATTGGAAGACCAAGTACATGCACTCACAATATAAAATAAAGTACGAGCGAGAGTAAAGTGACACGATGGATGATAATTCTGGTTATGTGAGTACATTACCAGTTGCAGAAAGGGCATGGTATGTGGAGAAACTGGCTGTGATTGATGGGTTTGACCCATATGATAAGACTCGGGGCAAGGGAGAACGGAAACATAAGGAGGACCTGACACCAATTCTGCCATCTGTTTGCTACCCAGACATTGTAAACTATTTGTTGTTTACACCCAGTGCCTACACTCAGTGTTCGAACTATGCCGATATTTTCGGGGGGCCCCTTTTTTTCCCTTGGGGGTGTGTGTGCTTGCGCTTGTCTCGGAGTGTGGATCTCCAAACACATGAGAAGCCTATCTTATGCACATATCACGCGGACTCCACACCTCCACACACGCATCACGTCTGAAGTCATAACTCATCAGGGGAAATCGTGTCTGCATTGGCATGTTCAAAAAACAACCTCGCGTCAACAATGATACCACACACAAGGAAAAAAAAAACAGTCAGGCTACTCAACAACCAACCTGGCAGCAGCGAGCAAGCCCCAAACCATCCTAAATTATTATTACTATTATTAAATTGTAGAAGTCTGGGAGGCTTGCTCCTCATACAGTTATCAACTTGGGGCCACTTTAGCATGTTTTAAATCTGAATTTCTTGTGTTTGCTTATCTCAAAGTGTCCACAGATCATGCACAGACTTATCCATTATATCCACAGTTTTTTGCCAAGTCTCACACAGGTTTCTTTCAAGTCTACTGTTAGGCCAATAAATCATAAATAAAACAGCTCAGATTTGTTTGTTTAAGTCGTTTGCCACTCCACTTTATTCTCGTGGGTTCACATACCGCTGCCGTTATTATCCCCTTATCACGAGTTTGTTGGTCTTCCAAAATGGCGCAGGGTCTGTTTACTTCCGGTTTCGGGTGACGTCAGTGAAAGGGGTCTATACAACCTACAGGATGACTGAGAGGGTCAAAGACCCATGTGACCTCAACAACACTCCTTAGGGTTGCTTTTGGTCCACTAAAAGATCTGGAACTACCCACTAGTCAGACAGAACTGAAGAAGGCTTTCAGATGAGAGGTGAAACATCTTCAAGGATTTCAAGCAAGTCCAGTTGCCTTCTTTAGTACCTAAGGATTATGATGGTCTGGATGACTGAGAACCTTCACAGACACATGCTGTAGCATTATAATTTCCCTTTACTAGAACTAAGGAGCCCAAACGTGTTCCAGCATGACAATGCTCATGTGCACAAAGGGAGCAATAGAATTCAAATCTTGGTTTATATTTTCTGATGACATTTCTTTGCTTTGTTCAAAAAACACTAAGGTTGCCTTCATATGCTTTCTTTTTGTTTTCTTTTGAACCTTCTTTTCACATAATGCATACCGCTCATGCTATCTCAGAAACGGCCACTTTGTAAATATCACACCCATTCTCATTCATTTATTCTTTGAGAGCAGTTAGAGTAAGCTCCCTCAACAGTTTTGTGACTTTGGCTTGTGACGTTAGTAAATATTTAAACATGTTTAGGTTGATTCAGTAATTATGCAACAACAAACATTTTACATGAGGCCTACTGTGCTTTGAGTTGAGGTAAAATTTCCATAAAAGTATCCTAGTAACAATACATTTTACAGTTATATGGCACTGTCCTCATAAAATATAAAATAGGATCTTTCTATATGGACTGTAGCAGAGGAAAGGTTAATTTGTGTTTACTTAGGCTATTTCTCATGACATTTAGGTTAGGGTATGTATGTATGTATGTATGTATGTATGTATGTATGTTATCACTGAGTCGCTGCTGACTGTGCTGGAGGTTATTGGCTTCCCAGAGGCAGGGAGATTGGGGGCATTTGCTGGTGAAGCATGCAACAGGCTTGAGCTTATCATCTTCCTTCTCATTGTTGGCGAATTTTCCTGCCTAAAGACAGAGAGGGACAGACTGCATGAGACAGAAAACATTCACAAATTTACTAACCTCTGGGAGGTGCTTTTTATATATTCCCCTGGCTGCTTAAGGAGGGCAAATTAAGACGCCGATTATGCCACTCCAGGCATGTGTGATCAGCAGGCCCTGTCCCCTGGCCACACTGCTTCTGGCTGTCCAAAAAAATAGTGCTGAAGTGCTGCTGTTTCTTCAGCACTGTGGGAACGGTTGGGTGAGGAGCAGAGCGCTGCTTTGATGGTGGTTTTCTGAAGCCATCATCACATCCCCCCCCTTAGCTCTGAGATGACCATCCTCCAAGGCTCAGCCCAGAGGCTGTAGCTTCTGGAGAGGGTCATCCACTGGAGTGGAGCATGGTTGGTGACCAGTGTGAAGTAACAACCAGCCAAATAATAACTCAGCTTGGTTACTGCCCACTTGATGGTGAGGGCTTCTCTCTCCAAAGCCACATAGTTCCTTTCTGCTGGGAGTAGCTTGCAGCTGATATACAGCATGGGATGCTTTTCACCCTGTATGACCTGTGACAGCATGGCACCCAGGCCTGTTTTCAAGGTGTCCATCTGGACGATGAAGGAAAGCTCAAAGTCCAGGCTCCAGAGGACAGGGGTGGTGGTGAGAGTGGTGAGAGCCTTCTTCAGGGCCTGAAATACCTACTCTGTCTGTCTGGTCCACTTGATCTTGTTTGGCTCCCTCTTCTTGGTCAGGTCTGAGAGTGGATATGCAAGAGAAGAGAAGTTTGGAATGAATCTACAGTAGTAACAGGTTAACCCCAAAAAGACACATACCTGTTGCTTGGTGGTGGGCTGGGGGTAATTCTGGATGGCCTGTATCTTCTTGGCTTGGGGATTCAGCAGGCCTCAGCTGAAATGGTAGCCCAGGTACTGTGCCTTAGTCAGCCCCAGGTGGCACTTCTGGGGGTTGGTGGATAACCCAGCTTTCCTCAGCTCCCCCAGGACATATTTGAGGTGGTACAAGTGATCAATCCAGGTAGATGAATGGATGATCATGTCATTGAAATATGCTGTGACAAAGTTCTGGTAGGGGCAGAGGATGATGTCCATGAGGCATTGGAAGGTGGCTAGCACCCCATGGAGGCCAAAGGGGAGAACTCAGTATTGCTAGTGGCCTGGGGTGGTGATGAAGGCAGTTTTGGTGTGGGCCTGGGGCATCAGGGCCACTTGCCAGTAGCCCTTAGTCAAATCCAGTGTAGATATAAAGCAGGCTCTCCCCAGCCTGTTAACCAGGTTGTCCACCCTGGTCAGGGGGTAGCTGTTGAAGTCTGAGACTGCATTAAGTTTCCTGAAGCAATAGCAGAGCCTCAGGCTTCCATCAGGCTTGGGCACCACCATGATGGGGCTTGACCAGGGGCTGGTGGACTCCTCAATGATGCCAGCCCATAGCAATTGTGCCACATCCTCCTCAATCGCATGACACCAGGCTTGTTTGACATGATGGGGTGTTGTCAGACCAAAACCCGGGGGGGGGGGGGGGGGAGGCCTTGATGTGCTGGATCAGGTGTTCTAGTTCTGCTGTAAGGATGTCTTGGCATTGGTCCAGTAGTTCTCCCAGCTCTTGATGGTGGGCAACCAGAGCAACCAGAGAGGGCTTCTCTGAGGTGGACCAAGGTACACCTGGGTGGTTCTGAAGAGGAGAGAGTGTGATGAAAGCAGTGGTAGTGGTTCAATCCATTGTTTCAACAGATGAATTTGGTAAATCTGGGTGTCTTTGCACTTACCCACCTGTTGCAGGTGATAGTTCACTGGCCTCACATGCTCAGCTACTGTAAAGGGGCCCTGCCAGCATGCCAGGAACTTGCACTTAATGGTGGGGACCAGGAGGAGTATGCGGTCACCAACTTGGAAATCCTGGGGATGGGCTGCCTGGTTGTAGAGGCGGCTTTGCTTGGCCTGGGCAGACAGCAGGTGCTGGGGCATGATGGGAGCTACCCTGTCCATGTGTTCTTGCATCTCACTTACTTGCTTGATGATGGTATGAAAGGGGGATGGCTGCTCCTCCCAGGCTTCCTTAGCAACATCTAGGAGGCCCTGGGGCCTTCTCCCGAACAGGAGCTCAAAAGGCATGAAGCCTGTTGATGTCTGCGGAGTCTCCTGGTCCACAAACAGGATGTATAGGAGAAGGAGGTCACAGTTTCATCTGCCCTCATCCACCATGCACCTCAGCATCTGCTTCAGGGTCTGATTGAACCTTTCCACCAGCCTGTCCATTTGGGGGTGATAAATGGAGTTGTGGAGCCATTTCATGTGCAACAATCAGCACACATCAGCAATGAGGTTGGAGACAAAGGGTGTACCTTGGTAAGTGAGGAGGTCTTTTGGAAGCCCCACACAGAACAACAGCAGAACCAGCTCCTGTGCATTGTTCTCTGAGGTGGCCTTTCGGAAGGGCACCACCTCGGGGTAGTGGGTGGTGTAGTCCATGATGACAAGGATATACTCGTGACCCTGGGCAGACTTCAGGAGGGGATCCACCAGATCCATGCCCACTCTTTCAAAGGGAACACTGATGATTGGTAGTGGTACTAGTGGGGCAGGAGCAGGGCAGTGTGGGGCAGTACTCTGGCACTGTGGGCAAGGCTGGCAGAAGTTCTTGATATTGGTGTTCATCCCTGGCCAGATGAAGCAGTCTTTGATTTTCTCTAGGGTTCTCTGGCCTGTCAGGTGGCCCCCTAGGGGATTGGAGTCGGCCAGGTGCATTATAATGTCCGCTTTGGATCGGGGAACTACCAGCAAGTCCAGTTCTTGGCCCTGGCACTCTATATGCTGGTACAGCAGGCCTTTGTGGACCAGGAAATAAGTGTGGGGGAGGGGTTGTCCCAGTTGTTTGTCTTACCCTTCTACCGTGCATACCTGCCCCCAATAGTTCTTTAGCTGGCCTCCACCTGCACAGGGGCGCTCAGGAGACAAGGACTGGAGGGTGAGTGGATGGTGCAGCCAGCTAGCCATGGCTTCTGGGCTGGGGTTGAGGGGAGTTGCTTGGGTGCGATGGGCATGGGCTCACCAAGGGTCCCAGGAGAGGGAGTGAGGAGGGCACCTTCTGGGTTCTGTGTTGGGCCAGGGGCTGGGGGCAGGTGTTCTACCAGCCCCATCTTCATTTTTCCAGTCTCCTGTTTACTCAGGTCCAAGGTCACCAGGGTGCACTCTAAAGCATCCGCCAGCTCAGTGGGGTTCTAGGGAGCACTCATCTCAAAGTCCATGCACTCTTTGGAGGGAAGGGGCTAGAGGAACCAGTCCATAGCGACCAGCTCGACAACCTGCACCACTGAGCACAGCTTGGGCTGCATCCAGCACTTGGTAGTCCTTAACATTTTGTCCATTTGTCTGCAAGAGTTGATGCCAGCTTGATAGGTTCAGTGGTGAAACTCTGTCACAGTCTGGCAGGAGGAACACCGACAGCACCCCAAGATCTGCTCCTTCAGGATGGGGTAATCCTCTGCTGAGGGCAGCAGGGGGCCAAAGTAGGCCAGCTGGGCTTCACCCATGAGGAGGGGAGCCAGAGCTTGAGCCCATTCTTTTTCTGGCCAGCCCTCCCTATATGCTGTCTGCTTAAACATGTGCAGGAAAGCTTCAATATTGTCTGCTGGGGTGAGCTTAAGGATCAGATGGAGATTTTCCTGGTGGGGGTCTGGGAGACAGCCTGGGAGGGGAGAGGCTCTGGCTCATTGGTACAGCAGCTTCTGGGTGGTGATTTGGAGACCTTTAGCCAGTTCTTGGATAACCTGTTTTTGCAGGCTGGTCTCCAGGAGGTGAAGAAGGAGCTGAGCCAAAAGGCGAAGCTCTCAATTTACCGGTCGATCTACGTTCCGACTCTCACCTATGGTCATGAGCTATGGGTAATGACCGAAAGGACAAGATCGCGGATACAAGCGGCCGAAATGAGTTTCCTTCGCAGGGTGGCTGGGCGCTCCCTTAGAGATAGGGTGAGAAGCACAGTCACTCGGGAGGAGCTCGGAGTAGAGCTGCTGCTGCTCCACATCAAGAGGAATCAGCTGAGGTGGCTCGGGCATCTTTTTCGGATGCCTCCTGGACGCCTCCCTTGGGAGGTGTTCCAGGCATGTCCCCCTGGGAGGAGGCCCCGGGGAAGACCCAGGACACGCTGGAGGGACTATGTCTCTTGGCTGGCCTGGGAACACCTCGGTGTTCTTCCCGAGGAGCTGGCCGAGGTGTCTGGGGAAAGGGAAGTTTGGGCTTCCCTGCTTAGACTGCTGCCTCTGCGACCCGGTCCCGGATAAAGCGGAAGAAGATGAGACGAGACGAGTCTCCAGGAGGTGCTGCAGGAGTGGTCCTGTGTGTCTTGTTCACACCCACATTCTCCACCAGTGTGAGCCTCACACTGCAATGTGGGGAGAAGACAGACACAAAACCCAAGTCTCAGTGTAAAACTCCAGTGAATTTTAATGAAAAATTAGTGTAGGGGAAATGAACAGGGAGTGTAGAGTGAGAGTGGGGCAGTCCATGCAGGTGGTGGGGAGCCCAAGACAGCCTTGAATGGAGTCACTGGCTGCCACTGACTACACCAGAGGCTGTCAGCTTCCCAGAGGCAGGAGATCAGTGGTGTTTGCTGGCAAAGCACACAACACACTCAAACTTGTCTTCCTCCTCATTGTCAGCAAAGTTTCCTGCCCAAAGACAGAGAGGGAGAGAGCACATGAGCCACAGAACACTCATCTCATTCTCATTATCTCGAGCCACTTTATCCTGTTCTACAGGGTCGCAGGCAAGCTGGAGCCTATCCCAGCTGACTATGGGCGAAAGGCAGGGTACACCCTGGACAAGTTGCCAGATCATCACAGGGCTGACACATAGACATAGACAACCAGCCATAGAACACATTTGTGAATTTACTAACCTCTGAGAGTTGTGGAGCCTTTTTATATTCCACTGGCTGCTTGAAGAGGGTGAATTAAGGTGCCGATTATGCCGCTCTAGGCATGTGTAATCAGCAGGCCCTGCTCCATCTGGCTGTCCAAAACAATAGTGTTGAAGCGCCACTGTTTCTTCAGCACTGTGGGAACAGTTAGGTGAGGAGCAGAGCATTGCTTTGATGGTGATTTTCTAGAGCTGCCGTCATAAGTTATATATGTATGTATGTATGTATGTATGTATGTATGTATGCACACTGGGAGAGGTTAATATCTTTTTACTTGTTGTTGAAGTCTGTTGCATAAGAGCTGGCTAAGTTTTATCAATTCTGGTAACTCACTTAAACCAAGTAACTTTGATGCAGCCCAGAAAGACATCACACATTCCAGGAATGGGGTCTAAGAAACAGCATGCAATATTGCTACAGTTGTCATTTGAAATTAACGCTGAATTATCCAATTTTCTTCATTTTAGATTATTTGGATATGGCAATCCCCAAAAAGCCAGTAAAGTTTTTACAGTCTTACACAGTCAAAATAAATGGAAAACAACTTTATATTACTCTTCTTCTTACCATTTATTGTAACATTTTATTATTTTTTTTATTTAAAAATTCTCACTTATCCTATTTTATGCAATGACTGGTCATATCAGGCAATGCTCATCCAGTCTATGCCTTGCCACACCTCTAAACTGTGATATTTGGTCAGTCACATTTTTCTCTAGCAGCCCATAGCAATGAAACACATGCTGGAACAGTGTTTCTGCCAAAGTGCCAGTTGGCAGCAGGGGAGGTGACTTAGCCTGGGCACAAACTGACCATGACAACACATATTGTTGCATGTCAGCATCAAGGGACAGCTGCTGATATTTTTAATTTAGCAACTGCAGCATGTATGTTGTCTTAGAAATTCCCATGGCTAGGGTGGGTTGGGCCCAGATAATAGGCCTAATGTCACCCTTGTGATATGTAGATGTTTGTGGTAGGCTTCGGTGAGTTGTGTCCATGGGTTGTGTATTGCCACAGCATATGATGTATACTGCTCCTTACTGCAGCATGGCTGATCAGTCTGGAGTTGAAAATGTCCCCCTGCTTAAGTAAACAGTCATGAAGCAGCTGGAAGACATTGTCCATGACAAGAGACCATTTAGCCAGCCAATAACAGACTTGAGGGAATCCAGGTTAAGCCCAGTGACCAGCCATCACCTCCTTAGCACATCTGGGATCTGGGTAACAAAACTAGTTTTCATAGGTCTATAAGCTGTTTCTAAGTTTAAACAATTCACTTGGTGCCCATCTCAAAACTCACTGTTTCTTAAAAATAAAAAAATCATACTAACCAAAACAAACAAAATTAAACAACAGACAGTGACACTGAACCATACTCACTATACTGATAACTTCAGTGAAAGACTAAAATATATGCAAAATTATATATATATATATATATATATATATATATATATATTGTGATGCCCTGGCTCAACCGTGCCGTCCGGCGTTACGCCACTGCCTCCCACACTCTATGCTCCCACAGTAATACCAACTGCAGGCTGTGTCTTGATTTTGCTGTGTTCTTTGCATAGCCTGCAGGTGGAGTTGGAGCTTGCAGTCTGGGGGTAACCAGGAGGCGGAGTCCAGGGAATTTAGCTGGGGTTCTGTCACCTGGGAGAGGGCTCTCATTTCCAGCCCTGGCCTGATGGCGAGAGGCTGGGAGCTCTCTTATTTCCAGCCCTGGCCTGACGGCGAGAGGCTGGTAGCTTGCTCTTCCAGCGGTTGTGGCTGGCGGCCTGCTTGTTGTGTCTTTGCTTGCTTGGTATACTATAGCCTGTAAATATTGTAAAATAAATGCGCACATGTATATATACCACTAACAGTGTATGTCTCCTTATATGTGGTGGCTACCTTGAGTCAGGTGGCCCTCACATATTGGGGGCTCTTGTCCGAGTTTTACGGATTCGGTAAGGTGCTGCGTTAAACAATGTGTAAGCCCATGTTGGCTGTAATTGCTGTAATTGCTATGGGCATTGTGGTTTCACTAGGCTCTGATGTAAGGTCAGGTATGTACGCTAGTGGTAACAGGCGAGGGTTTTTTGTGAATGAAAAGTTTGTAGTAGGGGGCGTGGTTTGGCCCTGTTGTTTACTCGCCTGGTTGTTGGAGATGTACGCTGTTTGTTTGGGAATATGTGCTGTGGGTAAGGTAAGGTAAGGTAAGGTAAGGCAAGCTGTTTAAACTCTTGGTCTTTTTTCAATTTCCTAACGTGTAATATCTGTGGGATGTAGTCGGGCTTCACTGTGGGGTGGCTAGTCACTTGAGCTAAATCTCTCCCCATTTAGAGCACTCCGCGCTGGGCTGTAGGTTCCGGTGACGGGAGTCTGGGCTGGAGGCCACCGCCGTGGAGTAAGGCTGCATCGGCTTTGACGGGACGGCTGGCATCTGACGGTATTGGTGAGTGTTCTTTTTGGGCACTGATCCCCGGCTCTTGGACTCCGTCGGAAGATAGGGTAGTCTAGTCGGGGGGTAAATGTTTAGGGGGAATGCTCTGTGGTTAGCTGGCCCTGCGGTGTTAGCTGTGTTTTCACCTCACTAAATGTTTGGTTATTGCTTGGGGTTTTGAGGTTGGGGTTGGTAGAGAGAGCATTTTGGTTTTCTCTGATACCTGGTCTACACATCTGGAACACATCCGTGCTTTGTTTGAACGATTGGTGGCAGCAAATCTGACTGTAAATTTGGCAAAGTGCGGATTTGCACAAGCCACTGTAGTGTATTTAGGTAAGATTGTAGGACAGGGGGTGGTGCGGCCTGTGAGGGCTAAGGTGCTGGCTATTGACGCGTATCCTCCCCCCACTACAAAGAAGGAACTCATGCGATTCCTTGGTATGGCGGGTTATTACAGGAACTTTTGTTCCAATTTTTCAACTGTTGTTGCCCCTCTGACCAATTTGCTGAGGAGCTCAGTAAAGTACGTGTGGTCGTCTGACTGTCAGGAAGCATTTAACAATGTGAAATTGTTGTTGACCTCTGCTCCTGTTTTGGCTGCACCTAGACTGGAACAACCGTTTTTGTTGCAGGTTGATGCTAGCCATGTTGGTGCAGGTGCGGTGCTACTGCAGAAGGACGACACAGGTGTTGACTGCCCAGTTTGTTTTTTCTCTAGGAAGTTCAATAAACATCAATTGAACTATTCTACGATAGAGAAGGAGGCTTTAGCTTTAATATGGTCTCTCCAACATTTTGATGTTTATGTGGGGGGAGGGGTACATCCTGTGGAAGTTTTTACGGACCATTACCCCCTCACATTTATTCATTCACTCCAGAACTCTAATCCGCGCTTGATGTGCTGGGTGTGTTTTTGCAGCCTTACAGACTCCTCATTCGATACATCCGTGGCCATGAAAATGTTCTGGCTGATGCCCTTTCTCGTGCCCTGGAAGGATGAATGACTGTTTGTCTGTGCCTGTTTGTCTGTCTGTTTGTGTCTCTCATGTCTTGCTCTGTTTCAGCGTTCCCATGTGTCCGGAAACATGGAATGGTGGGATGGTTTAACAGCATGAGTGAGACTATGTGGACGGATTCAATTTTGGTTTGGTGTGGCTGTGTAGCCTGTACGGGTGTTCACTTAGGCCTATGAGTGTGTGCACGTGTTTGGTATTTTTGGGTGCATTTTGTAGTATTGCTGTGTATTGCTGTGTAGGATTTGTGATGTTCTTACACAGTAACCCATGTTATGGGTTCCTGTCTTTTGGGGGGGAGTGATGTGACGCCCTGGCTCAACCATGCCGTCCGACGTTACGCCACTGCCTCCCACACTCTATGCTCCCACAGTAATACCAACTGCAGGCTGTGTCTTGATTTTGCTGTGTTCTTTGCATAGCCTGCAGGTGGAGTTGGAGCTTGCAGTTTGGGGGTAACCAGGAGGCGGAGTCCAGGGAATTTAGCTGGGGTTCTGTCACCTGGGAGAGGGCTCTCATTTCCAGCCCTGGCCTGATGGCGAGAGGCTGGGAGCTCTCTTATTTCCAGCCCTGGCCTGACGGCGAGAGGCTGGTAGCTTGCTCTTCCAGCGGTTGTGGCTGGCGGCCTGCTTGTTGTGTCTTTGCTTGCTTGATATACTATAGCCTGTAAATATTGTGAAATAAATGCGCACATGTATATATACCACTAACAGTGTATGTCTCCTTATATGTGGTGGCTACCTTGAGCCAGGTGGCCCTCACAATATATATATATATATATATAATGTATTATGAGATTATTTATCTCATCTCATTATCTCTAGCCGCTTTATCCTGTTCTACAGGGTCGCAGGCAAGCTGGAGCCTATCCCAGCTGACTATGGGCAAAAGGCGGGGTACACCCTGGACAAGTAGCCAGGTCATCACAGGGCTGACACATAGACACAGACAACCATTCACACTCACATTCACACCTATGGTCAATTTAGAGTCACCAGTTAACCTAACCTGCATGTCTTTGGGGGAAACCGGAGCACCCGGAGGAAACCCACGCGGACAACATGCAAACTCCGCACAGAAAGACCCTCGCCGGCCACGGGGCTCGAACCCGGACCTTCTTGCTGTGAGGCGACAGCGCTAACCACTACACCACCGTGCCGCCGAGATTATTTATGATTCTTAAAATTGATACTCATTGTTAGTGTCTGTACTCATTGTTAGTGTCATTGAGATAGAGAGACTAAAGGCCCAAGTGTACTTCAGCGGACACAGTCCATGCACTGTGTTTGCTTGGTATACATGTTGTGAATTTTGTCATGCGCACAGTCTATGTAGACAGTCCACGCCACACCCAAACTTTGTTCATGCAGACTATGTGCATTGACTGAGCATGTATGAAACTGTTAGTATATATCCACTGTCCAGTAGGTGAGAGTAGTCAAAGTACAAAACAGAGAAGAAGAACATTTAAAATGATTTTTGGAATGTTTTTCTTCCTCTTATCTTGTTCTTCTTCCAACATCAGCATTAAACATCAAAGAAGCTCTTCTTCTCAAGTTACAAACTTCTGTACATGCCTTTTGTATTCTTGATTTTTATTTATTTGGGGATTTGCCTTACTATTCAGATCATGCTCTTTGCTTTTTTTTTAACCAATCTTTATTGAATGAGTTCAAATTTCAATACATGGTAAGTGAGGTAGGTATTCAATTAAGGCTTAGTGCACATGCGTTCAGAGACACGTACATGTTCAGCAGAAAATTGAATGTATGTCTATGTCTACATTGCACAAAACTGTGTCCATGGAAGTATACTTGGGCCTTAAGTGGGGGCATCTGCATTTCGTGACAGGGATTGTGATTGAGAGAGATACTGAAAGACTGAGGGGCTGCAAATCATGATAGACATTGGGGCTGTGATCATTGAGACACAGAGGGGTTGTGATCCTTGAGTGACAGAGGGGCTATAATCCTTGAGGGACAATGGGGCTATGATCCTTGAGAGACAGAGGTGCTATGATTATAAAGAGATAAAAGGAATGCAAAGATCGAGATAGAAGTGGCAAAGGCCTTCTCTGTTTGATGTTGCTCATTCTTGTGATTTTCATACTGTGTCATTATTTCACAATGGGCTTGGCAGTGTGGGAAATCATCTTGCTGCTACATGCTGATAGAGGCCTAGTGTTGTTTCCCTTTTTCAATAGCATGTAAACAAATATAATAATCAATGAGCCCTGCAATGATCTGGCAACTTGTCCAGGATGTACCCCGCCTCTTGCCCACAGTCAGCTGGGATAGGCTCCAGCTTGCCCGTGACCCTGCACAGGATAAGCAGTTACGGATAATCGGATAATGGATGGATTGATAATAATCAATGTTACATGTTATGTTCTTTAAATTTGTTAAATTTTCTTTCTTTCTTTCTTTCTTTCTTTTTTCTTTCTTTATTGCAGTGGTTGAGTCAATGATACAAGGAGCAATACTGAAAAGAGCAAGGACATGAAAGCCCTGGAGCTGCAGATCGCCGTGTCTTCAGTACTGGGGTCTTCAGGACGATTTCTTGTCCCTGCAAGACTCTGAAAAGCTGGTTCATGCTTTTATTTCTTGTAGGATAGATTACTGTAATGCACTTTTTCCCAGAGTGACAAAACAGGTGTTAAATAAACTCCAGCTTATCCAGAATGCTGTAACCAGAATTTTAATTAAAATTAAAAGATTTGAACACATCACTCCAATCTTAACTTCTCTTTACTGGCTTCCAGTTAAATGAAGAACTAATTTGAAATACTTTTTATTGTTTTTAAATCTATTAATGGCTTAGCTCCTTCCAACATTCCTACATTACTAACATGCTTACTAAATACACACCAGTCAGATCCCTGAGATCATCAAGTAAATGATTCCTCAATATACCTAGAATAAACATTAAATCATCATATGGTGCTTTTATTCATTTTGGTCCCACTCTCTGGAACTCTCTTCCATAGGATCTAAGGTCTGCTTAAACAGTATCTTCTTTTAAAAGCAGACTAAAAACGTATCTCTTTTCACAAGCTTTTGATTAGGTTTAAAGTGTGTGGCTAGTAAGTAAACCTTAATTTTAGAAACAGTATTACTGTCATTATTCTTTTCCCCCTCCCCTTTTACTGTAATACACTCTTATCTTTTAATTTTTTATCATATTATTATTTGTTCTTACCTTGTTTTTTGTTTTATTATTTTTTAAATCTTATTTTATGTTTTCTTATATGTTCTTATCTTATTTTATGTTTTGTCATGTAATGTACCTTTATTTTTTAATTTGAAGCACACTGAGTCTGTGCTTGTCATATGAAATATTCTATATAAATAAACTTGACTTAAATATGTGTGGAGCTGGTGGGAATGGTAACTACAAGTTGAAACACAGTGCAGCATGAGGATATAAGAGAAAATTGGCAAGTGCTAATGACTGGATAAGCTCCCATCTAATGCGTCGTTATTGATTGTTTGTTTTTTTCTGATGTAGGCAAGGAAATATTCAGTGTGAATGGAAGCATTTTTATTTGGAGTGGTGCAAGGCCCCATAATTCAGGAAATTTGCCATGAATAGCAAATGGGAGAGATGGGAAAGTTAACTCCAAGGAAGTCTTTCTGAATTCCATGGACTCTATTTTCAGTCCCAAACAATTATAATTTGCTATTGGACTGTGGGGTAAACTGGAGCACCTGGAGGAAACCCACGCGGACAACATGCAAACTCCACACAGAAAGGCCCTCGCCGGCCACAGGGCTCAAACCCAGACCTTCTTGCTGTGAGGCGACAGCACTAACCACTACACCACCATGCCACCCCGGACCTTTATTTAACTGACAAAAATACAAAGAAAATATTTTCAGTAGGTTGATAGTTTTACTGACCAAGTGAATTGCATTTTGTAAACATAAATGAAGTTAGAATTTGATGCCTGCAATGCACTAAAAAAAAAGTTGGGACAGAGGCAAAAAAAAAAGACTGAAAAGTTTATAGGATATTCAAATAACACCATTTTGGAAGATTACACAATAAGCAGGTTAATTGGTAACATGATTGTGTATAAAAGGAGCAGGCACCAAAGGCTCAGTCTTTGCAAGCAAAGATGGGCTGTGGCTCACCCTTTTGTGCCAAAATTAGTGAAAGAATTGTTAGTCAATTCAAAAAGAAGATTTCTCAATGCAAGATTTTAGGTCTTTCAAAATCTGCAATACATAATACTGTGAAAAGATTCAAGGAATTCGGGGACATCTCAGTGCATAAAGGGCAAGGCTGGAAACCACTGTTGAATGTGTGTGGCCTTCGAGCCCTCAGGTGGCACTGCTTGAGGAATCATCATGCTAATGTGACAAATATAGCCACATGGCTCAGGAGTACTTTGGAAAACTGTTGTGACTTAACACAGTCTGCCGTTGCATCCACAAATACAAGATGAAACTGTATTATGCAAGGAGGAAGCTCATCTCATCTCATTATCTCTAGCCACTTTATCTTGTTCTACAGGGTTGCAGGCAAGCTGGAGCCTATCCCAGCTGACTATGGGTGAAAGGCAGGGTACACCCTGGACAAGTAGCCAGGTCATCACAGGGCTGACACATAGACACAGACAACCATTCACACTCACATTCACACCTACGGTCAATTTAGAGTCACCAGTTAACCTAACCTGCATGTCTTTGGACTGTGGGGGAAACCGGAGCACCCGGAGGAAACCCACGCAGACACGGGGAGAACATGCAAACTCTGCACAGAAAGGCCCTCGCCAGCCATGGGACTCGGACCCAGACCTTCTTGCTGTGAGGCGACAGTGCTAACCACTACACCACCATGCGGTCCCAAGGAGGAAGCTGTTCATCAATTCTATACATAAACACTGCTAATTTCTCTGGACCTGAACTCATCTGAGATGGACCGAAAGACAGTGGAATTGTGTGCTGTGGTCAGAGGAGTCCACATTTCAGCTTGTTTTCAAGAAAACCAGACACTGAGTTCTCAGTGCCAAAGGTGAACATGACCATCCAGTGTGTTATCAGAGAAAGGTGCAAAATCCAGCATCTGTGATAGTATGAGGGTGCATCAGTGCCCATGGCATGGGTGAGTTGCATGTGTATGAAGGTACCTATGGCAGCAGGGACATGGTCAAGGGATGGTTTGTGAATGGAAAGCGAAGCCAGGGAAGGTGAGTGGCAAAGCGGAAGCACCTGTGGTGAATTAATGTGCTGTGTCTGTGTGTTGGTGTGCAGTGACAGGGAGAAGATAAAAGGGGGAGAGGAGCAGAGAGGTATTGATCTTCTCTGGGTTGAAATTACGTCTGTGCAGTGGCACACAGGAGTTTATTTGAATCCACTGAAAAGCATGTGTGTTTTGGTTTGTTAAAGTTGTGGTTTTCAATAAAACCTGAAAGTGAACCTGATCTTGCCTGCCTGTTATTCAGCATCCACTGAACACAGGGAAATGTTGATGTTCATCCTTCGCTGGCGAAGAGGACCATGACTTCGGGTATCACTGGCCGGTATGGGTGCGAAGATGGCTGAAGAGGCTTCATGAGGATTGCATGAATGCTCTCCAGGTTTGTGATTTTGAGCACCTCAGGGTCTGGCACTTTGTCCTGCCATTTGATCTTCAGCAGTTTCCTGAGGCACCTCATGTGGAAAGCATTGAGCTGCTTGGTGTGATGGCTGTACACCGTCCATGTCTCACAAGCGTATAGAAGGGAAGGGAGGACCACCACCCAGTAGACTTTTATTTTGGTCTCCAAGCTGACTCCTCTCCTGTCCCACACCCTGTCCTGAAGTCTGCTGAAGGCCACACTGGCCCTGGCTATTCTGTAAGACACTTTGCTGTCAATGTGGTGGGATCGCGACAGTGTGCTGCTGAGATAGACAAACTTGTCCACTGCTGAGAGTTTTTGGCTACTGACTGTAATTGATGGGTCTATGTAGGGGGTAGGTGGAGCTGGTTGGTACATCACCTCGGTCTTCTTGGTGTTGATTGTCAGGCTGAAGTCATTGCTTGTTTTGGAGAACAAGTCCATGCTTCTCTGCATTTCAGACTGAGTGTCAGCATTCAGTGCACAGTCATCAGTGAATAAGAAGTCATGGGCAATGTCCTCCTGCATTTTGGTCTTTGTCTGCAGCCTCCTGAGGTTGAACAGCTTGCCATCAGTTCTAAACCTGAAACTGACACCAATGTCGCCAACTCGGAATGCGTCAGACAGCATGGCTGAGAACATCATGCTAAAGAGGGTGGGGGCCAACACACACCCTTGTTTCATGCCATTTGGGACTGGAAATGGTTTGGAGAACTCTCCATCGTCCTGCATGCTGGCCTGCATTCCCTCGTGGAATTGTTTGACCAGTGAGATGAACTTGCCTGGGTAGCTGAACTTTGCCATAATCTTCCACAGTCCTTCACGATAGACAGTGTCGAACACTTTGGTCAAGTCCATGAAGGTGGTGTAAAGGCTGACATTCTGCTCCTGACACTTCTCTTGGAGCTGGCATGCTGCAAAGATCATGTCCACAGTTCTGCAACCCTGCCTAAATCCACACTGGCTTTTGGGGAGTAGACCTCACTCAAGGTGAGCATTTAGGTGGTTCAAGAGGATTCTTGCCAGGATCTTTCCCGTAGTGGACAGTAAAGAGATGCCACGGTGGTTGTTGCATGCTTGCCGATTGCCTTTCTTCTTGTAGAGGCAGACAATGGAGGCATCTTTGAATTCTTGTGGCAGCTGCTCTTGGTTCCACATGGATTGTCAAAGAGTAGTTAGCTTTATGATCACCTGTGGGCTGCCAGCAGCATATATTTCTGCTGGAATTGAATATGTGCCAGATGTTTTCCACCTGGAAAATCTGCTGAAAAGCATGTGTGTTTTGGTTTGTTTTGTTAAAGTTGTGATTTTCAATAAAACACAAAAGTGAGCCTGATCTTGCCTGCCTGTTATTCAGCATCCACTGAATGCAGGGAAATGTTACACCAGTGCCGAAAGTCAGGATGCTGAAAAAGAACCATCGCCATGGAGTACTCCCCATTCAAAGAGCTGGTCCATGCCCTCGATGCCACCCAATAGAACCAGCACCAGGTGTTGGTCGCAATGAGGATGGAGCAGGAGCAGCACTTTGAGGCTCTACTGCAGGCCCAGCAAGAAGATCACCAGGTGCTCCTGCGCCTCATCACTCCAGCAGGTGCACCAGTCCCAGAGTCTGCAGGATTCCTCCACATTACCCTCACAAAAATGGGGCCACACAATGACCTGGAGCCTTTCATGGAGCTCTTCAAATGAAATGCAGAGGTGTGGGGGTGACTGGAAGAGCAGGGAGTGGCCTGCCTGATACCACTCCTGACTGGTGAAGCGCAGCTCACAGCTCAGCAACTGCCTGCAGAGAACCGGCTGGTATATGTGGACCTGAAGCATGCAATTCTCCAGCGAGTTGGTCACTCCCCAGAGAAACACTGGCAGTGCTTCTGTGCACTGATGCTGGAGGAAGTTGGATGGCTCTTCGCCTACGGCCAGCAACTTCAGGATGTCTGCTGGCAGTAGTTGAGGGCAGAGGACCATGACATTGAGGGAGTCATCGATGCAGTAGCACTGGAGCAATTCATCATTTGGCTGCTGAGGGGGACAGTGAAATGGATCCAGTGCCACCACCCAGCATCACTGGATTGGGCCACTGAGCTGGCAGAGGACCATCTGACAGCAGTTCCACTAGCAGATGGACATTTGGCTTCTTCTTCTTCTTCTTCTTCTTCTTCTTCTCTCTCTCTCTCTCTCATATTCTGATTCCCCCTTGTTCCTCCCCCCCTTCTGTCCCTTCACCATACTGCAGAAGTGGGGGCCGACTCCCCCGCAGCCAGCTCCCTGAACCCATGGTTCCCCTTCCCCTTCTTCCCTTTATGTTTCTGTGTCTTCCCTGCAGGTGAGTGCTCCTCACCCCAGCAGTGCAGAGGTGAGGCCTGGACCAGTGTGCTAGCACTGCAGGGAGCCTGGGCACTTCCAGAACCAGTGCCAGGTGGTGGAGGTGGGGGCAGTGGTCCGGATCCCCAATGCACCATAAGGTGCCTCCGATTTAGTTGGAACATACCACATACCGGTGAGTATCCAAGGGGGTACACATCAGGCTTTGTTGGATTTGGGGTATAATCAGATTTCCATAAATCAAAGCCTGATTCACTGTGGGGCACTGGGGAATGCACATTTGGTGAAGGTTGAGCGTGTGCAAGGTGATATTCATAAATATCAGCTAATGACTCACTATTCATTTCCAGGGAGAAAAGCATAGTGTGGAGGCAGCAGTTAGTCTGAACCTCACTCACCTGCTGATCTTGAGAACAGATTGGCCAGTGTTTAAAACCTTAATGAAACAGATAGTAGTTGGTGGATCCTGCAGTAGCATGTCATGGGGAATCCCGCCGCAATGTTGGCCAGGGAGGCGGTCCCTGGGCCATCCGCGTCAGCTCCGCATCATGATGATACAGAGAGTGGGGAGAGCCCTCCTCCCTCGCTTGTCATGCTCCGCCCTGGACTTCCACTCCGGAGATTAATTATCTCCCAGGTCAGTGCTATCTGGATCCAGGACGGGAATTCCATCTTGCCTGCATTCACTTCCTGGTTTTCTCTGCTGTGTATGTAAATGCTGTTCTCAGACAGGGACTTCGCCAGAACGTCTTGTCAGTTTTTCTCGCCGTTTCTGTGCCCTTTATTCCTTCATGTTTTTTTGTTCTCTAGCCTGTTTGTTTCTTGTCATGGTTTTTGCTCTAACGTTTTGTCTTTTTCATGTTTTTTGTGCTAGCGTTTTTTTGTCCTTGCCTGCCTCGTTTGTTGTCTCAAAGTTTTTGTCTGGACTATTTTTCATGTTGTTTGTGCTAGCGTTTTTTTTTTTTTTGCCTTTGCCTGCCTCACTTTTTGTCCCAAGTTTTGCTATTTTTTTGTTTGTTAACTTTTGCTTCAATTAAATCACTTTTTTATTGGGATTACCTGTCAGTGCTCTGCTTTTGGATCCTATTGCACCACATCTCGCCACCCTTAACATCTCTGGGGAATCCCTTAGGGGATTTCCCATTGGAGCAGGCACATGAGGAGTCTCTGAGACATGCTTTTGACCAAGTGAAAGTAATTGATGGCCAAATCCTCCAGCCTAAATGTTGCACTTTCCTTCCAGTACTTTTGTATTATTAAGGATAGGCTATACCAAGTGACACAGGACACTTAAACTAAAGAAAAGATGGCACAGTTGTTGGTCCTGAAGAGCCATATGTAACTTTTATTCCATACAGGTCATCATAATCCTGTGGCTGGGCATTTGGGGCAGGATAAAACACTAAATTGTCTCATGGTCCATTTCTATTGGCCACGGATTTGTGCCAATGTCCACCGGTAGTTTGTGGCATGTCATGAATGTCATATGGTCATATTAACTTTGATTGGGTCACTGTCAGCCCCTGCAGAACTCGATCAGGCAACTGAATGCTTAGAGTCAACATTCCGCCATACTTTAGATAATGTAGCTCCTCTAAAAAGGAAAATGGTCAGAGACAAAAAATTAGCACCCTGGTATAATGATGACACTCGCACATTAAAACAGACCACTCGAAAATTGGAACGTAAATGGCGTCAAACAAAATTGGTAGTGTTCAAATTGGCGTGGAAGGAGAGCTTCCTGAAGTATAGAAAAGCTCTTAGTGCTGCGAGATCAACATATCTCTCCTCCCTAATAGAAGATAACAAAAATAATCCTAGATTCCTATTTAATACTGTAGCAAAATTAACCAGGAATAAGTCCACTATCAACACATGCACACCTGCAGTATGTAGTAGCAACGACTTCATGAATTTTTTTAATGACAAAATTGAGAATATCCGACAAAAAATTCAAACTACTAATTTAAGGTTAGACAATGAAAGTGACCTTGTAGTTAACAATATAACTGTATCAGATCATCAGTTAGAATGTTTTACTCCCCTAAAAGAAACTGAATTACTTTCATTAATCTCTACATCAAAAGCCTCAACTTGCGTACTAGATCCCTTACCGACACATCTATTCAAACAGATAATGCCTGGAGTAATTGAACCGCTTCTAAAAATAATAAATTCTTCTCTTATGATTGGCTATGTACCCAAATCCTTTAAACTAGCAGTTATCAAACCCCTGATTAAAAAACCTGACCTTGATCCCTGTCAGCTGTCCAATTATCGGCCAATATCAAACCTCCCCTTTATCTCCAAGATCCTTGAAAAAGCTGTGGCACAGCAGTTATGCTCATATTTACATAGGAATAACATCCATGAAATGTATCAGTCAGGATTTAGACCTCATCATAGCACAGAGACAGCACTGGTTAAAGTAGTAAACGACCTACTGTTGGCGTCTGATCAGGGCTGTGTCTCGCTACTTGTGTTGCTTGACCTTAGTGCAGCATTTGATACCATTGATCATTCCATTCTTCTGGATAGACTAGAAAATGTTGTGGGAGTTAAGGGAATGGCCCTCTCCTGGCTCAGGTCTTATCTAACTGATCGTTATCAGTATGTCGATATAAATGGTGATATTTCTAGACGCACCGAGGTAAAGTTTGGTGTTCCACAAGGTTCTGTCTTGGGTCCACTGCTTTTTTCTCTATATATGTTACCTCTGGGCGATATTATTCGTAAACATTGTATTAGTTTCCACTGTTATGCTGATGACACACAGTTGTATGTCTCTGCAAAACCTGATGAGAGACACCAGCTTAATAAAATTGAGGAATGTGTTAAGGACATTAGACACTGGATGCTTATAAATTTCCTTCTGCTTAACTCTGACAAGACTGAAGTACTTGTGCTAGGACCACATACAGTTAGAAGTAAGTTTTCTGATTACACAGTAACTCTGGATGGCCTTTCTGTTTCTTCACGTGCAGCAGTAAAAGACCTCGGAGTGATTATTGACCCCAGTCTTTCATTCGAAACTCACATTGATAACATCACCCGGATAGCTTTCTTTCATCTCAGAAATATTGCAAAGATAAGAAATTTAATGTCATTGCATGATGCAGAAAAACTAGTCCATGCTTTTGTTACCTCCAGGTTGGATTATTGTAATGCCTTACTGTCTGGATGTTCCAATAAGTGCATAAACAAGCTCCAGTTAGTTCAAAATGCCGCAGCAAGAGTCCTTACTAGAACTAGAAAATATGACCACATCACGCCTGTCTTATCCACACTGCATTGGCTCCCAATTAAATTTCGTATTGATTATAAAATACTACTATTGACCTTTAAAGCACTAAATGGTCTCGCACCACAGTACCTGAGTGAACTTCTGCTCCTCTATGACCCGCCACGCCTACTTAGATCAAAAGGTGCAGGCTATCTGCTGGTACCTCGTATAGTGAAGGCTACATCAGGGGGCAGAGCCTTTTCTTACAAAGCCCCACTGTTATGGAACAGCCTTCCAAGTAATGTTCGGGAATCAGACACAGTCTCAGCATTTAAGTCTAGGCTGAAAACATATCTGTTTAGTCAAGCCTTTTGTTAATGGTGTTTATGAGGTAAAGGAGTAGATCTGGAGGGTCCTCAGACATAGAGTGTTTTGGTAAACTGGGATGTATGGATGCTGTCAGTCCCCACTCGCTTGCTCACTCGAGTTTGTTGACGGTGCAGTGGCTGGCTGCTTTATGTCCCGGGGCTCCCTCATGCCTGTGTTACCTTCTGGCTCTCTCCTTTTAGTTATGCTGTCATAGTTAGTTGCCGGAGTCCCTGCTTGTACTCGGTGCAATATGTATACTGTTCCTACTTATTCAGGTGACATTGGGCATACCTAACCACCTGTGTTTTCTTTCTCCCCCCCCCCCCCCAAATCTGTCCCTCTGAGTTACATGGAGTCAACCGGAAATCTTTTGGTGGAGACGGTGGGGACCTCGACTGGCTATCGTAGCCTGCAGGGAATCGGCCATCAGACATTCTGTCGCATGTCCCAGACCCGGTGAAATGTAACTGAATTGTCTTGGCCAGGCCTAAGGGTCCCATCTGCATCTCATCATTGCTGAGGAGTGTGCTCCCATCACCCAATCAAGCATCCAGCCAGAGCAGGTCATGATATATTTTTTACCATATTAACATGCCATTGTGCGTCATGCCTGATGTAAAGACTCTCGTCTCTGCGAGCCTACCACACAGATTTAATACTTGTCATTTTTAGGGCATACCTAACAACGTGTTTTCTTTCTCTCTCTCTCTCTCCCCCCCCCCCAATCTGTCCCTCTGAGTTACATGTTGATCCTGGGATTGAGATGCTGGCCTCTTCTGCCCCTCGGACCTGCTTGATCCATCCTGGTGCCCTGTGTCTGGTCGGAGTTTTATCGCCCCACTCCTGTGAAGGACGGCCCCATGAGGACAGTTGAGGGTTATACCTGTTAAAACTGTTAATATTATAGTCAGGCTGTCTGTTGTTGCCCAAATGAGGATGGGTTCCCTTTTGAGTCTGGTTCCTCTCGAGGTTTCTTCCTCATGTCATCTGAGGGAGTTTTTCCTTGCCACCGTCGCCACAGGCTTGCTCATTGGGGATAGATTAGGGATAGATTAGGGATAAAATTAGCTCATGTTTTAAGTCGTTCAAATTCTGTAAAGCTGCTTTGCGACAATGTTTATTGTTAAAAGCGCTGTACAAATAAACTTGATTTGATTTGATTTGATATGGTAAATCCAAAAACTGCACCAAAAGCACTATTGTGCCCATTGCCATTAATTGAGATCCCCTTCGAAAGAATTGGCATGGATCTCATTGGGCCATTAGATCAATCTGCATGCAGGTATGACTGTATTCATCATAGTGAATTTTGCAACACGGTATCCAGAAGCAGTGTCTCTCTGCAATATCTCAGCATGCAGTGTTGTGGAGGCACTCTTCTGAATTATCTCCTGAGTTGGGATTCCAAAAGAAATTCTGAGTGATCAAGGCAGAACTTTTATGTTGATTATAATGATTTAACCAAACACTTAAAAATATGATTCATAAGTTCATTCATGGGGATGCTAAAAACTGGGACAGGTGGCTAGACCCTCTGTTGTTTGCAGTGTGTGAGGTCCCATAAGCCTCCACCAGGTTTTCTCCATTTGAATTGTTGTATGGGCACAAGCCCAGTGGTATCTTAGACATCATTAGAGAAAATTAGAGGGAGGGGCCTTCTCAAAGCAAAACCAATATTCAATACATTCTTGACCTGAGAGCAAAACTCCATGCACTGAGTCACATAACCCAGGAGAATTTGCTACAGGCTCAAGAATATCAATCTTGCTTGTATAACAGAGGGACACAGCTAAGGGAATTTGCACTGGGAGATAAAATCTCCATTTTACTGCCCACTTCAAGTTCAATATTACTCACCGAGTGGCAAGGGCCCTTTGAGGTCACACAGTGAATTAAGGAGGTCAACTATGAGGTCAAACATCCAGATAGAGGTGACACATGTCAAATTTACCACCTCAGTCTCCTGAAACCTTGAAGAGAGGTTCTTATGGCTCTGGAGACAATAGTTCCAGACAGGGTGGAGCTGGGACTGGAGGTAAGTCTAAAAATTGTGGCCCAATTCACTCTGGTCCTCTGTTGAGACCACCTCTCACTGTCCCAGACAGCACAGGTTGTTAGTTTGCAGGAGGAATTCTGTGTTGTGTTCTCACCCCTCCCTAGTCATACTGACCTCACAGAACACCACATTGAGACTCCCCCAGGGGTGGTGGTGTGCAGCCACCCATATTGGCTCATGAACAAAACAAAAAAAAGTGGTTTAGGACGAACTCCGGGCTATGCTGAAGATGGGGGTAATTGAAGAGTTGCACAGTGACTGGAGCAGCCTGGTGGTCTTGGGTCCCAAGACTGATGGGTCGGTCCGTTTCTGTGTAGACTATAGAAAAGTTAATATGGTGTCTAAATTTGATGCATACCTAATGCCTCGCATTGATGAACTGCTCGATCAGTTAGGTGCAGCTCACTTTTACTCGACACTGGATTTAACAAAGGGATATTGGCAGATCCCCTTGACTCCATTATCCCATGAAAAAAAATGGCCTTTTCCACTCCGTTTGATTTACACCAATTTGTCACCCTTCCTTTCGGGTTGTTTGGGGCTCTAGCATCGTTTCAGCATCTCATGGACTGAAGTCTCCATCTCCACAATGCATATGCGGTGGCCTACTTAGATGATATAATCATTTATAGTAATGATTGGGAGCAGCATCTACAACATCTCAGGGCAGTCCTGAGGTTGCTGAGGTGCATGGGGCTCACAGCAAACCCGAAGAAGTGTGCAATTGGGTGAGTGTGTGCTTGACTGGCCTGCTGCCAGTCCAAATCTGTCTCTAAGAAGAAGAAACCAAGAAGAAACCTTTATTCGTCACATGCACACTTCAATTCATCCTCTGCATTTAACCCACCTGAAGCAGTGAACACACGCACACACTCAGAGCAGTGGGCAGGCACACCAGAGCGTCCAGGGAGCAGGTACCTTGCTCAAGGGCACCTCAGCCCAAGGCCACCCCACATCAACCTAACTGCATATCTTTGGACTGTGGGGGAAACTGGAGCACCCAGAGGAAACCCATGCAGACACAGGGAGAACATGCAAACTCCACACAGAAAGGCCCTCGCTGGCCACTGGGTTCGAACCCGGAACCTTCTTGCTGTGAGATGACCGTGCTAACCACTACACCACCGTGCTGCCCTACTGAGAATGTATGTGGCATCATGAAGAGGAGAATCAGACAACAGTGACCATGGACTGTTGAGCAGCTGAAGTCTTGCATCAAGCAAGAATGGACAAAAATTCCAGTTGCAGTTGCAGTTGCCACAATTAGTATCTTCCATTCCCAGATTATTAAAAAGTGTCATTAAAAGAAAAGGTGATGTAATATAATATAATGGTAATAATGCCTCTGTCACAACTTTTTTTTTGTGTGTTGCAGGCATCAAATTCTAACGTCATTTTTCTTTACAAAGTATAATTAAGTACAAAGAAAAGAATGAATGCAAGAAAATTATATATATACACATATATATATATATATATATATATATATATATATATATATATATATATATATACCCCCGTCAGCAGTCAGGAGCCCAGTATGCAACTTTTCCACCTTCACCAGAGCAATCGTAGTGTTGCAGAGTATACCACTGTCTTCCGCACCCTGGCCACTGAGAGTTACTGGAACCAAGATGCACTCATGACTGCCTTCTAGAACAGTCTGATAGATACCATCAAGGATGATTTGGCTTCCAGGGATCCAGTGAGTGACCTTGATGCCCTCATTGACCTCTCTATCTGTCTGGACAACCAACTCTGTGAGAGGCAATGGGAATGCTGGAAATGGGGTTCGTAAAATCATATAATATTGACATCCCATATTTACAGTCAGCAGTATTAGTGTTATGAGCATACCAATCGATCAGTCACTGTTGAACTTCACATGAGAATTTCAGAATGTTTCTTCAAATTTTTCACCTCACTTTCAGTTTCTGTCTTGCCTGGTCTTTTGATACTTATTCTGGCCCACTTTCAAAAGATGATTTTCAGCTAAGAAGCTAGGAGTAGGGTTGTATATCTGAAATGCCTGTGAAAAGAAGTGTTCCCTTTGAGTAAAGTGTTACAAGGAAGGGAGCAGAGGCTGAGAGGTGTGACAAATGTCCTCAGAGAGTTGAAGTGTTTATGAGAGGCAATATAGGAAGCAGGCAGGGTTACACTCCTCAGCAGGCCCTCACACCTACACTCCTGCACCTGTAATTAAACAGGACAAAGTGTAACTGCTGTGGCAGTAGCATAGATGCTCCCAACATAATTCCACCCTGCTGAAAAAAACACAGCAAATTTTAACACTATAAAAACATTAACAAAACATGAAGCATACTTAAAATATTAGAAAAAAATCTGTGATGATTTTCAATTATATAATGAATCTAAATGGAAATCGGCTTAATGGTTTCCACTATATACTTTCTATCAGATTCCTGTTACTGATGGTGGGCAGTTTTGCATGTTCTTCCAGTGTTTACATGGGCACTCTCTCTCTGTGTGTGTGTGTGTGTGTGTGTGTGTGTGTGTGTGTGTGTGTGTGTGTGTGTGTGTGTGTGTGTGAGAAAGAGAGAGAGAGAGAGCAAGAGAGAGAGAGAGACCTTGTAATAGACCAGTGTCCTATTCCAGTGTTGGGCAAGTTACTTCAAAACTGTTTTGCATTATTTATTACTTGTTACTGTCATTTTAAAGTAATTAGTTACATTACAATATTACTGTATTTAAAATGTAAGGCATTACACTACTACTGCATTACTTTTAAGTTACTCTCACCAAAATAACTGGAAGTATGGATTTGGCAATCTAAATGTAGCTCAAGATGCTCAATTAGCTCATCACACATCCAGTGGAAGGTGATGTGGTATCTGACTGAGCTAGGCTTATGGTTAAAAACACTGGAATATAATAGCCACAGTGATGGCTCATGGCACAATACAAGGAACAATCATCGCAAGAACAGACAAAAGGTGAAAGTCTGGCAAATTGTGATAGAAATACTGTAACTTTAGGCCTATTCATATTAACATTAATTGAACTGTATTGTATTGTAATGCCTAAAGATATGACAGGATACAAAATTAGCATTTCTATGCCTTTATTGTTTTCAAGTTTACAGCATTAAGCATAGTTTATGCTTCATAAAAAAAAAAAAAGATTAGCCATAAGGGATATGACTCCATTTCAGAAATTTAACAAAAATGAACATATGATGGCAAATCGTAGCCTACAATAAAACTGGCCTGGAAAAAAAAAAACCACAAGCCTTTTAAATCACAGCTAGACAATGACTATTAGCTATATGAGGCTACCCAGTCACATTTCGAAAAACGGAATTAGAAATAACAAAATCAAAGTGCTTTTAATGATATCGAAGTGCTTAGGCCTATTAGCCCTCGAAGGAAAGGCAGCTCAATCACTTTAGTCTGACTTCCGACCAGAAAAAAAACTCAGTTATACAGGACAAAAATGTAAACAAACTGTCAGCATATCTTCAATAACATACTCCTCCACAAGTCTCCTAACCACTTGAGGCTGAAGGAGCATCTCAGAGTGGGAGAACATTAATTCTGGCTGCTTTGTGATTTTATCGCCACTCTCATCCTCCGCTTGCTTCCTTGCTAACTTCATGTTACTATGGCACCTCTGGAAATGTTTAGTTAAATTACTGGTGCTATTTCGGGAAGTGGACCGTTCTTTAGGTTTAGCACACAAAGTGCATTTGACTACGATGTTCTTCACATCCTTATTTTTCACAAACTTAAAGTAATGGGCGTATACCCATCTGGAGAATGTGCTATCCGCCGTTAGATCAGCTGCAGGTTCACTCATCTCTCTCTTCTGTCTGACTAGCCTAAAGGAAAAGGAAGTGAAACATTTTGCGCGGACGTTTCACCTCTGCTGATCTCGCGTGATTTTGGCGAATTTGTATGAAGGAAAAAAAAAACACCACTTCATTCCAGGTTAAAAATGCATTGTAACACATGTTACTGACATTTGTACCAAGTAAAATATTACCAATTTTTTTTCTGTAATGCCTTACATTACCGCGTTACTGCAAAAAGCAATGCATTACAGTAATTCGTTACTTTTGTAACGCATTACTCCCAACACTGTCCTATTCAGTGTGTATTCTTGCCTAGGCTCAGGACCTGCCCTCATAAAGTAGGTAGTGAAGAGTCTGCTAAAAATAATCAAATGTCAAACCAAACAGACATGTTACAGCCTGTAAATACAGTACGATATATTATTATACAAAGCATTAACTTGATTATTTTACCATGGACAACTAAACCATTGAAAAAAAATTACAGACCAGTTTACCTATAAAGGAAGATTAAAACAATCAAATATTACCACTGGAAACATCACAAATCACACTGATTTATTATCAGGCTACTATTAAATACCACCCAGACACTACAGGGTTATCTTTCATAGGTTGATGATTACCATCAGAAAAAAATTACATGAACCACAAAAACCACAAGAAACATCATAACTCTCTGCACTCCCATTACAGACCACCAAAAACACATTCAAATCAATTAAGAACCACAATAAATCTCTAATGTTTTATAATTGGAGCAGTAGTTTTTAAGAGCAGGTGCTTGGGAGTCCTGAAGACCTTCCCATGGTGTAATCTTAATGAAACAGCATACCTCAGACTGTTACAAAACACTTGGTCCACTTTTGGTAGGTACTAACCACTGCATCCCTGGAACACCTCATAAGATGTGCCATTTTGGAGATGCTCAGACCCAGTCATTTAGCCATCCCAATTCGACACTTGCCCATTTTTCCTGCTTCCAACACATAACACAAACTTCAAGAACTGACTGTTCTCTTGATTCCTAAAATATCCCACCCCTTGAGAGGTACCAGTGTAACAACATAATCAATGTAATTTGCTGTATCTGTCAGTATTTGTAATTTTTTGGCTGATCAGGGTATGCATATATATATATATATATATATATATATATATATATATATATATATATATATATATACAGGGTGTCTCAAAAAAATTTACTCACACTTTAACTGTCCCTAACATGCTGCCTTTTTTGTGTTGCAGGTGTAATTAATTTATCACAGCATGGACTTCTTTTTGTGGGGATATCTCAAAGACAAAGTTTATCGCAACAAACCAAGAACAATTGATGCATTGAAATTGGAAATTGAAAGACAATGTCACGATATTCCTAATGACCTGTTTCGTGACGTTTGTGAATCCCTTGGTGCGCGTTATCAGCGTTGTCTGGACAATAATTGTCATCAATTTGAACATTTGCGAACATGATTATTCAATTACATTTGTCTTCTGTATTCGAAGCTATTCCATTTCACTCTATGTTCATAAATAAAGGTTTTCTCGTCATTCAAAGTGTGAGTACATTTTTTGAGACACCCTGTGTATATATATATATATATATATATATATATATATATATATATATATATATACACAACAAAATAAAGAGAAAATACTTCAATTTGTACGCATAATTTTATTGCGCACGACAAGCCTGTTTCGAGAGTGACTTGCTCTCTCATCAGGTGCAGCAAGAATATTGATACACAGCTGCTTTTATACTCAAAAGGTGTTAGCTAAAATAAACCTACTAGTGTGCCAGCATGCGCTGGCTAGTTCATTGCACTTATTTTGCGTACCTAGATGTGGTTTGCATACAATATAATATTTTTCTGCAAGGCACAAGTTACAGCGCTTAGTGCTATTATTATATGCCGGGGCGCATGCTATAATGTCCCTTGTCAGTGTGTAATTTTCTCCAGATTCCTTTAGAATCCATATATGTTTGCTCAGCTCTGTCGCATGACGTTTGCCCACATGACGGAATGACGCAGTGTGGTTGTTGTAGCGTGACTTGAATGTATCCCCCGTAAGCCCAATATAGGTTTCCTTACCGTGCTCGCTCTCAGTGGTGGATTGGTAAATAACATTCCTTGTAAGGCACGCACCGTTGAGGGGGCAGGTCATCTTATTGCGGCAGTTACACATCTTGGGCGGCTCCAATGTTTCCGTCAGTATTTTCTCATTGTGTACGCTGATTTTGGCGGCCAGACTTGGCATACAGGAATAACTCAACTTGAGGGTGTTCTTGTTGAAAATCCTGGCCAGGGGATGCCCACGTCTAAAGCAATGAGACTCCCAAGACTGCTTCGACGTCACAATGGGGTTGTACGACGGGGTAGAAACGTGTGAACTTGTGGGAACGCTCCTTTTACATCAACTTCCCCCCAGCACCCATGGGCGCGTGGGCCTGTACAGAGATGATGGCCTCGGCGCTTTTCATGATACACCACAGCGCATCAAGCGAATAAAGAAGGAAATATGCAAAGCATTTACCAAAAATGCCCTGAAAATAACAATAGATGCAAACAAAAAAAGTGGTTAATTTTTTGGATGTGACTCTAGATCTTAATAAGCAATCATATGAGCCCTACGCTAAACCTAACAATATCCCACTGTATGTACACAAGGAAAGTAACCACCCCCTACCATCACCAAGAACATTCAGTAGGGGTAAACAAATGCCTTAATGAAATATCTTTGTCCGCCGAATGCTTTCGCAGAGTGGTGCCACAATACCAACATGCCCTTGACAGTAGCGGCTATGGGCACCGCCTACGCTTTGATGCGGCCAACACCCAAAGAATCCGCACCAGACGAAATCGTGGCCGGAAGATTATGTGGTTTAACATCCCTTACAACAAACAGGTCAAAACAAACGTGGGGAGAAAATTCCTTGCAACAATCAAGGATTGCTTTAGACTTGGGCATCCCCTGGCCAGGATTTTCAACAAGAACACCCTCAAGTTGAGTTATTCCTGTATGCCAAGTATGGCCACCAAAATCAGCGTACACAATAAGAAAATACTGACAGAAACATCGGAGCCGCCCAAGATGTGTAACTGCCGCAATAAGACAACCTGCCCCCTCAACGGTGCATGCCTTACAAGGAATGTTATTTACCAAGCCATCGTTGAGAGTGAGTGCGGTAAGGAAACCTATATTGGGCTTACGGGGGATACATTCAAGTCACGCTACAACAACCATACTACTTCATTCCATCACATGGGCAAGCGTCACGTGACAGAGCTGAGCAAACATATATGGATTCTAAAGGAATCCGGAGAAAATTACACACTGACATGGGACATCATAGCACGCGCCTCGGCATATAATAATAGCACTAAGCGCTGTAACTTGTGCCTCGCAGAAAAATATTATATTGTATGCAAACCACATCTAGGCACGCTAAATAAGCACAATTAACTAGCCAGTGCATGCCGGCACACTAGTAGGTTTATTTTAGCTAACACCTTTTGAGTATAAAAGCAGCTGTGTATCGATATTCTTGCCGCACCTGATGAGAGAGCAAGTCGCTCTCGAAACAGGCTTGTCGTATGCAATAAAATTACGTGTACAAATTGAAGTATTTTCTCTTTATTTTGTTGTATTATTGCTCCTAGTTTGAGCACTCTTGGGTCTAAGGATTACCTTATTCTTTTATATATATATATATATATATATATATATACATACATAATCAGCTGGATAGTACAGTGGTAATGCTCACTGACTACGATGCGGGAGATCGGGGTTCGAATCCTGGTCGGGGCAAAACATCATCCAGTAAGGGTCCTTAGGCAAAACCCCTCATGATATATCAGCCTACCTCAGGAATGAGTGAAGACATAACTGATAGAGTCATACCGGCTCAGATGTCGCCCGGGTCAACAAGGTCTGCATCAGTTGCTAGGGAACCAGGGCAAACTGATGAAAAATGGGCTACTGGAACAAGACATTGATGGACGAGGACAGAAAATACGGATTTGCTGCAATCCCAGAGAGAGGGGATACATGCAGCGAATGTGGGACCATTGGATACTTCGAAACCCACAATCAAGGCTAACAAAGAAACAGCTATTAGCCCAGTGTTCCAACAATCACAACTAGAGATTAATGAAATACAACAATGATGCTACGGCAAGGGGGAGCCAGGAAGACAGGTCAGCGGGGAGATGCCGTCATCATCATCCCCACAACCAGAGATTGGGTACCCAACAGCTAACAGCCTCAACACAAGAGCTGCTGACCTGAGGAAGATCGAAGGAAGAGAAACCTGGAGCCCCTACGAATCCCGAAGCTGAGTTGCCAAGTACCTTCAGAAGATCTACTAGTAGATGTGAATGCTGCTCTGAAGACAATCTCCACAAGAACCATCACTGAGACCAACAAGCTGATACACAGTACAGCAACAGTAATCATGGAGATGCTTGGACACAAGGTGGGCTCAGGACATAACAAACAGTATGAAACAGAAGAGACGATTAGAGGCCAAGATAAAGGCAGCACAGAGAGAAGTTAGCCAGCTAGCTGAACTACAGATAGGGAACATGGTGAATAAAGGGGCACCCAGGAAGTACAACTCTCTCCATACCAGAGGCACTCAAAACTGCCAAACAGCGACTAACAGCTCTGGCCACCCGGTTGAAGAGATACACCAAGGAGGGAGAGGCCAGGAGAATAAACAAGCTGTTCTCCACTGAACCAGCCAAGGTGTACTCTCAGTGGCAGGGGAACAACAACCGGTCAGACCCACCAAGAGCTGAGGTGGAAAAATACTGGAAAGACATATGGGAAAGAAAGGCATCACACAACACCGATGCCCAATGGTTAGTGGACCTAAGAGCTGACCACAGCAACCTCCCAGAACAAGAGTTTGGCAATGGCAGACGTCCAAGAAAGAGTGTCAAAGATGAAGAGTTGGACAGCACCAGGCCCCGATATGATCCATACGTACTGGCTGAAGAAGCTAACTGCACTCCATGAACGCCTAGCAGCACAGATGAACCAGCTGCTGAGGGATGAGACCCACCCAGAATGGCTAACCCAAGGCAGGACAGTCCTAATCATGAAGGACCCCCAGAAGGGACCCATCCCATCCAACTACCGGCCAATTACCTGTCTCTGCACAACATGGAAGGCCCTGTCAGGCATCATTGCGGCAAAAATGAGTAAGCATGTGGCTCAATACATGAGCGAGGCACAGAAAGGGATTGGCAGTAACACCAGAGGAGCCAAGCACCACCTACTGGTCGATAGAACAGTCGCCCGAGACTGTAAGAAGAGACAGACCAACCTGTGCACTGCCTGGATTGACTACAAGAAAGCCTATGATTCAATGCCACACACATGGATACTGGAATGTCTGGAACTGTATAAGATCAACAGGAACCTAAGGACCTTCATCCAGAACTCAATGGAAATGTGGAAGACAACCCTAGAGGCCAACTCAAAACCCATTGCCCAAGTCAACATCAAGTGCGGCATATACCAAGGAGATGCGCTATCACCACTGCTGTTCTGCATAGGCCTGAACCCCCTCAGTCGGATCATCACAAAGAGCGGCTACGGGTACCGATTCCGTAGTGGGGCAACAATCAGCCACCTGCTCTACATGGATGACATCAAGCTGTATGCCAGGAATGAGCAAGAAATAGACTCGCTGATCCACACCACCCGGATCTACAGCGATGACATAGGGATGTCATTCGGATTGGACAAGTGTGGCCGGATGGTCTCAAAGAGAGGCAAGATGATCCAGACTGAGGGGATTGACCTACCAGAGGGCAACATAGGTGATATCCAAGACAGCTACAAGTACCTTGGCATCCCACAGGCTAATGGAAACCATGAAGAGGCCACAAGGAAGTCAACCACAGCCAAATACCTCCAGAGAGTAAGGCAGGTCCTGAAAAGTCAGCTGAATGGTAAGCACAAGATCCGAGCCATCAACATGTACGCACTACCAGTCATCAGATACCCCACTGGTATCATAAACTGGCCAAGGAGGAGATAGAAGCCACAGATATTAAGACTAGAAAGCTCCTCACCATGCATGGAGGGTTCCACCCCAAGTCCAGCACCCTGAGACTATACACTAAGCGGAAAGAGGGAGGCCGAGGGCTAGTGAGCGTCAAGACCACAGTCCAGGATGAAACATCGAAAATCTGAGAATACATCAGAAAGATGGCCCCAAAGGATGAACTGCTAAGTGAATGTCTCAGGCAGCAGAACCCTGATGAGAGCGCAGAGGAGGAGGAGGAACAGACAACCTGGAGGGACAAACCCCTACATGGCATGTACCACCGTCAGATAGAGGAAGTGGCTGATATCAAGAAATCCTACCAGTGGCTGGATAATGCAGGACTGACAGACAGCACAGAGGCACTAATCATGGCAGCACAAGAACAGGCCATAAGCACAAGAGCCATAGAGGCCAGGATCTACCAGAGAAGATCAGACCCAAGATGCAGACTGTGCAAAGAAGTCCCTGAAACAGTCCAGCACATAGTAGCAGGGTGTAAGATGCTAGCTGGATCAGCGTACATGGAGAGGCACAACCAAGTGGCTGGGATAGTATACAGGAACATCTGCAACCAGTATGGAATAGAAGTACCCAAGTCCCAATGGGCCATACCACAGAAGGTGGCTGAGAACAACAGGGCCAAGATTCTGTGGGACTTCAGCTTCCAGACTGACAAACAGATCCTGGCTAACCAACCGGACATAGTGGTGGTGGACAAAGAGCAGAAGAGGGTGGTGGTGATAGATGTGGCGATCCCAGCTGACGCCAACATCAGGAAGAAGGAACATGAGAAACTTGAGAAGTATCAAGGGTTGAAAGAGCAGCTGGAACGGTTGTGGAAGGTCAAGGGTTGCGTGGTCCCCGTGGTAGTGGGGGCACTTGGGGCAGTAACCCCCAAACTGGGAGAGTGGCTCCAGCAAATCCCAGGAACAACATCTGAAGCCTCAGTCCAGAAGAGCACAGTACTAGGAACATCGAAGATACTGCGCAGAACCCTCAAACTCCCAGACCTCTGGTAGAGGACCCGAGCTTGAGGATGACATGGATATCACCCCCCCGCCGGGGGTGAGAAGGAGATTTTTATATATATACACACACACATTATCTGTAGCCACTGAACCTGTTCTACAGGGTCGCAGATGGGCTGGAGCCTATCCCAGCTGACTATGGGTGAGAGGCAGGGTACACCCTGGACAAGTCGCCAGGTCATTGCAGGGCTGACACAAACAGCCTTTCACACCTATGGTCAATTTAGAGCCACCAACTAACCTGCATGTCTTTGGACTGTGGGGGAAACCAGAGCACCTGGAGGAAACCTACGCAGACACAGGGAGAACATGCAAACTTCACACAGATAGGCCCTCGCCAGCCGCTGAGCTCGAACCCAGGACCTTCTTGCTGTGAAGCGACAGTGCTAACCACCAGAGGTGGAAAAACCTGGGTGCAGAAAGTAAAAACCCTGCCACATTTTTGCTCCAGCCAATTCAATGAACCAGCTGATTCTAATTACCACATCCCCTAAGCCAGGTTGATGAGCTAATTGGTGAAATCACCTGTGTTGAGAGCACAGGCAGAAGGAAAACCTAAGCAGGACTTTTACTTTGTCAATCCAGTTTTTCCACCTCTGCTAACCACTACACCACTGTGCTGCCCAATATATATATCATGGGGGTAGCAGCCTAACCAGAGCAGCCCAGGCTTCCCTCTCCCTGGCCACCTCCACCAGCTCTTCTGGGAGAGATGTAATCTCTCCAGCATGTCCTGGGTCTGCCCCAGGGTCTCCTCCCAGTGGGGCATGCCCAGAGAACCTTCCTTGGGAGGAACCACCTCAACTGACTCCTTTCGATCTGGAGGAGCAGTGGTTCTACTCCTAGCCTCTCCCAAATGACCAAGCTTCTCACCCTGTCTCTAAGGGAGAGCCCAGACACCCTGCAGAGAAAACTCATTTCTACCATTTGTATCCGTGAACTCATTCTTTCGGTCACTACCCACAGCTCGTGACCATAGGTGAGAGTGGGAACGTAGAGAGGCCAGTAAATTGAGAGCTTTGCCTTTTGGCTCAGCTCTGTCTTTACCACAACAGACCGGTTTAGCATCCACATCACTGCTGACACTGCCCTGATCCGTCTGTCCAACTCCCACTTCCCCTTACCCGCACTCATGAACAAAACCCCAAGATACTTAACCCTTTGGTGACTGACCCCTTGAAAATCGTTCCTCCAGGAACGATGACGTTTCAGTTGTCAAGACAACGGAAAAACTAAAATACAAAACAGAAAGATAAGTCACAATGCTCTTGTGCACAAAACAAAATGCTCTTGTATTTTAGTTTTTCCGTTGTCTTGACAACTGAAACGTCATCGTTCCTGGAGGAACGATTTTCAAGGGGTCAGTCACCAAAGGGTTAAACTCCTCCACTTTAGGTAGCAACTCCCCCCTGACCTAAAGTAGACACTCCACCCCTTTCTGGCTGAGTGCCATGGCCACAGACTTGCAGGTGCTGATCCTCATCTCAGCCGCTTCATACTTGGCTGCAAACCATCCCAGCACATGCTGCAAGTCACAGATTGATGAAGCCAACAGGACCACATCATCCGCAAAAAGCAGAGACATGATCCTGATGCCATCAAACTGGACACCCTCCGCCCCTTGGCTGCTCCTAGAAATTCTGGCCATAAAAGTTATGAACAGAACCAGTGACAAAGGGCAGTCCTGCCGGAGTCCCACATGCACCAGGAACGAGTCTGATTTACTGCTGGCAATGTGAACCAAACTCCTCCTGCTCTGGTCATACAGGGTCCGAATGGCCCGCAGTAGTGGGCCCTGAACCCAATTCTCCTGAAGCACCCCCCACAGGGCACCATGAGGGACATGGTTATAAGCCTTCTCCATGTCCACAAAACACATGTAGACCATTTGGGCAAACTCCCATGCACCTTCCAGTACCCTTGCAAGGGTAAAGAGCTATTCCAGTGTTCCATGACCAGGATGAAAAACGTATTGTTCCTCCTGAATCCGAGGTTCGATTATCGACCGGACTCTCCTCTCCAGCATCCCAGCATAGGCTTTCCTGGGGAGTCTAAGAAGTGTGATCTCCCTATAATTGGAACGCACTCTCCAATCCTCCTTTTTAAAAAGGGGGACCACCACCCCAGTCTGCCAATCCAGAGGCACTGTCCCCAACCTCCACACAATGTTGAAGAGGCATGTCAGCCAAGACAGCCTAACAACTTCCAGTGCCTTCAGGAACTCAGGATAAATCTCTTCCACCTGAAAGTGACTTTCCATGACCTCACCAAATGACTTCAACACCCGAGTTTTTGTTTCAGCGACCACCAGAACCACATTCTGCTTGACCCATCGGTATCTGTCAGCTGCCTCTAGAGACCCAGACAGGGTTCCCGCGGGGTCTAAAAAAAGTAAAAAAAAATCTAAAATTCAGAAAGTTAAATTTTAGGCCTTAAAATGTCTAAAAAACACACATATTTTCATCCCAGGTCTAAAATTTAATTTATCCAAGTCTAAAATTCTTACATCCGCTCAGTCCATTCCTAGAAGTGCCTGCAAAACATTAATAAAAAATGTGCCGGTTGCGTTGTTGTCTGCCTGCTAAAAAACTTCAATCACTGATGATCGCGGCAAATATGCAACAGTCCAGTTTGTCCACTACGCCTACCGTAGTTCTACCTTCTAAGTTCCCGCCGAGTTTACGCAGTCTGTGGCAGTCAGAGAAGGTTAGCGGTTGTGTTGGCAGTGCGATGAAGAGTGTGGATAGCGCGTCGAATAATAGTGAGAAAAGAGGTTCACATACTTTTGCCACTCACAGATATGTAATACTGGATCATTTTCCTCAATAAATAAATGACCAAGTATAATATTTTTGTCTCATTTGTTTAACTGGGTTCTCTTTATCTACTTTTCGGACTTATGTGAAAATCTGATGTTTTAGGTCATATTTATGCAGAAATATAGAAAATTCTAAAGGGTTCACAAACTTTCAAGCACCGCTGTAAGTATGAAAAACTAGAATGTTTCAGCAATAGGCTGAAGCACACTATCGCTAAAAGGAGCTGTGTTGGGCTGGAACGGTGGGTTAAATAGCCGGTCACATTAGTGCGGAGAGCTTTCACACTGTCAGCGGTCTCAAAAGTAGCTGGTCAGTGGCGGCAAATCACCGTCTGTGGCTTGTTATGCCGCCGGCTATTGTCAGTCGAGTCACAAAATTTAATATTAAATATTTCTGACGGCAAAAAAAGTTGTGAACGTAAATTACATCCACTATGTCAGTATGTCCGTTGCTGTGTCAACTTTGTTTACATCCTTGACATGAGTGCAGCCATTACTGCCCTGTGTTGCCAGATTGGGCAGTTTCAAGTGCATTTTGGCGGGTTTTGAACATATTTTGGGCTGTAAAACGTCAGCAGTATCTGGCAACATATTTTTTTTACTTAATACAAGAAATTAATGGATGCCAACGTTTTTGCCAAAATGGTATTTTATTTTCCATTGTTTAGGCAGCTTCAGCATCATACTGTGAGATTCTGTTCAAATTGTTTTTTTTCTTCTATGAAGCCTGAGACATTTATTTTATTAGTTTATAATTATTGTTTAATTTAGTCTTCAGGAGAGACTGCCTGCACACAGTACTAGTATTAATAGTTTTTTTTTTCTTACATGAAAGCTGAGGCATTTATATTATATTTTAAGGTAACTTCATGTTGTGCTGTGAGGTTCTCTGCACTTTAACTTTTGAACCAACAGGTGCATTTGGATAAGTAAAGCCTATTTTTCTGCATTTTTGTAGTCCTGGTAATCTTTTATATTGGTAAAATTGTTTATAGGACCATTTCTCAGTGTCTTTGTTTTTTAATCAATAGTTTTTCAGTAATAACTTAATATTTAACATATCACTCAATTTTAAACAACCCCCCCCCCCCCCACCCCATGGGCTGCCCCCATAGTCTCCAAAATTTCTGTGGGAAACACTGGCGTGCGTAACAACGCTAATCAAGCTTAAGCTAGACGACCCACCTCAAATGCCCATCCCGGGTAAACGTTATCCCAATTTTAGACAACCTGTTCCAAACCATCCCACCCCATGAAAAATTCATACTTGCATCTCTCTCTCTCTCTCTCTCATATATATATCCCTGCACGCTTTGCGTGCATTATGTCTGCCGCTGGCAGACATTTTACCATTTTGCACCCTACTGTAAATTATTTGTACCCTGCTATTCTCCCAAACTTTGAAGCCCCTGCACTGTAGACAATCTTAGCGTGCACATTACATGTCGTCAACGTTACCATAACATGGAGCGCATGAGTCCAGTCACCGTATTCAGCTTTCTAATGGCCCTTTTCCACTACCCTTTTTCAGCCCACTTCAGCTCGCTTCAGCTCACTTCAGCCCGACACGGCTCGCGTTTCGACTACCAAAAACCAGCACGACTCAGCTCGCTTCAGCCCTGCTTAGCCCCTAAAACTCTCACCGTTTTGGAGTGGGGCTGAAGCGAGCCACTCACGCCCCCAGCCGAGTGAGGCTGGGGGGGGGCGTGAGCAGACACTCCCCTGTGCACTGATTGGTGAGGAGGAGTGTCCTCACATGCCCACACACGCCCCGCGAGCGCGCTGGGATCTGTAAACACCGCAAACCCGGAAGGAGAAGAATTACGAGAATTTCTGAAGCCTTATGTGCCTTGCCTCATCTATATGCTCTTGCCAGTATTTGTCCGCGTTGTCAGTGACAACAAGCCACAGCACCAAGACCAGCAACACTAACGACTCCATGTTTATTGTTGACTATTCGGGTCGTGAGACTACCGCTTAAAAGATCACTGATGTCACTGTTTGCGCTGCTTAACATCACCTGACGTCCACCCACTTTCGCTAACTCCACCCAATGTGTCCACCCACTTCCAGCCAGCACGGTTCAGCGCGGTTGTAGTCGAAATGCAACTCCAACAGCCCCGCTCAGCTCGACTCAGCACGGCACGGCTCAGCCCGACTCAGCCGCGTTTGTAGTGGAAAAGCGGCATAACAGTGCTCTTTTTTAAAATATATTATTCTCTCCCCAATGGTGTGTCTTTCCTGGCTTTATTATTTAGTATTTATTAATTTTGCATTCATATTTTGCAATGATTTTACACCTCTGTCTCAAATGGCCCCTGTTTGCTCTGCTACTGCTTAAAAACCTGCTGTCTCCCTTGTATACCTCTCGCAAGGTATGACTTGATTTCATTGGTAAATCGCTGCTGCCTTGCGTGAGTTTGCTGCTTAACTGGAAGCAAGTGTGCTACGGGGCTACTACGTATGTTTTAACTATTAGTTTTAAAAGATGTGTATGCATTTTTACTGTTAATATGGTTGAAATGGTTGCTACAGCAAGTGGAGGTCTGCGATGCTGTGGTTTGCAGCATGGGGTTCACATGAGCAATCAAGAAAGTCATCATCTGACAACAGTGCATTATATAATAACGCTGTTTTATTACCAGAACACCACTAATCAAAAGTTTAAATGAGTTCTGTTGCAGTTAGGGGAAAAAAACAAACCCCTACAGACTGCATTTACTGCACAAATGCCCTTTATCACTCTATTGTCTTGTACTTTTGTTGCTATGTGACATAATGTACTAATGTTGTATTAATGTTGCCATATGACATAAATAAGCACACAATCAGTTTGTATCCCTGATAGTCAGTTTACCAATACAAATGACTTTGTTTTGAGAATTGAACTCGATTGTCTTTTTTTGGGAAGGGCGGGGGTAGGGCAGGTTGTAATGCTTCGTGTTGGTCTAAAAATTTTTTCATAATGGTCTTAAAAAGTCTAAAAAAGGTCTAAAATTTAACTTACTGAATCCTGCAAGAACCCTGCCCACAGGCTAACCAAGCCCGATAAGACTCCTTCTTCAGCTTGATGGCTCCCCTCACCACAGGTGTCCACCACCAGGTTCGGGGATTACCACCATGACAGGCACCAACCACCTTGCAGCTGCAGCTCTGCATGGCCGCCTCAGCATTGGAGGTGTGGAACATGGTCCACTCAGACTCAATGTCCCCATTGTCCTCCAGTATGCAGTTGAAGCTCTGCCAGAGGTGGCAGTTGAAGAGCCGATGGACAGGAGCCTCTGCCAGATGTTCCCAGCATACCTTCACTACACGTTTGGGCCTAGCAGGTCTGTCCGGCCTCCTCTCCTGCCATCTGATCCAGCTTGCTACCAGGTAGTGATCAGTTGACAGCTCTGCTCCTCTCTTCACCTGAGTGTCCAAGACATACGGTCGTAGATCAGATGAAACAACTACAAAGTCAATCATCAATCTACAGCCTCAGGTGTCCTCGTGCCACATGTACTTATGGACACCCTTATGCTTGAACATGGTATTCATTAGAGGTGGAAAAACCCAGGTGCAGAAAGTAAAAACCCTGCCACATTTTTGCTCCAGCCAATTCAATGAACCAGCTGATTCTAATTACCACATCCCCTAAGCCAGGTTGATGAGCTAATTGGTGAAATCACCTGTGTTGAGAGCACAGGCAGAAGGAAAACCTAAGCAGGACTTTTACTTTGTCAATCCAGTTTTTCCACCTCTGGTGTTCATTATGGCCAAACCGTGCATGGCACAGAAGTCCAACAACAGAAAACTGCTCGGGTTCAGATCAAGCAGGCCGTTCCTCACAATCACACCCCTCCAGGTCCCACTGTCATTGCCCATGTGAGTGTTGAAGTCCCCCTGTAAAACAATGGAGTCCCCTCGTGGTGCACTGTTTAGCACCCCACTCAAGGACTCGAAGAAGGTCGGGCACTCTGAACTACCACTTGGTGCAAAAGTGCAAATGACAGTTAGAGACCGTTCTCTGACCTGAAGGTGCAGGGAAGCGTCCCTCTCATTCATTGGGGAGAACTCTGATGTTAGCACCCCGAACTGGGGGGGGGGGTATATTATATAAATATATATCAATATATAAATTTTTTGAAACACCCTATATATATATATATATATATATATATATATATATACATACAGTGGTGCTTGAAAGTTTGTGAACCCTTTAGAATTTTCTATATTTCTGAATAAATATGGTGTAAAATATAATCAAATTTTCACACAAATTCTAAAAGTAGATAAAGAGAACCCAGTTAAACAAATGGGACAAAAATATTATACTTGGTCATTTATTTATTGAGGAAAATGATCCAATATTACATATCTGTGAGTGGCAAAAGTATGTGAACCTCTAGGATTAGCAGTTAATTTGAAGGTGAAATTAGAGTCAGGTGTTTTCAATCAATGGGATGACAATCAGGTGTGAGTGGGCACCCTGTTTTATTTAAAGAACAGGGATCTATCAAAGTCTGATCTTCACAACACACGTTTGTGGAAGTGTATCAAGGCACAAACAAAGGAGATTTCTGAGAACCTCAGAAAAAGCGTTGTTGATGCTCATCAGGCTGGTGAAAGTTACAAAACCATCTCGAAAGAGTTTGGACTCCACCAATCCACAGTCAGACAGATTGTGTACAATGGAGGAAATTCAAGACCATTGTTTCCCTCCCCAGCAGTGGTCGACCAACAAAGATCACTCCAAGAGCAAGGCGTGTAATAGTCGGTGAGGTCACAAAGGACCTCAGGGTAACTTCTAAGCAACTGAAGGCCTCTCTCACATGGGCTAATGTTAATGTTCTTGAGTCCACCATCAGGAGAACACTGAATAATGATGGTGTGCATGGCAGGGCTGCAAGGAGAAAGCCACTGCTCTCCAAAAAGAACACTGCTGCTCATCTGCAGTTTGCTAAATATCATGTGGATAAGCCAGAAGGCTATTGGAAAAAATGTTTTGTGGATGGATGAGACCAAAATAGAACTTTTTGGTTAAAATGAGAAGCGTTATGTTTGGAGAAAGGAAAACACTGCATTCCAGCGTAAGAACCTTAGCCCATCTGTGGAACACGGTGGTGGTCGTATCACGGTTTGGGGCTGTTTTGCTGCATCTGGGCCAGGACGGCTTGCCATCATTGATGGAACAATGAATTCTGAATTATACTAGCGAATTCTAAAGGAAAATATCAGGACATCTGTCCATGAACTGAATCTCAAGATAAGGTGGGTCATGCAACAAGACAACGACCCTAAGCACACAAGTTGTTCAACCAAAGAATCGTTAAAGAATAATAAAGTTAATGTTTGGGAATGGCAAAGTCAAAGTCCTGACCTTAATCCAATCGAAATGTTGTTGAAAGACCTGAAGCGAGCAGTTCATGTGAGGAAACCCACCAACATTCCAGAGTTGAAGCTGTTTTGTACAGAGGAATGGGCTAAAATTCTCCAAGCCGGTGTGCAGGACTGAGCAACAGTTACTGGAAACGTTTAGTTGCAGTTGTTGCTGCACAAGGGGGTCACACCAGATACTGAAAGCAAAGGTTTGCATACTTTTGCCACTCACAGATATGTAATATTGGATCATTTTCCTCAACAAATAAATGACCAAGTATAATATGTTTGTCTCATTTGTTTAACTGGGTTTCTCTATCTCCTTTAAGGACTTGTGTGAAAATCTGATGATGTTTTAGGTCATATTTATGCAGAAATATAGAAAATTCTAAAGGTTTCACAAACTTTTAAGCACCACTGTATATATATATATATATATATATATATATATATATATATATATATATATATATATATATATAAGTGTATATCCTAGTACAACCATGGTGTTGCATCCCTAACGCAGACCTCCAGCCTGAGACACTGATTTAGAGGACCTGTGATTGATAAGATAATCTTTTGCCTTTGGTCATGAACTTCATTCATTTTAGATTTGGGGCAGTGGAATAAATTAATAATGCTGGTAACTAATAGGTGTGATTAATCACTCTTTATACTGAATGTGAAATGTGCCCTCAATGTTTTAAAATAGAAAATGGTATTATATTAGGAACATTTACATCATGTCTTTTTATGTCTGCAATATATCAGATCATTTTTGGCTAATACTTTTTTGTTTTTGTGGTATATTTTCTGAAACTCCTCCTCCACCATTTCTCTTTTTCACAAATTCTGCCCCTCCACAGCCTCCTCCACTTCCAAATTCATATTTATTTCTATGACTTAAAGAAGTTTTATTCAAAGGATCTTGTTTTTTTGTGTAATTAATTGGTTATTGGATATGGAATATTAAGTTAATTATTTATATGAGATGTAGTATGCTATTTTTTCTCATTCTCTTAGTTGGTTTGAAATTAGTTAATTATAACCAGATGCGGATAGGAGTACAATACACACATACACATGGACATTCTTTTGTCTAGTAGAGGGCCTCTGAGATGCCTTGGGGTCCTATAAGGCCATTGCATAGACACATATATGGATACATACTTACATGTAAACAACCATATGGACAGTAAATGATGTCACCAGCTGAGGACTTGGACTTTTCCCAAAAAAGGTAAAAGATTGGATTGAAAGAATTGGATTTGTTTATGGCTGTAATAATTGAATTGGACAGTCAGACTATAAAGGGCTCCCAAAAGAACAATTCAGGGAACATCTCTAAGAAGATCTTTCCAGATGCATCTATTTTTGTTTTCTTTTCATTTTATGAGCTAAGAGCACTCTGTTTTGTAGTTTGAAAAAGTGGTTTGTCCTTGATATGATATTGAGACAATTGTAGTAAACTAATATTTAAGAAATAAATTGGTCTGAGATTTTTCTTCATATATTTTGGGAGACAACACTTTACAATAGAACCTAACCTGAGAAAGATTTTTCCAAAGAATTCCCAAACAGACTTTCTGTTGTTTTCTAGCACTGCATTGGTGAGGAAAAGGAGCAGGTGGTACAAAATGAAACAGCAAACAAAGTAACTCTGGAAGGGATAATCAATAGGGGTGGATAGAGAGACTTGCCTAATATAATACAGCCAAGCACAGACCTCCCAGGGACCAAATTGTGTGAGTCATCCCCTTACATGGCCCTTAGACCTTTTCTCTTTCATTTATAACTGACAAAGTTTGGTCACCCAGTTAGTTTTAATTTTGATCAACACCTCCTACAGGCTTTGCTTGAAATATTAAAGCACATGGAAAAAAGCACATTATCTTGTGTCCTTATATCCTACTTAAAGAACAAATCTGTTCACAACTTACATTGTACCATATATTGTGATGCTCTTTATATTCCATTTTAAGAGAAATAAAACAAAAGTCTCTATTATAGCAGTATCCAATTATTATAAAATATCTTTAATCATATAGGACATTTCTACTGGAGCACGTGTGGTATAATAAGACCTGGTGAAACATCGGCAATCAGCCTTAAAACTATGTTAGGATGGTTTCATACTCTACAACAACAACATGACTAGTTATCAATATAGAGTATGTCCTTGTGCTTATAAAATATAAAACATGGCCTTACTGGTGCTGGAGTTGTAATAGAAAAAAATGTTAGAGGAGTTATATTTCCTCAATTTGTGTTCAAGAAATTTAGCATTGAGTTTCTATACTAAAACAGGTTACAGTGTTTATGTCTGTTTGAAATCTGTTCACTGAGAGCTGTGTAATATTTAGCAAGTTTGAAGCTAAGACATTTTTTTTCTCCTGACAGATTTAGTGCTGTTTGGTTTAGCTATTTGTGTAGACATGTAGGAAGGATTGGCTGGGCTCTGATGCGAGGCTCCCAGAGCTGCAACCGAGGGTGGCTAAACAGGATTTGAACTCACTGACTGAGTCTCTGAGATTTCATTCATGCCAAAACTCCAAAACTCTGCACAACTGAAGATCTGTATTCATGTTTTTTTCATGGCTATCACAAGATCCTAAAGTTAACTTCATGTTTTCCTCACTCTTGTTTCAACTCTGATCTATCCACTGACTATGATAAGGGTTTCTTATCTTTCCTCAGTTCAGAATCAGTTCATCATTTTTAGTCTTTATTTATTTCAGGCAATATTACTGATATTATAGCAAGTCACCACAGCCGTTCCAACCCCTTCTTCTTGTTCTTTGTGTATCCAGTGTTATTAGTGTTGATCTTAGCCTTGTCTCAGTTTGACCTTAGTCTATGTAACACATTCACTAAGTCTGCCCATGTTTTGACCCTTCCTATGGAATAGCCTGAAAAACAAAGACATTCAATGCCATTAGTGTGAAGCACCGTAGACATACAGTACATGACCCCTGACCATCTTGGAGTGTTCCAACACCATTCCTGTTAGGGTTTTGCTGGGAATCAAACCCAGGTCACTGGTGTAGTGATCCAGCAAACCCCCACTAGGCCACCAGGGGAATGACTCAAGTGCAGAGGCGTGAGGCAAAAGTAGAGTAGCAAAAAACAGTTTATTTACAATGCAAAAAATCCAAAAAGTATAATCCAAAACGTTCAGAAGATATAAGGGAAAAAATAAAAAAATCCAAAAGTTCAAAGTCAATACAAAAGCCAATAACCAGAAAAGAAGGGGTAAAAATCCAAACGCTCAGAAGATCCAAAAAGTCAAAAACAAAATCCACAAAGTCCAAAAGAAAGCAAAAATACAAAGAACACAAGGACATAGGCAAGGCACACAGGACAGAGGTAACTAGCACTAAACAGCATAGCAAAAAGACTCCATGACTAGAGGCCAAACTGAGGGAGTATAAATACACAAACTAAATAGAACACAGGTGCAGTCAAAACAAACATGACAACAAAAAAGGAATGATAGCGGCCTCTAGAGGCCAACAAAGTCCAAGTCCTAACAGGACACCCCCCCCTCAAGGAGTGTCTCCTGACGTTCCCAGGGTGCTCAGGATGGGCCAAATGGAAGTCCCGACAAAGTTCTTTATCTAAAATGTCCTGGGCAGGGACCCAACAGCGCTCCTCAGGGCCATAGCCCTCCCAGTCCACTAGGTATTGGAGCCCACTGCGGACCCGGTGGGAATCAAGCAGGCAGCGCACAGTGAACACAGTCTGACCCTGGAAGATGCGGGGGGGCAGGGGATTCCTAGGGGCAGGGGCATACATGGACGACAGTACAGGCCACAACAGAGAAACATGGAATGTGGGGTTGATCCTTAGAGTCCGGGGCAACTGGAGCCGGTAGGTGACAGGGTTCACCCTGCACACCACCTTGAAGGGGCCAATGTAGCGAGGAGCAAGCTTGCGGTTCTCCACCCGCAGTGGAAGGTCCTTGGCGGACAGCCAAACCCGCTGCCCAGGGTGGAAAATGTGGGCAGGCCTTCTATGGTGGTTGGCCTGAGTCTGGTTGGCCCTGGAGGTCTGGATGAGGGTCCTCCTGACCTTCCTCCAAGTCTTGCGACACCGTCTCACATATTGGTTGACCGAGGGCACCCCCGCGTCCTCCTCCTGGTCCGGGAACAGAGGTGGCTGGAACCCAAATTGGCACTGGAACGGTGACAGCTTGGTGGCCGATGACTGCAGGGTGTTGTGGGCGTACTCTGCCCATGGCAGCCAGGTGCTCCACAATGTTGGGTTATCCATCACCAGGCCTCACAGGGTGGTTTCCAGGTCTTGGTTGAGCCTCTCAGTCTGGCCATTGGACTGGGGGTGGAACCCAGAAGAGAGGCTGGCAGTGGCCCCGATGAGTTTGCAGAACCCGCGCCACACTCAGGAGGAGAACTGGGGCCCCCAGTCTGAGACGATGTCCTGTGGGAGACCAAAGACTCGGAAGACATGGGTAAATATAAGTTGGCAGTTTCAAGAACAGAAGGGAGTTTGCACAGCGGTATGAAGCGGCAGGCCTTAGAGAATCTGTCGATGATAACCAAAATGACAGTGTTACCTTGTGAGTCAGGAAGACCCATGATGAAGTCGACTGCCACGTGGGACCAGGGACGCCAGGAAGTGGGCAGAGGATGCAGGAGGCCCTGGGGATGTTGTTGTGGGTTCTTGCTTCTGGTGCACACCTCGCAGGACAGGATGAATGACCTCACTTCCTTCTCCATGCTTGGCCACCAGAAGCATCTTCTCAAGAAGTCCAGGGTCCTCCGAGCTCCCGGGTGGGTGGTGAGAGGGGACAAGTGACCCCACTGGAGAACCTTGGCCTGGGCTTGATGAGGGACATACAAGAGGCCCGGTGGCCCCGTCCCAGGGCCGGGGTCCTGGCGTTGAGCTTGTCGGATGGCCTCCTCAACACCCCAGCGGACAGGGGCCACAATCCGGGACACAGGGATGATAGGTCCAACTTCACTTTCCCTGTTGTTGGACGAGAATAGCCTGGAAAGCGCGTCTGGTTTGGTGTTCTTAGGGCCAGGGCAGTACGATAGGGTGAAGTTAAATCGGCTAAAGAACAAGGCCCACCTAGCCTGTTGTGGATTAAGTCTCTTGGCTTGCTGGAGGTACTCCAGGTTCTTGTGGTCCGTCCAAACCAGGAATGGATGTTGTGCTCCCTCCAGCCAGTGCCTCCACTCCTCAAGGGCCAGTTTAACTGCGAGCAGTTCCCGATCCCCCACATCATACCGGGACTCCACAGGGCTCAGGCGGTGGGAGAAGTATGCGCAGGGGTGCAACCTTCCATCCGAACGTTGAGAGAGGACCACGCCGACGCCACTGTCCGAGGCGTCTACCTCGACGACGAATGGTTGCGAAGTGTCCAGGAGGACCATAATGGGTGCCATGCAGAAGCGTTGCTTGAGGTCCCTGAATGCCTTTTCCGCCTGAGGAGACCAGACAAAGGATCCACCTGTCTTTCTGGTGAGATCCGAAATGGGCGCTGCTACAGAACTGAAGTTCCTGACAAACTTGCGGTAGAAGTTAGCAAACCCTAAGAACCGCTGAACTTCTTTAATGGACTTGGGAGTGGGCCAGTCCCGGATGGCCAGGGTCTTGGCTGGATCCATCTGGAGTTGTCCCGTTCATACAGTAAAACCCAGAAAGGAGACCTCGGGGACATGGAACTCACATTTCTGGGCTTTGGCAAACAGATTGTTCTGTAGCAGCTTTTGGAGAACCTGGCGGAAGTGGTGACGATGCTCCTGCAAGGTCTTGGAGAAAATCAGAATGTCATCGAGGTAAACAAAGACATATAGGTTGATCATGTCTCTCAAGACGTCGTTGATAAGGGCCTGAAAGACAGCTGGTGCATTGGTGAGTCCGAAGGGCATCACTTGGTATTCATAGTGCCCTGATGAGGTGTTAAAGGCAGTCTTCCACTCATCTCCCTGTCGGATGCGGATGAGGTGGTATGCATTCCGTAAGTCCAGCTTGGTGAAGATAGTAGCGTCTTGGAGCAGATCGAACGCTGTGGACATCAGCGGAAGGGGATAGCGGTTACACACAGTGATCTTGTTCAGGCCCCTGTAATCAATACACGGCCTGAGCCCCCCCATCCTTCTTGCCGACGAAGAAGAAGCCAGCACCAGTGGGTGAGGTGGAGGGTCGAATGAACCCAGAGGCCAGGGCATCCTTGATGTACTCCTCCATGGCCTTGCGTTCTGGCTGAGAGAGGGAAAACAGTCTGCCGTGAGGAGAGGTAGCCCCAGGAAGCAAGTTGATGGCACAGTCATAGGCATGGTGCAGAGGAAGAACGGCAGCCCTGCTCTTGCTGAAAACTTCTTTAAGATCCCAGTACTCTGTGGGAACTTGAGATAACTCGGTGAGATCAGGAGGCTCGGCAGAAGACACAGGAGATCTGGAGAGCAGACAAGAGGCATAGCATGCAGGACCCCATTCCACAACCTGGCTTGTTACCCAGTCTATACGAGGATTGTGTCGGGTAAGCCAGGGAAGGCCTAGAATGACTGGGAACTCTGGCGAATGAATAAGGTGCAGGGATATTTCTTCTTTGTGACCTTGAGACTGGAGAAAGACTGGAGAAGTAACTTGGGTGACTCTTCCATCACCTAAGGCTTGGCCATCCAGGGCAGACACAGACAGTGGGACTTCAAGAGGTGCAGTCGGGACATTGATTCTTTGGGCGAAGTGAACATCCATAAAGTTTCCAGCCGCCCCGGAGTCTAACAAGGCCTGGCAAGAGTGGACGGACTCACCCCAGGAGATGGAGACCAGGATGTAGACTCCTTGGCCAGGAAGTTCAGGAGAGAGGGCAGGCCCCATCACGACCCTTGCTCGGCTGGACGGGGCGGTCCTTTTCCCGAGAGTTCGGGACATGATGCTCGGAAGTGGCCAGGCTTGCCACAGTAGATGCAGCACTTGTCCCTCCTTCTGCACTCCCTCTCAGACGTGGAAAGACAGGTACGGCCCACTTGCATGGGCTCCGGACAGTCGCTGGAGGAGGTAGACGGGCTCCAGGTTGAGGCGGTGAGGAAGCTCTGGACTTGGCAGCGCTCTCTAATCCTGTTGTCAAGACAAATGGCATGTGAGATCATGAGATCAGTGTTTCGAGGTCACTTGGGCATCCGATAGAGGCCAGACCATCCTTGATGGGGTCAGACAGACCATGGTGGAAGGCTGAAACAAGGGCAGTCTCATTCCATCCACTTACTGCTGCAAGCATCCGGAACGAGATGGCGTAGTCTGCCATGCTTCCTCCCTGTCGGATGGACATGAGCTTCCTGGCTGCATCCTTACTGATGTCCGCCTGGTCGAAGACACGAAGCATCTCCTCCATAAACAGCTTGAAATCATGTGAGATCAGTGTTTCGAGGTCACTTGGGCATCCAATAGAGGTCAGACCATCCTTGATGGGGTCAGACAGACCATGGTGGAAGGCTGAAACAAGGGCAGTCTCATTCCATCCACTTACTGCTGCGAGCATCCGGAACGAGATGGCGTAGTCTGCCATGCTTCCTCCCTGTCGGATGGACATGAGCTTCCTGGCTGCATCCTTACTGATGTCCGCCTGGTCAAAGACACGAAGCATCTCCTCCGTAAACAGCTTGAAATCAGAGCACTCGGGTCCCTGTCGCTGCCAGATGGCTGTTGCCTAAAATCATGCCTTACCAGTTAACAAGGTTATCACAAAGGCAATCTTGCGGCGATCCGTAGTGTAGGTGGTAGGCTGGAGCTCAAAGGTGAGTTGGCACTGGGTAAGGAACTCTCAGCACTCACTGTGCTTGCCGTCATACCTCTGTGGTGCTGGAAAGCAGGGTTCATGAGGTGGAAGAGACAGCGTGGCAGGAGACACTGGAGAGGGAGCAGATGGTGGAGCAGGAGGCAGAGGAGTCAGCTGTGCCAGGGTTTTCCCAGTTTGCTGAAGCAGTACCTTGTGACAAGCAAGGGCCTCACGTTGGCTTGCAAGTGTACGTCCATGAGTGTCCATGGTAGCTCCGAAGCACGTTAAAGCAGCCATAATTCCCTGAAGGTTGGCTGGGTAGACAGTTGATGAAGCCTCTGCTGAATCGGTCATGACGGAGTCTTTCTGTTAGGGTTTTGCTGGAAATCGAACCCGGGTCACTGGTGTAGTGATCCAGCAACCCCCCACTAGGCCACCAGGGGAATGACTCAAGTGCAGAGGCATGAGGCGAAAGTAGAGTAGCAAAAACAGTTTATTTACAATGCAAAAAATCCAAAAAGTATAATCCAAAATGCTCAGAAGATATAAGGGAAAAAATAAAAAAATCCAAAAGTTCAAAGTCAATACAAAAGCCAATAACCAGAAAAGAAGTGGTAAAAATCCAAACGCTCAGAAGATCCAAAAAGTCAAAAACAAAATCCACAAAGTCCAAAAGAAAGCAAAAATACAAAGAACACAAGGACATAGGCAAGGCACACAGGACAGAGGTAACTAGCACTAAACAGCATAGCAAAAAGACTCCGTGACTAGAGGCCAAACTGAGGGAGTATAAATACACAAACTAAATAGAACACAGGTGACAATAATGAGGACTAGGCGGGGCACAAGGCACATGGAAAAACAAAACACAACACACAGAAACAATAGCGGCCTCTAGCAGTCAAAACAAACATGACAACAAAAAAGGAATGATAGCAGCCTCTAGAGGCCAACAAAGTCCAAGTCCTAACAATTCCTGCCTGTTCAAACACCATCCTATAACATAAAGGTACAGTATGGCTCATTCTTTTAATGATTTACATATGTACATTCACTAAGATCTTTATTAGGAACACCAACTCATTCATGCAATTATCTAATCAGCCAAACATATATAGAATTATGCGGTAAACAAAAAAGTGTTAAAAAACAAACTCATCTCATCCCGCCCTCGATCGGGCCAGAGCATATCACATACTGGTGAGTATACAAGGGGATACATTTCAGGCTTTGGTGGACTCTGGCTGTAATCAGACCTCAATCCACCAAAGCCTGGTGCAAGATGAGGCATTGGGGGGAGCACAGGGGGTGAAGGTGTTGTGTGTGCACGGGGATGTTCACAGCTACCCTTTAGTGTCGGTCCACATTTTTTTCAGAGGGGAAAAATTTAGAGTAAAGGCGGCGGTTAATCCTCGCCTCACCCACTTGATAATTTTGGGGACTGATTGGCCAGGATTCGGGGAATTAATGAGTCATTTAGTAAAGAGTGGGTCCTGCTGTATTTCAGCAAGGGGAGGTCCCAGTGTCGCATTGGTGGGAGCAGCTGTCACAGAGCCGTCTACGTCATCTCCGCATCAGAGTGAGGAGCCGCCGGCTCCTCCTCCCTCTCTCGGGGAATCCCTTGTGGATTTCCCATTAGAGCAGTCGCGAGACAAGACTCTGCGGCATGCGTTTGACAAAGTGAGAGTAATCGATGGTCAAACGCTCCAGCCAAATGCTACCCCGTCCTTCCCCTATTTTTCTATTATGAAAGATAGATTATACCGAGTGATGCAGGACACTCAAACTAAAGAACAAATCACGCAGCTCTTGATTCCAAAAAGCCGCCGGGAAATTGGTATTCCAGGCGGCTCACTTTAATCCCATGGCTGGACACTTGGGGCAGGATAAGACACTAGCCTGAATAATGGCCCGGTTCTATTGGCCAGGGATTCGCGGCGATGTCCGTAGGTGGTGTATGGCATGCCGCGAATGCCAGTTAGTAAATCCAGCAGCCATTCCAAAAGCGCCTTTGCGCCCTCTACCATTAATCGAGACCCCGTTCGAAAGAATTGGGATGGATCTCGTCGGGCCATTAGATCGGCCAACACGAGGGTACCGCTTTATATTAGTTCTAGTGGACTATGCAACGCGATACCCTGAAGCAGTGCCTCTTCGCAATATCTCAGCACGCAGTATTGCGGAAGCGCTCTTCCGCTTTATCTCCCGAGTTGGAATCCCGAAAGAGATTCTGACTGATCAAGGCACCTCGTTAATGTCACGAACACTGAACGAACTTTATGGGTTATTAGGTATTAAGCCGATCAGCACCAGCGTTTATCACCCACAAACGGATGGTTTAGTCGAACGATTCAATCACACCCTCAAAAATATAATTAAGAAATTCATAAGTGAGGACACACATAATTGGGATAAATGGCTTGAACCCTTGTTGTTTGCAGTGCGAGAGGTCCCACAAGCCTCCATGGGGTTCTCCCCATTCGAATTGTTATATGGGCATAAGCTGCGCGGCATTTTAGATGTGCTGCGAGAAAATTGGGAGGAGGGACCTTCACCAAGTAAAAATGAGATTCAATACGTTATTGACCTGTGCACAAAACTCCACACACTCACGCACCTAACCCAGGAGAATTTGCGGCAGGCCCAAGAACAGCAAACCCGCCTGTACGACAAGGGTATGCGCCTTAGGGAGTTCGCACCAGAAGATAAAGTCCTCGTACTGTTGCCCACATCGAGCTCCAAATTAATCACCAAGTGGCAAGGACCCTTTGAGGTCACACGGTGAGTCGGGGACGTCAACTATGAGGTGAGGCGAAAGGACAGGGGTGGGGTGCTACAGGTTTACCACCTCAATCTACTCAAACTCTGGAACGAGGAGGTCCTTAGGCATTGGTGTTGGTGGTTCAGGAGAAGGCGGAGCTGGAGCCGGAGGTTCAAAAGGGAGCATTGGCATAGCGTACCTCTCCAGTCCCCTGTGGAGACCACCTCTCCCCGACACAACTCACGGAGGTTGCCCAGTTGCAGACAGAATTTTCGGACGTGTTCTCGCCCCTGCCCGGCTGCACCAACCTCATAGAGCACCACGTTGAGATGCCCCCGGGGGTGGTAGTGCGTAGCCGCCCTTACAGGCTACCCAAACACAAGAAAAAAGTGATTCGGGAAGAACTCGAGGCCATGCTCGAAATGGGCATCGTCGAGGAGTCCCACAGCGACTGGATCAGCCCAGTGGTCTTGGTACCCAAGGTCGACTGGTTGGTCCGGTTCTGTGTAGACTATAGAAAAGTCAACGCAATGTCTAAATTTGACACGTACCCAATGCCTCGTATTGATGAGTTGCTCGATCGACTAGGCACAGCTCGCTTTTACTCGACACTGGATTTGACAAAGGATTTGACAAGGGCAGATCCCCTTGACTCCATTATCCCGAGAAAAAAACGCCTTTTCCACACCGTTCGGCTTACACCAGTTTGTCACACTTCCTTTTGGGCTGTTTGGGGCGCCTGCTACGTTTCAGCGGCTGATGGATAGGGTCCTCTGCCCCCACGCCACCTATGCTGCCGCATACCTGGAAGACATCATTATTTATAGTAATGACTTGGCACGGCACCTTCAACACCTGAGGGCCATCCTTAGGTCGCTGAGGTGGGCGGGTCTCACAGCCAACCCAAAAAAGTGTGCGATTGGGCGGGTGGAAGTACGGTATCTGGGCTTCCACTTGGGCAATGGGCAGGTGCGTCCCCAAATTAACAAGACTGTAGTGATTGCGGCCTGCCCGAGGCCCAAGACCAAAAAGGGGGTGAGACAGTTCCTGGGGCTGACTGGCTATTATCATAGGTTTATACCTAATTATTTGGACGTCACCAGCCCGCTGACTGATCTCACTAAAAAGGGGGCACCAGATCCGGTCCAGTGGACGGAGCAATGTCAGCGGGCTTTTTCTGAGGTAAAGGCTGCACTGTGTGGGGGGCCACTGTTACACTCCCCTGACTTTTCTCTCCCTTTTATATTGCAGATGGACACGTTGGACAGAGGGCTGGGGGCTGTTTTGTCCCAGGAGGGGGAGGGGGAGGATCGCCCAGTGCTGTACATAAGTCGAAAGCTGTCAGTGCGTGAGGGGTGCTACAGCACCATAGAGAAGGAGTGCCTGGCCATCAAGTGGGTGGTCCTCGCCCTCCGTTACTACCTGCTGGGATGCCCTTTCACCCTCTGTTTGGACCACGCGCCCCTCCAGTGGCTCCACCGCATGAAGGATGCCAACACGCGGATCACCCATTGGTATCTGGCACTCCAACCCTTTAACTTCAAGGTGGTCCACAGGCTGGGGGCGCAGATGGTCGTGGCGGACTTCCTCTCCCGTCAAGGGGGGGGGAGTCGGCTGCGGACCGGATGGCTGCCCAGTCTGAATTGGGCGGTGGGGGTATGTGGCAGTGGAGGCGTGGTCAAGCGTCGGTCTGTGACCGGAGGGCGGAGTCAGGGAAGGTAAGTGGCAGAATCACTACACCTGATGTGAATTAACCTGTGTTTGTGTGTCTTCCCAGCAACCACGCCCTATATAAGGAGAGAGAGGGCAGAGGAGGGGAGCTCCCTCCCGAAACAGATGTCTTATGTGTGTGTGTATGCGTGTGGCTGGGAGAGTGTATGTGTGTCACTGAAAAGTGCAAAAATAAAGAGTTTTTGGAACTCAGTTCTGGCCTGCCGTCCTTCTGTGCTCCACCCACCCGCTCTGAAGTCTACAATAATGTAATTCACTTTACCTGTCAGTGTTTTTAAATTTTATGGCTGATTGGTTTATAACTCTTATTTTGTCTCTTTTTGACTCTTATTGGTAAAAATGAATATACACTCACCTTTTACAAATATTATTTGTATCTTCCAATGACAGTGCAAGTTGGAAATGAAAGTTATTTCATTTCCAACTTGCACTGTCATAGCAAGCTATGTTTTCTCACATTTGTTTGTTTGTTTGTTTGTTTGTTTAAACTCTGCAAGCCCATAATGCTACACCCCAGGTAGTGGACATAATAGTAATGAATAATAATGATAATGGGCTGTGACTGTCTGTGACATTATTTTAGAAGGCTAATGCCAAGACTCATTAATTAATAGTTGATTTAGAGCATTGCAATCCTAATTCAATTAAAATATTTTGTCATGGTTGAAGAGGGAATCAAACCGCACAAAAATTCCATCCCTTAATATAAACTTTAATTATTTCTCAGGTTTACTATTTTTGTTGAGTTGGAACATATATTTCCTAGGCAATAATTCATAAATGCATGGTTATTTCATTATAATTAAAAAGTAATTAATTAGGTATACAATCCACATTGTATATATGAAATCTTGACTGCTTAAAATTAAAAAAAGCAAATAAGTGAATACCAACTATTATTATACATACAGGCCACTTTTTTCATGGAATAAAAACATGTATTCTATTCCTTTCTAGTGGGTTTATTGATAGCATGCAATCTTGTTATCATATCACTTATCATCCATGTATTATGCCATTCTCCCCAATGGACAATGAGCATGCAATATTGCTACAATATTGTACATTGTCAAGACAACATGATGTCACATGTCGGAGCTCATGCGAAGCTCCAATGACAACTTTTCTGCTGCGCATGCACAGAATCATTTATTTGTCCACTGGAAAAGAGAGAAGACGCAATTAATCCAGTGCTACTGCTATGATTCAGCACTAAATAAATAAACTGAAAATTGAAACTGAAGGTGTGCTGAACACCCGAAAGGCTACCAAAACTTAATTATATATTCTTCACGCATGTTTACAAGAGAAAAACATACCAATGGACATCAAAAAACTGGAAAAGAGACACATCAGAGATGTAAAACTTCTGCGCTAGCGAGTGACTGTGACAATTTGACAACAAACATGGCCACGAGGTTTGCTTCATTAAAAGTGTAAGATTTTGAGAGAATTTTGGCTGCCAGGTCACTCTGTTGTGTGTAGTTGTCATTGTTAATTTTAAAAGTAACTAAGTAAATTACATAGGGAAAATAATGATAATATTCTGCTTGACTGTGCTAGCATTGTCCTTCACTAACACTACACCAGCTGGAAGATAACTAACTGCACTGCCACGTTAACAGCACCGAGTCATGAGTAAGCTAGTGTTGACCTTCGCTAACTTTACTGCCACACCGGCTGGAAGGTAACTGGACTGCCTTGCTAACAGCACTGAGTCACAGGTAAGCTAGCATTGGCCTTTGAGAATGCTGATATGAAGAGAGTATGTATAATAAAAAAAATATAATAATAATAATAATAATAATTATTATTATTATTATTATTATTATTATTATTATTATTATTATATTGGCTGGCTTTTTTGTGGTCTATCAGATATATTCCATTCAGCTAGCATGATACTGAACTTATCTTCGACTTCTTCAGTATCATGCTAGCTGAATGGAATATATCTGATAGACCACAAAAAAAGCCTTCCAATATTATTTAAATATCAATTAAATTATGCTTGAACAATGCATAATATGCACTCACATACAACAAAAAAGTGTTACTAATAAGTGCAATTTGAATTAGAAAATTCAATTTCAAGGTCAGTTTTTTTCCCTGTGTATCCTTTTACCCTGCAAGTAATGTTTTTCTTGTTGCAACTGTGGTATACTGTTCAGATACTTTGTTTTAGAAACCCAGTCATTTGCTCTTCTTTCATGTACAAGTTTCAAGCTTCATATGGATTCATGTATATTGACTCTAAAAACAATATAGTCTTGAATTTAAATTCAGGTTTTGACAGCAGGCTCTTTTTCACTGTGGTGCCCGTCTCTCGGGGGTGAGAAGTCTTGTTGAACAACTAAAGCTCATGTTTAAATGTATTGTGGTCTCTATGGCAAGCCGTCAGAGGGAAGGATGATGGATGAAATACAACTATCCCAGTCCTACTGAGGTTATTCTCACTGCTCATACTGAAAGAGAGCTAAGTAAGCAAGGTCTGGGGCTTCCATATACCAAAATAATACAAAGAGTGACATGTATTTTTATGAGGTGTGAGAAAAACAAAGGGATTTGTAACACTGGGAGACCCTTTGTGTGGAAAAAGGTGTAGAATAGATTAAGATGTATTACCAACACTGTCTTACCCACCTTCTTTCTTTGTTTCAGGTAACTGATAGCTCAGCATTTTTACAATAGAATGTCTGGTCCTTCTGAATGGTGTGAAAGAATCTCACAGGCTATGATCATGCAAAGCAACAGTGGGCATTAACCCAAGATTGCAATTCTGTCAGCTTCTATTATTTCTACCCAATAATACACATACGAATCAGTACAAAATACTCCACTGTGATTTTTTTAATTATTATTTTGCTTGCCATGTTTTTTCTTCTGTAAATGCTTCACCTTTATAAAAATGTGTGCAAAGCTGTGATCAGTTTTCTAGAGGGAACAGTAATGATCCAGGTCAATCCTTCTTTCACACCCTGTTGCATGCTGAGAGGGCATGTGGTGAGCGTGTCCGTACATCAATCACAGACATCAGAGAGGAAATGCCTGTGTCTGCTCATTAGTGGCATTGAAGTAATCCAGTAATGCACTCTGTAATAATCACGTATGTCAACCTTTGAGGCAAAGGAGTAAGAAGAGTTGAATGTTGGCTTTTTATGGTCTCTGACACTACTGCAAACTTTTCTCTCTGATTAGTCCATCTGGAACAGTCAGTGCAGCTAGCTATTTATACCTTCTTTCATTAAGAATTCTTCTTCCCAGCAGATGATTACATAGAAACACAGGTTAATGCTCCAGGTCATTGGAATCTAAATCAGTGTAAATGACAACAGTGTAAATGCATGTCAGAAGAGTATAACAAACAAATTTATAAACTAGCAATTTTTTTTTAACTTTGCATTACAAATAGTTCAAAATAGATCTGAGGAAATATTCTAATAATTTGAGATACTGGATTTCTGATTTTCATGAGCTATAAGCAATAATTATCAAAATGAAAAAAAGGCTTGAATTCACTTTATGTGAATTGAACACACACACACACACACACACACACACACACACACACACAGAATACTGTGCAACAGTCTTTGCATGCAAAGAAATGCTGTAACGCAAAGATGCCTTTAAAAATAATGTAATTAAATGTTTCTACAAATAACAGTAATAATGAAACAAAGTCTATACTTGGTTTGAAAACCCTTTACTTAAAAAAATAGCCTCAGGTAAAATTTGTGTTGTTTGACAAAGAATTTTGCTGTAAGTTTTACTGAGCATCTTGTATCCAACCACAGTTCTTCTAGAGACTCTGACTATCACATTTGCTTCTTATTTTTGCAGCAAAACCCAGAGCCTTCATTATGTCTTTGTCTGAAAAGTGGTCATTTATGTAATAAGCCACCTTCTTGACTGACATACGAACATTTTTCTTAATTTTGTGCTGGAAAACTAATCTAAAATATTTTGTACTGACAATGATGTAGAAGTCATAAATAAAAATCTACTTTGTACAAAAAAAGGGTGCCTAGGACTGGTATATATACAGTACCAGTAAAAAAAAATTGGACTTTTTTTCTTTATTTTTGTTAATTAAAAGACACTACAAATCTTAATGATGGACTGTCATTTCTCTTTACTTAATTGAGTGGTCCTTAACATAATATATGGATTACTACAGTTGTGGAATAGTGCTATTTACTGTATTTGTTCCGCATCCGTACTAACACCTTCTGCGCGCTTCGACAGTGCATTGATACCTTCACTCCTCTTCGGGCACGGCCAGGCAGGCGAATGCCCTGGTCCGTCTGCCCTGTCTAAAAAAATGGTACAACTCGAGCCCCATGGTAAAATTGGGACTTTGTCATTTTTCCGCATGAGGCCCATGGTAAAACCACACTTCCAGGAGGGGCTGCCGTCTGCCTCCCAAGCCGCCCGAGAGCGCTCCTCATCGGGCACGGCCAGGCGGGCGAATGCCCTGGTCTGTCCGCCCTGTCTAAAAAAAATGGTACAACTCTGAGTGAAGGTATCAATGCGCTGTCAAAGCGCGCAGAAGGTGTTAGTACGCCTGTCATTATAGTGCAGACTTTCCATAGCATAGAAAATCACCACGTTTCAATTTGTGTAACTGAACTTTATTTCATGTCACTGGTCATATAAACCTATGTAAACAGGAAAAACGTGGAAGAGTTTGGTTGCATCTAACTACAGCCCCAAAAAATACCATTGGCCATGCTGAGCCTAGCTACATTGCTAACAGGAGTGACAACGCGTCTGACTGACTGGGAGGTCGCGCAAAGCTCGGAGAGGTACGGATCAGCTCGTCTCAATTCAGAGAAGAACATATTTCATTATGGAAGTATGGTGGACTGTTCCTTTAAGAATGAGGATCAAAATACTGACACTACAAAGGTAATGGTTCTTAGCCCTGTAATCTTAATAAAGCAGGGATCAGTGTTACAGCCAATAACAAGGTAAAAGCACATTCAATCATTCTGAGATGGGTTTTGATCAAAGTACATATGTGTTTACCCTTATATTGCTATACAAGATGCAAAAAAAAAGTTCCTGGACTGTTTTTGTTGCTAACAAACAGATCACGGCAAGGTCATGTATGTGCAGCAGGAGTGAGCAGTAACCCATGAGACACATGAATGCCACTCAAAACATCTCACCTGGCTCATTGCTTCATTGCTATATGCTTGCTGAAGCATTTCAAGGATCTCCAGTGCCAATCACAAATGCTTGCACATTGTGCAAACCGCAAATTTGCATGCGCACATTGTTACAAAACTGTGTGTAACAAGGTCCTTATGTAAACAGCATGATGTCATGCCACATACTGACTGAGAGTTACTGCTCACTCCTGCTGCATGAGCATGAACTTGAAGTATTCTGTTTGTTTGCAACAGGAACAGTCCCGGAACATTTTCATTGCACCTTGTATCCTCATTGTATGCCTGGCAAACACTTTCAATACAACCATTGTGGCTGTCTATCCTCTCCTTCTAATAAAACTGTCTTCATGGCATACTGAGAAATTATGCTACCCATTCTGATTTACATCATCCCTGTAAGCAGTCATTTGTCACTCATCATGAAACTTGACTTAATCATATAACATAATCATAGATATAGAGGAGAACACAATGTGGGTGTGCATTCAACATGTTTCAGGATAGGCCTTCTCCTATCACAACCTCCAGTATGTTGAAGACACACTGCTGCTTGTTGTTGGTGTATGAGGGAAGAATAATTCTATTTAGTTTTTTCTTAATTGCATCTAGTAAAATAACACATCACATTATTTTTGCATGAGAACTTGTTCTCCTACTTGAACATGAATATTTAACATTTTCACCAATGATTTGTGTGACATACAGGTCCTTCCAACTGGCTACCCTACTGCTGAAATTCTAGCCAAGTCAGCCAAACATGGTTTGTCTCAAGCCGGGATGGGGTTCGGCAGTGACGACGACAACAGTTCCTTCCAAAAGTACCGTAATGCAGTACAGATTCAATTATTTTGTTTTTGCTATACACTGAAGACATTGGCACAAGTTGTTATCACAATCCACCATTTAAAGAAGACTTTGAGAGCAGTAATAGAGGTAATAGAGAGAGGCCATTCTACAAAATGCAAACCACTCATCAGCAGTCAGAATCGGAAAGCCAGATTGAAATTTGCAAAGAAATACAGAGATCTCATTTCATTATCTCTAGCCACTTTATCCTTCTACAGGGTCGCAGGCAAGCTGGAGCCTATCCCAGCTGACTACGGGCGAAAGGCTGGGTACACCCTGGACAAGTCGCCAGGTCATCACAGGGCTGACACATAGACACAGACAACCATTCACACCTACGGTCAATTTAGAGTCACCAGTTAACCTAACCTGCATGTCTTTGGACTGTGGGGGAAACCGGAGCACCCAGAGGAAACCCACGCGGACACGGGGAGAACATGCAAACTCCACACAGAAAGGCCCTCGCCAGCCCCGGGGCTCAAACCCAGGACCTTCTTGCTGTGAGGCAACAGCGCTAACCACTACACCACCGTGCCGCCCGAAATACAGAGATGTGCCACAAAAGTTCTGGAACCAAAAGTAACCTTTGATCAAAGAAAGAAAGGATCTGCTTATGATATACCGTAAAACACATGAGGTCATCACTCAAGCATAGTGGAGGTACTGTCATGGCTTAGGCTTGGATGGCTGCTTCTGAAATGGACTCACTAATATTTATTGATGCTGTAAATCATGATGGTAACAGCAGAATGAATTCAGAAAGCTACAGAAACAGTCTGTCTGACAATTTACAGAGAAACGCAGCCAATCTAATTGAGAGGAACTTCATCATGCAGCAAGACAATGATCCAAAACACACTGCCAACACAACAAAAGACTTTATCAAGGGGAAAAATTGAAGGTTTTAGACTGGCCAAGTCAATCACCAAATCATAACCCAATTGAGCATGCATTTCACATCCTGAAGAGGAGTCTGAAGAGAACCACCCCAAAACAAACAAACAAACAAACAAACAAACAACTAAAAGAAGCTGTGATACAAGCCTGTAAAAGCATCACAAAAGAAGAATGCAACAGTCTCGTGATATCAGTGGGTCACTGGCTTGATGCAGGGTGTGTGTTTATTATCAACTCTCTTTTGCATAAGAAGGGAGAATCAGTTTTATTTGCATGTGTGAAGTGCATAATCTTTATTAAATCCTATTATTTCAAGATATTTTTCAAATTGTTTTTTTTTTTGCTGTCATAACAAATCTTTACTGAGTACAAAGTATTTATCAGTGTTTTCATTGTATAATGAGTAAAATTTTTTAGCAAGGGATGTGCAACTAAATATTAAGCATTTTTTACTTGAATGTATGTCTGTTCTTATAGTTTGCTCACCTACATATTGGGTGGGGCGGCACGGTGGTGTAGTGGTTAGCGCTGTCGCCACAGCAAGAAGGTCCTGGGTTCGAACCCCGGGGCCGGCGAGGGCCTTTCTGTGTGGAGTTTGCATGTTCTCCCCGTGTCCGCGTGGGTTTCCTCCGGGTGCTCCGTTTTCCTCCAAAGTCCAAAGACATACAGGTTAGGTTAACTGGTGACTCTAAATTGACCGTAGGTGTGAATGGTTGTCTGTGTCTATGTGTCAGCCCTGTGATGACCTGGCGACTTGTCCAGGGTGTACCCCGCCTTTCGCCCGTAGTCAGCTGGGATAGGCTCCAGCTTGCCTGCGACCCTGTAGAAGGATAAAGCGGCTAGAGATAATGAGATGAGACATATTGGGTGCTCTGACACCAAAGGTGCATTGTTCTAAGTTTTTTAACACATTGAGATGTAAATATGAGCAAATGAAAGCTGAAATTCTGTTCTGTCATCTCATATTCATCTTTTGATCTCAAACCCAAATGTCTTCAGGGTATAGCAAAAACAAAGAATTGGCCTTGCCATACTAATCCTTTCAGAGGAATATATCATAGATCCATAAAAGCCTAACATTTTGTCCCCCCCCCTTTTTTGTGTCTCTTGTCAAGTGATAATCATGGAACAATTATTCACAAAAGTGTCACTTGTGATAAGTGAACTTGAGATACAAGTCAGCCTTCAAACTTTGTGAATAAAGCATGTTCTTCATCAGTCCATCAGTTCATGAGATTCCTTATGGATATGCGGGGGAGGGTACGTGACTTGACAAAATCAGAACCCACAGTAACTACAACCCCGATTCCAAAAAAGTTGGGACAAAGTACAAATTGTAAATAAAAACGGAATGCAATAATTTACAAATCTCAAAAACTGATATTGCATTCACAATAGAACATAGACAACATATCAAATGTCGAAAGTGAGACATTTTGAAATTTCATGCTAAATATTGGCTCATTTGAAATTTCATGACAGCAACACATCTCAAAAAAGTTGGGACAGGGGCAATAAGAGGCTGGAAAAGTTAAAAGGTACAAAAAAGGAACAGCTGGAGGACCAAATTGCAACTCATTAGGTCAATTGGCAATAGGTCATTAACATGACTGGGTATAAAAAGAGCATCTTGGAGTGGCAGCGGCTCTCAGAAGTAAAGATGGGAAGAGGATCACCAATCCCCCTAATTCTGCGCCGACAAATAGTGGAGCAATATCAGAAAGGAGTTCGACAGTGTAAAATTGCAAAGAGTTTGAACATATCATCATTGACAGTGCATAATATCATCAAAAGATTCAGAGAATCTGGAAGAATCTCTGTGCGTAAGGGTCAAGGCCGGAAAACCATACTGGGGGCCCGTGATCTTCGGGCCCTTAGATGGCACTGCATCACATACAGGCATGCTTCTGTATTGGAAATCACAAAATGGGCTCAGGAATATTTACAGAGAACGTTATCTGTGAACACAATTCACCGTGCCATCCGCCATTGCCAGCTAAAACCCTATAGTTCAAAGAAGAAGCCGTATCTAAACATCATCCAGAAGCGCAGACATCTTCTCTGGGCCAAGACTCATTTAAAATGGACTGTGGCAAATTGGAAAACTGTTCTGTGGTCAGACAAATCAAAATTTGAAGTTCTTTATGGAAATCAGGGACGCCGTGTCATTCGGACTAAAGAGGAGAAGGATGACCCAAGTTGTTATCAGCGCTCAGTTCAGAAGCCTGCATCTTTGATGGTATGGGGTTGCATTAGTGCGTGTGGCATGGGCAGCTTACACATCTGGAAAGACACCATCAATGCTGAAAGGTATATACAGGTTCTAGAGCAACATATGCTCCCATCCAGATGACGTCTCTTTCAGGGAAGGCCTTGCATTTTCCAACATGACAATGCCAAACCACATACTGCATCAATTACAGCATCATGGCTACGTAGAAGAAGGGTCCGGGTACTGAACTGGCCAGACTGCAGTCCAGATCTTTCACCCATAGAAAACATTTGGTGCATCATAAAATGGAAGATACGACAAAAAAGACCTAAGACAGTTGAGCAACTAGAATCCTACATTAGACAAGAATGGGTTAACATTCCTATCCCTAAACTTGAGCAACTTGTCCCCTCAGTCCCCAGACGTTTACAGACTGTTGTAAAGAGAAAAGGGGATGTCTCACAGTGGTAAACATGGCCTTGTCCCAAGTTTTTGAGATGTGTTGTTGTCATGAAATTTAAAATCACCTAATTTTTCTCTTTAAATGATACATTTTCTTAGTTTAAAAATTTGATATGTCATCTATGTTCTATTCTGAATAAAATATGGAATTTTGAAACTTCAACATCATTGCATTCCGTTTTTATTTACAATTTGTACTTTGTCCCAACTTTTTTGGAATTGGGGTTGTAGATAATTACTGATTTTTTTTAAAAAATCATGCTTAAGGTATATATAACATTTATTGTCATTATTTTAGTCATTTTCTGGCATATGATATAGATAAAAATTTGCAATGAAAATATCGGGACCATACAGGATGTCTCTAAAAGTCAGTCCAAAAGATTTGACTCCCTGAAACAGGCCTTTGCATGGCACAATTACATGATCTGATCCTATTTTAAAGCTTTGACTTGCAATTCTATAGCTTTGTTGCCAGAATGAAACACCATATAATGTCATAGATTAATTTGCATATTCATTGAATTCTCATGATCATTTGCATATCAAAATGTAGCACATGAATGAGGAAGATTTTTGAAAGACCCTTAGAATAGAATAGAATAAAGTAGACATGAATCAGAATAAAAACTTTGATCTTTATTTTAATACATATATTTATATATAATTTCTATCAGGAATGCAGAAAAACTGAAGCAGTGGTAGTGAGCAGTAAAAGTAGACATGAAGGAAAACATTTATGGATTGTGAACTTGCTTTGATTACTTGTAAATATATCCAAGAAGAGAGTAAAGAACAAAGATGTGCACAGGGGGACAAACAATGGTGATTCATGATTGATCGATGAAAACTCAGTCAAGCATTACACACTGGTGGTGAGTTGACTGAATCTGTGTGAAAAGGTGCAGTAGCTTCATGTGCATTGAAGGACCCTTGATTGGTTGGTACCTAACATGCAACAAGGGAGAAGTAGAAGATGGTAATGACTAAAATGGGAGAAAATAGGTTTGAAAAAAGAAAGAACATATCATAACCATGTCAACAACAATCTGTCACTAGGAATTATATCAACTTGACATCAGACTTGAAAAAAGCAGGCACCCATTCCAATAACCCTTTATGTAGGTGTGGGTAGAGCACAGAAGCATGGCAGGCGAGAGATGATGGTCACACAAACTCTTTATTTCATTTATTTTAGATTTTCAGCGTTCACTCACTCACTCACTCACTCACTCACTCACTCACTCACTCACACATGCGTTGTGGTCGGGAGGGAGACTCTTTTCTCTGCTCTCCCCCTCCTTTTATGCTCCGTTCCTGTAAAACACACACACACACACACACACACACACACACACATTAATTGACAGCAGGTGGAATGACTTAGCCACTTACCTTCCCCGACCCCACCCTCCATTCACAGACTGCTGCTTGGCCATGCCCCCGCTGCCACAGTAGGCTATATGTAATCTTATATAGGCTTATGTCAAAAGCTATGAAAGGCTTTTGTTGGTATCATATACCCCACGTGCACAGTCCTCTAATGTCTTACAAAGAGCTCAGATATTTGGAAGATAGGTGGGTAGGTATGCTGTGAAAATTGAGAACTCAAAGTGCAGCAGGACTGAAAATCCTGGGGAGTGGACTCCAGATTTACTGCCACAGTCTTTCACACTTGTCAATAAACACAACTGACTCAGTGCTGTGCTTGAGTTGGGACCTCAGGTTTTCCTTCATCAACAGAAAGGACACCCTGGTTGATCCAACATATGTTTATTTGGTGGGTGAAGAGCAAGTATAAGTTTGGTGAAAGTACATTTCCTGAAGTATATTATTCCATCTATCATATGTCAACTCTTTGCAGTATTGAGGTATTTCACTCACGTGACCAAGTCATGTGATGCTGCCATTTTGGACGGCACGGCTCGAATCAGTTTGAATGCGAGGAAGGCGACAAACGAAAAACATAAAAGAAAAAGGAGCGAGATGCAGAAAACACCTTCACTATCCAGCGACGTAGGGCATTTACAGGGCGAGCAGAGGGAGAGGTATTTGCAAAAATTGAGGTTAGCAGGCTTAGAGAACGACGTTTACCTGCTTCCACCAGGATTGTTCACTGACGTACGGAAGTACACGAAGCCCTCGTCTTTACCTGACTTCGGCCCACATGATCTGTATACCTATGTCGTTAAAAACCCATCGCCATACACAGGTATTGATCTGAAAGCGTATACGAGTTTGGATACCTACAAATATTTTGTGTCAGGCTGGGTAACATGCCTACATCAGCGGGTCGTCCCGGGAGCCGGTGGTCGCCATCTGATTACAGCTAAGGTTTGTTCACATTTTCATTTACTTTCGGTCCTCAGGATAAACAAAATGTTATTAAATGTCATTGAAATAACTTCTTAGTCTGTTGAGACATGGCCCGTTATAAATTTGCTGTTACCAGGCAATGACTAAGAACTGTATTATTAGGGTCGGTGTAGTTGTAGCAGTGTACTAGCAGCTAGCTGTTAGCAGTAGCTAATGTCAACAACATCGTAGCTGGTATGTTACTGTAGCAATATTTACGTTCAGTCATTTGAATGACTGTTAAAACCTTTCAGTCTCAAGTTTTTCCTTTACTGGATTTACTAGTTTACTGAGCTAGCGCGCTCTCCGGCCGAGCCGGGAGCCATCGCGCGCTCTCCGGCCGAGCCGGGAGCCATCGCGCGCTCTCCGGCCGAGCCGGGAGCCATCGGGCGCTCGGCGGCCGAGCCGGGAGCCATCGCGCGCTCTCCGGCCGAGCCGGGAGCCATCGCGCGCTCTCCGGCCGAGCCGGGAGCCATCGCGCGCTCTCCGGCCGAGCCGGGAGCCATCGCGCGCTCTCCGGCCGAGCCGGGAGCCATCGCGCGCTCTCCGGCCGAGCCGGGAGCCATCGCGCGCTCGGCGGCCGAGCCGGGAGCCATCGCGCGCTCGGCGGCCGACCCGGGAGCCATCGCGCGCTCGGCGGCCGACCCGGGAGCCATCGCGCGCTAGCTCAGTAAACTAGTAAATCCAGTAAAGGAAAAACTTGAGACTGAAAGGTTTTAACAGTCATTCAAATGACTGAACGTAAATATTGCTACAGTAACATACTAGCTACTGTTGTTGACATTAGCTAGCTTGCCGTCCAAAATGGTGGACACCGGGGCGTCACGTGACCCTGTGACGTCAGGTGAAATACCTCAATATGGTAAAAGGACCAGTGTTTTGCCAAATGGTAGAAAATCGTGATCACCCTTGCACTGACATCTCTGCATGAAAACATATATTGTCAATATTTGTTACAGAAAAACACAGTGCTATGAAGTTAGTAACTAATATATAATATACACACAATAGATTCACCAAACATGCAATTAGTCACCCAACGCTTTCCTTTTTTAGCCTCAGCATATTTTTTTCTTAGTGTTTTCTAAGAGACTTTAGAAGACCAACAATTTGCTTTACTAGAAGACAGTCTGAATAAATTTGCTGTAGACTACATTTTCTGTGGGCTTGTTGATGAGTCAAATTTAGTATTAAATATATCAGTATAATTGAGCCACATGCTTTGACAGAAAGTGGCAGCATTTTAATGAGTCTAGATTATTTTTTTTTCTTCTTCTGAGGATTCACTCTAGCTTATAAGCATGCATATCCACCTGGTATGTATAAATATAATGATATATATTTATAGTCTTTTCCCCCCAAGCACAGGCATTTTAAGTCCTCAGAAGAAAAAAAAAGTCTACTGAATGCAACCAGCTCAATCAATGACTCCCTGCTCTGTTACTGGCACCTTGCCGATCACTAAAATAGCATGTGAGCATTTGAAGCCTGATCTTTCCACCACTATTCTTAGACTAAACCTTTCTCCTGACCTAAACAAAGAAGAGAACTGATGAATTAGCATCTATCCAGCAAGATGTACATTGTCCTGAGATCAATATTGACTTCCTCAATAGGACAGCTTAAATGCATTTTAGAAGAAGACTGCCAGTTGTATATGGATTGCTTAACACCACTGGCACTCTGCCTTTCTTTTACTCACAAGCAACTATATAATGTTTCCTCTGGCCACCAAGTAAGTGCAATATCTGCATCCGGAGAGGAAGTGTGTTCATAGTATGAAGTATAAGAGTTTACGTTGTTTCCCTGTTATTTGGAGGAATTGTTTTTCAGCATGAGGGTTTTTGTGCATCCGGAAGTAGTGACTCACCAGTAATGTCACAGCTCCTCTTTGCAGGGGATGTCTGATGTGTGAGAGTGGGTTGACTTTCAACAAGTTAGAAACTGTGTGGTAGTGAGAAGTGAAGCATTACCTCAAAGAAAATATTTCTAGAATATTTTTGTAACTTTGACGTGCTCTCATCCTCAGGATTTGTTGTTTAAGGACTACCAGAGGAGGAACAAAGGAGAAAAATATTTCCCTGTACCTATAAAGATTTCATATACACAAAGTTGTAGTTTATGTTGCTGTCGCTAATGCAAACTTATTTCTCAACTCTGCTCATTAAAAAAGCCCTGGGTGTGAGCAAAGTGTTGTTGTGGCATCACTGTAGTCTTCTTGTCTTAAAACAGCCTAATGCAGAAAGTGATTTATACAGATGCCTTATCTAAAAGCACAGCAAAAACCTGCAAGGCAAAAGTGCTATTACACTGACTGTAGATCTATACCGCAAATTATATCTCTCTAATAAAACGATGATATTGAAGTCATTCAACAAACGTAATTGGCAGTGGTGTCATGGCACTGCTCCTGACTGCTGTGAACTAAGCCTTTTTAACAGACACATATTACATTTTATGTGTCTTCTTGGTTGGAGAAAACAGATGCAATATGCTTCCATGAAATATTTGTGAATCTCATCCTGGCTGTATTGCCTTTGAGAAATTTTGGATATGTATGTAATTATTATGAGCTAGAAATAAATGATATTACATTGGGGTTGGTAACAGGCCACTTTTTACTTTTTTTTTTTTTTACACTAATCACTACTAAATCGCTTAGATCACACTTCACAGCATTGTCATCAGCTGTCTAACATAGATTAATCTATTTTTCTGCTTTCTGCTGTCATTTTGAGTAACATGTCTTCTCTTTCCATTTTGTTTATGAAGTATTTTTTATTTAATTTATTTATGCTAAATATGACTCCCAGCTTCTGATCTGTACCACTGATTCTTTCACCCTGTTGAGACACCCTAGATCACCATGCCTGTGAAACTAACATCAGCCGTCAGTGCTAACAATCAGTGGCCTCATTAGTGTCTTTCTGACATTTGGCTTGCATTTAAAAGGTGCAATTAAGTAAACTGTCACTTTCTCAAGCCACAGAGTAAAATATGCTATGTGAGATTTTAACTAACACAGGTTTGCACTAATATGGCTTTAAAGGCAGCAAACTAGTCAATTTTAGTTCCGTCCCCCCATTGTTTTGGAAGAGCTAAAGCTTCTGCTTCCTGTAGAATTTATCATGAACTGACTTTCATTTTTCTCATTAAAATTACACGCATCTAATGAGATTTAAATTCAATAACTGGAAATCTAAGTCATTTTTTAAAATATATAAATTTATGATTCATGCAAATGTCTTGTGACTCACTGTCAGTTTTTCAAAGAAAAAACAGTGCTGCATATCTCTGGTGTATAACTGAGACTTTCTCATTTGATTATTCTATGATTCATGGAGAGGAAAAACACCTTATAAGAAGAATCCCAGGTTACACATGATTTAATTCAAGAGAGGAACTATTTAACAAGAATAAGAGCTAATTACTGAAATCTGGTGACATTGGAGCCATTACAATCTTTGGTAGTTGAAGCTGAATTACTTTACATTACAATATATCCAGTTATTTTCTTTTAAACCTCCTTGTTATCCAGTGAAGTATTTTAAAAAAATTATATTCTATTGCTATATAAACAAAAACCCATTTCTGGCTGCTGTCTTGCAACAAGTCTGATTCATGTATTTTGTGTTTAAGATGGACAAGCACCACTCTATGGTGTGTTTGATTCTCTCAGAATGTTATTTGACTTGTCAGGGGTCTCAGTGGTTGGTGGTCCAGTCATAAATAGTGACCTTTTCATGTAACTCTCAATATTTCCCACATGCTTTTAGTTTTTTGTCTTGCCCAGATCCTCTGAAAGGACATCTATTATTTATTTAACTACGACAGGGAGAATGCTTTATAAATTGGATTTCTTCCACGGCTTTGAGATGTGGGTTATAGATCAATCCCTAATTCAAACTGTGTTTCTTTCACTCCAGCTATGCTCTACATCACCTAAAATCATGAGTAAATTTGCTGAATGCAGCCATATTGGATGGATTAACTTAAATATAATCTCATCTTCAAGGTTGCTGCTTGAAGACGTCAATCATGACTCTGTAGTGTATGACTACAAACCATTACTATGTAAATAATTATGGAGAGAGTAAAAATAGCAGTAATTTTCCAGAGAAAGAAGGCATTCAACTGCCTCCTAGAGCATCAGAAGCACTTTTGTGTGCACAGCCGATGAGGGAATTTTCCTTGGACACCTTCTGCCACTTTTACTACCTTTTCATTTATTAGTTACTCCATGGTTTCTGCTTGAGATTTATGCAAAAGAATTACAGCAGAGGTTGCCAAGGGTTTACAGTATATTTCTGTCTCACAATGTCGCAATGACAGGCATGGAAATAGAAAAATAATAAGTAGAGAATTGTGAACAAACAAACAGGAAGGCCAATGACAGTTTATTCGAAGAGGACACACACACACACACACACACACACACACACGAAACATTTAAAGGATCCACAATTAATAAGAATGAGCTGGAGTGAAACTTAACAAAGATGAGGTCCATATATGTTGCAGTCATTCATTGTTCATCTCAAAATGTGACAAAAACTGTGAAAAAAGGAAATAGAATTTATTTATTTATTTATTTATTATTTACTTCATTTTTTTCTTGGCATACAAGAAAATAGAAAAATAATTCTTGATAATATTAATTATGAATTAAAACAAATATTGACTCATTTTTAATTGTTTCTTTGTTTCTACTTGTTTCACTCCACAAAGTCTGGAAATCAAATATTCATGAATCCAACTCTGAAAAAAAAAGCCACTTCAGTATATTTTAATGTGAAAGCGTCGACCTTGATGTACAAGTAGACAATTCTGCAGGCTATACTTTGGTTAAAATGCTTATGCGTCCTTAACTGAAATCACAAAAAACAAGCAAAGGAGAAATGCATGAGCTTTTTGTAATATTTATTATTTTACAACAAAAGATGTGGTTTTGAATATCTTGTTTACATAAAACATATTTTTCATTTGGAAATTAAACACCAGTGAATGCAACATGCATGAACCAATATATCATGCTAGTAAATGTAATTTAATTTTATTATTAATAATAATAATAATAATAATAATAATAAGTGAATACCTCTGTATTAGTTTGATTAATTCTTTAACAGATGTAAGCTTACAGAGTCTATCCAGCAGCATCAGAGGACATCTAATTATGCAATGTGTGTGTGTGTGTGTGTGTGTGTGTGTGTGTGTGTGTGTGTGTGTGTGAGCAACCAACATCACTCTTCTCATAATCACACAATCACCCACGGTGCATTGACTGTTCGTTAGCTGACCACCTCATTATTCTCAGGCAACAACAATGTTTCATGTTTCATCTTTCTCCTTGATAGGCCTATTTTCCCATGCAGCATCTTGGAAGGAGATGAACGAATTATCAGACGTGCCTATTGTAATTAAGTATTATTATAATACTGTTTTTTTCTCTTGTCTAATGAATTTCTGCTTTCGTAGAAGGCAATCATAAATCATAAATGGCCAGTATACAGCAAATATATTGCAATATACAGTCAATGGCAACTTTATTAGGAACATTTGAACACCTGCTCATAAATGCAGTAATTTTCCAGTCAGCAAATTGTGGCAGCAGTGTAATGCATAAAGTCATGAAGATACAGAGTTTCGGTTCATATCAAGTATCATAATGGAGAAAAATGTGACCTTAATGACTTTCACTATGGCATGGTTGTTGATTTGATTATTTCACAAACTGCCGATCTCCTGAGATTTTCATGCACAACACTCCAGTATTTACACACACACACACACACACACACACGTGTAAAAAAAAAAATACACACACACACACACAGACACAGTGGTGCTTGAAAGTTTGTGAACCCTTGAGCATTTTCTATATTTATGCATGAACCCTTTAGCATTTTTGATATTTTCTATATATTTATGAATTTCTCATTCAAATTTTGAGGAATAAATCTTATATTGTTCAACATTAAGTCTGTTCAGTTTCATTTGCCTAGACTATGTAGTTTCTGGGATATTTACATCTCAAATAATATCAAATTTTTTTAAACACTATCTATCTATCTATCTATCTATCTATCTATCTATCTATCTATCTATCTATCTATCTATCTATCTATCTATCTATCTATCTATCTATCTATCTAAAATGTGTAAACCTTTAGATAATCAGGGGCTAGCACATCACATGATCAGATATTATATATATACACACACACACACACACACAGACACAGTGGTGCTTGAAAGTTTGTGAACCCTTGAGCATTTTCTATATTTATGCATGAACCCTTTAGCATTTTCGATATTTTCTATATATTTATGAATTTCTCATTCAAATTTTGAGGAATAAATCTTTATATTGTTCAACATTAAGTCTGTTCAGTTTCATTTGCTTAGACTATGTAGTTTCTGGGATATTTACATCTCAAATAATATCAATTTTTTAAAAACTATCTATCTATCTATCTATCTATCTATCTATCTATCTATCTATCTATCTATCTATCTATCTATCTATCTATCTATCTATCTATCTACACACACACATACAGTACACACACACACACACACACACACACACACACACAGTATCTACTTTATAAGAGGTAATTCCAAAGTAATAGAATCATATAGAATAGAAGATAAAATATTTATTTTAGATTTTATTCATGATATCAAAATTTTAGTGGATTAAAATTTTGCACCCACTTTGTATTTGGTGACATTGCCTTTAAATTGCTAGAAGCAGTATCAAATGTTTGGGTAGCCTTCCACAAGCTTCTCACACAATACTTTGCCAGAATTTTTGCCCATTCCTCCTGCCAGAACTAGTGTAACCCAGTGAGGTTTGTGGACTGCTTTGCTCAGACATGCTTTTTCAGTTCAGTCTATAAGCTTTTCCTGGGATCCAGGTCAGGTTTGGCCACTCCAATACTTTCATTTTGTTGTCTTTGAGGCATTTTATTACAACTTTGATGTACGAAAGACCCAGTTGAGACAGGATTTAACTTCTAACTGATGTCTGAAGGGCACAAATCCTTTTTTCAACAAAATACGCCCACAACATGATGCTGCCACCTCTATGCTTCACAGCTGGGATGATGTTCTTCAGATTAAAAGCCTCAGGATTTTTTCCCTCCCTACATAACCAAAATGCTGTTGATGACCTTCAAACTTCCATCTGGCCTTTTTATGCTGGCTTTAGAGTAGGGTCTTCTTTCCTGCATGGCAGTCTTTCAAGACGTGGCAATGTAGAACTCTTTTAATGGTGGATGTACAATACCTTGGTACCTGATGCCTCTAACTCCTTCACCAGTTCCAATTCTTAATAATAATAATAATAATAAGTTAAATTTATGGGGCGGCATGGTGGTGTAGTGGTTAGCGCTGTCGCCTCACAGCAAGAAGGTCCTGGGTTCGAGCCCCGGGGCCGGCGAGGGCCTTTCTGTGTGGAGTTTGCATGTTCTCCCCGTGTCCGCATGGGTTTCCTCTGGGTGCTCCGGTTTCCCCCACAGTCCAAAGACATGCAGGTTAGGTTAACTGGTGACTCTAAATTGACCGTAGGTGTGAATGTGAGTGTGAATGGTTGTCTGTGTCTATGTGTCAGCCCTGTGATGACCTGGCGACTTGTCCAGGGTGTACCCCGCCTTTCGCCCATAGTCAGCTGGGATAGGCTCCAGCTTGCCTGCGACCCTGTAGAAGGATAAAGCGGCTAGAGATAATGAGATGAGATGAAGTTAAATTTATATAGTGCCTTTCAAAAAACCCAAGGACACTTTACAATTATAGACAAGGAAAGAAAAAATAAATAAATAATAAAAAATAAAAAGTCCACCAAGTAGGGGTCAGGATGTAATTCCCGTGGTGTAGCAGCCACAGTCCCACCAAAAGGTGCACAAAACAAGTCCCACATCTCCAGCACCGCCGCCAGCAACATCGCTCGAACACCACGCCATGGATCCACACAGCGAGCAGAGCAATTCTTCATGCTAAGAAGCAACTGGACTTGTGGAGGTCATCAGTTGTTCTTTTCTGAGTTCTTGGCTGAATTGCTTGGATATTACCATGGTATCAAGGGTGAAAAGTCATTGTCTCTAAATACAGCCACAGGTGGACTTCCTAGTTAACTCCTAATGATGACAATGACAATCAAATTTGGCCTCAACTGTATACTCTTTACAACCATGGTGAAACATCTCAGAATGCACAACAACCTTGAGATGTATGGGCTACAACAGCAAAAGGCCACATTGCTCCATTTCTGTCAGCTGAGAACAAAACTGAGCACAGGCTCACTGAAACTGGTTGAAGCTTGGAAAAAACATCACCTAATTTCTTTTTTTTTCTTCAATCTTCAGCTGTCCAGTTTCAATGAGTGTATATGGCAACGCATACAGTAGATACTACCCATTATCTGCAGGATTTTATGCATTGTGCTGCTGTGACATGATTGGCTGATTGGATAATTGCATGAATATGCAGGTGTGCAGGTGTTCTTAATAAAGCAGACAGTGAGTGTATGTGGCAATACTGTATATAATCCATGCAGGCACATCTCACTTTAAGATACTTACTGTAGCCTTCAGAGGGCATGGAAGGTATTTAGATTATTTTTCAAGTGATTTGTTCTGTTTATATTTATGGTATCAGATATACACCAATCAGCCATAATATTAAAAACACTGACAGGTGAAATGAATAACACTGATTATCTCATTACAATGGCACCTGTCAAGGGGTGGGGTATATTAGGCAGCAAGTGAACAGCCAGTTGTTGAACTTAATGTGTTAGAAGCAGAAAAAATGGGCAAGTATAAAGCTCTGAGAGACTTTGACAAGAGCAAAATTGTGATGGGTAGACTGGGTCAGAGCATCTCCAAAACGGCAGGTCTTGTAGGGTGTTCCTGATATGCACTGCTTAGTACCTACCAAAAGTGGTCCAAGGAAGAACAACTGGTAAACTGGTGACAGGGTCATGGGCACCCAAGGCTCATTGATGCACATGGAGAGTGAATGCTAATCTATCTTGTCCAATCCCACAGAAGAGCTACTGCAGCACAAATTCCTGAAAAAGTTAATTCTGGCTATATTAGAAAGGTGTCAGAACACATTGTGCATAGCTGCATATGGCGCTGCATAGGCACAGACTGGTCAGAGTGCCCATGCTGACCCCTGTCCACCACTGAAAGCTGAAAGTGCCTACAATGGGCACATGTGCATCAGAAGTGGCCCGTGGAGCAATGGAAAAAGTTGTCCTGGTCTGATGAATCACATTATCTTTAACATCATGTGGACAGCCAGATATATGTGTGTCACTTACCTGGGGAAGAGATGGAACCAGGATGCACTATGGGAAGCAGGCAAGCTGGCAGAGGCAGTGTGATGCTCTGGGTAATGTTCTGCTGTGAAACTTTAGGTCCTGCCATTTATGTGGATGTTACTTTGACACATACCGCATACCAAAACATTGTTGCAGACCAAGTACACCCCTCTTGGCAATGGTATTCCCTAATGGCAGGACTGTCTTTCACCAGGATAATGAACCCTGCTACCCTGGAAAAAAATTATTGATTGATCTGAAGCTACCATCACCTTCAGAGGTCTTATGAACTCCATACCTCGATGGGTCAGAGCTGTTTTGGTGGCACAAAGAGCCACACAATATTATGCAGATGGTTTTAATAATATGGCTTTTGCATTCTGTTTATTAGTAAAGCCTGCGTCACAACTGGTCGTACGATTTTTAGGACGCACGACTTCTGCGTTTTTTTCAAACTCGAAAGGACATAGACAGTTCGCAGAGGAAGTGGAAGTAGTAGCGTATTTCCAAGGGCTTTGCAAGAAAGGAACAAGTTTATCTCGCGAATAACGTGCGTCACGCAAGGCATTAGCAAGCTGATTTGAGGGAAGTGCGACATACGATTGAACTACGACTTGTACGCGCTTCGTGCATATTCAATGAGGTACACGTACATTCAATGCAATTGCAACATGCGTCTTTTGAAAACGTAAGAGCCACTTTCATCACACTCACGTCCAAAGTATGGTTGAAGCAAAATGAACGTACCTGCACCGTGCAGGGAAAGTACGCCTCGTGGTCTATTTCATCCTCTGCATTTAAGTGAAAAATATTATCCATGATCAAACACATTGTATACATCAATCTGAGCCACGTGAGGCAGGATGACAATGCCAAGAAGAATGCGGCTTTGTCTTCTACATCTTCTTATGCAGGAGGAAGAAGAAGAAGAGCGTGATGCCATAGTGGCCCTTGTGGCTCACAATCGTGTGGAGGAAGAGCAAGATCATAGACGCAGCCGTTATTGGGTCAGGCCATGGCTTCAGAGGCGGGCACTTTTCGGCCAATATGACACACTGTTTCAGGAACTTGACCGAGAATCTGATGGGGATTACATGTCATTTATACGCATGGATCGGAACCTGTTCGCTGAGCTACTACACCGTGTGGCACCCCGCATCACTAAAGGTCCAAAGTAAGTAGCAATTAAAATGTTTTGAGAGAGAGATTAAAAGCAATATTGAATTGTTATGAATGTTTTTATATTGATGAAAAATGTTTTCATGCGAGTTTTTTCTGTGTTTCTTAATTTTAAGGAGCAGACGACCTTTGGAACCCGGTTTGAAACTTGTCATCACGCTGAGATTCCTAGCCACTGGCAACAGTTACCAATCACTGGAATTTAGCTTCAGAGTTGCGCACAACACAATATCAGTTCTGGTGCCAGAGGTATGTACTGCCATTTTTGAAGAGTACAAGGATGAACACTTCACCTTGCCTCAAGACCAAGACGAATGGCGTCAAGTTGCAGCAAAGTTTTCAGACAAATGGAACTTTCAACACTGTTTGGGGGCTATCGACGGCAAACATATAGAGATGAAGAAGCCAAAGAAGAGTGGGTCCTTGTATTACAACTACAAGAGATACTTCTCGATCGTCCTTCTGGCAGTAGCTGACGCAGATTACAAGTTTATTTGGTGCAGTGTTGGTGCACCAGGGTCTGCATCAGATGCTGGTGTCTTCAATGGAACTCGTCTACGACCAGCCCTCGAAGAAGGAAGACTTCCATTGCCAGATCCGGATCCCCTAACACGTGACAACCAGGAAACTCCCTATTTCCTGATAGGAGATGATGCTTTCCCTCTGCGCACATGGTTGATGAAGCCTTATGGTGGGAAAGATATCACACACATGCAAAGGGTGTTCAACTATAGGTTGTCCAGGGCACGTCGAGTGGTTGAAAATGTGTTCGGGATCCTAGCTAATCGATGGCGATGTCTGTTGACATGCCTGCAGCTGCAGCCACGCAACGTCAATAAAGTGGTAAAGGGGACTTTAACGCTACACAACTGGCTTAGGACACATAACCCTGGACTCCAAGCCAACGATGTGGATCGAGAGGACGGAGATGGAAACCTAGTTCCTGGTGCTTGGCGAGAGAATGTTCAACTGACATACACTCAACATGGTGGTGCAGGGCGTCCAAACTTTGAGGGCAAAAGGCAGCGAAACTACCTTTCAGACTATTACAATAGTGACGTGGGCCGGCTTCCATGGCAAGACCGAATTGTCAATATGTGAATACGGATATAACATTTATAAAAATTTAATAACAAAATTAGCAATGACAAATATAAAGTTAATTAGGAAATATACAATTTGTGGTGAATAACATTCAGTAAAAAAATATTGGATTAATAAAAAACACAATTCATATTATAAACAAAATGTAAAACAGTATTAAACTTTATTGACAATAGCACATAATAATAACCAATCAAATAATTATGGAAAAACAAGACTGTATTCCACCATATAACAACTGTTTTCCGAACATTGAGCTAGTCGCCATGGATGTAATATTTTAATACATGCTCCCAGACACATAGATGCTCAGGCATAATAAATAATTATATATAAACGAAAATCCACAGTGTAGTATATTGATGCTATGTAATTGTACATTAATAATAAAGAAAGAATAATAAATACTCTTGGTTTGTTTTGAACATTTTTTAAAGTCTCAAATATATTATACATATTATTATTTATTATAAAAAAAAGTCTCTAATTCGAATCACAATCTGCGGGTTGGCGGGTGGGTGTGGAAAGCTTGGTTTCCTCTGTCTGATTTCTTTCTTGCGCTTTCTGGCTCTGTGAACACGTCGACACGTCACTTCCTGTTGGCAACGAGAAGTCTCCAGCCCACAAGCTTAAAGATCCAAGTGGTTGGTGCACCTTACACAGAAAAAGAAATTTAAACATTATACACTTATAACATTAGGTGCAACACTTTCGTACCTTCCTTTGTAGAAACTCTGGGTTTTCTTAGTTACTTCTTAACATAGACATAGACGGACAGACGGACGGACGGACAGACAGACACACACAGACTGACGGACAGACCCTATCGCCGGTGTTATTGATGCGTTTTGAATGTATTAACAAACAATAATGTGTAGTACTTTTTAATAACAAATAACATACCAAAAGAAATTATATTTACCAAGTAATTCCCCGGAAGTATTGGAGTACTGTTTGACCTCGGTGCATTACTGTCCGCATCCGGCTGATTGTTATGAAGCTGATGGAACTGTCCCGTGGAAGCTGAGCGAGATATTGTCGATTGTTGCAATTGTTGGTGTGATGAAGGCTGCTTTGTGTTGATTGGCAGCATTGAGGGATTTGACGCTTGTTGCATGAACTCTGGTCCATACTGTTTGGCCAAATGCTGTGAGTGCAAGGGTTGACCCAAGGACCAAGACTGCTGTGGCTGCAGGGGTTGTTGCAAGTACAACTGCTGCTGCTGCTGCTGCTGGGGTTCTTGCAATGTCAACTGCGTCTGAAGCTGTTGCAAAACCTGTGGATGGAACCACAAAAATTGCTGAGCTAACTGCTCGTGTGGATGCAATTCTGATGGTTTTGGCTGCGGGACAGATTCTGAAGGGACGGTTGTAGAAGCTGAGGTGGAAGTTCTTCCCGATATGTTACATGCGGAGGTGCAAGTGGGTGGACGGAATGGACGAGTGTATCTGTTGATGAGCGAAAAGGCTTCTTCTTGGAAGTCGTCCCAGCGGTCTTCGGGAACCTTGTTGAAGCGGGAGCACATCCATTTGCCAAAGGCATGACGTTCATCGCCGTCGTCGTCCAGATCCTGGATCTTTAATCAAAAAGAAGGAAGGATCAGAAAATAAGATATTTTAACCAAACACAACTACATGCTGTATAATTAACATCAATGCGCCCACGGTTCTTAATTCTAAATACGAAATAAAAGGTAACTGTTAGGACTAGGACTGTTTTGGCCTCTAGAGGCCGCTGTTATTTCCTTTTCGTGTCATGTTTATTTTGGCCTCTAGAGGCCGCCACTGTTCCTGTGTTTTGTGTTTTTGTTAATTGCCTGTTTAGTCCTGATTATTTTCACCTGTGTTCAATTTAGTTTGTGTATTTATACCCCCTGAGTTCAGTCCTCTTGTCACGGAGTCTTTGTGCTGTTATGTTTATCTCCAGTTTCCTCTGTACTGTGTTCTTTGTTTTGCACTTTGCTTTTCTTTTGGATTTAGTAGTGACTGTGTTTTTTGGATCTTCTGAGCTTTTGCATTTTTGCCTTTTCCTTTTTGGACTTTAAACTTTTAATATTTTATTTTTCCCTTTGTCTTCCCAGTGTTGGATTATACTCTTTGTTGTTTTTTTTTTGTTCTTTGTTTTGCCCTGTATATAGTGTATATAGTATAAATAAACCTTTTGATTCTTTTTCTACTTCCGCCTCACGCCTCTGCATTTGAGTCATCCCCCTGGTGGCCTAGTGGGGGTTTGCTGGATTATCACACCAACGAACCAGGTTCAAATCCCAGCAAAACCCTAACAGAAAGACTCCGTCATGACCGACTCAGCAGAAGCTGCTTCAACTGTCTACCCGGCCAACCTTCAGGGAATTATGGCAGCTTTGACACGCTTCGGAGCGACCATGGACGCTCATGGACGTATGCTCACCAGCCAACGTGAGGCCCTTGCTCGCCACGAGGAACTCATCTCATTATCTCTAGCCACTTTATCCTTCTACAGGGTCGCAGGCAAGCTGGAGCCTATCCCAGCTGACTATGGGCGAAAGGCGGGGTACACCCTGGACAAGTCGCCAGGTCATCACAGGGCTGACACATAGACACAGACAACCATTCACACTCACATTCACACCTACGGTCAATTTAGAGTCACCAGTTAACCTAACCTGCATGTCTTTGGACTGTGGGGGAAACCGGAGCACCCGGAGGAAACCCACGCGGACACGGGGAGAACATGCAAACTCCGCACAGAAAGGCCCTCGCTGGCCCCGGGGCTCGAACCCAGGACCTTCTTGCTGTGAGGCGACAGCGCTAACCACTACACCACCGTGCCACCCCCACGAGGAACTGCTTCAGCAAATCGGGAAAACCCTGGCACAGCTGACATCTCTGCCTGCATCTCCTGATCCAGCTCCAGCTCCTGTGCCTCCTGCCATGCTGCCTTCTTCACCTCGTGAACCCAGCCTTCCTGCACCACAGAGGTACGACGGCAAGCACAGTGAGTGCCGAGAGTTCCTTACCCAGTGTCAACTCACCTTTGAGCTTCAGCCTACCACCTACACTATGGATCGCCGCAAGATTGCCTTTGTGATAACCTTATTAGCTGGTAAGGCGCGAGCCTGGGCTACTGCTATCTGGCAAAGACAGGGACCTGAGTGCCTTGATTTCCAGCTGTTCTCTGAAGAGATGCTTCGGGTCTTTGATCAGGCGGACATCAGTACCGACGCAGCCCGAAAGCTCATGTCCATCCGGCAAGGAGGAGGCGTCGCAGATTACGCCATCTCGTTCCGAACGCTCACAGCAGTAAGTGGATGGAACGAGACTGCCCTGGTGTCAGCCTTCCACCATGGTCTGTCTGACCCCATCAAGGACGGTCTGGCCTCTATTGGATGCCCAAGTGACCTCGAAACCCTCATCTCACATGCTATTCGTCTGGACAACAGGATAAGAGAATGCCACCAAGCCTTGAGCCCCCCCAGCCTCCCTACCTCTACCTGGAAACCATCTACCTCCTTCAGTGACTGTCCAGAACCCATGCAAGTGGATCGTACTCGCCTCTCCGCATCTGAGAGGGAGCGCAGAAGGAGGGACAAGTGCTGCATCTACTGTGGCAAGCCTGGTCACTTCCGAGCATCATGTCCCAAACTCTTGGGAAAAGGACCGCCCCGTCCAGCCGAGGGAGGGTTGTGACGGGGCCTACCCTCTCTCCCGGACTCCCTGGCCAAGGAATCTACATCCCGGTCTCCATCTCCTGGGGTGAGTCTGTCCACTCTTGTCAAGCTTTGTTAGACTCAGGGGCGGCTGGGAACTTTATGGATATTCACTTCGCCCAAAGCATCAATATTCCGACTGCACCTCTTGAAGTCCCACTGTCTGTGTCTGCCCTCGATGGCCAAGCATTAGGTGATGGAAGAGTCACCCAAGTTACTTCTCCAGTCTTCCTCCAGTCTCAAGGTCACAAGGAAGAAATATCCCTGCACCTGATTCCTTCACCTGAGTTCCCAGTTATTCTAGGCCTTCCTTGGCTTACTCGCCACAACCCTCGCATAGACTGGGTAACAAGCCAGGTTGTGGAATGGGGCCCTGCATGCCATGCCTCTTGTCTGCTCTCTAGCTCTCCTGTGTCTCCTGCCAAGCCCCCTGATCTCACCGAGTTATCTCAAGTTCCCACAGAGTACTGGGATCTCAAGGAGGTATTCAGCAAGAGCAGGGCCGCCGTTCTTCCTCCGCACCGGGCCTACGACTGTGCCATCGACTTGCTCCCTGGGACTACCCCTCCTCGTGGCAGACTGTTTTCCCTCTCTCAGCCAGAACGCAAGGCCATGGAGGAATACCTCAAAGACGCCCTGGTCTCTGGGTTCATTCGACCCTCCACCTCACCTGCTGGTGCCGGCTTCTTCTTTGTTGGCAAGAAGGATGGGGGGGCTCCGACCATGTATTGACTACAGGGGCCTGAACAAGATCACTGTGCGCAACCGATATCCCCTTCCGCTGATGTCCACTGCTTTCGACCTGCTCCAAGGCGCCACCGTCTTCACCAAGTTGGACCTACGGAACGCATACCACCTCATCCGTATCCGACAGGGAGACGAGTGGAAGACTGCCTTTAACACCCCGTCTGGGCACTACGAATACCAGGTGATGCCCTTCGGACTCACCAACGCACCAGCTGTTTTTCAGGCCCTGATCAACGACGTCTTAAGGGACATGATTAACCTGTACGTTTTTGTCTACCTCGACGACATTCTTATCTTCTCCAAGACCATGCAGGAGCACCGCCACCATGTCTGCCAGGTTCTCCAGAGGCTGCTACAGAACAATCTGTTCGCCAAGGCCCAGAAATGCAAATTTCATGTTCCCGAGGTCTCCTTTCTGGGATTTATTGTACGGACAGGCCAACTCCAAATGGACCCTGCCAAGACCCTGGCCGTCCGGGATTGGCCTACTCCCAAGTCCGTTAAGGACGTTCAGCGGTTCTTAGGATTCGCTAACTTCTACCGCAAGTTCATCAGGAACTTCAGTTCTGTGGCAGCACCCATGTCAGACCTCACCAAAAGGACAGGTGGATCTTATGTCTGGTCTCCTCAGACAGAAAAGGCGTTCAAAGACCTCAAGGACCGCTTCTGCACGGCACCCATTCTGGTCCTCCCGGACACCTCCCAACCATTCATCGTGGAGGTGGACGCCTCGGACAGTGGTGTCGGCGCAGTGCTCTCTCAACGTTCAGAAGGAAAGCTGCACCCCTGCGCTTACTTCTCCCACCGCCTGAGTCCTGCGGAGTCCCGGTACGATGTGGGGGATCGAGAACTGCTAGCGGTCAAACTGGCCCTTGAGGAGTGGAGGCACTGGCTGGAGGGAGCGCAACATCCATTCCTGGTTTGGACTGACCACAAGAACCTGGAGTACCTCCAGCAAGCCAAGAGACTGAACCCTCGACAGGCTAGGTGGGCCCTGTTTTTCAGTCGGTTTGACTTCACCCTCTCGTACCGCCCCGGCTCCAAGAACACCAAACCTGACGCACTGTCCAGGCTGTTCTCTGCCACTAACAGGGAGAATGAAGTTGGGCCTATTATCCCGGTGTCCCGGATTGTGGCCCCTGTCCGCTGGGGTATTGAGGAGGCTGTTCGACGAGCCCAACGCCAGGACCCCGGTCCTGGGACGGGGCCACCGGGCCTCTTGTACGTCCCACATCAAGCCCGGGCCAAGGTTCTCCAGTGGGGTCACTCTTCCCCTCTCACCGCCCACCTGGGAGCTCAGAGGACCCTGGACTTCCTGAAAAGACACTTCTGGTGGCCTAACATGGAGAAGGAAGTAAGGTCATTTGTCCTGTCCTGTGAGGTTTGCACCAGAACCAAGAACCCAGGACAGCGTCCCCAGGGTCTCCTGCATCCTCTGACCATTCCCCGGCGTCCCTGGTCCCACGTGGCAGTCGACTTCATCACGGGTCTCCCTGAGTCACAAGGTAACACGGTCATTTTGGTCATAGTTGACAGATTCTCCAAGGCCTGCCGCTTCATACCACTGTGCAAACTCCCCTCTGCTCTTGAAACAGCTAAACTTATGTTCAATCATGTCTTCCGAGTCTTTGGTCTTCCACAGGACATCATCTCAGACCGAGGGCCCTAGTTCTCCTCCCGAGTGTGGCACGGGTTCTGCAAGGTCATCGGAGCCACTGCCAGCCTCTCCTCTGGGTTTCACCCACAGTCCAATGGTCAGACGGAGAGGCTCAGCCAGGACCTGGAAACCACCCTGCGAGGCCTGGCTATGGATAACCTGACATTGTGGAGCACCTGGCTGCCATGGGCAGAGTACGCCCACAACACCCTGCAGTCATCGGCCACCAAGCTGTCGCCATTCCAGTGCCAATTCGGGTTCCAGCCACCTCTGTTCCCGGACCAGGAGGAGGACGCGGGGGTGCCCTCGGTCAACCAATATGTGAGACGGTGTCGCAAGACCTGGAGCAAGGTCAGGAAGACCCTCATACAGACCTCCAGAACCAACCAGATTCAGGCCAACCACCATAGAAGACCTGCACATGCTTTCTGCCCTGGGCAGCGGGTTTGGCTGTCCACTAAGGACCTTCCACTGCAGGTGGAGAACTGCAAGCTTGCTCCTCGCTACATTGGCCCCTTCAAGGTGGTGCACAGGGTGAACCCTGTCTCCTACCGGCTCCAGTTGCCCCGGACTCTGAGGATCAACCCCACTTTCCATGTTTCCCTGTTGCGGCCTGTACTGACGTCTACGTATGCCCCTGCCCCTAGGAACCCCCCACCCCCACATCTTCCAGGGGCAGACTGTGTTCACTGTGCATCGCCTGCTTGACTCCTGCCGGGTCCGCGGCGGGTTGCAATATCTGGTGGACTGGGAGGGCTATGGTCCTGAGGAGCGCTGCTGGGTTCCTGCTCGGGATGTCCTAGATCAGGGATGTCAAACCTGATCCATAAAGGGCCATGTGGCTGCAGGTTTTCATTCCAGCCATGCAGCAGCACCCTGATTTGGCTTATTCAATCAACTGACACACCCACCCTTTAATCAAGGGTGGGTGTGGCTGCAAGTATTTGACTGTGTGAAGACAGTTCAGTTGATTGAATGAGCCAAGTCAGGTGTGCTGCTGCATGGCTGGAATGAAAACCTGCAGCCACAAGGCCCTTTATGGATCAGGTTTGACACCCCTGTCCTAGATAAAGAACTATGTCAGGACTTCCATTCGGCCCATCCGGATCGCCCTGGGAACGTCAGGAGACGCTCCTGGGGGGGGGGGGGGGGGGTCCTGTTAGGACTAGGACTGTTTTGGCCTCTAGAGGCCGCTGTTATTTCCTTTTCGTGTCATGTTTATTTTGGCCTCTAGAGGCCGCCACTGTTCCTGTGTTTTGTGTTTTTGTTAATTGCCTGTTTAGTCCTGATTATTTTCACCTGTGTTCAATTTAGTTTGTGTATTTATACCCCCTGAGTTCAGTCCTCTTGTCACGGAGTCTTTGTGCTGTTATGTTTATCTCCAGTTTCCTCTGTACTGTGTTCTTTGTTTTGCACTTTGCTTTTCTTTTGGATTTAGTAGTGACTGTGTTTTTTGGATCTTCTGAGCTTTTGCATTTTTGCCTTTTCCTTTTTGGACTTTAAACTTTTGATATTTTATTTTTCCCTTTGTCTTCCCAGTGTTGGATTATACTCTTTTTTTTTTTTTTTTTGTTTTTTTTTTTTTGTTCTTTGTTTTGCCCTGTATATAGTGTATATAGTATAAATAAACCTTTTGATTCTTTTTCTACTTCCGCCTCACGCCTCTGCATTTGAGTCATCCCCCTGGTGGCCTAGTGGGGGTTTGCTGGATTATCACACCAATGAACCAGGTTCATAACAGTAACGATCGTTACATGTGGGTCTTAAAAGTGTATGGTTTTTTTGAATAATATCATTCGAATTTTGTGGGTCACATACCTTTTTGGCTACCATTTCGGAATCTCTGGGTTTGGACAAGAACTTTATGAGGGCCTCGTCGAGTTTTGGGGTCCGGCACCTCTTTAAGCCTCTTGCAGACGTTTTAACGGAGGCAACCGACACTGTTTTATGGGTGGATGCACTGCTTCCTGCCTCCGCTTCCTCGGGGTCTCCCTCTCCCCCTATCTCTTCTTCCTCCTCCTCACCAACAGGCAGCTGTAATAATTTGTAAAAGGTATGGGAATAGTTATGCAATAATTTTGACTGGCAGATCATCAACTGATATGGCAATAATATTAATTAAGGTTATGAACCCTTATTACCTCTGCAGTGTCCTGGGTGTAGGATCTTGGCACGATCCTACACCCAGGAAATCTTTAGGAAATTGAAGCTTGATAACTGCCACCTCTTGCGACTTGTGAGAGTATCCGCTGCCTGACCAGACTTCGTTTTCAAAAGTTTTCCTACTGCAGTCCATTGGTTTTTAAACCAACCTAGGATCTTTTGTGCTGAAATTAAGAAACATTAAATTTAAACCAATATAAAAGTATGTATGTCAATGTAGCATAAAATATATATGATTATGTGCTAATTTTTTTCACAAATATGAATTTCACAGGTATGTTTATTCTGATGTAAAATATATTTTAAGGCTAATGGAAGTATACCTTGTTCCAAATAAATTTCGTTGAATAATAGTAATTAAATGTAATGATGAATAAAAAATAGCAATTACCATCAGTATTGCAGTCCTTGGCCAGATCCTTCAGCAGCCTGTTCTTGAACATGCTGTTTGAATACTGCTCTGATGCTTTATTATAAAAGCAGTCGTGAGCCTCAAAGAATTCCACGAACCTCTGTTCGACACTGGATTGAAAGTTGTACGAGCCTTGAGTTTGTCTTTTCCCCATTGCATTACTGGCTGTTGTACTGGTGCTGCCATCGCTGTCCTGTGCATCATCCTCCATGGCTGACAGTTCTTCCTTCTCCTCTCCATCTTCTCTCTCTTCTTCTATTGAGCGAGAAGCTTTCCCTGATACATCTCTTGGTGCAATAGTTTTGCACTTCGCCCCACGCTGAGACTTTGCCCCGCGCTGGGCCTTGCCTTTTCCTCTGTTACCCGCCATAATATTAAAACTTGAAAATCTAATGTTTCGGCGCCTTTGTAGAAACTCCAAGAATTTGCTATAAATTCTTTTTGCGGCCACCTTTTTATAACTACCCCAGCTTCAGGCGCACGTGACAACGCACATGCTTTGGGTTTGGCCCGTAATTAGGAAGCACATGTGCCTTGATTGACACGTATGAGTAATGTAGGTCACATGCGCGGCTCATGCCACTGTTCAACCCTGATCCCAAACACGCCTGCCACGCACGTCGCACTCAAGACACACGTAACTGTGGAGTGAATCCCACGTGCGTCTTTCGTCCGTACTGCCTACGAGTCTAGTGCACATTTTCCCGCTGGCAGCTGTTTCGAGCCGTGCAAGTAATCCACGTCATTCCTACTCCCCAGTTGCGGGGTTTGTACGTGTTCATTGCGCGCTCGCCACGGGCTGTGAAACGCAGAGTGGTCGTAGAAAAGAATTGGTCGGACCAATTTCACTCTACGGCCTTTGCGTCCTACCTACGACATCGAAATTTCATACGAATCACTTGCGTGCATCGTGCAATTGTTCGAAATTTTACCAATTTTTTTCCCGTAGACCGTTCGTAGAAGCCCGTACGGCCAGTTGTGACGCAGGCTTAAGTTGTGTTAAATTCACAATATTTGGCTGATTTAACTAATTACTTAAGAATAATATCTGTCCACATAAATGACACACCTACTTTATGTATTCAAACTAATATCATAAATGTTGCCTGGCTAGTCCTATTCAAATTGATCTTGCTTTATAGCACTAAGACTAGTGACAGGCAAGATTGTGAAAAATGTGAAGAAGAAAAAAAACTCTTTGTCTATAGCACAGTTAGCTCAGCACAGCCCTATACCTTCAGATGGGGGGCTGCTTAGTGAGATTTATTGGTGTAGCCCACACATGGAGCAGAGGGTATTTGTTGGCTAAATCAGCTGCATGCCCAATTGGGAGGTGCATAAAGAGAGGTAGGGGGTGAGACTTGTGAGTGGATGGAGGTGAGCAACATGGCTATAAGATTGGGAAGGGTGATGCTGTCCCTGCTTTAGAAAACAGGCCTCGCCTCATTAGGCTGTGTAAATGAAGGCTGCTTTCTGCTCGGGTCAGGAATTTGCACACTGAGAGTAGGCCACAAGAGAATTGGTGCACGCCCCCATGAAGAATGACAATGAATAAGCCACAGCTTCATGTAATTAATGCATTCATGTGCCAGTAAATTTTCCTGAATTTTTTTTCTGAGTTCTAGAGAAAATGGGGAGTAAGCTGAATTTTGATTAACAGCCATTTGCTGATGCATGACTGAGAGGCATCAGCTCATTTGCTCCATGACCACTTAGATCTGTACTGTATTTAATTGAATGGTTCTAAGGATTTTAACCTGATGTAAGTTGTGTATATGAATTTGTCATCAGTCAATTCAAATCTCAGCATGCCCTTTTTAAATTATGTGGCCTGTTAATTAGTCTGAATGTTTACCAAAAGTGTTATGGGCCTTTTTATCCTGACTTGGTCTTGTAAGAGAGCTGGGGTTTGATAGCTAATTACTGGCACATGAAACGGAACATGGGTGGCACTTTGACATACACACAGCGGAGATGGAGCAGCAGGAGCCTTAGTCGAATTACAGGCAGGGGATCAGCAGCAAGGGGCTCAGTTTCCTTCACAGCCTTACAAAACTCCATTAACTCCCTCTCATCAGTCTGAAAGGAATGCCATACAGTCCTCTACTAAATCATCTGAATGTCAGCAGATTAGATCCACATTTGAATATGGATGGACCATAGTCATTCCTTTTCTAGGTTTTCTTAAAAAAAAAAAACATAATAAATCTTACATGTCCAAGTAGCTTCATGTAATTTGATCAACAGAAACAAATGATTTGCTGGTTAAACTATTTTAAATGTATTTATTTCCTGTGCATTTTTTCCCAGTTATATTAAGGATATTGGCCCATCTCACACTCTTGTTGCTGATGGAACATTGACTTAACATGGTGATGATTTTAACACCTTCATAGCAGGGTGACATGATAACTACTGTATCAATTAGTTTTCCTGGACTAAAATCCAATATTGACACTCATCATTAAACAAAGCAAGATGAAATGTGGGAATCTGTCTGTGTGGTGTTTCTCATGTTGTAGAGTCAATGAATGTTTCCTCTGGGTTCTTCAGTTTCCTCCCACCTCCCAAAAAACATGCTGGTTGGCAGGTTGACTATTCTTAATTTCCTCTGTGTGAAAGAGTTTACTAATGTGTGTGCATGGTACCCTGTCAGAGACTGCTGTCCTATTCAGGTTGTATTTCACGTTCCCAGCTCCAGATCCACTGCGACTCTGACCAATAGAAATCATTATTGAAGATGACTGTATAAAAAAAAATGCAATGAGTGATATTTTGAGATTAAAAATATTGGGAAGTTGTTTGAAATACAATATATTTTCAATCACCAAAAGTTTTTTTAAGAATTGTGATGGCGGTCAGAAAAAGCACCACAAAATCAGGATGGATCAGGCAGGTCTGAAGAGTAGGGGAGGCCAGCATCACTGGTATCTCAGGACATGTAACTTGACAGAGAGAGACAGACAGAGAAAGAGAGAGAGAGAACACAGGTTGTTAGGTATGTCCATTGTCACCTAATGGTTAAGAACAGTACACATTGTGCACTGTGTGCAAGCAGGGACTCCGGCAAGACTAAGTATGACAGCATAACTAACCTTGAAGGTACTGCAGTGCCCCACAGCCTTAGGCAAGGTGAAGGGACAAACCAGCAAGATGGTGCTGCTCAAATCCAGGAAGGCTTGGACTGGTTGCCCCTCAATCTGCATAGGGGCACTCGGAAGATGAGCTTACAGTTTGACTACGATGGTTTAGGACTAAAACTGACATGATAACTTTAGGACAACAGTTGTTATGAACAGTTTTGCACTGAAGTCTCCATCAATGAACAGTTGATAACTTCAACAAAATAGACTTCTGTGGCAGTGGGGGTGTGGTCAAGCGTCGGTCTGTGAATGGAGGGCAGAGTCAGGGAAGGTAAGTGGCAGAATCACTGCACCTGACGTGAATTAACCTGTGTTTGTGTGTCTTCCCCAGTAACCACGCCCTATAAAAGGAGAGAGAGAGCAGAGAAAGGGAGCTCTCTCCCGACCAGAATGCATGTGTGTGTGCGCGTGTGAGAGAGTGAATGAGCTGAAAAGCCACATATACAACAGAAAAAATAAAAGTTTCTGAGAACTCAGTTCTGGCCTGCCATGCTTCTGTGCTCCACCCACCTGCTCTGGTTCTACAGTGGTGCCGAAACCCGGGCCGGAGCGCAGAAGGAGACAGGCCCATGGAGTCCTCCCCCTTCAAGGACCTGGTCCATGCCCTCGCCTCAGCCCAACAGAGCCAGCACCAGGTGCTGTTCGCCCTCCAGAAGGAGCAGGAGCAACGGTTTGAAGCCCTGGTGCTGGCACAGCAGAAAGATTGCCAGGCGTTCCGGCACCTGCTCGCGTTGACGAGGTCCACCATCACCACCACCCCGGACCCTCCCCACCTCACCCTAACGAAGATGGGTCCACATGATGACCCCAAAGCCTTCCTCACTCTTTTTGAGCAGGCAGCAGAGGCGTGGGGTTGGCCAGTGGAACAGCGTGCGGCGTGCCTCCTCCCCCTGCTAATGGGTGAGGTGCAGCTGGCCGCACTACAGCTCCCTGCAGACAGCTGGCTGGACTACGCCGGCCTCTGCAGGGCTGTCCTCCAATGTGTGGGGTGCACCCCGGAGCAGCAACAGCAGCGCTTCCACGCACTGCGCCTGGAGGAGGTCAGCCGGCCGTTCGCGTTTAGCCAACGACTCCGGGACGCCTGCTGGCGGTGGCTGAGGGCCAACAACCATGACACCAAGGGAATCATCGACCTGGTGGCGCTGGAACAATTCATCGTGTGACTTCTGGAAGGAACAGCGGAGTGGGTCCAGTGCCATCACCTGGCGTCGCTGGATCAGGCCATCGAGCTGGCGGAGGACCATATGGCGGCTGTTCTGATGGCAGGACAGCGTGTCTCCTCTTCTCCCATCTCTTCTCTCTCTCTCTCCCCTTCTGTTTCTTGTCCTCACCCCATTCCCCCACTGCAGAGGCGGGGGCCGGCTCCACCCCAGCTGGCCTGCCACACCTGCGGTGCCCTACTGTTTCCTACTTCCATGTCTGTTTCTTCCCCCCCTCAGGTGAGTGAGCTTCGAAAAACTGGTGCAGAGGGAGAGCCTGGGTTGGTATGTTGGCACTGCGGGGAGCCAGGGCACCTCCAGCATCAGTGCTCGGCGATGGAGGTGGACACGGTGGTCTGGATCCCCGACATGCCAGGGATCGCTCTCGATTGGGCCGGAGCGTATCGCATACCAGTGAGTATCCAAGGTGATATGTATCATGCTTTGGTGGACTCCGGCTGTAATCAGACCTCAAGTCACCAAAGCCTGGTGCAAGATGAAGCACTGGGGAGAGCACATTGGTGAAGGTGTTGTGTGTGCACGGGGATGTTCACAACTACCTTTTAGTGTTGGTCCACATTCTATTTCAAGGGGAGAAATTTAGAGTAAAGGCGGCGGTTAATCCTCACCTTATCCACTCGATAATTTTGGGGACTGATTGGCCAGGATTTAGGGAATTAATGTCACATTTAGTGAAGAGTGGGGCCTGCCATAATTTAGTGGGGGGAGGTCCCAGTGTGGCATTGGTGGGAGCAGCTGTCACAGAGCTGTCTATGTCATCACCGCGTCAGAGTGAGGAGCAGCATGCATCTCCTCCCTCTCTCAGGGAATCCCTCATGGATTTCCCATTAGAGCAGTCGCGAGATGAGACCCTGTGGCATGCGTTTGACCAAGTGAGAGTCATCGATGGTCAAACACTCCAGCCAAACGCCACCCCATCCTTCCCCTATTTTTCCATTATTAAGGATAGGTTATACTGAGTGACACAGGACACTCAGATTAAGGAACCGATAACACAGCTTTTAATTCCAAAGAGCCGCTGGGAATTTATATTCCAGGTGGCTCACTTTAATCCCATGGCTGGACACTTGGGGCAGGATAAGACACTAGCCCGAATAATGGCCCGGTTCTATTGGCCAGGGATTTGCGGCGATGTCCGTAGGTGGTGTACGGCGTGCCGTGAATGCCAGTTAGTAAATCCCATGGCCATTCCAAAAGCGCCTTTGCACCTCTGCCATTAATCGAGAACCCGTTCAAAAGAATTGGGATGGATCTCGTTGGGCCATTAGATTGGTCAACACGAGGATATCACTTTATTTTAGTTCTGGTGGACTATGCAATGCAATATCCGGAAGCAGTGCCTCTTCGCAATATCTCAGCACATAGTATTGCAGAAGCGCTCTTCCGCATCATCTCCCAAGTCGGAATCCCCAAAGAGATTCTGACTGATCAAGGCACTACGTTTATGTCACGCACAATGCGTGAACTGTATGGGTTACTGGGATTTAAGCCTATCCGCACCAGCGTGTATCACCCACAGACGGATGGCTTAGTTGAATGGTTCAATCACACCCTCAAGAACGTAATTTGGAAATTTGTAAGTGAGGACGCACGCAACTGGGATAAATGGCTCGAGCCCCTGTTATTCGCAGTGCGAGAGGTTCCACAAGCCTCCATGGGGTTCTCCCCATTCGAATTATTATACGGGCGTAAGCTGCATGGCATTCTAGTTGTGCTGCAAGAAAATTGGGAGGAGGGACTTTCAACAAGTAAAAATTAAATTCAATATGCTAATCGACCTGTGTGCCAAACTCCATACACTCATGCACCTAACACAGGAGAATTTGCGGCAGGCCCAAGAACGTCAAGTCCGTCTGTACGACAGGGGCACACGCCTTAGGGAATTCACACTGGGAGAGAAAGTACTCATGTTGTTGCCCACGTCGAGCTCCAAATTGATCACCAGGTGGCAAGGACCCTTTGAGGTCACACGGCGAGTCGGGGACATCGACTATGAGGTGCGGCAAATGGACAGGGGTGGGGCATTATAGATTTACCACCTCAGTCTGTTAAAACTTTGGAACAAGGAGGTCCCTGTGGCATTGGTGTTGGTGGTTCCAGAGAAGGCAGACCTGGGGCCGGAGGTTCAAAAAGGAAAATTGACATCGCCCACCGCTCCGGTCCCCTGTGGAGACCACCTTCCCCCGACCCAACTCATGGAGGTTGCCCAATTGCAGACAGAATTTTCTGACGTATTTTCACCCCTGCCCGGCCGCACCCACCTCATAGAACACCACATTGAGACGCCCCTGGGGGTGGTAGTGCACAGCCACCCTTACAGACTGCCCGAACACAAAAAAAAGTGGTTCGGGAAGAACTCGAGGCCATGCTCGAAATGGGCATCGTCGAGGAGTCCCAAAGTGACTGGAGCAGCCCGGTGGTCTTGGTTCCCAAGGCCGATGGGTTGGTCCAGTTCTGTGTGGACTATAGAAAAGTCGACATGGTGTCTAAATTCAATGCGTACCCAATGCCTCATATTGACGAGTTGCTTGATCGACTAGGCATGGCTCATTTTTATTCGACACTGGATTTGACAAAGGGATATTGGCAGATCCCCTTGACTTCACTGTTCTGAGAGAAAACGGCCTTTTCCACACCGTTTGGCTTACACCAGTTCGTCACACTTCCTTTTGGGCTGTTTGGGGCGCCCACTACGTTCCAGCGGTTTATGGATAGGGTCCTCCACCCCCACGCCACCTACACGGCCACATACTTGGACGACATCATTATTTATAGTAATGACTGGCCGCGGCACCTACAACACCTGAGGGCCATCCTTAGGTCGCTGAGGCAAGCGGGTCTCACAGCCAACCCGAAGAAGTGTGCGATTGGGTGGGTGGAAGTACGGTATCTGGGCTTCCACTTGGGCAATGGGCAGGTGTGTCCCCAAATCAATAAGACAGCAGCGATTGCAGCCTGCCCGAGGCCCAAGACCAAAAAGGGGGTGAGACAGTTCCTGGGGCTGGCTGGCTACTATCGTAGGTTTATACCTACTGTAATTATTCGGACATCACCAGCCCGCTGACTGATCTCACTAAAAAGGGGGCACCAGATCCAGTCCAGTGGATGGAGCAATGCCAACGGGCTTTTTCTGAGGTAAAGGCTGCACTGTGTGGGGGGGACCACTGTTACACTCCCCTGACTTTTCTCTCCCCTTTGTTTTGCAGGCGGATGCATTGGACAGAGGGCTGGGGGCTGTTCTGTCCCAGGAGGTGGAGGGGGAGGACCATCCAGTGCTGTACATCAGCCAGAAGCTGTCGGTGCGTGAGGGCTGGTACAGCACCATAGAAACGGAGTGCCTCGCCATCAAGTGGGCAGTCCTCGCCCTCTGCTACTACCTACTGGGACGCCCTTTCACCCTCTGTTCAGACCACGCACCCCTCCAGTGGCTCCACCGCATGAAGGATGCCAACGCGCAGATAGCCCACTGGTATCTGGCACTCCAGCCGTTTAAGTTCGAGGTGGTCCACAGACCGGGAGCGCAGATGGCCGTGGCGGATTTCCTCTCCTGTCAATGGGGGGAGTCAGCTGCAGGCTGAACGGCTCCCCAGCCTGAGTCAGGCGGTGGGGGTATGTGGCAGCGGGGGCGTGGTCAAGCGTCGGTCTGTGAATGGAGGGCAGAGTCAGGGAAGGTAAGTGGCAGAATCACTGCACCTGATGTGAATTAACCTGTGTTTGTGTCTCTTCACCAGTGACTGCACCCTATAAAAGGAGAGAAAGAGCAGAGAAAGGGAGCTCTCTCCCGACCAGAATGCATGTGTGTGCGTGTGAGAGAGTGAATGAGCTGAAAAGTCACATATACATCTTGGAATCTTCTGGATTCCAAGATGGTGGCGTGTACATGCAGCGGCTCCTCTCTGCCCCGACAGAATGGTGTTTTCATGTTTTTTTGTGTTTTAAAACAGTGTGTGTCTGTTCGTCTTTGTCACGTCCATCAGTCTTAAGGCGCACATACTCCCGTGAGTTTCATACTCCCGACATCCACAGAACTATATTCACGGATATAAATCCAGTGGACACAGAAGTGCTATGTGACTCCAGCCAGTAAACATCCAGCCAGAGCAGGTCATGATATATTTTTTACCATATTAACATGCCATTGTGCGTCATGCCTGATGTAAAGACTCTCGTCTCTGCGAGCCTACCACACAGATTTAATACTTGTCATTTTTAGGGCATACCTAACAACGTGTTTTCTTTCTCTCCCCCCCCCATCTGTCCCTCTGAGTTACATGTTGATCCTGGGATTGAGATGCTGGCCTCTTCTGCCCCTCGGACCTGCTTGATCCATCCTGGTGCCCTGTGTCTGGTCGGAGTTTTATCGCCCCACTCCTGTGAATGACGGCCCCATGAGGACAGTTGAGGGTTATACCTGTTAAAACTGTTAATATTATAGTCAGGCTGTCTGTTGTTGCCCAAATGAGGATGGGTTCCCTTTTGAGTCTGGTTCCTCTCGAGGTTTCTTCCTCATGTCGTCTGAGGGAGTTTTTCCTTGCCACCGTCGCCACAGGCTTGCTTATTGGGGATAGATTAGGGATAAAATTAGCTCATGTTTTAAGTCGTTCAAATTCTGTAAAGCTGCTTTGCGACAATGTTTATTGTTAAAAGCGCTGTACAAATAAACTTGATTTGATTTGACTCCGGTTTGCTCCGGAGGCCTGCTCAACCACCGACCCCCACTCCTGCATCCAGCCCACAGTGGACGTGCCACAGGCGGAACATGCAGAAGCAGAAGAGGGGCAAGCACGGAGGTATCCAGGCTAGGCTAGCGGCTAGCCCTCACTGGCCCGCTATCCCTACCATCACTCTGGCCAACGTACGCTCGCTGGACAACAAGCTGGATTATGTCCGCCTGCTCTGCTCATCTTCTAAGTCTGTGAGTGAGTGTTGTGTCCTCATGTTTGTGGAAACATGGCTTAACGGCAGCGTCCCGGACTGTGCCAGTCAGCTAGCCTGGCTAACATGCTACCAGTTAGACAGAGTGCTAGTCGAGGGGGGGAAGACTCACGGCAGAGGACTCAGTCTTTACATCAGTGATGCCTGGTGCGGCAATGCTGTTGTGGTCTGCAAACACTGCTCACCACTGGTGGAGTTTATAATTATTACGTGCTGGCCATTCTACCTGCCGAGGGAATTTACAGACATATTGCTGGTAGCAATATACATCCCTCCCAGCTCCAATAACAACAGGAGTGAAGCACTGAATGAACTCTATCAGCACATCACTGAGCAGCAGACAGCCCACCCAGATGCTTTCCTCATCCTGGCTGGGGATTTCAACCATGCAAACCCCAAGAGCGTGTTTCCAAAACTCTATGGACATATCAACTTTCCCACATGTGGAAACAATACTCTGGACATACGTTTACACCATGCATAAAGACACCTACAAAGCCCTACCCCTCCCCCACCTTGGGGCCTCAGATCACTCCACTGTTATGCTAATGCCAGCATATAGGCTGCTGGTTAAAGTCACCAAACCAGCTACAAAGCAGATACTTGTGTGGCCAGAGGGGTCCTCAGAGGCACTCCAAGACTGTTTTTCCACCACTGACTGGAGCATGTTCAGACAGCCGGCCACCTACAACACCACCACAGATCTCCAGGAGTACACAGAGACCGTCACTGCCTACATGAGGAAGTGCATGGACAACTTTACAGTCACCAGAACCATCTCCATTCAGGCCAATCAGAAGCCATGGCTGACAGGGGAAGTCCACAGCCTCCTGAGGGCTCAGAATGCCACCTTCAGAGCTGGGGACAAGGTGGGCCTGAGGACAGCTAGAGCCAACCTGTCATGAGGCATCAGGGTGGCCAAGAGACAGTATTCCAGGAACATTGCTGTCTACTTCAACGACAGCAGAGACACCAGGAACCTGTGGCGGGGGATTCAGACCATCACAGACTACAAGCCCTCACTGCAGACCTGTGATAACTCCACCTCTCTGCTGAATCAGTTGAATGACTTCTTCGCTCGCTTTGAGGCAGACAACAGCACCACGGCACAGAAGATCCCACCACCTCCCGGCGACCAGGTGTTGACACTGTCCCCAGACAGCTCTCAGGACGACAAATGCACAGAAAGCCCAGGGTCCTGGTAACATTCCTGGTCTTGTCCTGAGAGACTGTGCCAAGGAGCTCACAGATGTCTTTACAGACATCTTCAACATCTCGTTGAGCCAGGCTGTTGTCCCCATGTGCCTCAAAGCCACCACCATCATCCCGGTCCTGAAGAAGCCGTCTTCCTCCTGCTTCAATGACTAACGCCCTGTCGCACTCACTCCCATCCTCATGAAGTGCTTCGAGCGGCTAGTCATGCAGCATATCAAGTCTGCCCTCCCCCCCACCCTGGACCCTTTCCAGTTTTCATATCAGTCTAACCGTTCGACCGATGATACCATCTCCACTGCTCTCCACTCAGCCCTCATACACCTGGAGACAAAAGAATCATATGTCAGAATGCTGTTCATAGACTTTAGCTCAGCATTCAACACAATCATTCCTCAGCAGCTCATTCATAAACTGGACCAGCTGGGACTCAACACCTCCCTGTGCAACTGGCTGCTGGACTTCCTGATGGGAAGACCACAGGCTGTACGGGTCGGCAGCAACTCCTCCAGCACCAGCACATTGAACATGGGGGCCCCCCAAGGATGTGTGTTGAGCCCCCTCCTCTTCACTCTGCTGACCCACGACTGCACACCAACATCCAGCTCTAATCTCTTCATTAAGTTTGCGGATGACACGACTGTGGTGGGTCTCATCAACAATGGTGATGAGACAATCTACAGGAGTGAGGTGAGCCGCTTGGCCATGTGGTGCAAGGACAACAATCTCCGTCTGAATGTGAAGAAGACGAAGGAGATTGTTGTGGACTTCAGGAGAGCGCACGCCCAGCATGCTCCACTATCTATCGATGGTGCTGCAGTGGAGAAGGTGAGCAGCACCAAGTTTCTGGGTGTGCACATCTCTGAAGACCTGTCCTGGAGCAACAACACCACATCACTGGCCAAAAAAGCCCAACAGTGTCTGTACTACCTCCACAAACTGAGGAGAGCAAGAGTCCCAGCCCCCATCATGCACACATTCTACAGAGGCACCATCGAGAACATCCTGACCAGCTGCATCACCGTGTGGTACGGCGCCTGCACCGTGTCCTGCTGCAAGACTCTGCAGCACATCGTGAGAGCAACTGAGAGGATTATTGGTGTCTCTCTCCTTTCTCTTATGGATATCTATAACTCCCACCTCACCCGCAAAGCCATCAGGATTGCAAGTGACCCCACCCATCTTACAGCCTCTTCAGTCTGCTGATGTCGGGGAGGAGACTGCGGAGTCTCCGGGCCAAAACCAGCAGGCTCAAGGACAGTTTCTTTCACCAGGCAGTCAGGAGGCTCAACTCCCTCCCTGTTCTTCCCCTCCTCCCCCCTCTGCCCCCTGCCACAGATTCTGCCCGCACACACCCCTGCCCCCCTTCAGCATCTGACATGTCACCCTCACAGTCCCCCCCAACACACACTCACACATACTCAACGTTCATTAACACACTGAACTCAGGGACTGCACATTTCATTTAACCTCGCTCATTTGCACTATTCCGCACTACCTCATCTTAACAGCTATTAGTTTATTGTTTATACTGCTTATTTCATGTTTACCTGCTATACCTCAAGTGCCCTTGACTGTTTATTTGCTCCAATTTATGTGTGTGTGTGTGTGTGTGTGTGTGTGTATACACAACCCCGATTCCAAAAAAGTTGGGACAAAGTACAAATTGTAAATAAAAATGGAATGCAATAATTTACAAATCTCAAAAACTGATATTGTATTCACAATAGAACATAGACAACATATCAAATGTCGAAAGTGAGACATTTTGAAATTTCATGCCAAATATTGGCTCATTTGAAATTTCATGACAGCAACACATCTCAAAAAAGTTGGGACAGGGGCAATAAGAAGCTGGAAAAGTTAAAAGGTACAAAAAAGGAACAGCTGGAGGACCAAATTGCAACTCATTAGGTCAATTGGCAATAGGTCATTAACATGACTGGGTATAAAAAGAGCATCTTGGAGTGGCAGCGGCTCTCAGAAGTAAAGATGGGAAGAGGATCACCAATCCCCTTAATTCTGCGCTGACAAATAGTGGAGCAATATCAGAAAGGAGTTTGACAGTGTAAAATTGCAAAGAGTTTGAACATACGTATCATCATGTACAGTGCATAATACCATCAAAAGATTCAGAGAACCTGGAAGAATCTCTGTGCGTAAGGGTCAAGGCCAGAAAACCATACTGGGTGCCCGTGATCTTCAGGCCCTTAGACGGCACTGCATCACATACAGGCATGCTTCTGTATTGGAAATCACAAAATGGGCTCAGGAATATTTCCAGAGAACATTATCTGTGAACACAATTCACCGTGCCATCCGCCGTTGCCAGCTAAAACTCTATAGTTCAAAGAAGAAGCCGTATCTAAACATGATCCAGAAGCGCAGACGTCGTCTCTGGGCCAAGGCTCATTTAAAATGGACTGTGGCAAAGTGGAAAACTGTTCTGTGGTCAGACGAATCAAAATTTGAAGTTCTTTATGGAAATCAGGGACGCCGTGTCATTCGGACTAAAGAGGAGAAGGACGACCTAAGTTGTTATCAGCACTCAGTTCAGAAGCCTGCATCTCTGATGGTATGGGGTTGCATTAGTGCATGTGGCATGGGCAGCTTATACATCTGGAAAGACACCATCAATGCTGAAAGGTATATCCAGGTTCTAGAGCAACATATGCTCCCATCCAGATGACGTCTCTTTCAGGGAAGACCTTGCATTTTCCAACATGACAATGCCAAACCACATACTGCACCAATTACAGCATCAGGGCTGCGTAGAAGAAGGGTCCGGGTACTGAACTGGCCAGCCTGCAGTCCAGATCTTTCACTCATAGAAAACATTTGGCGCATCTGTGGCAACAGGGGCGTGGTCAAGCGCCGGTCTGTGACAGGAGGGCGGAGTCAGGGAAGGTAAGTGGCAGAATCACTACACCTGATGTGAATTAACCTGTGTTTGTGTGTGTCTTTCCAGTAACCGTGCCCTATATAAGGAGAGAGAGCAGAGGGGCTCTACCCCAAACCAGATGCCAGTTGTGTGTGTGTCTGTGTGAAGTCACTAATGTTTCACTGAAAAGTGTGGCAATAAAAGTCGTATTTTGCAAACCTGATCTCTGTCCTGCCATCCTCTGTGCTCCACCCTTCGATAGAACTGTTACAGTGGTGCCGAAACCCGGGACTGGAGCACAGCAGCCTAACAGCCCCATGGAGTCCTCCCCGTTCGCGGAACTGGTCCACGCCCTCACCACAGCCCAGCAAAGCCAGCACCAGGCGATACTCACCCTCCGAAAGGAGCAAGAACAGTGGTTCGAGGCCCTGGTGTTGGCCCAACAATAAGATCGACAGGCGTTCCGGCACCTCCTCGCGTCGGCGGGGTCCACCAACGCTCCCACCGCGGGCCCTTCCCCCCTCACCCTAACAAAGATGGGCCCACAGGACGACCCCGAGGCATTCATCACGTTCTTCGAGCAAGTCGCAGAGACCTTGGGGTGGCCGATGGAGCAGCGCGTGGCACGCCTCCTCCCCCTGCTAACGGGAGAGGCACAGCTGGCCGCGCTACAGCTCCCCACTGACCGCCGGCTGGCCTACGCAGACCTTCGCCGGGCCATCCTCCAGCGTGTGGGGCGCACCCCTGAACAGCAACGTCAGCGCTTCCACGCTTTGCGCTTGGAGGAAGTCAGCCGGCCGTTTGCATTTGGCCAGCAACTCCGGGACGCCTGCTGGTGGTGGTTGAGGGCCGGCAACCGTGACGCCCAGGGGATCATCGACTAGGTGGTGCTGGAACAATTCATCGCACGCTTGCCAGCAGGAACCGCAAAGTGGGTCCAGCGCCACCGCCCGGCATCGCTGGATCAGGCAGTCAAGCTGGCGGAGGACCATATGGCGGCTGTTCCGGTGGCAGGACAGCAGACAGCCTCTTCTCTCCTCTCCTCTTCTCTCTCTCCCTGTCCTCCTGTGTCTCGTCCTCGCCCCATTCCCCCACCGCGGAGGCGGGGGCTGGCGCCACCGGTGCCGGCCCGCTGCACCCGCGGTGCCCTCCCATTTCTCACTTCTGTGTCTGTGTCTCTCCACCCCCCCCAGGTGAGTGAGCCCCAGAACACCAGTGCGGAGAAGAAGCCCGGGCCGGTTTGCTGACGCTGCGGGGAGCCGGGCCACCTCCAACAACAGTGCACAGTCATGGAGGTGGGCGTGGTGGTTCGGATCCCCGATGCGCCAGGAGTCGCCCTTGATCGGGCCGGAGCGTATCGCATACCGGTGAGTATTCAAGGGGATACATATCAGGCGTTGGTGGATTCTGATTGTAATCAGACCTCAATTCACCAAAGCCTGGTGCAAAACGAGGCACTGGGGGGAGCACAGGGGGTGAAGGTGTTGTGTGTGCACGGGGATGTTCGCAGCTACCCTTAGGTGTTGGTCCACATTTTTTTCCGAGGGGAAAAAGTTAGAGTGAAGGGGTCGGTTAATCCTCGCCTTACCCACTCTTTAATTTTGGGGACGGATTGGCCGGGATTTCGGGATTTAATGACACACTTAGTAGAGAGTGGGTCCTGCCATTTAACAGGGGGAGGTCCCGGTGTCGCTTTGGCAGGAGCAGCTGTCACAGAGCCGTCTACGTCATCTCCGCGTCAGAGTGAGGAGCCGCCGGCCCCTCCTCTTTCTGTTGGGGAAGCCCTCGCAGATTTCCCATTAGAACAGTCGTGAGACGAGACTCTGTGGCATGCGTTTGACCAAGTGAGAGTAATCGATGGTCAAACGCTCCAGCCGAATGCCACCCCGTCCTTCCCCTACTTCGCGATTATGAAGGATAGGTTATACCGAGTGACGCAGGACACTCAAACTAAAGAGTGAGTCACACAGCTTTTAATTCTGAAGAGCCGCCGGGAATCGGTATTCCAGGCTGCTCACTTTAATCCCATGGCTGGACACCTAGGGCAGGATAAGACACTAGCCCGAATAATGGCCCAATTCTATTGGCCGGGGATTCGCGGCAATGTCCGTAGGTGGTGTACGGCGTGCCGCGAATGCCAGTTAGTAAATCCAGTGGCCATTCCAAAAGCGCCTTTGCGCCCTCTACAGTTAATCGAGACCCCGTTCGAAAGAATTGGGATGAATCTCTTCGGGCCATTAGATCAGTCAACACAAGGGTACCGCTTTATATTAGTTCTGTGGACTATGCAACCCGATACCCGGAAGCCGTGCCTCTGCGCAATATCTCAGCACGCAGTATTGTGGAGGCACTCTTCTGCGTTATCTCCCGCGTTGGAATCCCGAAAGAGATTCTGACTGATCAAGGCACCTCGTTTATGTCACGAACACTGAACGAACTGTATGGGTTATTGGGTATTAAGCCAATCCGCACCAGCGTGTATCACCCACAAACGGACGGTTTAGTTGAACGGTTCAACCGCACCCTCAAGAATATCATTAAAAAATTTGTAAGTGAGGACGCACGTAATTGGGATAAGTGGCTCAAGACCTTGCTGTTTTCAGTGCAAGAGGTCCCCCAAGCCTCCACAGGGTTCTCCCCGTTCAAATTATTATATGGGCATAAGCCGCGCGGCATTCTAGATGTGCTGCGGGAAAATTGGGAGGAGGGACCTTCACAAAGCAAAAACAAAATTCAATACGTTATGGACCTGCGCACAAAACTCCACACCCTCACCCACCTAACCCAGGAGAATTTGCGGCAGGCCCAAGAACAGCAAACCCGCCTGTACAACAAGGGTACGCGCCTTAGAGAGCTCGCACCGGGAGATAAAGTACTCATACTGTTGCCCACATCGAGCTCCAAATTGGTCGCCAAGTGGCAAGGACTCTTTGAGGTCACTCGGCGAGTCGGGGACGTCGACTATGAGGTGAGGCAAACGGACAGAGGTGGGGCGCTACAGATTTACCACCTCAATCTGCTTAAACTCTGGAATGAGGAGGTCCCCGTGGCATTGGTGTCGGTGGTTCCAGAGAAGGCGGAGCTGGGGCCGGAAGTTCAAAAAGGGGCATTACCATCACATACCCCTCCGGTCCCCTGTGGAGACCACCTCTCCCCGACCCAACTCGCGGAGGTCGCCCAGTTGCAGACCGAGTTTTCGGATGTGTTCTTGCCCCTGCCCGGTCGTACTAACCTCATAGAGCACCACATAGAGATGCCCCTGGGGGTGGTAGTGCGTAGCCGCCCTTACAGGCTACCTGAACACAAGAAAAAAGTGGTTAGGGAAGAACTCGAGGCCAAGCTTGAAATGGGCGTCGCCGAGGAGTCCCACAGTGACTGGAGCAGCCCGGTGGTCTTGGTACCCAAGGCCAACGAGTCGGTCCAGTTCTGTGTGGACTATAGAAAAGTCAACGCGGTGTCTAAATTTGACGCATACCCAATGCCTCGTATTGATGAGTTGCTCGATCGACTAGGCACTGCTCGCTTTTATTCAACACTGGATTTAACGAAGGGATACTGGCAGATCCCCTTGACTCCACTATCCCGAGAAAAAACGGCCTTTTCCACACCGTTCAGTTTACACCAATTCGTCATACTTCCATTCGGGCTGTTTGGGGCACCTGCTACATTTCAGCGGCTGATGGACAGGGTCCTCCGCCCCCACGCCACCTATGCGGCTGCCTACCTCGATGACATTACCATCTATAGTAATGACTGGCCGAGGCATCTCGAACATCTGAGGGCCGTCCTTAGGTCGCTGAGGCGAGCGGGTCTCACAGCGAACCTGAAGAAGTGTGCGATTGGGCGGGTGGAAGTACGGTATCTGGGCTTCCACTTGGGCAACGGGCAGGTGCGTCCCCAAATTAACAAGACCGCAGCAATTGCGGCCTGCCCGAGGCCCAAGACCAAAAAGGGGGTGAGACAGTTCCTGGGGTTGGCTGACTATTATCGGAGGTTTATACCTAATTTTTCGGATGTCACCAGCCCGCTGACTGATCTCACTAAAATGGGGGCACCAGATCCGGTCCAGTGGACGGAGCAATGCCAGCGGGCTTTTTCTGAGGTAAAGGCCGCACTGTGTGGGGGGCCACTTTTACACTCCCCTGACTTTTCTCTCCCCTTTATATTACAGACCGATGCATCGGAAAAAGGGCTGGGGGCAGTTTTGTCCCAGGAGGTGGAGGGGGAGGACCGCCCTGTCCTTTACATCAGCAGGAAGCTGTTGGTGTGTGAGGGGCGCTACAGCACCATAGAAAAAGAATGTCTAGCAATCAAGTGGGCGGTCCTTGCCCTCTGTTACTACCTGCTGGGGCGCCCTATCACCCTCTGTTCGGACCACGCGCCCCTCCAGTGGCTCCACCGCATGAAGGATGCCAACGCGTGGATCACCCATTGGTATCTGGCACTCCAACCCTTTAATTTCAAGGTGGTCCACAGGCCGGGGGCGCAGATGGTCGTGGCGGACTTCCTCTCCCATCAGGGGGGGGGGGGGGGGGGGGGAGTCGGCTGCAGGCTGGACGGCCGCCCGGCCTGAGTCGGGCGGTGGGGGTATGTGGCAGCGGGGGTGTGGTCAAGCGCCGGTCTGTGACAGGAGGGCGGAGTCAGGGAAGGTAAGTGGCAGAATCACTACATCTGATGTCAATTGACCTGTGTTTGTGTGTGTCTTCCCAGTGACCGCGCCCTATATGCATCAATTACAGCATCATGGCTGCATAGAAGAAGGGTCCGGGTACTGAACTGGCCAGCCTGCAGTCCAGATCTTTCACCCATAGAAAACATTTGATGCATCATAAAATGGAAGATACGACAAAAAAGACCTAAGACAGTTGAGCAACTAGAATCCTACATTAGACAAGAATGGGTTAACATTCCTATCCCTAAACTTGAGCAACTTGTCCCCTCAGTCCCCAGACGTTTACAGACTGTTGTAAAGAGAAAAGGGGATGTCTCTCAGTGGTAAACATGGCCTTGTCCCAACTTTTTTGAGATGTGTTGTTGTCATGAAATTTAAAATCAACTAATTTTTCTCTTTAAATGATACATTTTCTCAGTTTAAACATTTGATATGTCATCTATATTCTATTCTGAATAAAATATGGAATTTTGAAACTTCCACATCATTGCATTCCGTTTTTATTTACAATTTGTACTTTGTCCCAACTTTTTTGGAATCGGGGTTGTATATATATGCATACATATGTGTGTGTGTGTGTGTGTGTGTGTATGAGTGTTTAGTCTATGTCTAGTTCTTATCTAGGGTGTTTATACTGTTTATATTGTTTATTTCAATTATTCTATTTTTATTTATTGCATTGCCTGTTTGCACCGTGGGTCAGAGAGGACTGAAATTTCACCTGTGCTGTATGTCAAGCATGTATAGCATATTTGACAATAAAGTTGACTTGACTTGAAAAAAAAGTTTCTGAGAACTCAGTTCTGGCTTGCTGTGCTTCTGTGCTCCACCCACCTGCTCTGGTTCTACAACTTCATGTTAAAACTATAATGAATTTCCTGGTTATACAATTATGCTTTGTGACTATATAGGACACAGTTTTAGAAGCAAGTTATTTATAATCATGCTATCTGTTATCACCCAAATGAGAATCGGTTCCCTTTTGAGTCTGGTTCCTCTCAATGTTTCTTCCTCATGTTATCTGAGGGAGTTTTTCCTAGTCACCGCCGCCTTAGGCTTGCTCATCAGGGATAAATCAATTTCGTCTCGTCTCGTCTCGTCTTCTTCCGCTTATCCAGGACCGGGTCGCGGAGGCAGCAGTCTAAGCATGGAAGCCCAAACTTCCCTTTCCCCAGACACCTTGGCCAGCTCCTCGGGAAGAACACCGAGGCGTTCCCAGGCCAGCCGAGAGACATAGTCCCTCCAGCGTGTCCTGGGTCTTCCCCGGGGCCTCCTCCCGGGGGGACATGCCTGGAACACCTCCCCAGGGAGGCGTCCAGGAGGCATCCGAAAAAGATGCCCGAGCCACCTCAGCTGGTTCCTCTCGATGTGGAGGAGCAGCGGCTCTACTCCGAGCTCCTCCCGAGTGACTGTGCTTCTCACCCTATCTCTAAGGGAGCGCCCAACCACCCTGCGAAGGAAACTCATTTCGGCCACTTGTATCCGCGATCTTGTTCTTTCTGTCATTACCCAAAGCTCATGACCATAGGTGAGAGTCGGAACGTAGATCGACCGGTAAATTGAGAGCTTCGCCTTTTGGCTCAGCTCCCTCTTCACCACGACGGACCGGTAAAGCGACCGCATCACTGCGGAGGCTGCACCGATCCGCCTGTCAATCTCACGCTCCATCCTTCCCTCACTCGTGAACAAGATCCCGAGATACTTAAACTCCTCCACTTGAGGCAGGACTTCTCCACCAACCTGGAGAGGGCAAGCCACCCTTTTCCGGTCGAGAACCATGGCCTCGGACTTGGAGGTGCTGATTCTCATCCCAGCCGCTTCACACTCGACTGCAAACTGCCCCAGTGCATGCTGAAGGTCCTGGTTTGAAGAAGCCAACAGGACAACATCATCTGCAAAAAGCAGAGATGAAATCCTGTGGTTCCCAAACAGGATTCCTTCCGGCCCCTGGCTGCGCCTAGAAATTCTGTCCATAAAAATTATGAACAGAACCGGTGACAAAGGGCAGCCCTGACGGAGTCCAACATGCACTGGGAACAGGTCTGACTTACTGCCGGCAATGCGAACCAGACTCCTGCTCCGTTCATACAGGGACCGGACAGCCCTTAGCAAAGAGCCCCGAACCCCATACTCCCGAAGCACCCCCCACAGAATACCACGGGGGACACAGTCGAATGCCTTCTCCAGATCCACAAAGCACATGTGGACTGGTTGGGCAAACTCCCATGAACCCTCGAGCACCCTATGAAGGGTATAGAGCTGGTCCAGTGTTCCGCGACCAGGACGAAAACCGCATTGTTCCTCCTGGATCCGAGGTTCGACTATTGGTCGAATTCTCCTCTCCAGTACCCTGGAGTAAACTTTCCCTGGGAGGCTGAGAAGTGTGATTCCCCTATAATTGGAGCACACTCTCCGGTCCCCTTTCTTAAAAAGAGGGACCACCACCCCAGTCTGCCACTCCAGAGGCACTGTCCCCGACCGCCACGCGATGTTGCAGAGGCGTGTCAACCAAGACAGCCCCACAACATCCAGAGACTTGAGATACTCAGGGCGGATCTCATCCACCCCCGGTGCCTTGCCACCGAGGAGCTTGCAAACCACCTCAGTGACTTCGGCTTGGGTAATGGACGAGTCCATCTCTGAGTCATCAGCCTCAGTCTCCTCAGTGGAAGACATGACGGTGGGATTGAGGAGATCCTCAAAGTATTCCTTCCACCGCCCGACAATGTCCCCAGTCGAGGTCAACAGCTCCCCACCCGCACTGTAAACAGTGTTGGCAGAGTACTGCTTCCCCCTCCTGAGGCGCCGGACGGTTTGCCAGAATTTCTTCGAGGCCGACCGATAGTCCTTCTCCATGGCCTCCCCGAACTCCTCCCAGTTCCGAGTTTTTGCCTCCGCAACTGCCCGAGCTGCAGCACGCCTGGCCTGCCGATACCCGTCGGCTGCCTCAGGAGTCCCGGAGGTCAACATGGCCCGATAGGACTCCTTCTTCAGCTTGACGGCATCCCTTACTTCCGGTGTCCACCACCGGGTTCGGGGATTGCCGCCACGACAGGCACCGGAGACCTTGCGGCCACAGCTCCGAACAGCTGCGTCCACAATGGAGGTAGAGAACATGGTCCACTCAGACTCAATGTCCCCCGCCTCCCTCGGAAGCTGGGAAAAGCTCTCCCGGAGGTGGGAGTTAAAGACCTCCCCAACAGAGTGCTCGGCCAGACGTTCCCAGCAGACCCTCACCATACGTTTGGGCCTGCCAGGTCTGTCCAGCTTCCTCCTCCGCCAGCGGATCCAACTCACCACCAGGTGGTGATCAGTTGACAACTCAGCCCCTCTCTTCACCCGAGTGTCCAAGACATAGGGTCGGAGATCAGATGACACGACTACAAAGTCGATCATCGACCTCCGACCTAAGGTGTCCTGGTGCCACGTGCACTTATGGACACCCCTATGCTCGAACATGGTGTTCGTTATGGACAAACTGTGACTAGCACAGAAGTCCAATAACAAAACACCACTCGGGTTCAGATCGGGGAGGCCGTTCCTCCCAACCACGCCCCTCCAGGTGTCACTGTCATCGCCCACATGAGCATTGAAGTCCCCCAGTAGCACAATGGAGTCCCCAGTCTGAGCACCCCTCAGTACCTCTCCCAGGGACTCCAAGAAGGCCGGATACTCTATACTGCTATTTGGCCCGTAGGCACAAACAACAGCAAGAGCCCTCTCCCCAATCCGAAGGCGCAGAGAGGCGACCCTCTCGTTCACTGGGGTAAACTCCAACACATGGCGGCTGAGCTGGGGAGCTATAAGGAAGCCCACACCAGCCCGCCGCCGCTCACCACGGGCGACTCCAGAGAAGTGGAAAGTCCAGCCCCTCTCGAGGAGCTGGGTTCCAGAGCCCAAGCTGTGCGTGGAGGTGAGCCCGACTATCTCTAGCCGGTACCTCTCAACCTCCCGCACAAGCTCAGGCTCCTTCCCCCCCAGCGAAGTGACATTCCATGTCCCAACAGCCAGCCGCTGTGTCCGGGGATCAGGTCGTCGAGGCCCCTGCCTTCGACTGCCACCCAATCCACACTGCACCAAACCCCTACTGCTACCTCTGTGGGTGGTGAACCCACAGGAGGATAAATCAATTTATTAGGTTTAAAGTAAAGACTTTAAACATATGAAGTAATTTTATACCTGATAAATCAATTTATTAGGTATAAAATTACTTCATATGTTTAAAGTCTTTACTTTTTCATAAAGTTGCTTTGCAACAATGTCTACTGTTAAAAGCGCTATACAAATAAATTGACTTGATTTGACCTGCATATATAGGAATGCATGAGAGTTGGCCACCACCAATGTTCCTTTCAGAGATGAGAGAGGTGAGTGAAATATCACTGTGGGTGTGGTACGTGACCTCCCTGTCTCTCTCTTCCTATGCTGGGACTGGCCTGGATTCCCAAAGGAGCTGCCTACTTCCAGTACGATGAGGAAACAATGGGTGCCCCAGAGACCAGCAAACTGCCCCACACCACCCCAAGACATGTGCCTGGCTGGAGGACACAAGGAAGCTGAGGAGTTTGTTACTGAGTGTGAGTCACAAACCTCCTCTAACCCACTCTCTCATGTATTTCAGCAGGTGACACATGAAGGGAACTTTGGACAGGCGCAGAAACAGGATGAATATCTGAAGAACTATTGGGGGCAGGTGTGCTTCACCAAGGAAGAGGACCAACTGACAGGGCAGCTGCTCCCCAAAACCTACTTCTTGGTTTGCCAGGGCCTCCTGTTCCACCACACTGAGCACCATGGCCAGGACATAGACCTGCTAGTGGTCCCTTGTGCCAAGGTGGATATTGTAATGCACTTTGCCCACTTTCACCCCTTGGGCGGCTCCCCTTTTCAAGCCAGAGTATGCTGGAAAAAAAATCAGTGACCACTTCCTCTGGCCGGGGATGAACACAGAGATCAAGAATTTCTGCCAGCACTGCCCCCAATGCCAGCACACCACCCCAAACACCTGCTTCTCTCTGCTGGTGCCTCTCCCAATCATTGGTGTTCCCTTTGAGAGAGTGGGCATGGATATGGTGGGTCTCCTTCCAAAACCTGCCCAGGGCCATGAATACATCCTTGTCATCATGGACTACACCACTCAATAACCTGAGGTAGTGCCCCTATAGAAGGCCACCTCCAAGAACATTGCCAGGGAGCTAGTTCTGCTGTTTTGATGAGTGGGGCTCCCCAAGGATATCTTCACAGACCAAGGTGCATCCTTTGTCTCAAAACTAAGGCTGGATATGTGTCAGTTGTTGCAGGTCTGGCAGACTCATAGGTTGGTATACCACCCACAGACTGATGGGCTGTTTGAGAGGTTCAGCCAGACCCTGATGCAAATGCTGTCACAAGTAGTGAACAAAGATGGCCTAAACTTGGACCTTGTTCTCCACTACATCCTGTTTGCTGTCAGGCAAACACCCCAGGTGTCAATGGGATTTACATCGTTTGAACTGCTGTTTGGGAGATGGTCCCGGGGCCTCCTGGATGTGGCTAAGGAGGCCTGGGAGGAACAGCCCTCACCCTACAGGACAACAATCGAACATGTCAAGGAGATGCAGGAGCTATTTTAAACAAGGTGGCCCCAATTGTGCACCAGCACATGCTCAACACCCAAGCCGCACAGAGACACTACTACAACTGTACCACACAGCCTTGGGAGTTCCAGCCCAGGGACCAAGTCCTACTACTCATTCCCACCACCAACTGTAAGTTCCTTGCAGGGTGGCAGGATCCCTTCACAGTGGCTGAGTGTGTCAGGCCAGTGAACTACTGCCTGCAATAGCAAAGTAAGTGAAAAGACACAACTATACCACATGAACCTTTTGAAACACTCAGTTGAGCCCCTTCTACTGTTCTCAGCCTATGTTCTTGTGTCCCCAGAACCTCCATGGCATGCACTGGTCCAACTGGGAGGACAACTCAACGTCAGGAACTGGGGGAGCTGTTGCACCATGACGCCGATGTGTTCTCAGCAGAACCAGGTCAGACCCACCTGATCCAACATGGCATCAAAACCCCCCTGGGGTTGTGATTCACAAATGCCCCATCATGTCCCAGAGGCCCACCATCATGTGATTGAGGAGGAAGTGGCACGAATGCTGCAGGAAGGGATCATCATGGTGTTTGCCAGCCCCTTGTCTAGTCCCATAGTAGCTGTGCCCAAGCTTGACAGAAGTCTGAGGCTCTGCAACAACTTCAGGAAGTTCAAAGCATTCTCAGACTTCGACAGCTACCCCCTGCCTAGAGTGGATGATCTGAATGACAGGCTCAGGAAGGCCTGGTTCAGCTCCACCTTGGACCTCAATAAAGGCTACTGGCAAGTGGCACTGACACCCCAGGACCCTCCAAAACCTGTCTTCACTACTGGATCAGGCCACTGGTAGTACAGGGTCCTCCCTTTTGGCCTCCATGGGATGCAAGCAACCTTTCAAAGACTCATGGACATTGTCCTGTGCCCCTACCACGGGTGATTGCTCTAAGACAACGAGGGAGGCTCAGCCTCCTCTAAAAATGATGAACATCGTGTAGGATGAATTGCACTAGGCTTATGTTATAGCCAACCTTATAACATTGCTATTTCAGATCCAGAATGATAGAAATATGTGCTCAACCCAACTACAGTGTGAAATCATTCCGTTATAACTTTCCCCAGTTCGCCTAATGTGTGCGTGAGTTTTTCCCCCTCGTGACAACGCGATGCAGCCCAGCCTCAGTGGACTTCAATGGCATTTGGGAGCTATGCGCTTTTCAATATCAAAATGCAAGATGATTATTGGACAAATACTGCGAAAACGCCCGCCCCATGGACTCCCAGCCTCAGTGGACTTCAATGGTATTTGGGAGCTATGTGCTTTTCAATATCAAAATGCAAGACGGTTATTGGACAAATACTGCGAAAACACCCGCCCCATGGACTCCCAGCCTCAGTGGACTTCAATGGCATTTGGGAGCTATGCGCTTTTCAATATCAAAATGCAAGACGGTTATTGGACAAATACTGCGAAAACGCCTGCCCCATGGACTCCCAGCCTCACAGTGGGAGGGACATGGCAAAGCTTTCCACGAGGAGACTGGTGATTGATGAAAGCGGCCGGATATTTTCTTTGATTGACAGCTCGTTTCAAATATAGACAGGCAGCGGTGAATCTCAGTTCAGTCCCATGCGGATTCACAAGTGCTGTGGTGTATTGTAAGAGATCGGCTTACATTTCAATTTCATTCATTACATACGGTTTCTACCAGCATTTTTAGTTTGTATATATTTTCATTGTAAATAAAGTGTAAATATAGTGTTGTCAAGTTTGCTATCTTAGTTCCAGAAATTTTGTTTATTTGAGTGACTGAACTTGAACTTGAGGGGGCTAGTCAGCTAGCAAGAAAGCTGCGCACGGATGCCAAGCATTGTTGATTTAATTTTGGCGAAGCCACTTGCCAGTCTTCCTTTCGAGGAAAAAATTAAAATTAAAGAGCAGGGCAGACCAACGCCTCAAATTGACTTGGTGAAAAAGGTAGGGAATAATACTCGTTCCTTTCAGCTCTCCTGGTACGAGAAAGTGAATTGGCTAACAGCAAGTGACCCACATCAACAACAGTAAATAGGCTACTTTAGTAATATGTTATGGATGGACCAAAAATATAGAATCTATTTAAAATGTTTATGCTGAGTATATTATATTGGAATATATATTTTTCTGGATATGAATTAAACACAGCTACAATTTGGAAAACATTTTTAAACAAAAACACAGCCAAAACATTTCACACTACAGACCTGGATTAAAAGTGAAGGGTTATCAAAATTGTCAATAAAACATTTCTCAGTCAAAATAAGTAAAATATAGGGAAAGTGTCATTGAATGAAATGTGTGGCACCCAGCTCTATATTTGGCTCCCCAAGGTCAGCGCTTGTGCCGATTCCAGAACACTCTGCTGTTACTGCTGAGGTTCCTGACAAAGAGCTGCTTTCAATAATGATCAATTTTTAAACAACATGCCACAATTTTAAAATATAAAATGTTAAAATATACCCCCCCAATACCACCATCATGTATATTGGACAGTAGACTAATGGGCCAAAAGAACCTGTTCTTTCACAGTTTGTGACCCTGCCAACAATCAGCCAGATCAGAGGCAAGAGTATGGGCAAAATTTATGTTTTTTTCTTTTTTCTTTTAAAATCTGGAAATATCGTAACCGACCAGCCTCCCCTGTTTGAAAGACTACCAGCCGCCACTGGCCCCTACCATGAGTTCACCACTGCATACCTGGATGACATCATCATCCATTTGTCCACCTGGGTCAATTGCTGGCTACACGTAAAATCCATCCTAGGGGAGCTGAGGAAGGCTGGGCTCACCACCAACCCCCAGAAGTACTACCTGGGGCTGACTGAAGCACAGTACCTGGGCTACTGCATTAGCTGTGGGCTGCTAAAGCTGCAGGAGAAGAAGATTGAGACAGTGCAGAAGTACCCCCGGCCCACCACCAAGCAGCAGGTATGTGCTTTCTTGGGGCTGGCTGGGTATTACCACAGATTCGTGCCTAACTTCTCTCTAACCTCTCCCCTCTCAGACCTCTCCAGGAAAGGTGAGCCTGACAAAGTACGATGGATCAGCAAGTCAGAGCAGGCATTTCAGGCCCCAAAGAAGGCCCTCACCACCGCCCCATCCTCCAAAATCTGGACTTCGACCTCTCCTTTGTCATCTAAACAGACACTCCAGAGACAGGCCTGGGTGCCCTGCTCTCACAGGTTGTAGAGGGTGAAGAGCATCCTGTGCTGTATATCAGCTGAAAAACTGCTACCAGCAGAGAAGAACTACGCAACTGTGGAAAGAGAAGCCCTGGCCATCAAGTGGGCAGTAACCCAGCTCAGGTATTACCCAAGTGGTCATCATTTTACCCTTGTCACCAACCATGCCCCACTCTGGTGCATGGCAGCCACCAAAGATACCAATACTCATGTTACTTGCTGGCTCTTGTCTCTGTAGGACTTCTCTTTTCAGGTCCACCACAGATCCGGGACCCAGCATGGGAATGCCAATTTGCCTCTCCAGAAGCTACAACCTCTGGGCCAAGCCTTGGAGGATGGTAGGCTCAGAGCTAAGAGGGGAGGGTGTGATGGTGGCTGGAGAAAACTGCTGCAAAAGCAGCACATTGCTCTTCACTGTACCTCTCCTGTGGTGCTGAAAAGAAGACAGTGCAACACTGTTTTGGATAGCTGAAAGCAGCTTGGCTATGGGGCAAGGCTCACTGATCACACATGGCTGGAGTGGTATAATTGGCATCTTAATCAACCCTCCTCAAGCAGCCAGGGGAGTATAAAGAGGCACCACTCATTTCAGAGGTTAGTGATGCTCACTCTCTGGACAGTACCTTTCTATCTATCTATCTATCTATCTATCTATCTATCTATCTATCTATCTATCTATCTATCTAGGACACCTCGCTGATGCTGAGGACAATGCAGAAGAAAGCGGAGAGCCACTCATTTTCCACCAGCGGATGCGGCCACCTTTACTGCCTCTGGAAATTCACCAAGAGATCCAGATGCAGCCAGCCCCCACCTGCAACCTTGCCACTGGCCAGCTCTGGCCCTCTGGTACCTGCACTGATCTCATGCTTCGCTTTCCTTGCACTTCCCCAATCAGTTTTCATTCAAAAGCTCAAGTTTTTACATCTTTGGGTTGTGTGTCCATGTTATCCCCTGCTGCTGCAGTGAGTGCCACAGAATATATTTTTCCCCTGCAAGTTCCTGGCAAATTTCCAACTGTTTCAGACATTTTTATGGCTGTGGATGTGCTTTAACAGTATTTTTAACTGACTTGTGGGTCAACAAGCATCTATGTTAAAAGCTCTTTGGTTTTCACCATGGTGAGAAATGACAAATGGATTTTCCATGCAGCTCATATTTATACTTCAGGGAAGCAGGAATCAATCAATAGAAATGACGGAAAAAACCACAAATGTTTTAAAAGGATCACTATGACAGGGATTAAGGAATTTTCCTCTGCACAATAAAAGATATCATGCTTGCTAGAGTTCTAGGATGACCTCAGACACTTGGACAGACTTCTGGGTCACTTCCTGGATGGTCATTATATAACGAGCTCATGGTCATACAATTAATGTGAAGTCCACTATCCATAGCTGCTTATCCTATACAGGGTCGCAGGCAAGCTGGAGCCTATCCCAGCTGACTATGGGCAAGAGGCAGGGTACACCCTGGACAAGTCACCAGGTCATCACAGGGCTAACACATAGAAACAACCATTCACACCTATGGTCAATTTAGAGCCAACAATTAGCCTAACCTCCATGTTTTTGGGGGAAACAGGACCACCCAGAGGAAACCCACACAGACATGGGGAGAACATGCAAACGCCATGCAAAAAGGCTATTGTCAGCCGCTGGGCTCAAACCCAGGACCTTCTTGCTGTGAGGAGACAGTGCTAACCACTACACTACCATGCTGCCTTAATGTGAAGTCTTGCTGATATATTGAGTAAGACTTCAATGTGTATGATCCTCCCCTAGTTTCTTGGTTTTGTGTTTTGGATTACCCTTTTGTCTTTATTGCTTTATTGTTTGAATATTGAGTTTTTCAGGTGTTTCATAATGCACCAAATGTTATCTATCAGAGACAGGTCTGGACTGCAGGCAGGCCAGTTTAGCAACCAGACTCTTTTACTACAGAGATATGCAGTTGTAATACATGCAGAATGTGGTTTGGCATTGTCTTGCTGGCATTGTTCCAACTTTTTTTGAGATGTGTTGCTGACATTAAATTCAAAATGAGCATATATTATTCAAACAAAATTAAAATTTCTCAATTTCAACATCTGATATGCTATCTTTGTCCTATTTGTAATAAAATATGGGTTTCCATGATTTGCAAATCAACACATTCTGTTTTAATTTACAGTTTTCACAGTGAACCAACCTTTTTTGAAATGGAGTTTTACAAGCCTGCGACCCTGTAGAACAGGATAAAGCAGCTAGAGATAATGAGATGAGATGAGTTTTACAAGCCTGAATCAAAAAAAGTTAGGGCGATAGGTTCAAATTGAAATTAAAACTGAAAACGATTTATAAATAATCTTTGTCCTGTATTGGACTCAAAACAACATAGCAGCACATTATTTGATGTTTTACCTCATGAATTTTATTGTGTTTAAAAAACAAAACAAAATCGCAAAAAAAAAACTACACTTCAATCAATATTGATTCTTGTAACACGTTTTAAAAAAGGTTGGACCATTAAAGCATTTGCCACTTTGTAATGTGTGCAGCAGTACAGGATTGTCATTGTCATATTTTTTCCAATTCAAAATTTGCCAATTCACACACATTCTCTATTGGGGACAGAGGGGACATCCCCCCCCTTTTTTTTTTTTTTTTGCTGCCATGCCTTTATAAATGTGTGCAAAATGTGGATTTGCATTGTCTTGTTGAAATATCTCTGGAAAAGATGTCCTCTTGAAAGCAACATAAGTTGCTCCAAAATCTCAATGGATTTTTCTGCCTTAATCCTGCCACCACAGAAATGCAAGTTACCTTTCCCAAGGGCACTGATACAACCCCATAGCATGACAGACCCTGGCTTTAAGATTTGCTCCTGCTAACATTCTGGATGGTAATTTTTTCTTTGGTCATGGCATCTATTTCTTCCAAAAAAGACATGGAATTCTGATTCCTTTAAGCACAATACACATTTCCACTGTGTGATGGTCCATCTCAGGTGCCTCCAGGCCCAGAGAAGTCAACAGTGCTTCTAGAAACAGTTAAAATTAGGCTCTCTTTTTGCACAGTGAAGTTTTAACTGGCATTTGTGGCTGTAACTCCATATTGTAGTGCTTGACAAAGTTTTGCCAAAGTAATCTCAAGCCCATGTGGTTATATGAGCTATAGATGAATGACAGTTCTTCATGCAGTGCTGTCTGAGGGATCAGAGATCACAGGTGTTCAGCTTAGGCTTGCACCTTGCCCTTCACGCACTAAAATTCCTCCATATTCCTTGAATCGTTTAATGATATTATGCATTGTAGAGGGTGAAATATCGAAATCCCTTTATATCTTACTTTGAGGAACATTGTTTTAATACATTTCAATATTTTTTCATGCTTTTATTGACAAACTTGAGATCCTCTGCCTAGTTTTGCTCTCCAAAGACCAGGTTTTTCATGAATACTGATTTTGTACTAAATCATAATTACAATCACGTGCTGACATCATCTGTTTCAAATCCCATTATTATTTAATTGTTTTTCTCGTTACTAGCCCAAAATTTTCCCATCCCAACTTTTTTTTGGAATGTGTTACAAACCTGAAACACAGGAATGGATGTATATTAACTAATTAAATGAAGTTTAGATTAGATTAGATTAGATAAAACTTTATTGATCCATTTGGGAGGGTTCCCTCAGGGAAATTAAGAAATTGTCTGTTGACCAGACAAAACATGAAATATCTTGGGTTCATACTGTATGCAATGAAATACAACCCCAATTCCAAAAAAGTTGGGACAAAGTACAAATTGTAAATAAAAACGGAATGCAATAATTTACAAATCTCAAAAACTGATATTGTATTCACAATAGAACATAGACAACATATCAAATGTCGAAAGTGAGACATTTTGAAATTTCATGCCAAATATTGGCTCATTTGAAATTTCATGACAGCAACACATCTCAAAAAAGTTGGGACAGGCAATAAGAAGCTGGAAAAGTTAAAGGTACAAATAAGGAACAGCTGGAGGACCAAACTGCAACTCATTAGGTCAATTGGCAATAGGTCATTAACATGACTGGGTATAAAAAGAGCATCTTGGAGTGGCAGCGGCTCTCAGAAGTAAAGATGGGAAGAGGATCACCAATCCCCCTAATTCTGCGCCGACAAATAGTGGAGCAATATCAGAAAGGAGTTCAACAGTGTAAAATTGCAAAGAGTTTGAACATATCATCATCGACAGTGCATAATATCATCAAAAGATTCAGAGAATCTGGAAGAATCTCTGTGCGTAAGGGTCAAGGCCAGAAAACCATACTGGGTGCCCGTGATCTTTGGGCCCTTAGACGGCACTGCATCACATGCAGGCATGCTTCTGTATTGGAAATCACAAAATGGGCTCAGGAATATTTCCAGAGAACATTATCTGTGAACACAATTCACCGTGCCATCCGCCGTTGCCAGCTAAAACTCTATAGTTCAAAGAAGAAGCCATATCTAAACATGATCCAGAAATGCAGCCGTCTTCTCTGGGCTAAGGCTCATTTAAAATGGACTGTGGCAGAGTGGAAAACTGTTCTGTGGTCAGACGAATCAAAATTTGAAGTTCTTTATGGAAATCAGGGACTCTGTGTCATTCGGACTAAAGAGGAGAAGGATGACCCAAGTTGTTATCAGCGCTCAGTTCAGAAGCCTGCATCTCTGATGGTATGGGGTTGCATTAGTGCGTGTGGCATGGGCAGCTTACACATCTGGAAAGACACCATCAATGCTGAAAGGTATATCCAGGTTCTAGAGCAACATATGCTCCCATCCAGATGACGTCTCTTTCAGGGAAGACCTTGCATTTTCCAACATGACAATGCCAAACCACATACTGCATCAATTACAGCATCATGGCTGCATAGAAGAAGGGTCCGGGTACTGAACTGGCCAGACTGCAGTCCAGATCTTTCACCCATAGAAAACATTTGGCGCATCATAAAACGGAAGATACGACAAAAAAGACCTAAGACAGTTGAGCAACTAGAATCCTACATTAGGCAAGAATGGGTTAACATTCCTATCCGTAAACTTGAGCAACTTGTCTCCTCAGTCCCCAGACATTTACAGACTGTTGTAAAGAGAAAAGGGGATGTCTCACAGTGGTAAACATGGCCTTGTCCCAACTTTTTTGAGATGTGTTGTTGTCATGAAATTTAAAATCCCCTAATTTTTCTCTTTAAATGATACATTTTCTCAGTTTAAACATTTGATATGTCATCTATGTTCTATTCTGAATAAAATATGGAATTTTGAAACTTCCACATCATTGCATTCCGTTTTTATTTACAATTTGTACTTTGTCCCAACTTTTTTGGAATCCGGGTTGTACAAGTCAAAGTAAATTTGGAAGTCACTGATTTTTTTCCCCCCATACCATCCCATCCCATCTTTTTCTGATTTGGGGATGTACACTAGCTATTCTAAGTGCAGGAAGCATATATTGTGTTGCAATTCAGTATACAGTTTAATAACTATGTATATAGTATTATCCACAGAATTTGTATTGTGAGTTGACTTTGTCACTTCTGCCTATGGATCATTACACTAGTATCCCCTATCAAAGTGTCATTAACTAGTTGCTTAGAATACAGAAGAAACTGCTCTGGAACCTGCGTTTATAAGTATCTCTATTTAGAGATGATTTTTGACCAAATACAGAGAATATTTTTTGAGCAACATGTCTTTCATTCCAGTAAACATACTGAGTGTGTGTAATGCTCAAAATTCTGATAATAGATAAACTGTATATATTTTAGCTTCTGTTTGTCCAGGTACATTTTAAAGTGGAAAGTGGTTTCCTTCTATTTTTGCATTTTAAAGAATACATCAAGAGTTTGTGTCTCAATCTGTACTGGATCATGAATTTTTCATCACCCTGCTTTGAGACATAAAGGAAATGAACAAAGCCAAGGTGAGCTATCATTTTCATGTATTTATTTATTCTTTTCTTCTTCCCCTTTCCTGTCAGCCTAATTTTTCTTTCCTCAGAGAGATGCAATAGTGAGGTGCCTTCCTCAATCTCTGGGCACATTGAGATACTGACAGTTGCCACCACCACAGCTCCTGGAAGTAGATGATAAAGCATGAATGTTGGAATTTAGTGTGGGACAGACAACTCTCAACTTCCATCACTTGGCATGTACAGTTCTGGCTGACCTTGTCTTGGTACTGGTGACTAATATCTGAACTCAGAGAAAGACTAAAGAAACCTGGCATGGCTCCATCAGCTGAGCTCCACAACTCAGTGGTAGGCACTCACACTTCGCCAAAGGATGCTAGGCATGACTGGTGACAGGGAACCTATCCAACCAAGCCACGCCAACATGATATTCCAATTTATAAGGCTCTCCAAGACTAGTAGAACAATATCTTCATTTCCCCCCTTTTTCTAATAACAATGGATTTTTATTAGAAGTCTGTGGTTCCATTGATTAAAATGCCTTGGACAGTGTAGTGCAATTTAAGGACACTCTATGCAGACTTGGTTTGAGGTGATTTGCGATATTTTAATAAAAAACAAACGAACCTATAATAGCTTTCTTAATTATCAGTAGCTTTCATAGAACAGAACAAAAATGAAGTATAAAATACACCAAAATATTTTTTTTCGCCATAGGCATCTTTGATAGAAAAATAGACTGCATATAAGAAAAATAACACCTGATACCTACTGTATAATATGGCATTAGATCCTTGATGCTTTTGGACTGTTTTGCATCTGTTGCTCCATCTATTGCATTTAATTGCATTCTCTTGGGAAGATTGATGGGATCATGATTTCTGCTAATTTACAGAATATTGCAGTTCAAAAACTGGTTGAATCTGCTAGATAAGACTTGGGCATAGATGGATCATTCAAGAGAATGATAGTAACCATACATTTTATTTGACTGTATACAAAACCTGGCTGATGTTATAAATAAAATATATAGACCACTTGTGAATGCATTTAAATTCACAGAAGGTGAATTTAAAGAATGTGTTAATTTTGTTTTACAGAATGTATTAAAATGTATTAAGTTTGTATTCATTTTGTTTAGACAGCTCTAGACAGTTTCATATTGTATTTTTGCATCATCAGAAGTCATTCATAATTGTATGTTGTTACAACTAAAATTAATGTTAAACTATTAGAAAGATATGTTTGGAATGGCTGTACTGACTTGCACAAAGCCTGGTATAATTATAAATTGGCATGAATCCAAACTACCTGAGCCAAAAGTGATAACCCTTGCAAGGTCCATTGAAATTGCTCCGAATGTAGCTGCTGCTAAGTGCTACTGAGTTTTGCATTTGGTTGTTAAGGCTTCAAGCATCAAAGTTATCTAACACTATTAGTACCTTCCTGTATTCAGGCAAACAATTAAGTATGTGTGTTAAGTAATAAAGTAATGTCCCTTTTGGGTTTGCCTTGGTATTATGTCATATTAATTTAGTTTTAAATCTTGCCCTTGGCAAAAAAATCTTGAGATGGCAATCCATTATTAGTGTCTTTGCAAGATGAGCTCAGGGAATCACTCGACATCTATTTTTTTCCCCAATGAACAGCATCAGTGCCAAGTTAGACAGATGTACATCTCTGCAGTTTCTCTCCCTTCATTTATTGGCACCCAGTGCTGCACTAGCAATGGGGTTTAGCTGTGGCACTCCAGAAGAATGAGTCACACACTAGTCCTGCTACACACCAAAAATCCCATGCTACACCACAACAGTAAACCCAAACTGCAAGGTGAATAGATTGGACTTTGATGAAAAGAAACTGTTTTAGCTCTGTTTTAATTATAAACAGGGGAGCTAGAAAAACACTGATAGGAGGTGCTCATTTATCATCGTCCATCTGTGCTCTCAAGTTAAGACCAGGAATTTTGCAATTTGCACAGACATTAACTTGAATGGAGAACTAACCCAGGGCACACTTACTGCATATTCTTTAATAATCATTATAATGTTAGCCATTGGTCTTTGAGAGATGAAAGATGGTCACTGAGAGATAAGAAGCATTAAAGAGTTTCAACAAGCTATTATGGCATATCATCCTCCAATTTGCTTTCTTTGGTTTTGCTTGTGAATGCTGAGTGGGTATGTTATGGTTAATTATTGCACAGCATTAATTCTCTTTAATCCCAGCTTGTAATTGAGTTAAAGCATGTTGTTTATTGGGTACTATGAAATATTAAGTAACTACAGTGAGGAAATAGTCATGTGATTATGAGATTGAGGAAGGTAAATCTGTATGCCAGTTTAATCTTTATGTTTTAATGTGTGTGTGCGCGCGCATTGTTTTGGTAACATAGTTGACTTATTCATATCTCTTGGTTTAGGCAATCAGCATTTATCATATTTTCATGTATATCTTGAAACTGTGCTTTTTTTTTTCAGGCATGAAAAATAGGCCCATTTTACCACTGTGTTTGCTCTGGATAACTCCTCCAGAACTAAAGCCCTGATGGTATCACCGTGCTAAATCATACTGTTCCCATGGAAACAGTTTATTGCTACCTGAAACAAAGATGGTCTCCAAAGGCAAATGTACTGACTTCAACAGGTTTCCTGCATCTTTGATTATCAAAACCTCCCTGGAAAGAGAGGAGCAGAAGACAGATTAATGGAGTGATTTTGTCAACAGTGAATATATAGTTGCTATCCTGCCTCAGATTACCTCTACCTTTTCCTTCACAGGTGCTGAATCAGGTAAGTATTGTCTAGGCAGGTTGTAGATTAGGTAGATAAATCAGGTAAGTATAACGAAATTTAACATCTAACATCTTTTTCTTACAGGAGACTATTTACACAGGCAGTGGCGGTTCTAGACCAAAATTACTAGGGGGGCCGAGGTGGGGCCAGTGTTTTTTCAGGGGGGCACATATGAGCAAAACATGGCAATATTTAGGCGTTCAAAATGTTTTGTTTAGTTTATTTAAAACCAAAACAAAATACATTGAGCATAAATACAATGAGATAAACATTCTGTCTCAATAGCCTAAACATAAAATAAATTGTGCTCAGTAAATCTTAAAACCATGTTTCTCTTTTTTGTAAAATAAGATTTCTATTTTTGCATACAATGAACCTTTTCTTCAGACGTGGCTGCACTGGAGTGTCGTCCAAGCACTTGCTGATATCTGGAGAAAGATGAATACAGTAAATATGAGAGTGCGACTGAGAACAACATTTATTTATCATTATTCATTTATTAATTTATTATTATATCTATTATTTGTATTTTATATTTATTAATTATTATTCAGACTTCACACTTTCAGGGTAGGCTATATGAATTGTAGGTCGACACTGCTCACACACATACATTTGTTCAACATCACAAACCTGTGCTGTACTTGATATGCATGGTGAATCTGGTTGTCCCAATGACTTGTTGGGTTGTCCCTCATTCTGTCCCTCAATCTGATCCTGAATGTCTTCATCCTCACTCTCAGATTGCCTTTCAGATGCCTCACTTTCCACCTCTCCAACCACCACCTCTGGCTCTCTCTCCACCTCTGGCTCTCTCTCCTCTTTCATAATCTTCATCTTCCTTACTCTCTCTATGTTGCTTTTTGCCAACGGGGCAAAAAAGGACATAATGTCCTTCTTGCTCCTTTCCATGATGATAGCCTACAGTAGGTCTATACTAAAAAGTAAACGGAGAGGAATGTAGCCTCTACATATCACAAGGCCATTAAAGTTTTACAAGAAGGTTAAACACTGTCGGTTATTTTACCCATTTCCCAAAAATATTAAGTTAGGCTACTTATTGCTGTGCAAAGCACTTTTAAGAAAGTGCAATAAAACGGATTTATTATTGTAGTGAACAACAACAGTAAAACACGGATATGTGCAAACACTGACGTTATGAAATTGAATAATTTTCCTTACCTTCGCCTCTTTGCAGTAGCCTAGTCCTTGCAGGGCTGCAGCTGTTCTCTCACGTCCGAAGTTTACAATTCACGCTGCTGCGGGTCTTTCTGCTGCAGGTAACAGTGTGCGTGTAGCGCTTTAAGGAGTCCGTGTAGAACACTCCGTCATGTCAGTTCCGATCTTCGAGCCAGCGCACGTCAAAATTAATAAATCTTGTTACCTGTTCAGCACAGGGGCCACAACAGGGGCCAGGAGCAATTTTGCAGGGGCACTGGCCCCCCCTGGCCCCCGTTTAAAACCGCCTATGTACACAGGTAAGTAAACAGATGAAGTGAAAATATACTAACTAGCAATGTTTCACACAAAACACAATGTATAGCATGTTGTAAATGAGGCTTAACAATAAGCTAAATGACTCAGCAGTGTGGCTAACTAGCATTGCTAAAGACGATTAGCATAATTAACAACGATCTCGTTTTAACTTAAATTAAGCGTTTTGATCATTACTTTCAAAACCACAGTGATCTTAAATGACTACAACAACGATTTGCAGCAATAACTCACTGTTGGTTCCACTCCAAGGTTAATACAGCTGAATCTTCTTCTTCTTCTGTCGATTTATTGGCGGTTAACAATCGATGTGTATTACCGCCATCTACCGGGCTGAGGTGTGATCTCAAGGGATATTAATCATTGCAAATGCCTGCATGAGAATAACTCAAAATTGAGCCTGTAGTCAGACCTTGAGCAGGTCACGTCCTGATAGAATGTTCAAAAAGATATCAATATTATGTCTCGAGCAATGTGTTATAACAATACAATACACAGTGAGACACAAGGTCACAGAAGAATTCTAGCCTTCTTTAACAATATTAAGAGATGTATGCTTGAGTTAATCCTTGCTCTTCTTGACGTGTATTGGTGCTCAGAGGGCGGGCATGCCCTATCAGCCCTCGTCCCACCTCACCAGAGTTTAGAGAAACTCCAGCCAAATTGTCTAGAATTTATGTAGAATGCTAAACCACATAACCAAACAAAAATCTTCCCGTAAACCAATTACGAGGATAACCAAACAAAATCTTCCCGTAAACCAATTATGAGGATAACCAAACAAAAATCTTCCCGTAAACCAATTATGAGGATAACCAAACAAAATCTTCCCGTAAACCAATTACAAGGATAACCAAATAAAAATCTTCCCATAAACCAATTACGAGGATACTGATTATTTAAAAAAAACCTAAATTCTATTTGCTAGTTGAGTGTCCTTTAAATACTGTGTTAGAGCTGTTACTGCTGATTGTGTGAATGGCTGACTTAAGTTGTCTATAGTTACAGATTTTCTTAACGTTCTCCCCATCTCTCTTTCACTGGAATACTGTGTACAGTGTATAAGAACATGCTACAGCTGAATCTCTGGAGGAGCACATTTATATATGGCTTGTAACAGGCATGGTTGAAACAGGAAGTGCCTCGTTAACAGGAAGTGACTACAAATTAAAGCTGCAGTACTTAAAACTACCACTAGGGGAAACCTAACCCCACCCAGTAACTGACAGTCAGCACACTCCCCGCTTGGTATACATGTATACCACTATTTACTCTTTCTTCTGCGGAATAAGTAAAACAACATCAGAAATAGGTCTAAGGTATTCCTTAACTACCCCTTGGCTAACAGTCTTCACAATGACCTTACGAACTTTGCTGTCTGAACTAGCAATGGCCTTAACTATTCGTCCAAGAGGCCACATGTTACGCTTTGCTTGACTGTCCTTTATCAAAACAATGTCACCTTCCTGGAGGTCAGGCTTCTTGGAGGTCCACTTCCTCCGTGGTTGAAGTGTTGCCAGGTACTCCGACCGCCACCTCTTCCAGAAGGAGTCCACCAGGCTCTGGACCTGGTGCCACTGGACCTTGCTAAGATGATCCAGCTCGAAGTCTCCCAGGGGTGCAAGACTGACACTCGCCTTCTGGGTGAGCAGAGTGGCAGGTAAGAGGATTTCAGGTACCTGTGCATCATTGGAGACTGGGACTAGCGGGCATGCATTCATGATGGCCATAACCTCAGCCATCAAGGTTGCCAGGACTTCATGAGACAGTCTGGTAGCACCATCCTTCGCAAGCAGTCCATCCAGTATGCATCTTGCCACTCCTATTAACCTCTCCCAAGCTCCACCCATGTGTGAGGAATGGGGAGCATTGAAGGTCCATGTACATCCCTGCTCTTGCAAATAGTTCCTGATCTCAGGGTCGTCAGTATTGATTTGAAGCTCGCGGCATGCACCAATGAAATTAGTGCCTCTATCTGACCTTAAGTGTTTGATGGGTCCGCGTATGGATAGAAAGCGCCTCATGGCGTTAATGAAGCTCGAGGTCGACATGGATTCAATAACCTCAAGGTGCACAGCTCTTGTGCATAAGCAAGCAAAAATGACTGCCCACCTCTTGCTCTCAGCAGCTCCACCTCGCGTCCGCTGAGTGGTGACAGTCCATGGGCCAAAGACATCGAGCCCTACATGAGTAAAGGGCAGATCCATTGCCAGCCTATCAGCTGGCAGGTTTGACATCTTCTGAACTTCTCTCTTTCCTCTCAACTTCTTACAGGTGACGCATTTGAATATGAGGCTGGAGATGAATCTCTTACCTCCTACTATCCAAACGTCAGCAGTGCGCAATGCACCCTCCGTGAAGTGGCGACCTTGGTGGGCTACTTTGTCATGATAGTGTCGGATCAGGAGAGTGGTCACATGATGGCTGGCTGGTAGGATGAGTGGGTGTTTCTCTTGGTCTCCCAAGTCTACCCTGCGTATCTGACCTCCGACTCTGATCAATCCATTCTCGTCGATGAAGGGGTCGAGCTTTGCAAGGGAACTTCGACAGTGCACCGTGGTACCCTGAGTTAAGCATTTCAGCTCCTCTTTGTAAACATCCTCCTGCACAGCCTTGAAGATACTTGTCTTCACTTGGAAACGCTCTGTGGTGAGCAGCTGGCTGCATTGATGCCATCCCTTACAACCATCACTGTTCTCTCCTGAGAAAGACTTGACTACATGAATGAGAAGTGCCACACCTCGCACTAGACTCTTCCAGGAAGAGAAGCGTTCAAATCTTGCTGATCCAAGAGCCTGCTCTGTGACCTTGGTTAGAAGACAGGTAGCTTGTGGTCTAACTTCTTTGTCTGTATCTGCGTCAACGAGCTCAAACATTTCTGCCTCATCATCTTGATCCGTGGCTGCCTGGCTGAAAAATGGAGGGCCAAGCAGCCAACTGGAAGATGAGAGTTGAGCTGCTGGAAATAGCCTGGTTCCCTGGTCTGCAGGGTTCTGGTCTGTCAAGATGTACTGCCACTGTTCTAGTTCAGTAGATCCATGAATTTGAGCTACTCGGTTAGCTACGTAGGTGTAAAACCTTCGTGAACTGTTGTGAATGTAGCCCAGCACAATGCGGCTGTCGGTGAAGAACCTGACTGCCTGTAACTCTATGTCTATTTCAGACTGGATGATTTCTGCCAGCTCGACAGCCAAAACAGCTGCGCACAACTCCAGGCGCGGTATGGTGTGCATAGGGTAAGGCGCAAGTTTTGATTTGCCCATAACGAATCCTACATGCCATCTTCCTTCAGAGTCCAAGGCAAGCAGGCAAGCTGTGGCAGCTATTGCCAGAGTTGAAGCATCTGCGAAAACACAGAGTTCTATCCTGTTACAACATGACATGGAGACTGGTAAGTAAGATCTGTGAATGCAAACCTGTTCCAGGTATGTTAAGGAGTTGATCCATGCTTTCCAGTGTGCCTCTTTCTCTGGTAGGAGAGGCGTGTCCCACTCGTACTGTTCTGAGGAAATGTCTCTCACCAATGCCTTGCCTTGGACCATGATGGGAGAAGCAAATCCCAGGGGATCGTAAAGACTGTTTATGGTGGACAACATGCCTCTCTGAGTGAATGGTGTGATGTCTCTTGACACTCTGAAGGTGAAACTGTCAGTCTGAAGCTCCCAGTTCAAGCCTAAATTCCTCTGGAGGGGCAAGGGGTCTGCTCCCAGATCTAGATCTTTCAAGTCACTTGCTCGTTCCTCCACAGGGAAAGCCTCCATGACCCTCGGGCTGTTTGAGGCTATCTTGTGAAGGTTCAAGTTGGAGTCAGCCAGCAAAGCCTTGGTTCACTGCAGGAGATCGATCACCTCCTCCTCCTTGGCCAATGACGTGAGTCCATCATCAACGTAGAAGTTTCTGAAGACGAACTCCTTTGCATCACTGCCATACTCAGCTTCTCCTTGCTCTGCAGCTCTCCTCAGGCCATATGTTGCTACTGCTGGAGACGGGCTGTTGCCGAATACATGCACAGTCATCCAGTAGTCTATGATCTCCTTGTCTGGATCATTGTCTTTGTGCCACAGGAACCAGAGGAAGTGGCAGTGGTCCTCTCTGACCTTGAATCCATAGAACATTTGCTCTATGTCGGCGGTGGCAGCAATCTGTTCTCTTCTGAACCTTAGTAGGACACCAAGTAGTGTGTTGTTAAGATTGGGTCCACTGAGAAGCACATCATTCAATGACGTCCCCTTGTACTCCGCACTAGAGTCAAAAACAACTCTTATTTTCCCTGGCTTCTGGGGGTGGTATACACCAAAAGTCAGCAGATACCAACACTCCTGCCCTGGCTGTGGTGGAGGAGCTGGCTCAGCCTGGCGGTTGTCAATGACCTTTTGCATAAAATCAAAGAAGTGCTGCTTCATGTCAGGTTTCCTCCTGAATGAGCACTGGAGAGATTGGAGTCTTTGAGAGGCTTGCTTTCTGTTGCTTGGAAGGCGCTTACGAGGAGAACAAAAGGGTAGTGGCGCCACCCAGTGGTTTTTGCTGTCCATATACACTTCCTTTTCCATTATTCTCATGAACTCGCTGTCATCCACTGACATGGCTGGTTTGTTGTCTGCTGGTGTTTTCTGAAACACACTTTCCCCGAGACCATCTCTACATGTCTCTGGAATAACCTCCTCACTGTGATGGTGAGCAAAGACTGCACTGAGTGATTTCACTGGGTCTCTCCTTAATGTGGATGTTGTTAGTACAGGGCTTGAGGAAGGAAGAGCATCCATTTTGAAGGACATGGGTCTTGTAAGCATTGACTTCCTTAGTCTTGTGAGCGCCACCCAAACATAACTCCCCCACTATGACCCAGCCAAGATCAAGGTGCTGAGCATATGGCAAGTTGTGTGGCCCATTACACTGCTCCCGCACCTTGTGCAAGCTCAAAATATCTCGGCCTAGTAGCAGAAGAATGGATGCACTGTTGTCAAGTGGAGGGATCTTGTCAGCTACTGGTCTAAGGTGAGGGAAATATTGGATGCACTCAGGCGTCGGGATCTCTGACCGGTCACCAGGTAAGTATTCACACTCCAGCAGGATGGGCAGTGTGACCTTGGTCTTTCCATCAAGAGATTCCACGATGATGTTAGTTGCTTCCTGCAGTCTCCACTCTGCCAGAGCATGTTTTTAGCATGTAGGGAAATGTACTGCTGTTAATGCCCAACAGACTGAAGAACTCAGATTTCACTAAAGATCTATTACTTTGGTCATCAAGTACTGCATATACTCTGTGAGAATTGCTCGGATTATCAGCGTGGGAAACCTTGACCAAGCAGATTTTGGAACAGGATCTAGGCTGGGGTGCGTCGCCACATATCTCGGTGCACTTGGAAGTGACAACAGGGGGTGCCGCAACTTCACTCTCCCCGCTTTGCTCCCCACTCTGGTCATTCCCAGGTGAGTGTCCAGCCTGCCCACGAGGTGACCATGGCGCTGGACCAGGATGCATTGCTGAGGTATGCTTGTCACTCTCACACTCTTTACATTTTAGCGTTGTCTTGCAATCTTTAGCAATGTGCTTAGTGCTGGCACAACATCTAAAGCAGATTGAATTCTCCTTTAGGTACGCTTTCCTCTCATCAAGGTGTTTTCCTCAGAACCCATGGCATTTTGTGAGCGGGTGCGGTTTGTTATGTATAGGACATTCCTTGTCCAGTTCACTTTTCTTCACAGATGTGCTGTCCTGAGATGCACCACCTGTGGCTGTGACATCAGTCTTCTTAACTGTTACGGCAGATTTTTGGATGTGTTTTTGGTCTCTCTCACCCTTGGATTGACTGGGGGTAGAGGAAAGGTTGAATGCAAAACTGGAGTCATTGCGGGTCTTTGCCTGGGAACATACAAATTCAACAAAGTAGCTGAATGGTGGGAAAGGCACATGATAATGCTCCTTGTACTTGGATCCCTGCGTCATCCAGCATTCCCGCAGTTAGAAGGGAAGCTTTTCAACAATTGGATTCACCCCTCTAGCTGTATTGAGATACATAAGTCCAGGTAAGAATCCCTCTGACTTTGCAGCTTGTAGCTCTTTCAACAAGTCACCTAACTCTCTGAGCTTGTGTGTGTCTTTATAATATCAGGAGTAACAGGTGAATGTTCTTGCTTTGGCAAAAATGTCATTGGGACAGGGTGAGGAACATAGCGTCCAGCAGTCATGGCTCTGTGTTCATTTTCCTCCACAAATGACTCGTACAGTGAATCTTGTCCCTTGTTGCTAGGGGGTCAGTCATTGACTGGTGCTTGATGAGCAATTGGTTGCTGTGGACTAGGGGCTACTTGCACCTGTGGTGAATGTGCATCAAACGGCTGTGTTTCCACATAGTCTTTGGTGCGCATCATTGAATCATCCAGAGCTAAATCCTGTAACTCACCAAGAGCATCGCTTTTCCTTTGTTCAAGCTCTGCTGCTGCTGCTGCTTCTTCATATACAGCTGTCTCTGTTGATGCTGCAGTTGCTTCTTTCTCTTGTTTTAAAACATGAAGACTTGCCTCTATTGAAGCCTTTTCTTTCATCATTGCTGCCTCCTTTTCTGCAAAGGATACTTTAATTTTTGCTGCTTCAGCCTTAGCTCTGGCTCTTGTCGCAGCGGCGCTGACAGATGACCGGATTGATGATCTGGAGGATTTGTGTGAAACTGAGGCTCGAGATCTTGTCTCCAACTGAGACTGATACTCCTCTTGACCAACTTGGCTCATCTTGGATGCTTCTGCGTGCTGTTCACCGTGGTTCACTGCCTATCCCCGCTGAGTGGGCAACATTTTACTATTCTGTCCTGGATAATACTTCTGGGGTATTGTAGACAGATAGCAAACAACAATAAAGACCAGTAGGCTTGATTCCAGGTTGACTGATTTACTGAAATCTTCTGGTGCTTTGATTATTTGTAAAACTGAAACACAAATGAAATATACAGGATACAAAATGTTACAAAAGGAATAAAATACATGCAACACACTGGTTACAATCTACCTTTTCCTTCACAGGTGCTGAATCAGGTAAGTATTGTCTAGGCAGGTTGTAGATTAGGTAGATAAATCAGGTAAGTATGACGAAATTTAACATCTAACATCTTTTTCTTACAGGAGACTATTTACACAGGTAAGTAAACAGATAAAGTGAAAATATACTAACTAGCAACATTTCACACAAAACACAATGTATAGCATGTTGTAAATGAGGCTTAACAATAAGCTAAATGACTCAGCAGTGTGGCTAACTAGCATTGCTAACGACGATTAGCATTAGCATAATTAACAACGATCTCGTTTTAACTTAAATTAAACATTTTGATCATCAATTTCAAAACCACAGTGATCTTAAACGACTACAACAACGATTTGCAGCAATAACTCACTGTTGGTTCCACTCCAAGGTTAATACAGCTGAATCTTCTTCTTCTTCTTCTTCTTTGAAATTTATTGGCAGTTGGCTACCAACATGGAGCATTACTGCCACCAACTGTTGCAGATGCGTAACACAGTAAACTTTCAGCTATGGGTACGGAGCATTGATGGGGATTTGCGCATTAATAGGGGGGTTAAAGAGAAAAAAAAGACAGAAGTGAGAAAGGAAAAGGGAAAAGATAAACTTAAATTCTTTCAAACAGCTGGGTAGACTTCAGAAATCATATAAGGTGGGCCCATGCTGATGGTCTATCAGAGTATGACAGTAAACCTTCCAGTGTCAATCTTGTCAACCCTATTGCTTTGACATTTCGCAGCAGGATTTCCCTCTCACAATAATATGCTGGGCATTCTAATAAAACGTGTTCTACATTTTCTAAACGGTTGCACAATGGGCACTGTCCAGTGGTATGTTTCCCTATAATGCTAAGGGAGTGGTTAAGACCAGTATGGCCTATTCTAAGTCTTGTGATAACAGTTTCCTTTCTTCGGTCCCAACTATCACGTCTTCTTGTTGGGACCTGTGGCTGGATCTTGTAAAGGAACCTCCCCTTTGTGTTTGCATTCCACTGTTCCTGCCACAATTTGCATACTTTAGTTTTAATTAGGCTTTTTACTTCATCTCTGCTTAAGGGCACCAGTAGGTTACCTAGATCCATCTTAAGGGCTTTTTTGGCCAGAGAGTCAGCCGCTTCGTTGCCTTCTACTTCTGCATGTGCTGGGACCCAAAGAAAACACACGTGTATACCCTTATGAGACAGTCTGTACATGCACTGAAAAATTTCACAAATCAGGTCAGGTCTGCAAGAAGACTTAAAATTCATGATACTGACCAACGCTGCCATAGAATCTGAGCATATAACAAACTTATTTGGTTTAAAGTCCTCAGTCCATATAAGTGCTATTACAATAGCTAAAAGCTCCACTAAGTAAATTGCCAAGTTGTCTCGTGTTCTTTGCTTGAGTGAGGTGTCAAAACCTGGTACATATACTGCTGCTCCTGTCCTTCCCATGTCTGGGTCCTTTGAACCATCAGTATATACCTGAACCATATCACTGTACTTGGTGTTCAAATAGTGTTGTACCATATTGCTCAGCCCACCATGCTCCCTACTTTGTTTTGACAATTTTGCTATCTCAAGGTCCACTATACGCATAGGAAAAAACCAAGGGGGAGTAGCTGACAATGTTACTGTGTGACTATAAGACAGCTTAGTCGAGTCTAATTTCTCAGCTTCATCATCTCCTACCCATCCAAAACTGTTAAAATGTTTACGCCCATGTTCCCAACACTTGTTCAGAACAGCCTTAGATGGATGATCCTGTGTATGTCCCTGTAGTGTGACCCAGTAATTCAAGCTTAGTTGTAGATGCCGCAGTGAGAGTGGCATTTCACCAACCTCCACCTGCAATGCTGGAACTGGCGATGTCTTAAAGGCCTCACAGCATAGCCATAAAGCCTGTGATTGAACTCGATCAAGTTTCTGAAGATGAGACTTTGCTGCTGACCCATATACAATGCAAGCATAGTCTAAGGCTGACCTGATTAGAGCAGTATAGATATGCCTAAGGGCACCCATACTCGCACCCCAACTGCTCCCTACAAGACATCTCATCACATTAATAGCCTTTTTGCATTTAGTTGTGACCCTTTGGATATGTTCTCCATATGTTAATTTATGATCCATCCACACTCCTAGGAATCTAATACTTAACACTTGCTTAATTGACTGCCCATAAAGAGTAATCTGTACCTTCGGGTTAACTCACTTTTTAGAAAAACAAATTACTTGAGTTTTCTCAACAGAAAAATGAAAACCCCACTTATTTCCCCACTCCTCCACAGTACAAACTGCTGCCTGTAGTTTTGCCTGTACAGCTCCTGCATTACGACCCCTCGCCCATAAGGCCCCATCATCTGCATACAATGATCTACCAAGACTAGCATCCACCCCTGAAAAGATATCATTGATCATAATATTAAAAAGAATAGGACTGCAAACACTACCTTGCGGAGTTCCATTTTCTATAGAGTAAATATTAGAGTGAGATGACCCAACCCTTACTTCTATACTCCTGTCTCTCAGGAAATCCATCACCCAATTGTACATTCTTCCCCCTATACCTATGGACTCTAACTTGATGAGAAGACCATCTTTCCACAGCATATCATATGCCTTCTCTACATCAAAGAATACTGCATTCACTTGTTCCTTATTTGCCTGAGCCTTACTGACTTCATTTTCCAAACACACAACTGGATCCATGGTGGTCCTCCCTTTCCTAAAACCACTCTGATGGCATGAGAATAAATTTCTACTTTCCAGCACATATGTTAGTCTGCTGGTAACCATACGCTCCATAACTTTACACATATTTGAGGTTAAGGCAATAGGTCAGTAACTAGTTGCCTCACACTTATCTTTCCCTGGTTTCCCAATGGGTATGACAACTGAGTGCTTCCAAGCCAATGGTATTGTCCCTGCCTCCCATATTTTATTGTAAAGCTGCAAGATTATTTCCTGCGCCTCAGGGGTTAAACATTCCACCATCTTATAACATATCTCATCCTTACACTGTAAAACCCGATAAGGTCACTGAGCTCAAAAATTTTATTGAAACCGATTACGTAAAAATTTTTGAGGTAAGTAACTTAAATTTTTTAAGCTAAGATTTCTTAAAAATTACACTATAGTTACACTTAATTGTAATTTTTAAGAAATCTTACCTTAAAAAATTTAAATTACTTACCTCAAAAATTTTTACTTAATCGGTTTCAATAAAATTTTTGAGCTCAGTGACCTTATCGGGTTTTGCAGTGTACCAGGGGATGTAGCTCTAACCCCAGCCAAGGCTCTTTTAAGTTCAAACAGGGAAAATGGGACATCCACTGCTTCATTAAAATCTCTCTTTCTATCATGTATATTAGGGTGCTGTCTTAACATGTCACTTCTTGCTGCTCTAGCTTCTGGAGTCAGGTTTACAGAGCTATGAACTCTTACAAATGTTCTTGCCAATGCTTCTGCCTTGTCCTTGTTGCTAATCATAACTTTGTTATTGTATCTTATAGCTGGTAGAGTAAGCTCCCTTTGAATACCACCCATCCTCCTAATCATACCCCAAACATCAGAAATTTGAATTTCCCTCCCTATTTCATTACAAAATTGTTGCCACTGTTGTCGCTTAGCTTGTCTTATAACCCTTCTGACATGTGCTTGAGCCTTTTTATATGCCACCATGTCATTAAAACAGAATGTAGCTTTCACCTTCCTAAAAGCTTTGTTCCTTGCCTGTATAGACCCCTTTCACATGATGTCACCGCGCCGCGAGATTTTGTTAGGCGCCATATTGGAAGACCAAGTACATGCACTCACAATATAAAACAAAGTACGAGCGAGAGTAAAGTGACACGATGGATGATAATTCTGGTTATGTGAGTACATTACCAGTTGCAGAAAGGGCATGGTATGTGGAGAAACTGGCTGTGATTGATGGGTTTGACCCATATGATAAGACTCACGGCAAGGGAGAATGGAAACATAAGGAGGACCGGACACCAATTCTGCCATCTGTTTGCTACCCAGACATTGTAAACTATTTGTTGTTTACACCCAGTGCCTACACTCAGTGTTCGAACTATGCCGATATTTTCGGGGGGGTCCCTTTTTTTCCCTTGGGGGTGTGTGTGCTTGCGCTTGTCTTGGAGCACGGATCTCCAAACACATGAGAAGCCTATCTTACGCACATATCACGCAGACTCCACACCTCCACACATGCATCACGTCTGAAGTCATAACTCATCAGGGGAAATTGTGTCCGCATTGGCATGTTCAAAAAACAACCTCGTGTCAACAATGATACCACACGCAAGAAAAAAAAAAACAGTCAGGCTACTCAACAACCAACCTGGCAGCAGCGAGCAAGCCCCAAACCATCCTAAATCTCATCTCATCTCATTATCTCTAGCCGCTTTATCCTTCTACAGGGTCATAGGCAAGCTGGAGCCTATCCCAGCTGACTATGGGCGAAAGGCGGGGTACACCCTGGACAAGTCGCCAGGTCATCACAGGGCTGACACATAGACACAGACAACCATTCACATTCACACCTACGGTCAATTTAGAGTCACCAGTTAACCTAACCTGCATGTCTTTGGGGGAAACCGGAGCACCCAGAGGAAACCCACGTGGACACGGGGAGAACATGCAAACTCCACACAGAAAGGCCCTCGCCGGCCCCAGGGTTCGAACCCAGGACCTTCTTGCTGTGAGGTGACAGCGCTAACCACTACACCACCATGCCGCCCCACGGTCCTAAATTATTATTATTATTAAATTGTAGAAGTCTGGGAGGCTTGCTCCTCATACAGTTATCAACTTGGGGCCAATTTAGCATGTTTTAAATCTGAATTTCTTGCGTTTGCTTACCTCAAAGTGTCCGCAGATCATGCACAGACTTATCCATTATATCCACAGTTTTTTGCCAAGTCTCACACAGGTTTCTTTCAGGTCTACTGTTGGGCCAATAAATCATAAATAAAACAGCTCAGATTTGTTTGTTTAAGTCATTTGCCACTCCACTTTATTCTCGTGGGTTCACATACCGCTGCCGTTAATTCCCCCTAATCACGAGTTTGTTGGTCTTCCAAAATGGCGCAGGGTCTGTTTACTTCCGGTTTTGGGTGACGTCAGTGAAAGGGGTCTATAGCCGTCTTACAGTCTTCTGACCACCAAGGAACCATCTTATGTCATCCTACACCACTCCCTTTTCCAATTATCTCTACTGCAGTAGAATGCAAGACTTCAGTTATTTTTGTATTAAAATCATCCACACTATTAAAGCTATCTGATTTTATTGCTTGCAGCCTAACACTACAAAACATACTATAAGCTGTCCAGTTAGCATCCTTTAACTTCCATCTAGGAAAGCCCACTTCCTCCAGTTGAACTAGCCCTACTCCAATTTCACAGCATATTGGGTAGTGATCACTACCTATCATGGTATTGTCAAGCACCTCCCATGTAGTAACACCAGCTATTTTCTCTGAAACCAGAGTAAGGTCAATTGACGACTCCACCCCTCTTCCCACATCTATCCTGGTACCCCTTCCATCATTCCGGCACACCAAATCCATTTCCTCTAAGAATTCTTCAACCACACAACCATTATAATCTGTGAGTGTACTACCCCAAAGAGTACTATGAGCATTGAAATCCCCACACCACACCATCTGATTAGGTACCTCACCAATAATGTTATTAAAGGTCTCTTTACTTAGTTTCCTACAGGGATTATACAAATTAACTATCCATACATTGCTGTTACCTATCCATATCTCCACTACTATTGCCTCTAATTCTTTGCATGTACTCACTACCCTATATCCCAATCCTTGTTGAATAAAAGTTACTACACCACCTCCCATACCCCCTTCCCTGTCTCTTTGAATAGCAACATATCCATACATAATAAAATCTAGCTGTGGTTTGAGCCAGGTTTCTTGTACACAAATAACGTGGTTTCTCAGTCATTTCATCCACAAAACTCTTAAACTCTTGCCCATTGGAGCAAAGGCTATGGGCATTCCATTGCAAAATCATAAAGACCATTAAGAACTAGTACATGATGTCTGAGTGTCTGGAATCCCCGCATTAAGTGTTTCAACTATCAATTCTAGAGATATTTTCCCCATATTAAGGTATTTCTCTGCTGCCCTTATGATGATTTCAATTCTCTCTGTTCTACTTTCAGATTTGGCTGAGCAATTAATTACATAGGCAAGAAAGGCCACAAACTTTACTTTGTCTACTCCCACGTTTATCATATCAGTTGCACATCATTCCTTTGAGTTATAATAATTACGACTTGGGCCCTGTTCAACCACTCTTCTTATCGGCTGCTGTTGTACCACAGTGTTGTCTTTCTGCACAGATCTATTAACTCTTTTGGTAGCCTCAGCGTATGTGAGCTTCTCCTCCACTTTAACCCTCTGTACCTGAGCTGCTCGTTTGTGAGCCTCACATCCTTTATACACTGCGCTATGCTCATCCCCACAATTGCAACACTTGGCTTTTGTGCCCTCATGGCATTTGCCGTAGTCGTGATCCTCGCCCCCATACTTGCCACATCACTGCCTACCTCTGCATACCGCTGCAACATGCCCAAACTTTTGACATTTGTAGCACCTTAATGGCGGCGGGATGTACGGTCTCACTGGGTAACTTAAGTACCCAACCTTAACTCGATATGGTAGCACCTGCTCATTGAATTGTAATAGTACAGACAGACTGTCGTGCTTAGCCCCATCTTTATTATAAAGCAATTTTCTGGCCTTAACAACATTAGCCCCTGTCACATTACTTAGTAAGTCGTCAATTGACATATCAGTTGGTACCCCTGTAATTACTCCTTGCACTGTTCGCTTTCTTTCCCAGGGAGAACATTTCACTTTCTTTCCACCTAAAGATGTTAACTTAATCACACGTTCTCACTGCTGAAAGTCCTTGCATGTAATCAGTAAATTACCATCTCTAAGGGGTTTGACATTCACCTCTCCTACACTATCATACAGGGCTTTAGACAGCTTCAGTGGGTTGACAGAACCGGGAGAATCAAACTGAAGCTTTACCTTAAACTCTTCCACTTTACTCGCAGCCACACTGATAACACTATCCACATCAGAATCCCAAAAATCTTCCGAATTATATTTCTTTCTTTTATTTCTGTCTTGCCTTCTATTTTCTTTTCCTTTTATTTGCCAGCCATCCTCGCTGTTCAATTCTCCCGCATCCTCTCCCCCCATCTCTCCCCCATTCCCTGCGTCACTTCCTGCCATCTCTGCCCGTCCCAGCAGACCCATGACTACAGCTGAATCTCTGGAGGAGCACATTTATATATGGCTTGTAACAGGCATGGTTGAAACAGGAAGTGCCTCGTACCTATAACAGGAAGTGACTACAAATTAAAGCTGCAGTACCTAAAACTACCACTAGGGGAAACCTAACCCCACCCAGCAACTGACAGAGTCAGCACAATATATATATATTTTTTTTCAGACACAGTCAGACTGATGGCAAAACACATACAGTTGTGCTTGAAAGTTTGTGAACCCTTTTGAATTTTCTATATTTCTGCATAAATATGACCTAAAACATCATCAGATTTTCACACAAGTCCTAAAAGTAGATAAAGAGAACCCAGTTAAACAAATGAGACAAAAATATTATACTTGATCATTTATTTATTGAGGAAAATGATCTAATATTACATATCTGTGAGTGGCAAAAGTATGTGAACCTTTGCTTTCGGTATCTGGTGTGACCCCCTTGTGCAGCAATAACTGCAACTAAACATTTCCAGTAACTGTTGATCAGCCCTGCACACCAGGTTGGAGCTTCAACTCTGGGATGTTGGTGGGTTTCCTCACATGAAATGCTCGCTTCAGGTCCTTCCACAACATTTTGATTGGATTAAGGTCAGGACTTTGATTTGGCCATTCCAAAACATTAACTTTATTCTTCTTTAACCATTCTTTGGTAGAACAACTTGTGTGCTTAGGGTCGTTGTCTTGCTGCATGACCCACCTTCTCTTGAGATTCAGTTCATGGACAGATGTCCTGATATTTTCCTTTAGGATTCGCTGGTATAATTCAGAATTCATTGTTCCATCAATGATGGCAAGCCATCCTGGCCCAGATGGAGCAAAACAGGCCCAAACCATGACACTACCACCACCATGTTTCACAGATGGGATAAGGTTCTTATGCTGGAATGCAGTGTTTTCCTTTCTCCAAACATAACACTTCTCATTTAAACCAAAAAGTTCTATTTTGGTCTCATCTGTCCACAAAACATTTTTAGCAAACTGCAGATGAGCAGCAATGTTCTTTTTGGAGAGCAGTGGCTTTCTCCTTGCAACCCTGCCATGCACACCATTGTTGTTCAGTGTTTTCCTGATGGTGGGCTTATGAACATTAACATTAGCCAATGTGAGAGAGGCCTTCAGTTGCTTAGAAGTTACCCTGGGGTCCTTTGTGACCTCGCTGACTATTACACGCCTTGCTTTTGGAGTGATCTTTGTTGGTCGACCACTCCTGGGGAGGGTAAGAATGGTCTTGAATTTCCTCCATTTGTACACAGTCTGACTGTGGATTAATGGAGTCCAAACTCTTTAGAGATGGTTTTGTAACTTTTTCCAGCCTGATAAGCATCAACAACGCTTTTTCTGAGGTCCTCAGAAATCTCCTTTGTTCATGTTCATTATAGAGGTGTAATGCAATATCATTATCTGTATCTGTGTAGTGCTCAAAATATTTATATCTTTTCAGATATTCAGATTTCATTTTAACCCTATCACTATGCACTATGCAAATGCTAGGAAATGCTAGGAAAAACTGAAACAACTGGGCTGTTGGGGGGGAAAATCATTCACATATAATAACAACAAATAGCAAATTGCAGAACATTTTTCAAATTCTAAACCAGACACCATATGGAACTTTCTAAAAAGTTTCTATCTTCTATGTAATGCAATGGAGGATGCAGATTTCCTTCAAAACAGCAATGCCTTTTCTAAATCTCAAACTTATTTTGGCTACAACTGAAAACAATAGCTGTCTATTAATATTTTACCTGATTTAATGCCTTTATGCTTTTCTGAAAAGATTTTTAAGAACTTTCAAGAGCAATAATTTAAGAATAAGCAGAAGAATAAGAAGAAAAACAACGTCACATCCGCACACATCCACGTGTCAAACTTCCACTTACATGCATTCGCTCTCTAAGCATTACATGCCTCAAAAACTAATTACAAGCACCTGTCCCAGATTAAAGTGCAATCAGCACATGCATAAAAGGATGCTGTTAACTCTACAACATTGCAAAGTATTGTGTTTCCATTGACCCTTACTGAGCAGTATGTTTCTGTTATCATTCTGGTTCTCAACTCTGATTCTATATTTTGGACTTTGCTTTTTGTCTGTACCTCTGATTGTCTGTTTGTGCCTTGCTCGACCTTTGCCTGTCCACTGTTGATGATTCTGCCTCCCAGTTTGGATTATATGCCTGCATTGTTATTCTTACAAGAAAAACTCTTCTGCTCCTACATCCACCTTCACCATTTACCTGACAGAATACTTTGCCTAACACATAGATGTAGTGGAGGAGAACAGGCGCACTGCACAGTACCACGCTGAGGTCAGGTTGCTGCAGCCTGGATCTGTTATTTTTCTTCAGCGGCTAGGGCTTAACATACCGGCTCAATTTGATGGGGTAGAGCAGTTGCTGAATGGATTTTTGCTGCAGTGCAGCTTTTTCTACAAGGACTTGGTGGAGCCAAAACCTCTGGAGACATTGTGGGTGAGCTGCATGATTTATTGGCTCACCAGACCAGCACATCATTGGGCCAAAGGCTTAGTGGAAATGTGGCACCCATGCCTCTGGAGCTCCCAGGCATTCACTGAGGTACTGTAATCAAGTCCTGGTTCCAGACATCCAGAAAGGAGGACCCCCATATTTTTTTTAGGGAGGGCTGAGCTTTCAGAGCTCCCTAGAGAGGCTGACACAGCGGCCCCTGCTCCAGAGCCATCACCAGGGGCTGTCAGGGTGGCATCTGTTCCAGATTTCAGTGGGAATGAGCTCTTTGCTGTGCTGCCCAGTTTCAAGGACATCATTGCTGCACCGCCTGGCTTTGAGGACATCATCGTTCCATTGCCAGGCTTCACCAAGGATGAGACTGTCACGGAAGAGAAGTCCAGACCTCCTGTGGAGCCCAGACCTGAAGCAATACTCATGCACAAACCCATGTCAATGCCCAAGTGCAGGTCTAGGTCTAGGTCCATGGCTACATCATGGCTACATCTAAGTCCATGCCTAAACCTCCACCAGTGTCCTCACCCCCACTTAAGGCATGACTAGAACCCAAAACTCCACTCAGGCCCATGTTCTGGTGCCACGTCCCTTCCAAGCCAGAGCAGAGTGCTGATGGCATGGCATCCAGTGCCAAGTCCTCATCCCTGGGGCCATCCAAGAGGGATTTTAGCTCCCAGATGGAGCTCTTTGGGGGATGTTCTGTCATATCTGTGTGCTTCTGCATGTGTTTGTGCTTGGTGCATGTCAAACTTCCACTCGTGTGCATTTGCTGTCTGAGCAACACACGCCTCAGACTAATTACACGCACCTGTCTTGGATTAAAGCGCAATTAGTGCGCGCATAAAAGGACGCTGTTAATTTTACAACATTGCAAAGTATTGTGTTCCTGCTGACCCTTACTGAGCTGTATGTTTATGTTGTCATTCTTGTTCTCGATTCTGCTTCTGTATTTTGGCCTTTAGCTTTTGTCCATGCCTCTGATTGTTGGTTTGTGCCTCACTCAATCTTTGCCTGTCCACTTTTGATGATTCTGCCTACTGATTTGGATTATATGCCTGCATATTGTTATTCTCACAGTAAACACTCTTCTGCTTCTACATCTGTCTCCACCAATTACCTGACACCACCACAACAACAACAAAACAAGCACAACAAATGTACAAGTTTTACAATATTTTTAACGTTAATTAATTATTTTTGGAAAGCCTTGCTGAGATATATCATGTGCACAGCACATAATCTGTATAAGCTATATGGGACAGTGACTCAAAATATAATCTTTTACAGAAATATGGTAGAAATATGGGTTTATTTTGAAGCTCAGGAAGGCAGTGTTTAAGTTGGGTTAAAACCAAACAGGGCATCCCCCATTCGATCCCCCAGGGCATCATCACTGCTGAACCTGATCTGGGCTTGAGGCAAACCATGTATCCCCCAAGAATATAATGTTAATAAACTTGGTGTATGGGCAGGATTGCCAGTTTTGCATATTGCAGATATACAGTATACTACAAATAATAAATGCACTTTCCTGAAAAGCCTGTAAAAAAGGAGAAACCTTTGGGGTTAGTTTAATGTCTTATTGCTTATATGATCTTGCAAAAACTACAAGAATACATACCTGTCGTCATGCTCCGCCCCAGATATCCACTCCAGAGATTATGGATCTCTCACGCCAGCACTGATCAGGATGCAGGACAGGAATTCCCTCTCACCCATATTCACTTCCTGGTTTTCACTGCTGTGTATAAATAAGTCGTTCTCCAACTCTGTTTTTGCCAGAACATCTTGTTTGTTTTCCCTAGCTGTTTCTGTGCCTTTATGCTTTTTCATGTTTTTTTCTTTCCAGTGTTTTTCCCTTGTTCATGTTTTTTTGCACTAGCTTTTTTCATTTATGATTTTTTGCACTAGCGCTTTTTTTCTTGTTCATGGTTTTTATGCCTCCACCACCTTAAGGTGCAGGAGGCATTATGTTTTCGGGTTGTCCGTCTGTCCATGCATGCGTCCATCCTGAAACCTTGTGAACGCGATATCTCCAAGGCAAATGAAAGGAATTTCACCAAACTTTCACCATTTGTACGCTTTGGGACAAACATGAACTGATTTAGATTTTGAGGTTAAAAGGTCACAGGTCAAGATTACTGTGAGGTCAAATGTCCATCCCCAAATCACAACTTAATAAGGCGTGTAGTCTACCAAGTGGAGGCATCCCCATTGACGCCGTTGACGTCGAGTTCTATCTACTTTTTTTGCGCTAGTGTTTTTCTTGTCTTTGTCTGCCTCGTTTGTTTTGTCAAGTTTTTGTCTCCTTTTTTACATGGACTATTTTTGCTACTTTTTTCCTGGATTAAAACCACCTCATTTATTGGATTACTGTCTGAGTTGTGTTCTGCTTTTGGAGCCTATCTCACCATACCTCCACCACCCCTAACACCTGTGTGTAAATGTATGGGATTTGAGGTTGTGTGCATTTTATAAATGATTTTTTTTTAAGTTTTGGTTCATCTTTAAGCTGCTTCCGTTAGGGTTTTTTACACTGGATGCCCTTTCTGATGCAACCCTCCTCAATCTATCTGGACTTGGCACCGGCACCAAGTATGCACTGGCACGTGCAACACCAGTGGCCAAGTATATTACCTAATTGTGGTTCATCTTAAAGTAATTTAATAAAAATGCTAAACATGGTTATTTTGTTAAGTATTGGGTACCCCTCCCAGCCACCAAGTCTTTTGAATACTGAGTTGCACAGTTGTATATAAAGCCTGTTTATTTTACATGTCTTTGCACAGTATTGCCAAACCCATAGTCTAAGTTCTGAGCATTTATTATTCTACCTGAGATTACCTTGTATCTGATCTTTTAACCTGCCCTGTTTTGGACTATTGTTTTGTTTTGTTTTTCAAAATAATGATTGTGAAGAATGTGTTCCTGATTTTGAGCTTTGGGTAAGGTTAATGAGTAGCCTTGTTACAGACACCTTATTACACCTTTGCTTTCCATACAACAGGGATTTTATGTGATCTGCTGTTACTGCTCAAACTATGTTGCTAGGCACCCACGAGCAGCAAGTCCAGCAAATGACATAAGCTATTGAGGAATTGGTCCAGGTCTGCTGAGATACAGGCTCAACCCTCAACTCACAGTAATCAACTCTATATCTATGGTTAACCTAGAATTAACCAATTGCAACCCCTGAGTCATGCTCCCCAATACAATATAAAGTGAACGGTCTATCTAATGTGCCCTCTGTATAATCCTTCTGTGCATCTAAGCCTCTATAAAGCATTGCCTACTACTTGTCTTTTTCTGAGGCAAAAGCAATGTAAACAGATCAGCAAGGGCCTACCCTTAGGATAGAGCTACTCCTTAGCATCCCGCAGCTGAATGCCACTTCAACTATAGTGGTTTCAGTACAGTCACTGTCAAGTACACCTACCCCTTGTACTTAATTTCAATGACCTTTGAGAAGGTTTATGGGAACTAGTTCATCATAAATTTGGACCTGTAAAACACACACAAGCTGATCTAATGCCACACTCACAACCCGCCTTAAATGTTTTGGACATGCACAGGTCGCAAGGTTTGGTAGCTCGCTGCTGTGCTGCAGGATCGCGGTGAACCCGGGGGAAAGTTTGGGGAGGAGTAAGGGCAAAGTACTTGTCAAGTACAGGTTACACACCTGACTTCCTCGAGGCATGAGAAAAATTGCATCGTTAGCCTGTGGAAAGTGTATGTCTGACACATGTGTGGAGTGCATGTGACTTGCATTTTACCAGTTTACTGCACTAGGAGTTCGGGCCGCACTTGTGAAGCATGTGTGACGCACGTGATTCGCATGTGACAATCACTCATAACTTGCGTGTGATGCAAGCCAGGAGTGGGTATAAAAGCGTGTCTGCAGCATTCTGCATATGTCTTTTGACTGAAGAACATTGGATATTTTGTGGGAAAATTTTGAAAGTTCAGTTTAAAGTTTAGAAAATGGGACCCAAGAAGTGCACAAAAGTGAAGTAACCCAGCCTGAAACAGCAGAGGGGGAGGAAGAGGAAGAATTTGATGATGGTAGCAGCATCGGCAAGCCCTGCACGGACAGGGAGAAGTATGCCTTCAAGCCGGCAGAAGGCACAGCACCCCGCCAGAGGTATTTTCACAGGTAAATACTAATTAAACCTCTTGCACTTTAATACACATGCTTTAAACAGTAATTTCAGTATCTATATGCTTTTGTAATTAATATTATATATGCTGATTTTCATGTATGTTTCAGCTAATGATGCCCAGAAGTGAGGACCTTGCAATCCCTTCATTGCTGTCAGGCCATTGTGCCATGCACAGTGATAAGGACAAGGACATCCTGTCCCACCATTCAGCAGGAGTAGGAGCAGGACAGTAGTTCGGAGTCAGTCAAAGTGTGTTTCAGTGCTCAAACTGGGCTATTTAGTTGGGGTTTTTTACAGTGTAATAAAATGGGTTATTCCCTTATACTCATGTTTTATTATTTGACGTTTGCATGTGTAACATTCCCTACGTGTGGGTGGAGCACAGAGGACGTCAGGACAGAGATCGGGGTAAATAGCGGCTTTATTGCCAAACTTTTCAGTCTAACAATCTGTATACTTTTAATACACAGAGAGACACACACACACTAGCATCTCATTCAGGGATCAGCTCTCCTCTGCTCTCAGCTCTCCCTCTTTAAATCGGGCGCGGTCACTGGGAAGACACACAAACACAGGTTAATTGCTCTCAGGTGTAGTGATTCTGCCACTTACCTTCCCTGACTCCGCCCTCCTGTCACAGACCGGCACTTGACCACACCCCCACTGCCACATACCCCCACTGCCCGACTCAGGCCGGATGGCCATCCGGCCTGCAGCTGACTCCCCCCCCCCCCCCGACGGGAGAGGAAGTCCGCCACGACCATCTGCGCCCCTGGCCTGTGGACCACCTTGAAATTAAAGGGTTGGAGCGCCAGATACCAACAGGTGATCCGCGCATTGGCATCTTTCATGTGGTGGAGCCACTGGAGGGGCACGTGGTCCCCTGGATCACGCAGTCGAGCTGGCGGAGGATCATTTGGCGGCTGTTCCAGCGGCAGGACAGCAGATGACGTCGACCTTTCTCTCCTCTTCTCTCCACCTCCTTCTGTGTCCCGTCCTCGCCCCATTCCCCCACCATGGAGACGGGGGCCGGCTCCACCCCAGCCAGCCTGCCGCACCCGTGGTGCCCTCCCATTTCTCCCTTCTGTGTCTGTCTCTCCCCCCCTTCAGGTGAGTGAGCCCCAGAACACAGCTGCAGAGGGAAGGCCCGGGCCGGTCTGCTGGTGCTGCGGGGAACTGGGCCACCTGCAGCAACAGTGTGCAGCGATGGAAGTGGGGGTGGGGGTGCGGATCCCCGACGCGCCAGAGGCTGCCCTCGATCGGACCGGAGCGTATCGCATACCGGTAAGTGTACAAGGGGCTACATATAAGGCGTTGGTGGATTCAGGTTGCAATCAGACCTCAATCCGCCAAAGCCTGGTGCAAGACGAGGCATTGGGGGGAGCACAAGGGGTGAAGGTGTTGTGTGTGCACGGGGATATTCACAGCTACCCGTTGGTGTCAGTCCACATACATTTCAGAGGGGAAAAATCGATAGTGAAGGCGGCGGTTAATCCTCGCCTTACCCACTCTTTGATTTTGGGGACTGATTGGCCGGGATTTCGGAGTTTAATGGCACGCCTAGTAAAGAGTGGGTCCTGCCAGTTGACAGGGGAGGGTCCCGGTGTCGCTTTGGCTGGAGCTGCGGTCGCAGAGCCGTCTACGTCATCTCCGCGACAGAGTGAGGAGCCACCGGCCCCTCCTCTTTCTATTGGGGAATCCCTCGCGGATTTCCCACTGGAACAATCGCGAGACGAGACTCTGCGACACGCGTTTGACCAAGTGAGAGTAATCGATGGTCAGACGCTCCAGCCGAACGCCACCCCATCCTTCCCCTATTTTTCCATTTTGAAGGATAGGTTATACCGAGTGACGCAGGACACTCAGACAAAAGAGCGAGTCACCCAATTGTTAATTCCAAAGAGCCGCCGGGAATTGGTATTCCAGGCGGCTCACTTTAATCCCATGGCTGGACACCTCGGGCAGGATAAGACACTCGCCCGGATAATGGCCCGATTCTATTGGCCGGGGATTCGCGGCGACGTCCGTAAGTGGTGTACGGCGTGCCGCGAATGCCAGTTAGTAAATCCAGCGGCCATTCCAAAAGCGCCCTTGCGCCCCCTACCATTAATCGAGACCCCGTTTGAAAGAATTGGGATGGATCTCGTCGGGCCATTAGATCGGTCAACACGAGGGTACCGCTTTATATTGGTTCTGGTGGACTATGCAACGCGATACCCGGAAGCGGTGCCTCTTCGCAATATCTCAGCACGCAGTATTGCGGAGGCCCTCTTCCACGTCATCTCCCGGGTTGGAATCCCGAAAGAGATTCTGACTGACCAAGGCACCTCGTTTATGTCACGGACACTGAGCGAACTGTATGGGCTACTGGGTATTAAGCCGATCCGCACCAGTGTGTATCACCCACAGACGGACGGTTTAGTTGAACGGTTCAATCGCACCCTCAAGAACATTATCAAAAAAATCGTAAGTGAGGACGCACGTAACTGGGATAAGTGGCTCGAACCCTTGTTGTTCGCAGTGCGAGAGGTCCCCCAAGCCTCCACGGGGTTCTCCCCATTTGAATTATTATATGGGCGTAAGCTGCACGGCATCTTAGATGTCCTGCGGGAAAATTGGGAGGAGGGACCTTCACAGAGCAAAAACGAAATTCAGTACGTTATGGATCTGCGCGCAAAACTCCACACGCTCACCCACCTAACTCAGGAGAATTTGCGGCAGGCCCAGGAACGGCAAGCCCGCCTGTACAACAAGGGCACACGCCTTAGAGAGTTCACTCTGGGAGATAAGGTACTCGTCCTGTTGCCCACATCGAGCTCCAAATTAATCGCCAAGTGGCAAGGACCCTTTGAGGTCACACGGCGAGTCGGGGACGTCGACTATGAGGTTAGGCGAACGGACAGGGAGGGGGCGCTACAGATCTACCACCTCAATCTGCTGAAACTCTGGAACGAGGAGGTCCCTGTGACATTGGTGTCGGTAGTTCCGGAGAAGGCGGAGCTGGGGCCGGAGGTCCAAAAAGGGTCATTGGCAACACGTACCTCTCCGGTCCCCTGTGGAGACCACCTCTCCCCGACCCAACTCACGGAGGTCGCCCAGTTGCAGGCCGACTTTTCGGATGTGTTCTCGCCCCTGCCCGGTCGCACTAACCTCATAGAACACCACATCGAGACGCCCCCGGGGGTGGTAGTGCGGAGCCGTCCTTATAGATTACCCGAACACAAAAAAAAGGTGGTTCTGGAAGAACTTCAGGCCATGCTCGAAATGGGCATCGTCGAGGAGTCCCACAGTGACTGGAGCAGCCCGGTGGTCTTGGTTCCCAAGGCCGACGGCTCGGTCCGGTTCTGTGTGGACTATAGAAAAGTCAACGCGGTGTCTAAATTCGACGCGTACCCAATGCCTCGTATTGATGAGCTGCTCGATCGACTGGGCACGGCTCGCTTTTACTCGACACTGGATTTGACGAAGGGATATTGGCAGATCCCCTTGACTCCATTATCCCGAGAGAAAATGGCCTTTTCCACACCGTTCGGCTTACACCAGTTCGTCACACTTCCTTTTGGGCTGTTTGGGGCGCCCGCTACGTTTCAGCGGCTGATGGACCGGGTCCTCCGGCCCCACGCCACCTATGCGGCCGCTTACCTAGATGATATCATCATTTATAGTAATGACTGGCAGCGGCACCTAAAACACCTGAGGGCCGTCCTTAGGTCGCTGAGGTGGGCGGGACTCACTGCCAACCCGAAGAAGTGTGCGATTGGGCGGGTGGAAGTACGGTATCTGGGCTTCCACTTGGGCAACGGGCAGGTGCGTCCCCAAATTAATAAGACGGCAGCGATTGCGGCCTGCCCGAGGCCCAAGACCAAAAAGGGGGTGAGGCAGTTCCTGGGGCTGGCTGGCTACTATCGTAGGTTTATACCTAATTATTCAGATGTCACCAGCCCGCTGACTGACCTCACTAAAAAGGGGGCGCCAGATCTGGTCCAGTGGATGGAGCAGTGCCAGCGGGCTTTCTCTGAGGTAAAGGCTGCACTGTGTGGGGGGCCACTTTTACACTCCCCTGACTTCTCTCTCCCTTTTGTGTTGCAGACCGATGCGTCGGACAGAGGGCTGGGGGCCGTTTTGTCCCAGCAGGTGGAGGGGGAGGACTGCCCGGTCCTGTACATCAGCCGGAAGCTGTCAGTGAGTGAGGGGCGCTACAGCACAATTGAAAAAGAGTGCCTGGCGATTAAGTGGGCGGTCTTCGCCCTCCGTTACTACCTGCTGGGGCACTCTTTCACTCTCTGTTCGGACCACGCACCCCTCCAGTGGCTCCACCACATGAAGGATGCCAACGCGCGGATCACCCGTTGGTATCTGGCACTCCAACCCTTCAACTTCAAGGTGGTCCACAGGCCGGGGGCGCAGATGGTCGTGGCGGACTTCCTCTCCCGTCAAGGGGGGGGGGGAGTCGGCTGCGGGCCGGATGAGCGCCCGGCCTGAGTCGGGCAGTGGGGGTATGTGGCAGCGGGGGCGTGGTCAAGCGCCGGTCTGTGACAGGAGGGTGGAGCCGGGGAAGGTGAGTGGCAGAATCGCGACACCTGAGGATAATTAACCTGTTTGTGTGTGTGTTTTCCCAGTAACCGCTCGCTATTTAAGGAGGCAGAGAGAGAGGAGAGGGAGCACAACCCAGGACCAGACAAGTGTGCGTGTGTGTGTGTATGGAAGGAAATATTTAGACTGAAAAGTTGTTAAAATAAATAGTTTATCTGCCTCCAAGCTTTGTCCTGCTGTCCTCTGTGCTCCACCCACACTCGAAACTCGCTACAACGAGCCATTGGGTACGCGTCGAATTTAGACACCGCGTTGACTTTTCTATAGTCCACACAGAACCGGACCGACCCATCGGCCTTGTGTACCAAGACCACCGGGCTGCTCCAGTCACTGTGGGACTCCTCGACGATGCCCATTTCGAGCATGGTCTGAAGTTCTTCCCGAACCACCTTTTTTTTGTGTTCGGGTAGCCTGTAAGGGCGGCTATGCACTACCACCCCCAGGGGCATCTCTATGTGGTGCTCTATGAGGTTAGTGCGACCGGGCAGGGGCGAGAACACATCCAAAAACTCGGTCTGCAACTGGGCGACCTCCGTGAGTTGGGTCGAGGAGAGGTGGTCTCCACAGGGGACCGGAGAGGTACGTGATGCCAATGTCCCTTTTTGAACCTCCGGCTCCAGCTCCGCCTTCTCCGGAACCACTGACACCAACGCCATGGGGACCTCCTCATTCCAGAGTTTAAGCAGGTTGAGGTGGTAAATCTGTAGCGCCCCACCCCTGTCCGTTCGCCTCACCTCATAGTCGACGTCCCCAACTCGTCGTGTGACCTCAAAGGGTCCTTGCCACTTGGCGATCAATTTAGAGCTTGACGTGGGCAACAGTACGAGTACCTTATCTCCCGGTGTGAACTCCCTAAGACGCGTACCCTTGTTGTACAGGTGGGCTTACCGTTCTTGGGCCTGCCGCAAATTCTTCCTGGGTTAAGTGGGTGAGCGTGTGGAGTTTTGCACGCAGGTCCATAATGTATTGAATTTCGTTCTTACTTTGTGAAGGTCCCTCCTCCCAATTTTCCCGCAGCACGTCTAGAATGCCGCGTGGCTTACGCCCATACAATAATTCGAACAGGGAGAACCCCGTGGAGGCTTGGGGGACCTCTCGCACTGAGAACAACAAGGGTTCGAGCCACTTATCCCAATTACGTGCCTCCTCACTTACGAATTTTTTAATGATATTTTTGAGGGTGCGATTGTACCGTTCAACTAAACCGTCCGTTTGTGGGTGATACACACTGGTGCGGATCAGCTTAATTCCCAATAACCCATACAGTTCACGCAGTGTCCGTGACATAAATGTAGTGCCTTGATCAGTCAGAATCTCTTTCGGGATTCTGACTCGGGAGATGACGCGGAAGAGTGCCTCGGCAATACTGCATGCTGAGATATTGCGCAGAGGCACTGCTTCTGGGTATCGCGTTGCATAGTCCACCAGGACTAATATAAAGCGGTACCCTTGTACTGACCGATCTAACGGCCCGACGAGATCCATCCCAATTCTTTCGAACGGGGTCTCGATTAAAGGTAGAGGGCGCAAAGGCGCTTTTGGAATGGCCGCTGGATTTACTAATTGGCATTCGCGGCACACCGTACACCACCTATGGACATCGCCGCGAATCCCCGGCCAATAGAATCGGGCCATTATTCGGGCTAGTGTCTTATCCTGCCCTACGTGTCCAGCCATGGGATTAAAGTGAGCCGCCTGGAATATCAATTCCTGGCGGCTCTTTGGAATTAAAAGCTGCGTGACTCGCTCTTTCATCTGAGTGTCCTGCGTCACTAGGTATAATCTATCCTTCATAATAGAGAAATAGGGGAAGGACGGGGTGGCATTCGGCGGGAGCGTTTGACCATCGATTACTCTCACTTGGTCAAACGCATGTCGCAGAGTCTCGTCTTGCGACTGCTCTAACGGGAAATCTGCAAGGGATTCCCCGAGAGAGGGAGGAGGAGCCGGCGGCTCCTCACTCTGATGCGGAGCTGACGTAGACGGCTCTATGACAGCTGCTCCCACCAAAGCGACCCCGGGACCTCCCCCTGTCAAATGGCAGGACCCACTCTTTACTAAGCGTGTCATTAACCACCGAAATCCCGGCCAATCAGTCCCCAAAATCAAAGAGTGGGTAAGGCGAGGATTAACCGCCGCCTTCACTATAAATTTTTCCCCTCTGAAGAAAATGTGGACCAACACCAAAGGGTAGCTGTGAACATCCCTGTGCACACACAACACCTTCACCCCCTGTGCTTCCCCCAATGCCTCGTTTTGCACCAGGCTTTGGCAAATTGAGGTCTGATTACAACCCGAATCCACCAACGCCTGATATGTAGCCCCTTGGATACTCACCGGTATGCGATACGCTCCGGCCCGATCGAGGGCGGCCTCTGGCACGTTGGGGATCCGAACCACCGTGCCCACTTCCATTGCCGTGCACTGTTGTTGAAGGTGGCCCGGCTCCCCGCGACGACAGCAAACTGGCCCGGGCTTTCCCTCTGCACCGGTGTTCTGGGGCTCACTCACCTGAGGGGGGGGAGAGACAGACACAGAAGGGAGAAACGGGAGGGCACCGCGGATGCGGCAGGCTGGCTGGGGTGGAGCCGGCCGCCGTCTCCATGGTGGGGGAATGGGGCGAGGACGGGACACAGAAGGAGGTGGAGAGAAGAGGAGAGAAAGGTCGACGTCATCTGCTGTCCTGCCGCTGGAACAGCCGCCAAATGATCCTCCGCCAGCTCGACTGCCTGATCCAGCGACGCCGGGCGGTGGCACTGGACCCACTCCACGGTTCCTGCTGGTAAGTGCGCAATGAATTGTTCCAGCACTACCTGGTCGATGATCCCCTTGGCGTCGCGGTCGTTGGCCCTCAACCACTGCCAGCAGGCATCCCAGAGCCTGCGGCACACCTCCTCCCCCTCCTAACGGGAGAGGCACAGCTGGCCGTGCTACAGCTCCCCGCCGACCGCCGGCTGGCCTACGCGGACCTCCGCCGGGCCGTCCTCCAATCGTAGAGCGCGGAAACGCTGGCGCTGTTGCTCCGGCGTGCGCCCCACGCGCTGGAGGACGGCCCGGCGGAGGTCCGCATAGGCCAGCCGGCGGTCGGTGGGGAGCTGTAGCGCGGCCAGCTGTGCCTCTCCCGTTAGGAGGGGGAGGAAGCGTGCCGCGCGCTGCTCCATCGGCCACCCCGAGGCTTCTGCGACCTGTTCAAACAGAGTGATGAACGCCTCAGGGTCATCCTGCGGGCCTATCTTGGTGACGGTGAGGGGAGACGGGCCCGCGGCCGGAGTGCTGGTGGACCCCGCCAACACGAGGAGGTGCCGGAATGCCTCGCGGTCTTCCTGCTGGGCCAGCACCAGGGCTTCGAAGTGCCGCTCTTGTTCCTTCCGGAGTGTGACGAGCACCTGGTGTTGGCTTTGCTGGGCCATGGCGAGGGCGTGGACCAGGTCGGTGAATGGGGAGGACTCCTTGGGGCTGCTTGGTTGGTGCTCCACTCTGGTTCCCGGGTTTCAGCACCACTGTAACGTTCCCTACGTGTGGGTGGAGCACAGAGGACGGCAGGACAGAGATCAGGGGTAAATAGCGGCTTTATTGCCAAACTTTTCAGTCTAACAATCTGTATACTTTTAATACACAGAGAGACACACACGCACTAGCGTCTCTTTCAGGGATCAGCTCTCCTCTGCTCTCAGCTCTCCCTCTTTAAATTGGGTGCGGTCACTGGGAAGACACTCAAACACAGGTTAATTGCTCTCAGGTGTAGTGATTCTGCCACTTACCTTCCATGACTCTGCCCTCCTGTCACAGACCGGCGCTTGACCATGCCCCCGCTGCCACAGCATGGTAAATTAACATATATATATTACACCCAAAGTCTTGCCCCTCGTGTCATGTGTGCTGTGCATGCCGCACATGGGGGTAGAAAGTGAGATGTACTTCTGTCTTGGGGGCCACACAAATAGCAAGTGTGGAGTACTTGTGTAGTACTTCAGAGGCACATCACTCGTACAATGACCGTGTGTCACTTGTGCGTCTTACTGTCATTGCAAAAAGCCCCTACTAGCTGTGCTGCTGACTTGGTTCGGGCGTACAAAAGGAGTACGGGTCCTGTACGTAGTGTATGCCTTGTTTATTTTTCGCAAGACCTGTAGAATTTGCATGTGCGGGAGCAAAAGTCTCCATGGCTAGTCTGCAACCTTCTATGGCACTGAACACACACAAGTGTCACGCAAGTCTCAAGCATGGTTTTGCCAAATTGAAGGTGGCACATATAAACACGCCGGGGCACTATGAATACATATCTGGTGATGCATTATAGGCTGCTCAGTGCCTTTCATCTTCCAGTTCTTTGTAACAATTTAGGTAGATATTCTTTCAATCCTCAGAACAAGAACATATTAAACATGTTCAAGTCCTTTCTAACATACTGGACATATAGTCCTGTGTCAAACTGATGAGTTTTGCAAGCTCTTCCTAGACTTTCTAGGGTACGTTTTCAATGAGCAGTGTGTCAGGATAAATGACTTGAAAGTCAAGGATCTCAAAGAATCACTACAATCAAGTCAAGTCAAGTTTATTTGTATAGCGCTTTTAACAATAAACATTGTCGCAAAGCAGCTTTACACAATTTGAACGACTTAAAACATGAGCTAATTTTATCCCTAATCTATCTCCAATGAGCAAGCCTGTGGCGACGGTGGCAAAGAAAAACTCCCTCAGACAACAAGAGGAAGAAACCTCGAGAGGAACCAGACTCAAAAGGGAACCCACCCTCATTTGGGCAACAACAGACAGCAAGACTATAACATTAACAGTTTTAACATGAAGTCAGTTTTGTTGATGTTATAAACTCTTCATTGATGGAAACTTGAGTGCAAAACTGTTCATGACAACTGCAGTCCTAAAGTTAGCATGTCAACTGTAGTCCTCAGCCATAAAAGCATTACTGTAAGAGTCCAGAGCGTCCTCCAAGTGTGACTTTTAACTGTCCTCATGGAGCCATCCTCCACAGGAGCGATGTGATGAGACTCCAACCAGACACAGGGGACCAGGATGGATCAGGCAGGTCCGAGGAGCAGAAGAGGTCAGCATCTCGATCCCAGGACGAACATGTAACTCAGAGGGACAAATTTGGGGGGGGGGGGGGGAGAGAGGGAGAGAAAACACAGGTTGTTAGGTATGCCCAATGTCACCTGAATAAGTAGGAACAGTATACATATTGCACTGAGTACAAGCAGGGATTCCGGCAACTAACTATGACAGCATAACTAAAAGGGGAGAGCCAGAAGGTAACACAGGCATGAGGGAGCCCCAGGACATAAAGCAGCCAGCCACTACACCATCAACAAACTCGAGTGAGCAAGCGGGTGGGGACTGACAGCATCCATACATCCCAGTTTACCAGAACACTCTATGTCTGAGGACCCTCCAGATCTACACCTTTACCTCATAAACACCATTAACAAAAGGCTTGACTAAACAGATATGTTTTCAGCCTAGACTTAAACATTGACACTGTGTCTGATTCCCAAACACTACTTGGAAGGCTGCTCCATAACTGTGGGGCTTTGTAAGAAAAGACTCTGCCTCCTGATGTAGCCTTTACTATATGAGGTACCAGCAGATAGCCTGCACCTTTTGATCTAAGTAGGCGTGGCGGGTCATAGAGGAGCAGAAGTTCACTCAGGTGCTGTGGTGCGAGACCATTTAGTGCTTTAAAAGGTCAATAGTAGTATTTTATAATCAATACGAAATTTGATTGGGAGCCAATGCAGTGTGGATAAGACAGGGGTGATGTGGTCATATTTTCTAGTTCTAGTAAGGACTCTTGCTGCTGCATTTTGAACTAACTGGAGCTTGTTTATGCACTTATTGGAACATCCAGACAGTAAGGCATTACAATAATCCAACCTGGAGGTAACGAAAGCATGAACTAGTTTTTCCGTGTCATGTAGTGACATTAAATTTCTTATCTTAGCAATATTTCTGAGATGAAAGAAAGCTTTTCGGGCAATGTTATCAATGTGAGTTTCGAATGAAAGCCTGGGGTCAATAATCACTCCGAGGTCTTTTACTGCTGCACGTGAAGAAAGGCCATCCAGAGTTACTGTGTAATCAGAAAACTTACTTCTAGCTGCATGTGGTCCTAGTACAAGTACTTCAGTCTTGTCAGATTTAAGCAGAAGGAAATTAATAAGCATACAGTGTCTAATGTCCTTTACACATTCTTCAATTCTATTAAGCTGGTGTCTCTCATCAGGTTTTGCAGAAACATACAACTGTGTGTCATCAGCATAACAGTGGAAACTAATACAATGTTTACGAATAATATCACCCAGAGGTAACATATATAAAGAAAAAAGCAGTGGACCCAAGACAGAACCTTGTGGAACACCAAACTTTACCTCAGTACATCTAGAAATATCACCATTTATATCAACATACTGATAATGATCAGTTAAATAAGAGCTGAGCCAGGAGAGGGCCATTCCCTTAACTCCCACAACATTTTCTAGTCTATCCAGAAGAAAGGAATGATCAATGGTATCAAATGCTGCACTAAGGTCAAGCAACACAAGTAGCGAGACACAGCCCTGATCAGACGCCAACAGTAGGTCATTTACTACTTTAACCAAAGCTGTCTCTGTGCTATGATGAGGTCTAAATCCTGACTGATACATTTCATGGATGTTATTCCTATGTAAATATAAGCATAACTGCTGTGCCACAGCTTTTTCAAGGATCTTGGAGATAAAAGGGAGGTTTGATATTGGACAGCTGACAGGGATCAAGGTCAGATTTTTTAATCAGGGGTTTGATAACTGCTAGTTTAAAGAATATGGGTACATAGCCAATCATAAGAGAAGAATTTATTATTTTTCGAAGCGGTTCAATTACTTCAGGTATTATCTTTTTGAATAGACGTGTCGGTAAGGGATCTAGTATGCAAGTTGAGGCTTTTGATGCCGAGATTAATGAAAGTAATTCAGTTTCTTTTAGGGGAGTAAAACATTCTAATTGATGATCTGATACAGTTATATTGTTAACTACAGGGTCACTTACATTGTCTGACCTTAAATTAATATTTTGAATTTTTTGTTGGATATTCTCAATTTTGTCAGTAAAAAATTCATGAAATCGTTGCTATTACATACTGCAGGTGTGCATGTGTCTATAGTGGACTTATTCCTGGTTAATTTTGCTACAGTATTAAATAGGAATCTAGGATTATTTTTGTTATCTTCTATTAGGGAGGAGAGATATGTTGATCTCGCAGCATTAAGAGCTTTTCTATACCTCAGGAAGCTCTCCTTCCACGCTAATTTGAACACTACCAATTTTGTTTGACGCCATTTACATTCCAATTTTCGAGTGGTCTGTTTCAATGTGCGAGTGTCATCATTATACCAGGGTGCTAATTTTTTGTCTCTGATCATATTCCTTTTAAGAGGAGCTATATTATCTAAGGTATGGCGGAATGTTGACTCTAAGCATTCAGTTGCCTGATCGAGTTCTGCAGGGGCTGACAGTGACCCAATCAAAGTTGATAACTCTGGGAGATCATTTATAAAGCTCTGTGCAGTAGTTGACGTGAATGTACGTTTAATACAGTAGCGTGGTGAGTAGCATATATTATTACTCAGACATAGTTTGAATGAGATGAGATAATGATCTGAGATAACTTCAGACTGTGGAAGTATGACTATATTGTCTACGTTTAACCCGAATTATTATTAGATCGAGGGTGTGACCACCATTATGGGTCAGTCCTATGACATTCTGATTAATCCCTACTGAATCTAAAATGGACACGAACGCTGTTTTCAAAGGGTCTTCTGAGTTATCGAAGTGAATATTAAAATCTCCGACAACTAAAGCTTTGTCTAAGGAAATAACCAGATCTGAGATAAAGTCTGCAAATTCAGAAAGAAACTCAGAATATGGCCCCGGGAACTGTAAATAATAAGCAACGGAATTAACTGGGTAGACTTATTTTTTGAGGCTGCATACATTATATGAGTATGAAGAACTTCAAATGTATTAAATTTATAACCAGGTTTTTGTGTTACACCTAGATAATCATTATAAATAACTGCAACGCCTCCTCCTCTGCCAGTTTGACGAGGCTGGTGTATATAACTGTATCCAGGAGGACTCGCTTCATTTAATGCTATATATTCATTTGGCTTAATCCATGTTTCAGTTAAACAAAGTACATTAAACTCCTGATCAGTAATGAGTTCGTTAACCATTAGTGCTTTAGATGTAAGAGATCTAATATTTAATAGCCCCACCTTTAGATCAAAGGTGCTGGCAGCATCTGTACAGTCAGTATGATCTAATTTTATATTGATTAGGTTACTGGAACAAACTCTCTGAATATTTCTACCTTTTTGTTTAGCTTGGGGAACAGACACAGTCTCAATGTAGTGGACCCTGAGTGACGACTCTGTGCAGCTAAGCAGACAGTTGGTTTAGCCTGTTCGTCTACTCCCTGGCCTTGGCTCTGGATTGTCAGAAATTAACTAGGCCTGTTCTGAGACTATGACCTATGCTGCAGGAAATGAGAGCAGCACCTTCCCGAGTGGGATGGATACCGTCCCGCCCTAACAGGCCAGCAGTGCCCTCAAAATTAGCCCAATTATCTATAAAACCCACGCTGTTTTCAGAGCACCACCTGGACAGCCAGCAGTTCAGCGACCATAACCTGCTGTAAGCTATATCGCAACGCCGCATTGGGATGGGGCCAGAGCATACTACAGCATCAGACATCGCCTTCGCTAACTTAAACACCTCTACAAAGTTACTCTTAGTAACCTCAGACTGACGAAGGCGTATATCATTAGCTCCTGCATGGATAACTGTCTCTGAGAACCTGTGCTTGCCTAGGACCCTAAGATTACCTGCTATGTCCAGCACCCTGGCTCCCAGTATACACCTGACTAAAGCTGCTGGTGCCCCTAAAGGCTGAGCTAATTTCACGTGCCGTATGATAGAGTCCCCTATAACCAGAGCTCTTTCAGGTTTCTCAGCGGGTGCATCACTAAGGAGAGTAAACCTGTTCTACACGTGACACAGAGAGGAGTGGTGCTCCCGTGGACGAGCCTCAGTGGTAGCTTTGGCTCTACGCTTATGCCGCGGAGCCGTCACCCATTCGCCCTGCTGTAAGGGCTCTAATGCTGGAGTTGGGGGATAACTAACTCCACCTAGGACATCCAGACTTTCCTCTACAGAAACTACACTGTTCTCACGCTCACTGACATTCTCTAAAGCCTGGACACGCACTTCTAGCACTGTAATCTTCTCCGTCAGAGAGCTAACTAATCTGCACTTATCACAAATAAAGCTAATAAAGCTCTTGCTAGCGACAGAGGAAGAATGACTAAACATCCTGCACTCAGCACACTGAACAGGCTGAAGGTGTGCCATGATGAAAGGATTCATGTACCTTAATCGAAGGTCTGTCGATATTAAAGCAGATCCGATGTGGATGGCCTCCGTTTGTGGTCTTTATGTAACCGGGTGTATATGGGGAAATCACCTGCTGTTTGCTCCACCCCAGCAGAGGGAGTCGTAGGGCTCAGCCTTTTAGAAACAGGCTGGTTGGTTAGGAGAGGAAGCCACTTGAACAGTGCACTATAAGAATGCCAGCTAAAACACCGGTAAAGCAAAAGCCATTCCTTGAAGTTAGTTGTTCAACCTGCTAGCTCGGAACAGATAAGAGACGCGGTATTTCACTGAGGTTAAGCCTCAACTGCGAACATAGGAAAGAATATTAACAGAACGTCTGCGTCGTAGAACTGTTGCGCCGGTTTTACTGTGGTGTGTTGTGGTGCACACATTGCTGGCGTTAGGCCAGAATTATATTGGTAAGGCGTTTTTTCTTATTTTAATTTATTTAGTATGTATTTTAATTTATTTAGTATGTATGATAAATATTAAAGGATAATCATACTATGTTTTGTTAGTTTATTGGGTTTATCTGGGAAAAGGCAGATAGGAAAAAAGGAAAATGGGGAGATTGTTAGATGTGTAAATGTTTGGATTATTGAGTGAGTGATTTATTGTATTGTATGTTGTGCTCTTTCTAGCTGCTACACCAATTACCAATGGGCAGATAATTGCCGCTTTTCCCCGTGGTAATTTTAGTATTGTAAGGTCACACTTCCAAGGACCAAATTATTGTTTTTTTTCTTTTTTCTTTTTTTTATTTTGTATTGAGAGCCCAGCCTTACTCACTACCCCGTACAGAGCCCAAAGGCCCAGTCTTGATTTGTAGTCTCATACGTATGTATTTTGGTTTGGCCATATAGTGTGTGTAGTGCATACAGGTTGCTGTGTTGCCCTTCTTGAGGGGTGTGTAGCCATTTGCCAGTTGCTGTGCTTCCCTTTTGATGTGTGCAATTTACTAGTTGCTGTGTTGCCTTTCTTATGAAGTTTTTTTGCATGAAGATGTGTTGTGTCATTGGCTAAGGCCGATCTGGGTATGTTTCGGGAGACTTTGTATTGCTGGTCCTCAATATTTTAATTATATGTTTGTACACAATAAAGAAATCATTTGTATTTGTGATAAAATTAGCCTCAGTCCCTCTTTAGTGAACTCTGCGGCAGGGAGGTAGAAGGAGGAGGTAACACTCATCTTGTTACAACTGGCATAGTCAGCAGGATAGCCTGAGGTTAAGTTTTTTTTTCTTATTTTTGATTTCTTTGTTTCTTGTTTGTTAATTTGCTTGGGAATTGGAGGTGTGCGTTAGGGTTGTGGGGAAAAGCGGTAGTTATCCAGGCGGAAAAGGACAGCGTGGGATACTTTTAAAACTTTGTGTCCATTTGTGGTGCGACTATGTCCATAGCACAAGATGGAATGGAAGACCTGCATGGACTCTTAGACCAAATCCGTCAGCTTCAGGCTGAAAATGAGCGGTTAAAGGCAAAGGAACGGGACAGAAATGATGAGACTGTTGCCACTACCTCTTACAGTGACTCAGGTACAACAGCAGCCGCTGCAGATTTTCCTAGGCAGCTTGCTTCCACTAATGTGTCAACCCTTGATGCCCAAGCACGTTATGTGTATGTTCCAAGAGAACGTAAGTGTTCCAAATTTACTGGGAAACTGACTGTTGACCTTGTAACTGTAGACCAATGGATAACAGAAGCACATAGATGCTTGGAAGCAAGGCCTATGTCTACTGCAGAACAAGTGTTGTTTCTCTATGATCATCTTGATGGGGGGGCAAAAGCAGAAGTTGATTTTCATGAGCCTTCTGTTAGAGATACAGCAGAAAAGATTTTTATAATTTTGAGTGATAATTTCAGTTGTTCCCAATCTTATGTTGCAGCGCAACTTGCCTTTTTCCAGCGCCATCAGAAAGATGGAGAGTCCTTGCGTGATTTTTCACATGCTTTGAAAACATTGATGGACGCAGTGATAAAAAAGACACCGGGGGTATTTTTAACTCTGACAGGGTATTGCGTGATCAATTTGTTGAAAATGTGAATGATGATATGCTCAGACGAGAACTAAAAAGACGATTGGTATTGGATGCTGAAATGAGCTTTCTTACACTCCGTGGCATAGCCATTAAGTGGATGGAGGAGGGGAAACAAGGGGCACGGCTTAGACCAAGAGCGTTTTCTTTTGATATGCATGTTTCTACAGGGGGAAACCAAGGGGTGGATTCTAATGCAATATCAGTTAGTAATGCAGAAATGGCAGAAATGAAGGAATGCCTACGATGTCAGCAGATTCAGTTAGATACCATCTTATCACAGCTTAATTCATCTCGTTCCCACAGTAATGCGAAGAGTGCAGGAGGTAACTCTAAGGCATATAGATTTCAGCCTGATGGTAAACCAATTTGCCTCTGCTGTAACAAAGCAGGGCACATTGTAAAATATTGCCGTGTTAACCTTGATCCTGCAGGGTTGGTGGAGCAGGGGGCAGTACAAAGGGCCACAACCCATAATCAGATGGGAGAACTACCAACTAATCTGCAGCAGCAGGGAAACTAGCGCCCTCTGGTGTGGGGAGCCAAACACTAGGAGGGGCAGAATTAGGCTCTAAATACTCAACTGAAGAGGGAATCTCGCAGCTTATTGGGCAGTGCCCAGTGGTTCATGTGTCAATAGGGGGGGGAAAGAGGTTGCCTGCCTACTTGACACTGGTTCCATGGTTTCTACAATAAATGAAACATTTTTCCATGAGAATTTTCCATCAGATGAGTCCCTTAAATCATGTAATTGGCTTCAGTTGCGGGCAGCAAATGGATATGAAATTCCTTATGCGGGTTACCTTGAACTTGACGTTACTGTAATGGGAAAAACACTTCCAAGGATGGGAGTTTTAGTTGTGCGTGACCCAGCTGACCCCTTCATTTGTCGTGAGCGACAGGCGGTTCCAGGTCTGCTGGGGATGAACAATATTCAGAGTTGTTATAAAGAACTTTTTGACACACTAACTTCACTTCCCCAAACCCATCGTCGTAAAGAACACAAGATATGGCAGCATGCATTTTCTATCTGCCAGTCAATTGAGGAACTCCAGGGAAAGGGGTATTTGGGGAGGGCGAGAGTTCAGGGAGCAGTAGTATTCATTCCCAAAGGTTGTTTGAAACTCCTCCCCATTGTTTGCCCCAGTGCTGCTAACTTGTCCTTACAGTCGGTCCTGTTAGAGCCACCCAATGAAGACACCCCATTGCCAGTGGGGATTTTGATCTCTAAGGCTTTGTTGTCAGTAGCTAATGGCAGGGTAGAAATACCAGTTACAAATGTCAGTTCACAAGACCTCTGGCTACAGCCACATACTGTATTAGGTGAGCTCCATATAGTTCAGGTGATGTCAACTGGGTGTTCGGTGAACATCAGGGAAGAGGGCAATGGGGGCCAGGTTGCCGTTATTCAGTCAGCGGAAGTACAAGGTGGCATTCCTGCTGAACTTTCCAGCGTGGCTTGGCCAACCCTCTCGAAGGAGCAAGAGGAGCAAGGAAAACAACTTCTGCACAAATACCGGGAAGTCTTTAGCCAAGGGCAGGGGGACTTGGGGTGTACTACGTTGGTGGGACATCGGATTCACCTGACTGATGACATCCCAGTGCGACAGAGATACCGCAGACTACCCCCTTCCCAATACGAACAGGTGAAAACACACATTCAGCAGCTTGTTGAGGCAGGAATTGCAAGTCCGAGTTCCAGCTATTACTCCTCGCCCATTGTAATTGTTCAAAAAAAAGGGGGCGATATTAGGCTGTGTGTGGATTACCGATTGCTAAATGCCAAAACTAGGAAAGATGCTTACCCGCTTCCTCGCATCGATGAATCCTTGGATGCATTAACTGGAGCCCAGTGGTTTACAACATTAGATCTTGCAAGTGGCTATAACCAGGTGACAGTAGCAGAGGAAGATAAGGCCAAGATGGCATTCTGTACACCAGGGGTCTTCAATCCTATCCGCAAAGGGCCAGTGTAGCTGCAGGCTTTCATTACAGCCAAATTGGAGGCTCACTTGATTGTTGACTGGAGATGAGGGTGAAATGATTAAACAAGTGAAATCAGGTGTAGCTCCTGCTTGGTTGGAATGAAAGCCTGCAGCCACACTGGCCCTTTGTGGATAGGATTGAAGACCCCTGCTGTACACCGTTTGGACTGTTTGAGTTCAATAGAATGCCCTTTGGCCTTTGTAATTCACCCAGTACTTTCCAGAGGCTAATGGAGAGAATATTTGGTGACCAAAGTTTCCAGTCTCTCCTGCTGTTTTTAGGGAGCGCAGGTGGCCAAGTGGTTAGAGCGCTTGACCGCTAAGCGAACAGTCCCTGGTTCGAGCCTCGGCTCAACGGGGATCTGGGGCTCACTCCCTGTCCACCCAGCAGTGAATGGGGACCTGGTGGAAACACTGGGGAAGTTAAAGGCGGCGAGGAAAGGAACTGGCCACCCTACCTCACTATGCCGATGGCCCAGGACAAGTGCGCTCTCTAACAGGCACTCCCCCAATGTACGAATTGTATATGGGACTCCCCTTTGCTTTGCTGTTTTTAGATGATATCATCATTTTTTCAACCTCCCTTGAGCAGCATTTACAGTGCCTAGAACTGGTCCTCTCCCGTCTACAGAGCAATAACCTTAAGTTAAAGCTAGCCAAGTGCCACTTTTTCCAAAACGAGGTGAAGTATCTGGGGCATGTTGTCTCAGCTGCTGGAGTAGCTATGGATCCAGATAAGGTGAAAGCAGTTGCCGAATGGAGGCAGCCAACTACTACAAAGGATGTAAGATCTTTCTTAGGATTTGCATCCTATTATCGTCACTTTGTGCAAGGTTTTGCCAAAATTGCTGCACCATTACATCAACTAGTCACCCAGGTAGAGGCAGAGCAGAACAGGAGGTCTTGAAATATTGTCTTGGGCCAAGCTTGGACACAGGAATGCCAACAAAGTTTCCAGTTGCTGAAGGACTGTTTGACTAGTGCTCCAGTGCTAGCTTATGCTGATTTCACCAAGCCTTTTGTGTTAGAAATCGACGCAAGCCATAGTGGGCTTGGAGCAGTCTAGGCACAGGACCAAAATGGACAAAGAAAGCCCATTGCATTTGCCAGTAGGGGCTTACGGCCCACAGAGAGGAGCATGTCCAACTATAGTTCCCGCAAGCTTGAACTCCTGGCTCTGAAGTGGGCAGTAACCAGTAAGTTTAGGGAATATCTGTTGGGGACAAAATTTATTGTCTTTACAGATAATAACCCATTGAGTTCCTTGCAAACGGCCAAGCTAGGGGCGACCGAACACCGTTGGGCATCAGAGTTGGCCATGTTTGACTTTGAAATCAAATACCGGCCAGGTTCGGCCAATACAAATGTGGATGCTCTTTCTCAGTTGCCAGCCCCTGTGTCAATCAATGAAGTGGCCCCAGGTCTGCTAGTCCCTTTTTTGCCTCAGGATGTAAGTGAGCACAGGACTAGTGCCTTGTGCCAGGAGTCCAGTGTACTGCCGATCAGACCCAAGACTAATCTGCTGGCCTTACAGATGGAAGACCCAGTTATTGGGCCATTTAGCCAGCTCTGGAAGCAGGGGGCTTTACCCGCTAAGACTGTTCGAGTTGCCCTGCCACCAGGGACCCAGAAACTCCTTAACCAGTGGCCAAGGATCCGATCTCAAAAAGGAGTACTGTACCGTAGTGGTCGGCTACCTGGAGACAGTAGGGAAACGTTTCAACTTCTCCTACCACAGTGTCTCAAACAAGAAATACTGAGGAGCCTGCATGATGACCATGGACACCAAGGTATAGAGCGAACAGTCTGGTCCGGAAAAGGTGTTTTTGGCCAGGAATGTCCCAAGAGGTGGAGAAATATTGCCAAGAGTGTGGTCGTTGTATCGTAGCCAAAGCTGTTCGACCACAGCCGAGAACTTTCCCTGGCAATTTACTTGCCTTTAGACCCCTGGATGTGGTGGCGATCGATTTTACAACCCTAGAGATGTCCACAGATGGTCGAGAACACGTCTTGATTGCAACTGATGTGTTTTCAAAATTCTCACAGGCGTACCCAACACGGGACCAGAAGGCCAGTACAGTGGCCAAAATACTGACTGAAGGTTGGTTCTATCGCTATGGGGTGCCAAGGCGACTGCATAGTGACCAGGGCAGGAGTTTTGAGGGAGACCTCATGAAGCAGCTGTGCCAGGTGTACAACATCACAAAGAGTCGGACAACAGCATACCATCCAGAGGGCAATGGGCAGTGTGAGAGGTTTAATCGTACACTGCATGACCTCCTTCGTTCGCTACCTCCTGACCAGAAGCGCAGGTGGCCTCAGGCCCTGCCACAAGTCCTCTTTGCATACAATACAACCCAGCATGCTTCCACAGGCCATTCACCTTTTGAATTGATGTTTGGACAAAAAGTGCAACTGCCAGTGGATTTCCTTCTGGGTAAGGCAGATGAAGAGGTAGATGCAGGGAATACCCAGGATTGGATGCGTCACCACCAGGAGAGCCTCAAAGCCATGTACACACATGCTCGGGACCAACTGACTCATGCTGCAGAGCGCCGAAACCTGCAGGTCACCCCTGCAATAAGCCCCCTGTTGGCTCCTGGCACCTTAGTACATAAACGGAATCACCCACTGGGACATCACAAGATCCAGGACTTCTGGGATGCAACAACATATAGGGTAGAAGAAGCACTGGATTCGGATGGGAGGGTGTATCGAATTCGGCCAGTGGAAGGGACCAGGCCTGAAAAGAACATCCACCGAACAGAATTAAGGATCATACCAGTAAATGCCCGGATAGACCCAAAGGCCCCTAGGACATCAGACACACATTCTCCCTCTTTGGGAAAGGAGGAGTGTAACCAGCATGGGCCTATAGATGATGACGAAGACCAGAGTGACGGAGAGTTGGTACTAATTTTACTCGAACCATCAATCAGTCACAAGAATCGGTGGCAACAACAAGTGAATGAAAGCTTTGATCTAACAATCCCAGTTCCGCTGCCAGAAGTCCGTCAACAGTCTGAGGTCAGGGCCACAGAAGGTATGACCCCTGATCCAACACAGAATGTGGCCGACGGAAGAGACGACCACATGAGCCCTAATACCAGCATGGGCCTGATGGAGTTTGATCAGGATCCTCCCAACCCTGACCCCATACTTAGACGTTCAACAAGGACAACAAGAGGACAACATGGTAACCCACACCATTTGCTGAGGGCCATCCCTTGTCCAGTTAATGTGACTGAAGGTAGATCATAGCCCCCATTGCCCTACATAATTGCTATAAGGGTGTATGTGTGGGTGTGGGTGTATGTGTAAGTAGTCCTTGCCGGGACGGCAAGTTTGCAGAATCGGGGTGGGTGTAACCGGGTGTATATGGGGAAATCACCTGCTGTTTGCTCCACCCCAGCAGAGGGAGTCGTAGGGCTCAGCCTTTTAGAAACAGGCTGGTTGGTTAGGAGAGGAAGCCACTTGAACAGTGCACTATAAGAATGCCAGCTAAAGCACCGGTAAAGCAAAAGCCATTCCTTGAAGTAAGTTGTTCAACCTGCTAGCTCGGAACAGATAAGAGACGCGGTATTTCACTGAGGTTAAGCCTCAACTGCGAACATAGGAAAGAATATTAACAGAACGTCTGCGTCGTAGAACTGTTGCGCCGGTTTTACTGTGGTGTGTTGTGGTGCACACATTGCTGGCGTTAGGCCAGAATTATATTGGTAAGGCGTTTTTTCTTATTTTAATTTATTTAGTATGTATTTTAATTTATTTAGTATGTATGATAAATATTAAAGGATAATCATACTATGTTTTGTTAGTTTATTGGGTTTATCTGGGAAAAGGCAGATAGGAAAAAAGGAAAATGGGGAGAATGTTAGATGTGTAAATGTTTGGATTATTGAGTGAGTGATTTATTGTATTGTATGTTGTGCTCTTTCTAGCTGCTACACCAATTACCAATGGGCAGATAATTGCCGCTTTTCCCCGTGGTAATTTTAGTATTGTAAGGTCACACCTCCAAGGACCAAATTATTGTTTTTTTTTCTTTTTTCTTTTTTTTATTTTGCATTGAGAGCCCAGCCTTACTCACTACCCCATACAGAGCCCAGAGGCCCAGTCTTGGTTTGTAGTCTCATACTTATGTATTTTGGTTTGGCCATATAGTGTGTGTGTAGTGCATACAGGTTGCTGTGTTGCCCTTCTTGAGGGGTGTGTAGCCATTTGCCAGTTGCTGTGCTTCCCTTTTGATGTGTGCAATTTACTAGTTGCTGTGTTGCCTTTCTTATGAAGTTTTTTTGCATGAAGATGTGTTGTGTCATTGGCTAAGGCCGATCTGGGTATGTTTCGGGAGACTTTGTATTGCTGGTCCTCAATATTTTAATTATATGTTTGTAAAGAAATCATTTGTATTTGTGATAAAATTAGCCTCAGTCCCTCTTTAGTGAACTCTGCGGCAGGGAGGTAGAAGGAGGAGGTAACACTCATCTTGTTACATTTATGCAGGAGGAGAAAAAAAAGAAAAAGAAAGCTTCCAGTCTCGGTGTTCTTCTGAAAAAAGAGAAAAAAAATGGAAAACAGGTAAGCGAAAGTGGAAAGTACAAAAAGGAAAGCGACAGTACAATAAAAATGAAGATAATACTGGAAAATTATTTGTAGAAATTTTTTAAAAAAAAGATTAGTAATTAATGCCAATGCTCGTGGGAAAAAAAAAAGACTCATCGCAAACAACTCAGGAACCAGGAAGTGCGTTCAACAAATCGTCGCAAACAACTCAGGTACCAGGAAGTGCGTTCAGGAAGTGCGGATCGGTGAACCCGAACAATACTTCGCAAACTCATTGACAGTGCTTCAGTGATTCCTTGTTTGTCAATTTCTACAAAATGTTTATCACACACTTCCTGACTGAAAGTGAAACCTAAGATGTTAAATTGGAGTGCCAATCCCACAGATACTTTTATCCATGTCCCCATTTTGAGACACCCAGACCCTCCTGATAGCTGAACTTAATGAAACTACAATATTGGGAACAGAGAGTGCCTGGCCTTCAGAGTCTCCACCAAAGAATGGAAATAGTAGATATGGGGGATGAGCACTTAGCATCTCAGGTATGTTCAATCATCCAAACATTTAAAGCCCCACCAAGTTCATTGGGTGTTGCTCTATACCTTGTTCTGCTTTACCCTTACCTAGAGGCCAGGCTCCAAGCACATACCAGATAATTCAGTAATCCCAAAGAACCATGCTCAGTCCATCACATAATTCTTGAATCATGCATAGTGGCCCATGGATGATGTGGATGACATTACCTGTACTTGGGTAATGTAAAATAAAATATTCCAGTGAGTGTACACATCCCCTAATTCAGGCCATATCAGGACTTAAAGAGTAATGGTCTTTGTCAGGGACCAGTTATGGTCATCCTTGCTAGATAGAGTTATCATGGACATACTGAGTGCTGCTTGTCACACAAACTACTAGGCCTTTTGCACAACTGAACAATGGTGTCAACTTCATATCAGACTACCATTCTTTGTCTAAGAACCTACTACAGCACCAGTCATAAAGTCAGAAAGGTACTTACTCTGGGCAGAAAACACCCACAACTCCCTAATGCATTATTCCATAAGACTCAGGCACTTCCAGTGAATCCTAGGCTAATGCCCAAGCTTGTGATGGTGCATAGGTGAATATAGAAGAATGAACACACCTGGGAAGCTGTAATGTCCACCTTCAATACACTATCCATTGCCAGAAGATCACTGTAGACAGGTATCTGTGGCAGTGGGGGCGTGGTCAAGCACCGGTCTGTGACCGGAGGGAGGAGTCAGGGAAGGTAAGTGGCAGAATCACTACACCTGATGTCAATTAACCTGTTTGTGTGTCTTCCCAGTGACCGTGCCCTATATAAAGAGAGAGAGAGCAGAGGAAGTGAGCTCTCTCCCCAGCCAGATGACTTGTGTGTGTGTGCATGGCTGTGAGAGTATGTTTGCATCTGAAAAGAGCAAAATAAATGAAGTTATGGAACTTTATTCTGGCCTGCCGTCTTTCTGTGCTCCTCCTCCTCCTATGAACTGCCACAGTGGCACTGAAACCCGGGATGGAGCACAGGAAAAGAACAGCCCCATGCAGTCCTCCCCCTTCGCAGACCTGGTCCATGCCCTCGCCACGGCCCAGCAGAGCCAGCATCAGGCGTTAGTCACCCTCCGAAAGGAGCAAGAGCACCGGCTCAAGGCCTTGGTGCTGGCGCAGCAGGAAGATCGACAGGCGTTCCGGCACCTCCTCGTGTCGGCGGGGTCCACCATCTCCACTGCCGCGGGCCCTTCTTCCCTCACCCTAACTAAGATGGGCCCGCATGACGACCCCGAGGCCTTCCTCACGCTCTTCAAGCAGGCAGCAGAGGCCTCGGGCTGGCCGGTGGAACAGCGAGCGGCACGCCTCCTCCCCCTGCTAACGGGCGAGGCGCAGCTGGCTGCACTACAGCTCCCCGCCGACCACCGGCTGGCCTACGCAGACCTTCGCCGGGCCGTCCTCCAGCGGGTGGGGCACACCCCCGAACAACAGCGACAGCGCTTCCGTGCTCTGCGGCTGGAGGAAGTCAGCCGGCCGTTCGCGTTTGGTCAGCAGCTCCGGGATGCCTGCTGGCGGTGGTTGAGGGCCGACAACCGCGACGCCGAGGGAATCCTCGATCAGGTGGTGCTAGAGCAGTTCATTGGCCACCTACCAGAGGGAACCACGGAGTGGGTCCAGTGCCACCGCCCGGCGTCGCTGGATCAGGCCATCGAGTTGGTGGAGGACCATTTGGTGGCTGTTCTGACGGCAGAACAACGGACATCCTCTTCTCTCCTCTCCTCTCCTCTCCTCTCTCTCTCCCCTTCTCTCCTCCTGTGTCTCATCCTCGCCCCATTCCCCCACTGCGGAGGCGGGGGCCGGCCCCACCCCAGCCGGCTCGTCGCACCCGCGGTGCCCTCCCATTTTTCCCTTCTGTGTCTGTCTCTTCCCCCCCCCAAGGTGAGTGAGCCCCAGAGCGCCGGTGCAGAGAGGAAGCCGGGCCGGTTTGCTGGCGCTGCGGGGAGCCGGGCCACCTCCAACAGCAGTGTTCAGCAATGGAAGTGGGCGCAGTGGTTCGGATCCCCGACGCGCCAGGAGCTGCCCTCGATCGGGCCAGAGCGTATCGCATACCGGTGAGTATCCAAGGGGATACATATCAGGCGTTAGTGGATTCTGGTTGTAATCAGACCTCAATTCACCAAAGCCTGGTGCAAGACGAGGCATTGGGGGGAGCACGGGGGTGAAGGTGTTGTGTGTGCGCAGGGATGTTCACAGCTACCCTTTGGTGTCGGTCCACATTTTTTTCAAAGGGGAAAAATTTAGAGTAAAGGCGGCGGTTAATCCTCGCCTCACCCACTCGATAATTTTGGGGACTGATTGGCCGGGATTCGGGGAGTTGATGAGTCATTTAGTGAAGAGTGGGTCCTGCCGTAGTTCAGCAGGGGGAAGGTCCCGGTGTCGCATTTGCGGGAGCAGCTGTCACAGAGCCATCTACGTCATCTCCGCGTCAGAGTGAGGAGCCGCCGGCTCCTCCTCCCTCTCTCGGGGAATCCCTTGCAGATTTCCCGTTAGAGCAGTCGCAAGACGAGACTCTGTGGCATGCGTTTGACCAAGTGAGAGTAATTGATGGTCAAACGCTCCAGCCAAACGCCACCCCGTCCTTCCCCTATTTTTCTATTATGAAAGATAGATTATACTGAGTGACGCAGGACACTCAGACTAAAGAGCAAATCACACAGCTTTTGATTCCAAAAAGCTGCCGGGAATTGGTATTCCAGGCGGCTCACTTTAATCCCATGGCTGGACACTTAGGGCAGGATAAGACACTAGCCCGAATAATGGCCCGGTTCTATTGGCCAGGGATTCGCGGCAATGTCCGTAGGTGGTGTACGGCGTGCCATGAATGCCAGTTAGTAAATCCAGCGGCCATTCCAAAAGTCCCTTTGCACCCTCTACTGTTAATCGAGACCCTGTTCGAAAGAATTGGGATGGATCTCGTCGGGCCATTAGATCGGTCATCACGAGGGTACCACTTTATATTAGTTCTGGTGGACTATGCAAGGTGATACCTGGAAGCAGTGCCTCTCCGCAATATCTCAGCACGCAGTATTGCGGAGGCACTCTTCCGCATTATCTCCCGAGTTGGAATCCTGAAAGAGATTCTGACTGACCAAGGCACCTTGTTTATGTCGTGTACACTGAACGAACTGTATGGGTTATTAGGTATTAAGCTGATCCGCACCAGCATTTATCACCCACAAACGGACAGTTTAGTTGAACAGTTCAATCGCACCCTCAAAAATATAATTAAAAAATTCATAAGTGAGGATGCATGTAATTGGGATAAATGGCTCGAACCCTTGTTATTCGCAGTGCGAGAGGTCCCCCAAGCCTCCATGGGGTTCTCCCCGTTCTAATTATTATATGGGCATAAGCCGCGTGGCATTCTAGACGTGCTGTGGGAAAATTGGGAGGAGGGACCTTCACCAAGTAAAAATGAAATTCAATACGTTATTGACCTGCGCGCAAAACTCCACACACTCACACACCTAACCCAGGAGAATTTGCGGCAGGCCCAAGAACGGCAAACCCACCTGTACGACAAGGGTACGCGCCTTAGGGAGTTCGCACCGGGAGATAAAGTACTCGTACTGTTGCCCACGTCGAGCCCCAAATTGATCACCAGGTGGCAAGGACCCTTTGAGGTCACACAGTGAGTTGAGGACGTCGACTACGAGGTGAGGCGAACGGACAGGGGTGGGGTGCTACAGATTTACCACCTCAATCTGCTCAAACTCTGGAATGAGGAGGTTCCCATGGCATTGGTGTCGGTGGTTCCGGAGAAGGCAGAGCTGGGGCAGGAGGTTCAAAAGGGAGCATTGGCATCGTGTACCTCTCCGGTCCCCTGTGGAGACCACCTCTCCCCGACCCAACTCGCGAAGGTCGCCCAGTTGCAGACCGAGTTTTCGGACGTGCTCTCGCCCCTGCCCGGCCGCACCGACCTCATAGAGCACCACATTGAGACGCCCCGGGGGTGGTAGTGCGCAACCGCCCTTGCCGGCTACCCGAACACAAGAAAAAAGTGGTTCGGGAAGAACTCGAGGCCATGCTCGAAATGGGCATCGTCGAGGAGTCCCACAGTGACTGGAGCAGCCTGGTGGTCTTGGTACCCAAGGCTGACGGGTCGGTCCGGTTCTGTGTAGACTATCAAAAAGTCAACACGGTGTCTAAATTCGATGCGTTCCCAATGCCTCATATTGATGAGTTGCTCAATCGACTAGGCACGGCTCGCTTTTACTTGACACTGGATTTAACAAAGGGTTATTGGCAGATCCCCTTGACTCCATTATCCCGAGAAAAAAACTGCCTTTTCCACACCGTTCGGCTTACACCAGTTTGTCACACTTCCTTTTAGGCTGTTTGGGGTTCCCACTACGTTTCAGCAGCTGATGGATAGGGTCCTCTACCCCCACGCCACCTATGCGGCCACATACCTCGACAATATCATTATTTATAGTAATGACTGGCAGCGGCACTTACAACACCTGAGGGCCATCCTTAGGTCGCTGAGGCGAGCGGGTCTCACAGCCAACCCAAAGAAGTGTGCGATTGGGCGGGTGGAAGTACAATATCTGGGCTTCCACTTGGGCAACAGGCAGGTGCATCCCCAAATTAACAAGACAGCAGCAATTGCGGCCTGCCTGAGGCCTAAGACCAAAAAGGGGGTGAGACAGTTCCTGGGACTGGCTGGCTACTATCGTAGGTTTATACCTAATTATTCGGACATCACCAGCCCGCTGACTGATCTCACTAAAAAGGGGGCACCAGATCCGGTCCAGTGGACGGAGCAGTGCCAGTGGGCTTTCTCTGAGGTGAAGGCTGCACTGTGCGGGGGGCCACTGTTACACTCCCCTGACTTTTCTCTCCCTTTTATGTTATAGACCGATGTGTCGGACAGAGGGCTGGGGGCCGTTTTGTCCAAGGAGGTGGAGGGGGAGGACCGTCTGGTGCTGTACATCAGTAGAAAGCTGTCGGTACATGAGGGGCGCTACAGCACCATTGAAAATGAGTGCCTCGCAATCAAGTGGGCGGTCCTCGCCCTCCACTACTACCTGCTGGGACGCCCTTTCACCCTCTGTTCGGACCACGCGCCCCTCCAGTGGCTCCACCACATGAAGGATGCCAACACGCGGATCACCTGTTGGTATCTGGCACTCCAACTCTTTAACTTCAAGGTGATCCACAGGCCAGGGGCGCAGATGGTTGTGGCGGAATTTCTCTCCCGTCAAGGGGGGGGGGAGTCGGCTGCGGGCCAGACGGCTGCCCGGCCTGAGTCAGGCGGTGGGGGTATGTGGCAGTGGGGGCGTGGTCAAGCACCGGTCTGTGACGGGAGGGCGGAGTCAGGGAAGGTAAGTGGCAGAATCACTACACCTGATGTCAATTAACCTGTTTGTGTGTCTTCCCACTGACCGCGCCCTATATAAAGCGAGAGAGAGCAGAGGAAGTGATCTCTCTCCCCAGCCAGACGACTTGTGTGTGTGTGCATGGCTGTGAGAGTATGTTTGTATCTGAAAAGAGCAAAATAAATGAACTTATTGAACTTTATTCTGGCCTGCCGTCTTTCTGTGCTCCTCCCCCTCCTATGAACTGCCACAGTATCATAAGCCACACATACAGCTGGATAGTCAGAAGACTTCCAACTTTGGCTTCCACTGAAAAGGCTAAGTCCCAGACTTATTAACCCCTTTTACACAGCCTGTTCAAGGCAGGAATCTTATGCTTTTATTCCGCCTTGCATTCTGTATAAAACGTCCAAATGCAGAATGGGCAGTCTGTGTTGTTCCGCCTCTGAACCGAAATGATTGGTAGTAACAGAGCCAGAATTGACACCTGTGTAAAAGAGACAGCCAGCACAGCAGGGCAGGGGTGTGATGTTTTTGACCTTTGCTTTTTTTTTACAAGACCAGCATGAACTCAAATGTCTCTACTGCGTGCACCTTTCTGCCTCAAATCGTTTCCTAATTCTCTTCACTTTCTCCTCCAACATAATTCTGATTGTGCAAACATGTTGCTTGCACAAGTCTCTCCACTCCTCTCCTTCTCATTAACTTTCACTCTGATTCTCTCTCTCTCTCTCTCTCTCTCTCTCTCTGTTTGTGAGCGCAGTTTTCTGTGACTTTTTTTCCCTGACAAGTCGGCTCGGCTAAAGGACACAAATATGTTATATATAGAGGCTGTTACTTCCCTTAAACATGAATTATTTAATGGAAGTGATTACATGTTGCATATGATGCTCAGCAACTTTGCTTGTCTGATCATCAAATCGTCAAATGTGCATGGTGAACAAAAGCACCTCAACACTCAGTTCACCCACTGTTGTTTTGAAAGCAACATCAATATGCTGGGGTATTTCCAACCCATAGATACGTCACCCTAGATGGTGATGCTCTCTTACAACACTTCATGCTTCTGGTTGCGGAACGCTGGCTCGCAATTTAAAAACACACTGGCACAGCTTCATGCCAGCTTTATTTGGTTCAGTGTAAATCGCTGAACCCGGAATTTTGAGGTGTCTTCTTTACAATGATATTATGGAATATCTGTGAAAAATGGCTAATAGTGCTTTCAGAATAATAAAACTGTATCCTGCGTCATAAAAACTGAAGCTTCTAAGACAGAACGAAATCTCACCATTTCACATTTTCCTGCTTATGTCTTTTTAGAATCAGAAAAATGTTCTACCCACTGATGCAAAATGGATGACTTATGATAGGTATATTAGTGCCCAGATGTGATGTAATAGTGTTTTTATGACCACATGGAATGGATTCCACGCACTCACAGCTTCTCTTGCCCTCTTACAAAGGCCAGTGACATTTTTCTGTTTGTGTCCAGTTTCAAAAAGGTCATGCAGAAAACTGATGCTATCCTTGAAATGGTGAATGTGAATAACAATTTCACATAGACAGTATGACATTATACCAGATCAATGCAACATCATGTTAGTGACCTTTATAACTGCTATATGCATTGTCAAACCTATTGAAAGTGCAAAAGGTACAACCATACTATTCATTTCAAGTCGCTAACCTCTGCCAGTGGGATGCTATACTGTCCCCTTGTATGGGAAGCGAAGCCTCCTCAGGGAATAATGCATTCGAAAAAATTGTTATATGTCACATGCTTTGAAGATGGCTGCTGTGTCTGTTTTTTTAAGCTTTCTTTAGCCACGACTTTATCTTATACAAGTCCCCATGCATTTTATAGCACCATCCTCCAACCTTTCTTCCATGTCTTCATAACCCCACCATCAAAGCAGTGATATTATCAAGAACACTGGGTGCTAGGGCCATTATCAATTAATAAGCCCTTTGGATGTCAAGTGTCAAGACAGGCTCAGATACATTGCTGAGCAAGAACTGCAGCAGTAGCTAGATCTTCTGTGTTTGCATGAAAAATTAATGTTAAAAGTAAATATATTGATTTTATTTTTGACATTTTTGTCTGTTTCACTGATTTAATTCATACTCTATGAACTGCACACAAAACATTTCTGAATCTCAACAAGTTCTCTGGAAAGCTTGTACACTTGCCTTCTAAAATTAGGAACTGTCTTATTTATAGAACATAAAGAACTAATAATACTAAAAAATATCCCCCCATTTAAGGGCATGAAAATGACAACAAGCAACCAACCAAACAAATGAACAAGAAAAGAATCTTTAATTTGTCTTATGTTCATTTAAAACCAAATTTTTCACACTGTGTCTCAAGAAAATTCATACATAGAATAATACCTATTTAGTCTTGTATATTTTTAAATTTAGCTTAGTATTCATCTTGAGATATTTTCTCTCTCTCATATTTAAGTGTGCCAGTGCCCGTGAACATGAATCTCTTACACCTTCAGAGTAATGGCCCTTTTCCACTACCCTTTTTCAGCTCACTTCAGCTCGCTTCAGCTCACTTCAGCCCGACACGGCTCGCATTTCGACTACCAAAAAACAGCACGACTCAGCTCGCTTCAGCCCTGCTTAGCCCCTAAAACTCGCACCGTTTTGGAGTGGGGCTGAAGCGAGCCAAAGCGAGCCGAGTGAGGCTGGGGGCGTGAGCAGACACTCCCCTGTGCACTGATTGGTGAGGAGGAGTGTCCTCACATGCCCACACACGCCCCGCGAGCACGCTGGGATCTGTAAACACCGCAAACCCGGAAGAAGAAGAATTACGAATTACGAGAATTTCTGAAGCCTTATGCGCCTCGCCTCATCTATACGCTCTTGCCAGTATCTGTTGGCGTTGTCGGTGACAACAAGCCACAGAACCAAGACCAGCAACACTAACGACTTCATGTTTATTGTTTACTATTCGGGTCGTGAGACTACCGCTTAAAAGCTCACTGATGTCACTGTTTGCGCTGCTTAACGACATCACGTGACGTCCACCCACTTTTGCTAACTCCACCCAATGTGTCCACCCACTTCCAGCCAGCACGGTTCAGCACGGTTGTAGTCGAAATGCAACTCCAACAGCCCTGCTCAGCTCGACTCAGCTCGACTCAGCACCGCACGGCTCAGCCGCGTTTGTAGTGGAAAAGCGGCATAAGAGTGTCATTTTTGCAATCATATTCAGTGTTATACTGAACTGTCTGTTATAATTATTAACAGTGTAATCATGAGGTACTGCACTTACTGTACAATGCTTATTATATTGCATTTCTGTGCATTTTATTATATAAATTGTAAATGTATGTTGTACTTCTCCTAGTTGATATCTTGTCTGGGTAGGCATATGAGAGAGAGAGAGAGAGAGAGAGAGAGAGAGAGAGAGAGAGAGAGATTGCAAATGGAAGACATAATCAAGGCTGTGATCATACTTAAGTATTACACTTGATGATGGCACAGGAAAGACATAGTCCCTTGGGCCCCATGATGCAGCTCTGACCTGAGATTCTGCACGCAAGAACATTTATATCAGCTGCTGGAGTCTGGAGACATAAATGCTCTGTTCAGATAAGTCACAACCTGACGCATGTCAAGGTGTCACTCTGTATTGATCTTCTTTTCCAAGTAGAGGCTTGAAAATAAAGACATCTGTAGCACTGAGAACCTTGCTAAAAATAGCTCTCCAGCTAAATAATTGATGAAACCAGCAATTGTCAGTAGTTACAGACTGAGTGCTGATGGATGTGTCACTTCCTCCTCAAAAAGCAGCAAGGTGAGAGCCATGAGGTTGCCTATCAACAGGTTTTCATAAAGAAAGATTTTTTGAGTTGTATTATGCTTACAGGATTTGAAAATGTAATCACACTTCAAGTGTACCGGCAGGTGATATGATGGAAAAATCCAGTTTCAATTTATTTCATACCTGATTATTGTCTACAATTTCTTTGATTTTCCAAATACATCAAAACATGCATTTGGAAAATGTGTCAGGCTTGTTATGTGATTCGTCATGACACCACCTGAGATTAGAGCAGGCCTATGAGCTGCATATTCTGAGTGTTCTAAGAAAATCATTAATTTTTTATTGTAACTGAAAATCTTTTGCTTTCTCAGGTTTTGAGCTTTTGACAAGCCTAATAGCTGAGAACTGAAGCAAGAGTAAAATATTATATTTAATTTATTGTATCTAGCAAATGTAGAGGTAGAATCAAGCAGAAATACAATCCAAGAATACGGGGTAGCACTGCCGCCACACAGTTTCAGGGTTTACAGTTTGATCCTGAACTTGGGTTGCTGTCTGTGTTTCTAGTAGCCCTCTCATAATGGGCTAATATTGTAGGTATTATGATCAGTGAGGTATAATGAGGTATTTTAAACATTACATTTCAGTGATGCTGTGAGAGGACTGGAGATGTCTGCTGCATAGTTCCTGTGTATTAAGCTTCACAATATGCATTCAAACTCACAACAAATATTTTGGCTGGAATGCTGGGGCTTACAAAAATACATTATGCCCTTTAAACAACATAACGCAAATATAAGACAAATAGTGATAACAATGAAAAAAAATCTTAGGGTGCTTAATTATTCATATTACTCAGTCATGTAACAGTCTTCTCTGGATGCAGTGATTTACTCTGCTCATATGTAGCAGTTGTGTGTCCATGGGGAATCCAATAACATTCTCTGGCACAGGGTTGAACTTTGTGAGATAGAAATAGAAACAACAATTCACAACAACTTGATCACTTTTGCTTACTTCTTTAAGAATTGATAAAGTATCCAAGCTAATAAATTCTCCCACATGGGCACTCCAAATTTGAGAGGTGTTGAATCCTTTTCCAGCAGGATCCAGCACAATTAAATACTGCAAAATATAAATGAACGAATGAATAATGCAAAAGTAGTCCGAGAGTGGCTCTTTGACACTGCTGAGATTTGAACTCAGAAGCTTTAGCTTACTAGTGCGAATCTTTGTGCTGAGTGACCATACCTACCACAATTAGGTGGACACTTTGTGAGACTCATCATCATTACTTTACCTGAAGAACAAAAGGTTTCATCGGTTGTGGGCTTCTGTCACTCGGCTGACTGCTGTGGGACATCAGCTGCTCTAAAGATCATGCATTATAGAAGAGGGCACACTCTGGCCTCTAAGTAGTGCTAACAATTAATTATTAAAGGGCCATTTGCTGGAAATATAAATGGTGCTGTAAAGCTGTTGCAAAGTGACAACGCTATACCAAGAGACATACACTTGTTTTACAGAAGTTTGCAGACTGTAAACAAAACAGATTTGCCAGGTGAAGCTCCTCGAGGGGCAAAGAGCATCTATAACAATAATAATTGTGAAAGCTTTATGTGTGTTAACTGTATTCAGATGATATGATACTCACATTAGAGAAGCTGCATCTGCACTGGTGGCCGTAACTGCCTGAAAAGATTTAGCTGCTGAGATTTGCAATGAGATGTACATTGCATTAATACATGCTTAAGTGCTTGTTGCTCTATTACCAAATATGGTAATAGAGTCTGGACAATCATAATTTATGGATCAACAAACTGAATTAATTTTGTTGTTGCTGTTTGTTTGGCATTCAGATAAGACTTATTGAGAAACAGCAAATCAATGTTTAGAGATGTAATAAGGCAATCTGTTTGGTCTTCAATAGAAAACAAAAGCTTGCCTCCCTGAGACAGGAGTGACTACAGCAAATTGCAAATGCCACTAATTTCTCTATGATATTACACAAGTGTACATGTAGATGATGCACTTTCATTTTTAGCCAAACATACTTGCAAATCAACAAAGAAATGCTCTGTGGAATATCTGCAGCTCATTTTGCGTTGTATTATTATGGGCTAATACATTTTTTATGAGATGGGTTATTAAGAGCAAATCTCTGCCAGTTGATATTGATACTAATCATTTCCTACTCACATTTAGTTGTGCCTGTTAAAAGGACACCTAGTCAGTCTTTCATTTTTGTTTTGTACTGAGGGAAAATGTTGGAGAAAAACAATAATATACCATAGTCACTCACCACTAACTACTGAACCTAAAAAGCATTTACATGAAAAAAAAAAAAAAATCTTGTTACACCTACACCAGAATCAACTGTGAACTCCATGTCCCATGAAGTCTTGAGATTACAATCATGGCTGATGCAGACTTCATCTGCCAACACTCTTTGCAGACACTCATGCGTTCTGATTCACCAGCCATTCTGATTATGCTCACTTATCCCTTATTTCTCACACACCATAAACCAGCGTTTCTCAACCTTTTTTCAGTCATGGCACCCTTCAGAAGTATGCAAATTCTCAAGGCACCCCCATATAAAATATATGCAGTCATGCTGACCATACACTGACCCCGGCAGTGACGTTGTGACATAGGAAAGGGGGCCGTGAGGCAAATTTTGATGATGCATGAGGCGGCGATGATCTGCATTAGTGTAACTATCGTTTTTTGGAATATTAATTCATTTTATTTATTTCAATGTTAGAATATATAATTTTTTGAAGGCACCCCTAACGAAGCCAGATGGCACCCCAGGGTGCTGCGACACCCTGGTTGAGAAAGGCTGGCATAAACTATTTACGGACTCTGCATACTCTTGCTAGTTGCAGGGATTGGCCAAGGATTGCTCCCGTGACATGAAAGTAGTTCCATCATTGATGAAGCAATGTATCTTGTGATGCCAAAAAAAAAAAAGATATGGTGTGAGTTAGTCATTTTATATCCTGGATATACCGTGAACTGACATCACAGTTTCAAGCTATCCGGCCGACTTGAGTCACAGCTGTGGCTCCATGGGCTTTTTTTTCAGATTTATTTCTAATTTTTTGTAGTTGATACTTTTAGTTTGGAATTTTTGATGAGGGATATAAATCAAATATACCATGCACTGAGAGGCACCGGTAATTATGGATTCATTTTGGTGACTAGTTGCACCCCTCACAAAATAGTACTATGCCAGTCACAACAGAGACTCTATAATTTCAACCAGAGCCTCTCAGTGCATGGTATATTTGACATATACAGTATATAATCATCTCATCTCATTATCTCTAGCCACTTTATCCTGTTCTACAGGGTCGCAGGCAAGCTGGAGCCTATCCCAGGTGACTACGGGCAAAAGGCGGGGTACACCCTGGACAAGTCGCCAGGTCATCACAGGGCTGACACATAGACACAGACAATCATTCATACTCACATTCACACCTACGGTCAATTTAGAGTCACCAGTTAACCTAACCTGCATGTCTTTGGACTGTGGGGGAAACCGGAGCACCCAGGGGAAACCCACGCGGACAACACGCAAACTCCTCACAGAAAGGCCCTCGCTGGCCATGGGGCTCGAACCCAGACCTTCTTGCTGTGAGGCGACAGCGCTAACCACTACACCACACACACACACAAAATAGGATTTTGGTTAAAAACCCTCATGCTTGTGTATTACTGCTATCTGGGATCCCTTAGACCAGGGCTTTTCAAAGTGTGGGGCACACCTCCCCTGGGGGGCACCAGAGTTCTTCAGGGGGGGCGCAACGTGAGGAAACATAAACCAGAATAAGTTACTATTGCGGACATTTAATGAACTTCAGCTAGCCTTTACCAGAGACAAAATAGATCGATTTTTAGTACCTAAAGCTACAGTGAGTGAGGAGACAGAGTCTGGGCCAAGCAAAAAAACCAGACCCTCCAGGATTTCGCAATGTTGCGATTCAACCAATCCCCGCAAATTCAAGGCGGTGTTGCAATTATATCCAATCACCGCAACCTTCCCACAAATTTGACCAATCGTTGGCGTCGTCTTGAGGTGACGTCGACAAACTACCTTCTGCCTTACTTCCGTGTATACGTTCAAGAGAAGCAGCATGTGTGCAGTGTTGCCAGATTGGGTGGTTTTAAGTGCATTTTGGCGGGTTTTGAACATATTTTCGACTGGAAAACGTCAGCAGTATCTGGCAACACTGCATGTGCGAGACAATGTTTATATACTGTAGGCTTAAATTCTGTTACTGAAAGTGTGTTATGTTTACAGTGAAGGACTGTGTGCACTTTACATTATTTTTTTTACTTAATACAAGAAATTAATGGATGCCAACATTTTTGCCAAAATGGTATTTTATTTTCCATTGTTTAGGCAGCTTCAGCATCATACTGTGAGATTCTGTTCAAATTGTTTTTTTCCTTCTATGAAGCCTGAGCCATTTATTTTATTAGTTTATAATTATTGTTTAATTTAGTCTTCAGGAGAGACATCCTGCACACACTACTAGTATTAGTTTTTTTTTCTTACATGAAAGCTGAGGCATTTATATTATATTTTAAGGTAACTTCATGTTGTGCTGTGAGGTTCTCTGCACTTTAACTTTTGAACCAACAGGTGCATTTGGATAAGTAAAGCCTATTTTTCTGCATTTTTGTAGTCCTGGTAATCTTTTATATTGGTAAAGTTGTTTATAGGACCATTTCTCAGTGTCTTTGTTTTTTTAATCAATAGTTTTTCAGTAATAACTTAATATTTAACATATCACTCAATTTTAATCATAAAAAGAGAAAATCGCAACAATTTCTCGCAACTTTCACTTCCTCCCGCAATGTAATCGCAACAAAAACCTAAAAAACACTGCAACCTTCATCACAATTTTTTGGAAACCCCCGCAACATCAGACATTTTAGCCCGCAACAATCACAAAAAAGGCCCGCGGAATCCTGGGGGGACTGGAAAAAGAAGGAAGTCTGACCACGATTATTTAAAGTTTGGATTTTCATGGACTGGATCTGAAGATGCTCCACTGCCACAGTGTGTTGTCTGCCAAGAGGTGCTAGCTAACGATGCTATGAGATGTTTAAAATGTGTAAAACAAGATGTTTTAAAAAGAAAAGCACAGATGTTTCAAATGTGTAAAAAAATATGTTTTAAAAGCACAGATGTTTAAAATGTGTAAAAGAAAAAATGTGTACAACAACCATTTTTTTTTTAAATACGAATGAAACATTAAGTATAGCAACAACAAAAATTGTGAGGGGGGGCACTGTTGTTTATTTGCTCTCTGGGGGGGGGGGGGGGGGGGGGCTGACTCTCCCACACTTTGAAAAACCCTGCCCTAGACTACTGTTGATGCAGGGATAAGATGATATATTCCAGACTTCAAATGCAGCTTTACATTTCATACAACCCAGTTTTGCAACTATTCACTAGAATCACCCCACTTGCCACTTTTCCCAAATACTAAATAACGACAACACATCTAATTATTTCATATGTAACATAGCAGTAGGTACAATACATTAGCTACATTAAATTGCCCATAGGTATGAATGAGTGTGTAAACATCATGCCCTGTGATAGAGTGGTGTCCCATCAAGGGGGTATTTCTGCTTCATGCCCAATGTTCCTGGGATTGCCAATCCACCATGGCTCTAAACAGGATAAAGTTGTTACTGAATGAATGCATGAGTGAACGCTGATGTGGCTACTTTCATAAAAAAAAAGCTTTTATGAAGCCTCTTTTGCTCAATCATGAGTTATTTAAAACTTGCATGGCTGTGGATTGTGCACACTTTTATTCAGGTATCTACATTTATTCCATCACTAAACCCTTTATATTAAATATAATGACTAAAGAAACTAAATATATTTGTTCTACATTCAGTCAGCAGGTCATTTCTACCACTACAAATTTATAAATTCGGTACATAAAATATGTTTTAATGTAAATGTCACTGTTTTAGTATGTAAAGGGAGTTAGAGGAGCTAATTTGATTGAATATGCTTAACCACACCTCTTTATAGTGTATTACTTTAAATCCATTTTTTTTTATTTGTGCCACTGTGCATCACATTCCAATTTTATCGCTTGCATTTTGCACTGTACTATGATCATTTAAATACATCCCAAGGTATTTTATATTTAGAGGCAGGTAAAGGAGAAATTGATTTTTAGGACAATTATAAAATAAAATGATTGGTCACTGAGTATTAATGAAACTATATGACAAACATTTCACATTGCATGCTCTTGAAGCACAATCCTTCTTAATTCTCTATTTTTTGACAGTGTATGCCATTATTAGTTGCTTTATACTTTGTTCTGATAGTAATTCAAACAGCAACATATCCCATACAGTACATTCATGTTTTGTGCTAACAGTGTCAAGCAGCTTGAACCTGCTGATGACTAAATTACCTTAGCCTGGGGGTGTGTACTCCAACACTGTTGTTTTCCCATTGGTGAGGCACATTTTGAAACAACTCATAGCAACAAATCACACTCCCCAACCAGCATCATGATATATAGTATAATGTAAAAGGAGGAGCATTCATAACCATGTCTTTTCACATTAGGCAGTGCACAGGAACATATGCACATACACACATGCATTTTAAGCACCATGGGATGCTGTAGTGAATTATTTAGTAGGCCAATAATGTGAGAGGTCTGCATGGACGTTGGTGGCAGAATTCCTAATAGAGGTCTGCATGGAGGCTGGTGGTATGACTCTTCATACTGAGGAGTAAATATGCCTCTAGTTGAACAATTTTGTGTGAAGCATCACATATGTATCACACAACCAGCAGTGAAATTTCCACCCCCATCAGCATGATGTTTACTGCATAATATACATCTGATATAACACCATGTTAATGATTTCTTTTTTTCCAGGGTTTTTTTTTCCCCAGGATTGCAAATATGTTTACACGATTCACTTGAAATAATTGGTCTCCATTATATACCGTCCTTCCAAATATATACTAAATTTCACACTAGCAAGTGTTATATAAAAATGTGCCATATGTTGTGTGTATGTAGTGCAGGGCTCCCTTCATTTGCAGGAGTTAATAAATGAGAAATCAACAAAGATTTTGGGCTTAAATCTAAAATATCAGGGGAACCAGAAATTTCATTTGATGCCTTGATCTGTCATTGTCATCGGTGGGTCACAAGATTAATGTCCTTAATGTGCTCTGCATCTGCTGCCACTGGCCTTCTCATCCTGGACATAAGCAGTGAGATCAATGGCCATACTATATTATAAAATAAGCATCAAATTGTTGATGATCTCATTGGTGCCTCAGCATTTTGCTGTCTTATTTGTGTATCTATCTAAGGTATTTGATTCAGTATGATCATGAATTGCTGCTGAACAAACTTAGGAATGTTGGATTTAGTTGTAAGGCTGTTAAATGGTTCAGAAATTATTTTGTTGATCAAACCCTGTGTGTCTATGCAGAGGGCTATATATCTGATTTTCTTAATATAACTAAAGGCATACCCCCAGGGTTCCATATATATATATATATATATATATATATATATATATATATATATATACACACACACACATTATCTGTAACCGCTTATCCTGTGCAGGGTCATGGGCAAGCTGGAGCCTATCCCAGCTGACTATGACTATGGGTGAGAGGCGGGGTACACCCTGGACAAGTCACAAGGTCATCACAGGGCTGACACATAGAGACAAACAACCATTCACACCTACAATCAATTTAGAGCCTCCAATTAGCCTAACCTGCATGTCTCTGGGGGAAACCGGAGTACCCAGAGGAAACCCATGCAGACATAGGGAGAACATGCAAACTCCACACAGAAAGGCCCTCGTCTGCCACTGGGTTCAAACCCAGAACCTTCTTGCTGCGAAGAGACAGTGCTAACTACTACACCACCATGCCACCCAGTATATATATATATATATATATATATATATATATATATATATATATATATGAATGAGACTTGGGTCATTCACAGATATTCAAGCAAAAATACACCTCTATGTTGATGATACTGTAATTTATAAGCATGGTCCCTCCATAATACAGGCAGTACATGAGCATCAGACTGCATTATTTATTATAAACTGCCCTGCTTAGCTTGAGATTGGTCATAAATGCAAAGTACATGGTCTTCTCAAAATCTTGTTTTCAGTTGCTTGATGATTTAAGCATTTTCATGAAGCATTTGGGTATATGGACAGACAACAAGCTTTTATTTAATGTACATATTGCTAATCAAGTTAGGGCGCTTGCAACTTCCTAACTTCTATGAAGATTAGCTTTTATTTTAGAAATAAATTTTGTTTTACTTTTAATGCCAAGAAAAAAAATTGTGGAAGCTACTTTTCTACCTGCGATTGATTACGGTAATATATTGTATATACATGCAGCTGCCACCACTGAACAGAGCCTTGATTCAGTGTACCAGGCATCGATATGTTTTATGACAAAACCAGTCTCTTACCATTGCATTATTTATGATCTGGTAGGCTGGACATCATTGACCACTCTCAATGATGTCCGCAATGATCATCCAGGTGGTTTCTTTTTAATGTACCATGGGTTTTGATAGATTGCTGCATTTTCTTACGATGTACCATGGACATGGAATAATCTGAAGAAAGATCTAAAATTAAATACATTTCATGTCCATTGATAAATTTCAGGGCATTATAAAGAATGTGGTGAATGAGCCGTGGTTGTTTTTCTTGAGAGTCCATGGAGTTCTCATAGCTGTTTTTTGTGGTGGATTTTGTATATCATGTTGTGTATGTGGTAATTTATGTTGTTGACACTGTACTTTAATATGTTTTGAAACAAAAAACAAAACCACACATGCATATCACTATTGTTTCTCAGTCAATGAGCACCAATATTTGTCTCACTTGTGCACTTTTGTTCTTTGTCTTAATCTCTTCTACTTGGCTATATTTAAGTTTAAAAAAAGCGAGTTATTCCATTCTTCATCTCAATTCTCAAATTACTCACTGACACTGATTCATGTTGTGTGCATTTTTGATAGAAATTATATTATTTTATACATATATAAATAATTAATATGACTGTAATTTGTAAATACATAAATTATTAGTTTATAGTGAAGTGACTTTTAAATAAAAATACATTATTTCAGCTATTATTTTTCTAATTTGATAAAGTCTAATCTCTATTCTATCCAATTCTACTCTATCTTTGGAAAATCTCCTTCATGTACTGTATTTTGATATGCAAATTGTTATGATGATCCAATGAATATGCAAATTAGTCACCACCATCATCTGGCAACTTCTAGTGCATTTTGAGTAGGCATTAACTACTTTCTCCTGAAAAGAGCAACACTGGTGATGGTGAGCGGAAAAACAGGCCATATTAGGTTATGTTAAATTAAAGCCCAAGATATTTTGCACACTCTCTCTGCTCACCATTGTTTAGCATGTCTATGACATTTGGTTATGATGAATCAAAAGGCTTCCCTTTTGTGAAGCCCTCACCTGATAGGCTACAGTGGTGCTAGAAAATTTGTGAACCCTTTAGAATTTTCTATATTTCTGCGTGAATATGACCTAAAACATCATCAAATTTTCACACAAGTCCTAAAAGTAGATAAAGAGAACCCAGTTAAACAAATGAGACAAAAATATACTTGGTCATTTATTTATTGAGGAAAATGATTCAATATTACATATCTGTGAATGGCAAAAGTATGTGAACTTTTGCTTACAGTATCTGGTGTGACCCTCTTGTGCAGCAATAACTGCAACTAAACATTTCTGGTAACTGTTGATCAGTCCTGCACACCAGGTTGGAGGAATTTTAGCCCATTCCTCCGTACAGAACAGCTTCAACTCTGGGATGTTGGTGGGTTTCCTCACATGAACTGCTCACTTCAGGTCCATTCACAACATTTTGATTGGATTAAGGTCAGGACTTTGATTTGGCTATTCCAAAACATTAACTATTCTTCTTTAACCATTCTTTGGTAGAATGACTTGTGTGCTTAGGGTCATTGTCTTGCTGCATGACCCACCTTCTCTTGAGATTCAGTTCATGGACAGATGTCCTGACATTTTCCTTTAGAATTCAGTGGTATAATTCAGAATTCATTGCTCCATCAATAATGGCAAGCCGTCCTGGCCCAGATGCAGCAAAACAGGCCCAAACCATGATACTACTACCATGTTTCACAGATGGGATAAGGTTCTTATGCTGGAATGCCGTGTTTTCCTTTCTCCAAACATAACACTTCTCATTTAAACCAAAAAGTTCTATTTTAGTCTCATCCATCCACAAAACATTTTTTCCAATAGCCTTCTGGCTTGTCCACGTGATCTTTAGCAAACTGCAGACAAGCAGCAATGTTCTTTTTGGAGATCAGTGGCTTTCTCCTTGCAACCCTGCCATGCACAACATTGTTGTTCAGTGTTCTCCTGATGGTGGACTCATGAACATTAACATTAGCCAATGTGAGAGAGGCCTTCAGTTGCTTAGAAGTTACACTAGGGTCCTTTGTGACCTCATTGACTATTACACGCCTTGTTCTTGGAGTGATCATTGTTGGTCGACCACTTCTGGGGAGGGTAACAATGGTCTTGAATTTCCTCCATTTGTACACAATCTGTCTGACTGTGGATTGCTTGTGTCCAAACTCCTTAGAGATGGTTTTGTAACCTTTTCCAGCCTGATAAGCATCAACAGCGCTTTTTCTGAGGTCCTCAGAAATCTTCTTTATTCATGCCATGATACACTTCCACAAACTTATTATGAAGATCAGACTTTGATAGATCCCCGTTCTTTAAATAAAACAGGGCACCCACTCACACCTGATTGCCAGCCCATTGATTGAAAACACCTGACTCTAATTTCACCTTCAAATTAACTGCTAATCCTAGAGGTTCACATACTTTTGCCACTCACAGATATGTAATATTGGATCATTTTCCTCAATAAATAAATGACCAAGTATAATGTTTTTGTCTCACTCGTTTATCTGGGTTCTCTTTATCTACTTTTAGGACTTGTGTGAAAATCTGATTATGTTTTAGGTCATATTTATGCAGAAATATAGAAAATTTTAAAGGGTTCACAAACTTTCAAGCACCACTGTATAAACAGTGCAGTGCGAGAATAAAAAAAGGTATTCTCTCCTGGATTATGCCGCATTTTAATCAATTATTTTAATCACAATGTTTGCTTGTCGTGCAATCAGACATAATGTATATACTGTATATCTCAGGTGGATTATGAGCATTCAGATAAGGCACAAAATAAATATTTGCCATTTATCATGTTTTGGAAATTAACTATTAAATATAGATCATATGCAATTTTAATTGCAGACCCATTGGTTTACATATTCGATTAATTAGATGTCAGAACAGCATGCTTAAACATATCTCTTAACCAAACTCAATCCTTTTTTATAGTTGTGGTGGTCTGTATCACTATCACCTAAGTCGATGGTAATGAGCAAACCAAAATATACATTACGTCAAACTTACACTTTGTTTTGCATGTGGACTTGAAAATAGAGTCATCCCTCTACGTTTTTTAAAATATAGTTTATTCCTTGTCTTCTATTTATACCTTAGAAAAAAGCAGCACATTCCAGTTCAGAAAGAAATTGTGTCTATGGCAGGGGCATTTGCACTGTTTCTTCTGCTTTCAAGTGCACCTGACTGCTGTAATACTCTTCACTTGTCTACTTGTCCAAATCACATATGTCCAACCACACACTTGGACATATGATTGATCCCCCATGGGAATGCAATATATATGTACATAGTATCCTCAATTGGGCGGCACGGTGGTGTAGTGGTTAGCGCTGTCGCCTCACAGCAAGAAGGTCCTGGGTTCGAGCCCCGGGGCTGGCGAGGGCCTTTCTGTGCGGAGTTTGCATGTTCTCCCCGTGTCCGCGTGGGTTTCCTCCGGGTGCTCCGGTTTCCCCCACAGTCCAAAGACATGCAGGTTAGGTTAACTGGGGACTCTAAATTGACCGTAGGTGTGAATGTGAGTGTGAATGGTTGTCTGTGTCTATGTGTCAGCCCTGTGATGACCTGGCGACTTGTCCAGGGTGTACCCCGCCTTTCGCCCGTAGTCAGCTGGGATAGGCTCCAGCTTGCCTGCGACCCTGTAGAAGGATAAAGCGGCTACAGATAATGAGATGAGATGAGTATCCTCAATTCTTTGTCATGGTGGTCTATGACAGCACTGTGTGTGTGTGTGTGTGTGTGTGTGTGTGTATAGACTTGTACTTGCTACATATTGAGGACCAGATTATGTTTTGTTGTTGTTGATGTTTTCAAAATAGCTAGGACATTTTGGCTGGTCCTCACTTCTTCAGAGGGCTGTTTGAGGGTTAAGACTTAGTTTTAGGGTTCAGGTTAGAATTAGATTTAGGTCAGGGTTAAGATACGGGTTGGGGTTAGGCATTTAGATGTGATGATTAAGGTTAGGGTAAGGGGCTAGGGAATGCATTATGTCAATGAGTGTCCCTACAAAGACAGAAGTACAAGAATACATGTGTGTATGTGTGTGGGGGGGGGGGGGAGCTTGGGGGTTGTGATAAACTTCATCAATCCTGCTCGATGTGACACTTCTGCCTCTCACATTTTTTTCTTACACATGCATTATTCATTTTTTTTCCTATGACCAGGAAAAGGGGTGTGAGGTGTGTGTAGGGGGCCTTAATTCATCCTGTTCAGGGGGAAATGTACTTCTTATCAGTGCCTAATAGTTAAATGATCGCCCAAATTATAGCATAAGAATGTAATGATGAAAAGGAAATACAGCAGGATGTTTTAAGATACAGCAGAAACTGTCTTCCAGATGTTGCAACAAGACTCCAAAAAACAATGTTTTAAACAATATGCAGTCATATACTGACAGGTAACACATTAAAGTCTTCTAATTGAAGGTTTTATTCAAAACCAATCAGGCAGACACACAAAAGGATGAGGCAGTACTCACAAAACAGAAAATGGTCAGGCAGTCAGCAAAAAGGCATAACATACAGCAGCTAAGGACACAGTGGTAAACAATAAATGGCTATGATTTTTAATTTTTTTTTTTTAAAGGGCAAAACATTCAGAGAATAAAAGGTTTGAAATTGTCACAGGCCTAATGCTGGAGCCACTGTTGCTGGCAGTTGTAATCCTGTACACCCTGTGCGTACATTTAAAAAAAAAAGACTTTGTCTTTTTAACATTCTGTCTTAAAAATAAAATTGTGACAACAGCAGATCATGGCTTTGGATTCTTTTTTTATTGAATAATGTGCTTGAGAATGCGATGCATTTTTTGGTGGCATCCACAATGTCCACTCACAATGTTATGATGCAAATACATTTGAAGGCCAATGATTAGTGATAACTTCACTGGCTATCGTTCATTGCATGATCAACATTTCTGGCACTTAATCGTGATGTTGGCAATGTTGGATTTAGCCGGATTTAGCTTATCTTGTGTGTTAGCAAGAAAATAAGTAGCCTAGAAATGAGCAAAAGAAAACAATTGAACATTTTTCAGGCTTTTGAAAATAGAGAGCGAATTATTCCAAGTAGTGAAGATTTTGCGGAGAGCAGCACGAGCACCAAGTCTGCTAAGATTAATATTATTGTTAATGTGATGACAGAAACTTTGAACTTCAAATAGGTATGATGACTAATTAATTTTATTGGGCGGCATGGTGGTGTAGTGGTTAGCACCGTCACCTCACTGCAAGGTTTTGGGTTCAAGCCCAGTAGCTGACAGGGGCCTTTCTATGTGGAGTTTGCATTTTCTCCCTCTGTCTGCGTGGGTTTCCTCCGGGTGCTCCGGTTTCCCCCACAGTCCAAAGACATGTAGTTAGGATAACTGGCTACTCTAAATTGTCCATACTGGTAGGTATGCGTGTGTGTGTGTGTGTGTGTGTGTGTGTGTGTGTGTGTGTGAGAGAATGGTTGTTTCCCAAGCCCAGAAATGGGAGGGTTGCTGCAAGAAGGGCAGCTGGTGTAAAACTATGCTCCAATTAATATGACATGTGGATCAATAGAGTCCACATGGACCTCGACCTGGCAACAGTGCTGGACAAGGGAGAAGGTGATGGTGAATACTAATTAATTGTATTGTCTCTTCTGGCTTTTTGATTATTTATTGTAGCAGCTTGGTTTGGTCTTGGGATTGCATATTGTTATTATCTTTATGCCTAACTGTCTTTATGATGAAGCTGCTAAATGAGGGAGTCTATTGTTTGTTTTGCCAACTTTTACTGTATGTTTCTCTGGGCTACTGTAACACTCCTAAGGAAGGGTGGAGCACAGAGGACGGCAGGACAGAGATCAGGTTCAACAAAACTCTTTATTGCAACACTTTTCAGCGTTTCTAATTTCCACTCTCCCAGCCACGCACACACGCGCACACACACAAGGCGTCTGGTTGGGGAGAGAGCCTCTGCTCTCTGCTCTCCCTCCTTATATAGGGCGCGGTCACTGGGAAGACACACACACACAAACACAGGTTAACTGACGTCAGGTGTAGTGATTCTGCCACTTACCTTCCCTGACTCCGCCCTTCTGTCACAGACCGGCGCTTGACCACGCCCCCACTGCCACATACCCCCACCGCCCGACTAAGGCCGGACGGCCGTCCGGCCTGCAGCCGACTCCCCCCCCCTCCCGACGGGAGAGGAAGTCCGCTACGACCATCTGCGCCCCCGGCCTGTGGACCACCTTGAAATTAAAGGTTTGGAGTGCCAGATACCAACGGGTGATCCGCACATTGGCATCCTTCATGCGGTGGAGCCACTGGAGGGGCACGTGCTCCGAACAGAGGGTGAAAGAGTGCCCCAGCAGGTAGTACCGGAGGGCGAGGACCACCCATTTGATGGCCAGACACTCTTTCTCTATGGTGCTGTAGCACCCCTCACGCACCGACAGCCTCCTGCTGATGTACAGGACGGGGCAGTCCTCTCCCTCCACCTCCTGGGACAAAACCGCCCCCAGCCCTCTGTCCGACGCATCGGTCTGCAACATAAAGGGGAGAGAAAAGTCAGGGGAGTGTAAAAGTGGCCCCCCAAACAGTGCAGCTTTTACCTCAGAAAAAGCCCGCTGGCATTGCTCCGTCCACTGGACCGGATCTGGTGCCCCCTTTTTAGTGAGATCAGTCAGCGGGCTGGTGATGTCCGAATAATTAGGTATAAACCTACGATAATAGCCAGCCAGCCCCAGGAACTGTCTCACCCCCTTTTTGGTCTTGGGCCTCAGGCAGGCCGCAATTGCTGCTGTCTTGTTAATTTGGGGACACACCTGCCCGTTGCCCAAGTGGAAGCCCAGATACCGTACTTCCACCCGCCCAATCGCACACTTCTTCAGGTTGGTTGTGAGGCCCGCTTGCCTCAGCGACCTAAGGACGGCCCTTAGATGTTCGAGGTGCCTCAGCCAGTCATTACTATAGATGATGATGTCGTCGAGATAGGTGGCTGCGTAGGTGATGTGGGGGCGGAGGACCCTATCCATCAGCCGCTGAAACGTAGCAGGCGCCCCAAACAGCCCAAACGGAAGTATGACAAATTGGTGTAAACCAAACGGTGTGGAAAAGGCCATTTTTTCTCGGGATAGTGGAGTCAAGGGGATCTGCCAATATCCCTTTGTCAAATCCAGTGTCGAATAAAAGCGAGCCGTGCCGAGTCGATCGAGCAACTCATCAATACGAGGCATTGGGTACGCGTCGAATTTAGACACTGCGTTGACTTTTCTATAGTCCACACAGAACCGGACCGACCCATCAGCCTTGGGTACCAAGACCACCGGACTGCTCCAGTCACTGTGGGACTCCTCGACGATGCCCATTTCGAGCATGGTCTCAAGTTCTTCCCGAACCACCTTTTTTTTGTGTTCGGGTAGCCTGTAAGGGCGGCTACGCACTACCACCCCCGGGGGCATCTCTATGTGGTGCTCTATGAGGTTAGTGCGACCGGGCAGGGGCGAGAACACATCCGAAAACTCGGTCTGCAACTGGGCGACCTCCGTGAGTTAGGTCGGGGAGAGGTGGTCTCCACAGGGGACCGGAGAGGTACATGATGCCAATGCCCCTTTTTGAACCTCCGGCCCCAGCTCCACCTTCTCCGGAACCACCGACACCAATGCCATGGGGACCTCCTCATTCCAGAGTTTAAGCAGATTGAGGTGGTAAATCTGTAGCGCCCCACCCCTGTCCGTTTGCCTCACCTCGTAGTCGACGTCCCCGACTCACCGTGTGACCTCAAAGGGTCCTTGCCACTTGGTGATCAATTTGGAGCTCGATGTGGGCAACAGTATGAGTACCTTATCTCCCGGTGTGAACTCCCTAAGGCGCGTACCCTTGTTGTACAGGCGGGCTTGCCGTTCTTGGGCCTGCCGCAAATTCTCCTGGGTTAGGTGGGTGAGCGTGTGGAGTTTTGCGCGCAGGTCCATAATGTATTGAATTTTGTTTTTACTTTGTGAAGGTCCCTCCTCCCAATTTTCCCGCAGCATGTCTAGAATGCCGCATGGCTTACGCCCATATAATAATTTGAATGGGGAGAACCCCGTGGAGGCTTGGGGGACCTCTCGCACTGAAAACAACAAGGGCTTGAGCCACTTATCCCAATTATGTGCGTCCCCACTTACGAATTTTTTAATGATATTCTTGAGGGTGCGATTGAACCGTTCCACCAAACCATCCGTTTGTGGGTGATACACGCTGGTGCGGATTGGCTTAATCCCCAATAACCCATACAGTTCGCGTAGTGTCCGTGACATAAATCTGGTGCCTTGATCAGTCAGAATCTCTTTTGGGATTCCAACTCGGGAGATAATGCGGAAGAGTGCCTCCGCAATACTACGTGCTGAGATATTGCGCAGAGGCACTGCTTCCGGGTATCGCATTGCATAGTCCACCAGGACTAATATAAAGCGGTACCCTCGTGCTGATCGATCTAATGGCCCGGCGAGATCCATCCCAATCCTTTCAAACGGGGTCTCGATTAATGGTAGAGGGCGCAAAGGCACTTTTGGAATGGCCGCTGGATTTACTAACTGGCATTCGCGGCACGCCGTACACCACCTACGGACATCGCCGCGAATCCCCGGCCAATAGAATCGGGCCATTATTCGGGCTAGTGTCTTATCCTGCCCTAAGTGTCCAGCCATGGGATTAAAGTGAGCCACCTGGAATACTAATTCCTGGCGGCTCTTTGGAATTAAAATTTGCATGACTCGCTCTTTAGTTTGAGTGTCCTGCGTCACTCGGTATAACCTATCCTTCATAATCACGAAGTAGGGGAAGGATGGGGTGGCGTTCGGCTGGAGCGTTTGACCATCGATTACTCTCACTTGGTCAAACGCATGCCGCAGAGTCTCGTCTCGCGACTGCTCTAATGGGAAATCTGCGAGGGATTCCCCAACAGAGAAAGGAGGGGCCGGCGGCTCCTCACTCTGATGCAGAGATGACGTAGACGGCTCTGTGACAGCTGCTCCCGCCAAAGCGACACCGGGACCTCCCCCTGTTAAACAGCAGGACCCACTCTTTACTAAGTGTGTCATTAAATCCCGAAATCCCGGCCAATCAGTCCCCAAAATTAAAGAGTGGGTAAGGCGAGGATTAACCGCCGCCTTCACTATAACTTTTTCCCCTCGGAAAAAAATGTGGACCGACACCAAAGGGTAGCTGTGAACGTCCCCGTGCACACACAACACCTTCACCCCCTGTGCTCCCCCCAATGCCTCATTCTGCAACAGGCTTTGGTGAATTGAGGTCTGATTACAACCAGAATCCACCAATGCCTGATATGTATCCCCTTGGATACTCATCGGTATGCGATATGCTCCGGCCCGATCGAGGGTGGCTTCTGGCGCGTCGGGGATCCAAACCACCGCGCGCACCTCCATTGCCGTGCACTGCTGTTGGAGGTGGCCTGGTTCCCCGCAGCGCCAGCAAACCGGCCCAGGCTTCCTCTCTGCACCGGTGTTCGGGGGCTCACTCACCTGAGGGGGGGGGAGAGACAGACACAGAAGGGAGAAACGGGAGGGCACCGTGGGTGCAGCAGGTCAGCTGGGGTAGTGCCGGCCCCCGCCTCCGCAGTGGGGGAATGGGGCGAGGACGGGACACAGGAGGAGAGAGAGAGAGAGAGAGAGGAGGAGAGGAGAGAAGAGAAGAGGCTGTCTGCTGTCCTGCCACCGGAACAGCCGCCAAATGGTCCTCCACCAGCTTGATGGCCTGATCCAGCGACGCCGGGTGGTGGCACTGGACCCACTCCGCGGTTCCTGTGGGCAAGCATGCGACGAACTGCTCCAGCACCACCTGATCGATGATCTCCTCGGCGTCGCAGTTGTTGGCCCTCAGTCACCGCCAGCAGGCGTCCCGGATTTGCTGGCCAAACTCAAACAGCCGGCCGACTTCCTCCAAGCACAGAGCATGGAAGCACTGGCGCTGCTGTTCGGGGGTGCACCCCACACGCTGGAGGATGGCCCGGCGAAGGTCCGCGTAGGTCAGCCGGCGGTCGGCGGGGAGCTGTAGCGTGGCCAGCTGTGCCTCTCCCGTCAGCAGGGGGAGGAGTTGCGCCGCACACTGATCCATTGGCCACCCCGAGGTCTCCGCGACTTGCTCAAAGAGCATGATGAAAGCCTCGGGGTCATCTTGTGGGACCATCTTTGTCAGGGTGAGGGGGGACGGGCCCGCAGTGGAAGCGTCGGTTGTCCCCGCCGACGCAAGGAGGTGCTGGAACGCCCGTCGGTCCTCTTGCTGGGCCAACACCAGGGCCTCAAAGCGCTGCTCCTGCTCCTTACAGAGCATGACTAGCGCCTGGTGCTGGCTTTGCTGGGCCGTGGCGAGGGCGTGGACCAGGTCAGCAAACAGGGAAGACTCCATGGGGCGGTTCGGCATTGGTGCTCCAGTTCCGGGTTTCAGCACCACTGTAACACTCCTAAGGAAGGGTGGAGCACAGAGGATGGCAGTACAGAGATCAGGTTCATTAAAACTCTTTATTGCAACACTTTTCAGTGTTCCTAATTTCCACTCTCCCAGCCACGCACACGCGCACACACACAAGGCGTCTGGTTGGGGAGAGAGCCTCTGCTCTCCCTCCTTATATAGGGTGTGGTCACTGGGAAGACACACACAAACACAGGTTAATTGACGTCAGGTGTAGTGATTCTGCCACTTACCTTCCCTGACTCCGCCCTCCTGTCACAGACCGGCACTTGACCACGCCCCCGCTGCCACAGCTACATTCAATATTATAATTTAGTATATTGTGGCCTATCATTTAACTAGCTGCTGTTGTTTTTGCAGGCCTGTTGGCTAGCCTTTGAAATGCATGTTTCAACTGAGGGTAATCAGAATTTTATGGTGGTGTTATATTGGTAAAGGGGAAAAAAAACCAACCCTGAATCAATCTCTCTGTTTCTTGCTCACTCACTCACTCACTCACTCACTGAGTAGTTGTATGTGTGTGCATTGGAACCAAGATATTAAAAGGTAGAATACAAGTAGGTGGATGGTTCTTGTGCATAATATGAAATATAATTCTGTTGGCACCATTGGTGGGAGCAAGACAAAATGGAAGTCTGGATTATTTAATGGAAGTGAAGGTAATTGATAGCAAGCAAGTTTCACTAGAATTCTTCTGTGACCAGTGATAGGTGGTTGACTGGAGATCATATCATAATGTCACAGATTGGAGATCATGAGAATTGTAGTCTGCAATGTTAGTACTTGAAGGCCCTGATGTTACCTTGTGTTATACATTTGGCTGACATGATTGGGTCTACTTGGGCCATTAGCAGAAAATAATTAAATACATCGTTCTTCTGATTGATCACCTTTTTCCTATGATGAAACATTTCTATCCTGATGGGAGGGGTCTCTTTCAGAGTGACCTTAGCCCCATCCGCAGGACACAAGGAGTCATCGAATGGTTTGAGGAGTATGAAAATGAGGCAAATAATATGTTATAATCTCAACTAGTCAGACCAATGTTATAATATCAATCACCAGATCTCAACCCAGTCAAACCAAGTTTTGGACCAATGTGTGAGGTGATGGCACTCTCAGACGTCCCTCCCATCCAGTAGTTGTTGTATGTATAGGACCTACAAGAAATTGAAATGTCACATTACATACTATTAATATGCAGGCATTCTGTTCACTTGCAGCACTACTGCATTGTTCAGTTTTTTTTCTATATTTAAGATAGATTTATATACAGTGACACTGTTTGACCAGTGGGGGCAGTCGAGTGCACTTGAAGTAAAGAGTAGTTAATATTAGCAGTAGAGAAGCAAGTTTGCCAATGAAGTGATAAGTAATAAGTCATGCATCCCTTACTGAGAAACAGTGGTACAAAAATAGCCTTCTAACAAAACAGCATCAAAGTAAAGAATTGGATGCTGACCTGAAGGCTGTTGCCTCACACTACCCACTGATCAATGGAGAGTGAAAGTTTCAGATTGTGGTTAAGGTCATGTGTGTCAAAACCTTACAGAGGAATAAAACAATTAACTCTTTCTATACTGGTGTCCTTGTCAAGTCCATGCTGGATATAATAGTTTGGAGGTTCCACCAAGGCTATATAAAACTTGTTTTGCTGTAAGAGACATTGCATGTGAAGAGAGACATGAGAAAAGGTACTTTGGTTGAGAACAAAGCAGAAGAGCTGTGAGCTAGTTAAAAAAAGTGAGTGTGGAGTTAACTATGCTAATTATCTGGCCAAAGCCTTAGATGCCTTTTTACTCTTACCTGTGTTAGTCAGTGATTAAGGAAAAATGCCTGAATCAAAATAATAAGCACTGCTTGGATTATCAGTGGAGGAATTTCATCACGTGTGTGCTCATTATCAAATAACTGGCAAGGATAATGCCTACATAAGGGAGAAAGTGCATAACCTGAAGTGCATTAATCAAATATGTGATGCAGTTTTGCAAGCGTGAGGATAGACTTAGAGGACATGGGCATGTCAGTGTTTTTAGAACTGAGTGACAGCCACAACCATCACAAGAGCCGGAGGCTATGCCAAGAGGGAGAACTGTGCACTTCACTGGGACAGATACTCCATGGGGAACAACAGTTGCTGCATGTCTTCAAATGGCTATCGAAAGGACTTCAAAATTAGTGGATAAATTGGTGAGGTAAATCAAAAAGATAAATTGACTTTTACTAGCCTTGAGCATCAGATTGAAAATGGATTAAGGAAAGGATATCCTGAGATAGACATATTGGAGGCTGTAACTCATTCTGTGAGTCCAGGAGTGAAAAATTGAGAAGTTATTCAGAAGGCAAAATAGACCTCATTTTTACACACCCTCAAACAGATCTTGTAAACTCACTATGCAGAAAAAGATACCACTGACTTGTATCAGCAGTCAAATAAAGCTGTGAATAAAGAGTTGATGTGAGACAGTCTTCGATTCTCTGGTTCAAGTGCTGGATTTTCATCAGAGATACTGTTGGAATCAAAGTGAGCCCAGTCTGACCTGAAATAACAACTGAGAGTTAGTGCAAAACCATTGTTTCCAATCCATTGTCACAGGTTTGTCAATGGATAACATAAGCGCAGAAATAAAATGCCAAATGCAAAATGTGGGCACTAGTGATTAACTGTTACTAGAGAAAATGCAAGTTGCACTGAAAGGGATCAGGCTCAGCCTTACATGGAATTAGTTTGAATTTAGTGGAAACTATTGACAATGCAAATGTTCCAGTTGATTTGGTTCCACTTGGAGTTACCTAGCAGGTCAGAGAAACTCCCTTGTTTTCAAAACTGGAAGAGAGCAATTCTGTTATAAGAAATCTCACCTGTCAAGTAGTATCACTAGTCCATACTGTGCAATGTGAGAGAATGACTTAATTCTTCATACTGAGAAATTCACCAAGGTTTGGAAAGAGAAAGTCTGAGACAATACAGAATGCTTTTGAAGACAATGATACCTACCAAGTCGAACCCCCCCCCCCCCCCCCCCCCAAAAAAAAAAACGTGTATCCATCCCAAGTGGACAACTGAAACAAATCTGCTATTGTGTTAGAAGTGATTTCAAAAGCCTCAGTGAAACAATGTTGTTTGAGCCAGATGAGGGAACATCCTTGGATGAAGGGTTGGAGATACAATGCCAGTTATTAAACCTTCACAGACCTTGCAAAATTAATGTTAGTGTTTACAACACCACTAACCATGAAATCTACTTGCCTTACAGTGATAGACAGTGTACAGAGACTTAAAGCTTGTTACCCCATCTGCACTAATGAACATAAAACAGATGTGATAGCATTTATTCTGCAGACAGCTAGCCCAACATCTGAAACACAAGTAAGTGAAACCAGAGACACACTATGGGATCCATGAGTAAATCTCAAACATTTGACAAACAAACAAAAGACTATTGTAAGAACAATGCTCAGAGATGAATCTAGTACCTTTGCCAGGACCAAAAATGAGGTTTGCTAAAATGCAAAGATGAAAAATGAAAGATGGATTAAAGATAGAAGGATGGAAAATTTAATTAACAAATAATGTCCCCGTGGCCAAAACATACAATGCTTTACCATGTCCCTTGTATGAAGATGTGAAAATTCATCTTAAGGATTTGCTAAGGAAAGAGTTCAGTTGAAAATCCATCTCTTCCTATGTATTTCCAGTTGTGTGCTTGAGGGGAAAAAAGGACAGAGGCATAAGTCTATGTGTGGACTTTCAAGAGCTTTAAAAAAAAAACTTCCTGATAGACAGCCCATACCCCACATACAGGAGATCCTTGATGAAATTGGAGGTAATGCCTGGTTCAGTTTGTTAGATCAGGGTAGGGAGTATCATCAAGGGAGCATCAGTGAGGAGTCAAAATGATTCACAGCCTTCACAACCCCTTGGGGGATATATGAATAGAATCAAATACCCTTTGGATTAATGAAGAGCCCTTCTGCTTTTCAGCATAGCATGGAGGAGAGTCTGGAAGGGTGAAAGACAAAAATATTTACTCCATATCTTCATGATTTGTTGGTTTATAGAAAAAAAATTGCACAACATGTTGAGGATGTCATGTGTGTCCTGAAATGTCAGCAAGAGTATGGAATCAAATTAAGACATGACAAGTGTGACCTGTTTAACATAAGGTTTGTTATATCAGAAAGGTAATTTCAGCTGAGGGCTACAGAATGGATGGCACACTCTCAGAAAATGAAGTACATTATTTTACCTTTAGGGTGGCACGGTGGTGTAGTGGTTAGCGCTGTCGCCTCACAGCAAGAAGGTCTGGGTTCGAGCCCCGTGGCCGATGAGGGCCTTTCTGTGCGGAGTTTGCATGTTCTCCCCGTGTCCACATGGGTTTCCTCCGGGTGCTCCGGTTTCCCCCACAGTCCAAAGACATGCAGGTTAAGTTAACTGGTGACTCTAAATTGACCGTAGGTGTGAGTGTGAAGGGTTGTCTGTGTCTATGTGTCAGCCCTGTGATGACCTGGCGACTTGTCCAGGGTGTACCCTGCCTTTCGCCCGTAGTCAGCTGGGATAGGCTCCAGCTTGCCTGCGACCCTGTAGAACAGGATAAAGCGGCTAGAGATAATGAGATGAGATGAGATTTTACCTTTAGGGGTACAATGACTTGTCACTGGGACAATACTCTCTAAGGTATTTATTTGTACCCTTTATATACCATGTAGGAATATATATGTATCTTTTTGGCCCTAAAAAGGTACACATAGTTACCTTGAGGTCCAATAATGAGCCCTAAGGGGTACATGAGTGTAGATTGTACTTTGGGTACAAAAATGGATTCCTAGTGTACCCCTATTTCTAACAGTGCAAATAATTGCAGCCATACAAACATTAAAAGCAAGACACCTACAAATGGCAAATAATTGGGGAAATTATTTTCATCCTTGGATACAACAGAAGCTATATACATGATTTCTCTCACCATGCAAAATGCCTGTATGACCTGCTGACTGAGGGGTAAGTCCTAAATGAATGAATGAATGAATGAACCCTTTATTGTCACTGTTACCAGTGAAATTGACCATCAACCTGTCCTTACAGAGGGGGAACAGGACAGGAAGACAGGGATAAAAGAAAAAGAAACACAGTAGTAACATGAGAGTATGGATATCTGAAAAACAAAAAGAGCAGGAAAAGTATCACCACATCAAAAAGTAATCTGGAAACCTGTCCACTAACGTGCATTTCAGTGTATAGTGTATTTCATTAAGGTACTGTAATGGCTTACTCAGTGTTTGAGGTGCTGTTTATTCTACATGTTGATGCTTCAGAGGAGGGATTCTAAGGTGTCTTGTATCAAAGGCAGGAAGGTAAACTTAGAGTGACAGGCTATGGTTCATATACTGTGACACCTGCAGAGAAAAACTACAAGCTATATTTAAGTAAGCTTGAGTTTCTAGCACTGAAGTGGGCAGTTACAGAGACTGTTTTATGCACCTGCAGCAACTGCTTACAATAACAATAATCCACTTACTTATGTGATAATGACAGCAAAGTTAAATGCAACTGGGCATTGGTGGGTGTCATATTTGACAGACTTCAATATCACATTGAAGTACTGGCCTGGAATGTAAACATTGGCACATCCTTCCTGTCTCATAAATAGAAGACTACATGAGTGAGTGCACAGAACAACATTCACCTGAAGTGACCAGAGCAACTGTCAATGCCAACTGCCAAAGACACAGAGACAGCATTATATCAAGGGGATCAGAGCCATTATCCTAAACTGTGTAGTCCAGGATGTAGTACCTGGGGAGAGAGAACCTGGAACAGAGATGTGCACATCACAGAGCAAACTATTACAAGCTCAGCTGAAAGATCCAGTCATAGCTAGGGTATTGGAACTGAAAAAGGTGGGTGAAAAACCATACAGGAAAACAATGAGTCAAGAACTAATGAAAGTCAAATAGCTGTCGGATGAGTGGAAAAAGCTTACTGTGTCCAAAGAGGGCCTGTTAAAATGAAATGTAGCAACTTATACTCAAATACTACTTCCACAATACAAAGAACTGGTTTACAAACATGTGCATGCAGAGATGGATCACTTAGGTATAGATCGAATATTGAATCTGGCTAGAAATAGATTCTATTGGCCCAGGATGCAAAGTGACATTGAACATTTCATAATTAAAGTCTGCAAATGTATCAAACAGAATAAACTAAACATTATCAGCAAGGCCTCCATGTGTCATGTGCCTCCAATGGTACTATTTGAGCTATTTGAGATTGTTTCAATAGATTACCTTCATGTTGAAAAAAAGCAAGGGGAGAGTAAGAGTATATTTTAGTGATTACTGACAATTTCACTAAGTTTGTACAAGCTGACCCAACATGCAGCAAATCTGGCAAGACTGCTGCTGACAAACTCTTCAGTGGTTTCGCTCTGAAAATTGACTTCTCTGCAAAAATACATCATAATCCAGGTATTTAATTTGAAAACCAGCTGTTCAGAAAGCTGCAAAAGTACACAGGCATCACAAATTAAAAGACTGCCTTAACACTCACAGCCAAAAGATTTAATCAAATGCTGGTGTCCATGTTAAAAACCATGGGTGAGGAAAAGAAAGCAAACTGGATGGAGTATTTTAGCAAAGTCATTCATGTCTACAATTGCATGGCATGTGAGGGTTCTGGTTATTCTCCTTTTTATTTGGTATTTGGGAGAAGACCTTGCTTATCAATTGAGCTCAGTCATACCGAGAGTATTCACTGTACTGGCAGCGGCAGATGAAGGAGGCATATGATATGGCATTTAGGATACTCCAGAAAACTAGAAGAGGAGGTAAAGCATACTGTGACCGTAAAACACAAAGTGCTGTATTTGTGGCTGGAGATAGAGTCCCTGTTATGAATGTGTCAGAACAGGGAGGGCCTGGAAAATTGCCAGCTTATTGGGAATACTGGGTACACATTCACTATGTTTACATGGACAAAATATTTTAGTTTTTGTCGTTATCCTGAAAAAGGCAGTATCTCTACTAAACTGTTTATGTGACTAATGAAAAGTAATATTCCACTAATATTCCCATTTACATGCAGCTGTGCATACCTCGATTTACATGACATACGCTCTACAGCTACACCTTTACTAGCTTTTCTAACTTTAATACTCATATGTTGAGCAACATAATCCCATTTAGTTAAACAAGCCAACTGGCTATCTTGTTGTATTTTCGATATTCCTACCATATTCTGGTCCAGTTGAGGAGCTCACTGCATTTTTATCAGAACTGGTGAATCCCACATCGACACCATTCTCAGATAACACATCTGACAGGGGTCAATGCCCTAACATGTCATTTATCACATTAAAATATGGAAAAGTGGAACAGCTAGAGCCACTTGTGCCATTTTGTTTCTTTGATTCAAAATTAATGCATTAATGAATTATTGTCACATTACTGGAACACCCTTGTTGTTCAGCATTAATGAGGAAACAGGAGGCAGGCTGGCAACAACTCAAAGGTGTATATTATTTTGCCTTACTTTCACTTTTCAGCAATTTTATTGCACAAGCCACACACATGCACACACAGTATTGGGTTGCTCAACTTTCTTTCTCTCTCTCTCTCTCTGGTTACCGGCTTCTTTCTGCAGCACACAAAAGACACACATAAATAAACTGCCAGTACTCTGAGACTCATCACATGTTACCTGCTGGTTCAACCTGCCTCTTCTCCATCTCTCCATTCACAGCTGAGACTTGACCATGCCCCCACTGCCATGTACCTCCACCACCCGACTCAGGATGAATCTTCCCCCCCGAGTGGAGGTGGCAATCCATCACCACCATCTGTAAACCCCAGTCTGTGGATAACTCCAAATTTGACTGGCTGAAGCACCAGGTACCAAAGAGTGATCTGCGTTTTGGCATCCTGCATGTGGTGGGGCCACTGGAGCAGTGCATAATTAGAACAGCAGGCAGTGTGAGGCCCACCCACTTTATAGCCAGACACTCATTCTCTGTCATGCTGTACCTACTCTCTTGCACCAACAGCTTGCAGCTGATGTACAGTATGGGGTGATCCTCCCCCTCCAGCACCTGGGAAAAAAAAGCCACCAGTCCTCTGTCCCGCAGGTCAGTCTGCAGTACAAAAGGGAAAGATAAGTCAAGTGAATGTAACAGCAGGCCCCCACACAAAACTGCTAAAACTCACTAAAAAGGGGTCTCAACTCAATGTGTGGAGGTTGCTCTCAGGTCAAGAATGTACAGAATTTCATTTTTACTAGTAGACAGTCTCTCCTCCAATTTTCCCTAATGATGTCTAAGATGATGTCATACAACAATTCAAATGGATAAAATCCGATGGAGACTTATGGTACCACTTGAACTGAAAATAAGAGAGGTTTGGGCCACTTGTCCCAATTCTGCATGTCGATATGAATGAACTTATGAATCATGTTCGTAAAAAGACAGCAAGAAGGCTCTCAGTTTGAACCCCATAGCTGACTGGGGACTTTGTATGAAGTTTGCATGTTCTCCCTGTGCCTGCTTGGGTTTCCTCCTGGTGCTCTGATTCCCTCCCACAGTGGTGCAGTGGACAGTGCTAACCACTTCCCCAGCATGCTGCCCAACTAAAATAACATTTAACAATTATTAGGAATCTGAGGGAACCCGCCCAAAGGGATCAATAAAGTTTTATCTAATCTAATCTAATGTAAAAACCAGATCTCAGCTGGAATAATTTTGCAGTGTCTTGCAAAAGTATTCATCCCCATTGGTGTTTGTCCTGTTTTGTTGCATTACAAGCTGGAATTAAAATTAATATTTTTTTGGGGGGGTAGCATCATTTGATTTACACAACATGACTACCACTTTAAAGGTGAAAATGTTGTTGTATTAATACATAAACAATAATTAAGATGGAAAAACAGAAATCTGGAGTGTGCATAGGTATTCACCCCCCAAAGTCAATACTTTATAGAGCCACCTTTTGCTGCAATAACAGCTGCAAGTCTCTTGGGGTATGTCTCTATTAGCTTAGTAGCACATCTAGCCACTGGGATTTTTGCCCATTCCTCAAGGCAAAACTGCTCCAACTCCTTCAAGTTAGATGGGTTGCGTTGGTGTACAGTAATCTTCAAGTTATGTCAAAAATTCTCAACTGGATTGAGATCTGGACTTTGCTTAGGCCATTCCAATACATTTAAATTTTTTCCTTTAAACACTCCAGTGTAGCTTTAGCAGTATGATTAAGGTCATTGTCCTGCTGGAACATGAACCTTCATCCAAGTCTCAAACCTCTGGCTGACTAAAACAGGTTTTCCTCCAGAACTGCCCTGTATTTAGTGCCATCCATCTTTCCTTCAGTCCTGACCAGTTTTCCTGTCCCTGCAGATGAAAAACATCCCCACAGCATGGTGCTGCCACCAAAATGCTTCACTGTAGGAATGGTGTTCTCAGGGTGTTGGGTTTGCACCACACATAACGTTTCCTATGATGGACAAAAAGTTCAATTTTAGTCTCATCTGACCAGAGAATCTTCTTCCATGTGTTTGGGGAGTCTGCCACATGCTGTTGGGCAAACCCCAAACATGTTTTCTTATTTTTTCTTTAAGCAATGGCTTTTTTTCTGGCCACTCTTCCATAAAGTCCCATCCACTCTGTGGGGTGTATGGCTTAAAGTGGTCCTATGGACAGATACTCCCATCTCCACTGTGGATCTTTGCATCTCCTTCAGTGTTATCTTTGGTGTCTTTGTTGCATCTCTGATTAATGCCCTCCTTGCCCGGTCTGTGAGTTTTGGTGGGTTGCCTTCTCTTGTCAGGTTTGTAGTGGTGCCATATTCTTTCCATTTTGCTATAATGGATTTAATGATGCTCCGTGGGATATTCAAAGTTTTGGATATTTTTTATAACCCAACTCTGATCTATACTTCTTCACAACTTTGTATCTGACATGTTTGGAGGCTCCTTGGTTTTCATGTTGCTTACTTAATAGTGTTGCAGAGTCAGGGTCCTTCCAGAACAGGTTGCTTTATACAGACATCATGTGACAGATCATGTGATACTGATTGCACACAGGTGGATCTTAATCAACTAATTGTGTGACTTATGAATTGGTTGGAGCAGCTCTTATTTAGGCAGCTGGGCCATAGAAGGTTCACGCTGCACGCTGCATGCTGCACGCTACACGTTCACGTGAAGAACCGGACCCTGGGCCATTAAACTTCATGCTTGGATGTTCACGTGTTGCGTCTGTTCTACTTTGACCGAGTAACCAACAATATGGACTCTTCGGATGACGACGATTGCCTCATTCTGCTTTTACTGAGACAGAGGAAGAGAAAAAGGAACAGAATTTGGAGCCGAGAACACTTCCTTCTGAGAGAAACCTGTGGTGAATTTCACCGAACATTCTATAATCTGCTTGACAATCCCGATGAAGAACTATTTTTCAATTATACCATTCAATTATATTTTTTCTGAAGTTTTCCCCTGAAAGCATAGAGTTATCTCCCTAGACCCGTTCTGATTGGCTGGCGCGGCGGTGACCGCATGCATTGACTGGAATTTCCATCTTCACGCCTAGAAAAAAGTGTGCATGTTCATTTCACGCTTCACGCGTGAAGTGTGCAGCGTGCAACGTGAACGCCGTTCTATGGCCCAGAGCAAGTCATGCTACGTTTGTCCACTTTTCTTTACACGCGTGTAGCGTGTAGTGTGCAGCATGCAGCGTGCAGCGTGAACCTTCTATGGCCCAGCTGCCTTAGGGGTTTCATACAAAAGGGGGTGAATACCTATGCACACTCCAGATTTCTGTTTTTTCATCTTAATTAAGTCAAGTCAAGTTTATTTGTATAGCGCTTTTAACAATAAACATTGTCGCAAAGCAGCTTTACACAATTTGAACGACTTAAAACATGAGCTAATTTTATCCCTAATCTATCCCCAATGAGCACGCCTGTGTAATTTTAATTTAAAAAATATTGTTTGTGTCACAATAAAACAACAATTTGCACCTTTAAAGTGATAGGCATGCTGTGTAAAACAAATGGCGCTAACCCCCCAAAAATCCATTTTAATTCCAGCTTGTAATGTGACAAAACAGGACAAACATGAAGGGGGATGAATACTTTTGCAAGACACTATTACCTGATCCTGAGTTGACAGGCCAAATCAAGAGAATGCCCCACTTGTGTCTATATTTGTAACCCAAGTCACTAATAGAAAAACAACATTGATGGTCAAATAATTGCAGATTTGTTCAGAGAATTCTGTTGGCTAAATGTCCAATATGTTTATAGGCTATTTTCAACATTTTACTACTTGTGTTACTAACAATTAAGTATGTGATGGAGAAGAACATAGTGAACAAGAAAGTGATCCTGGCTCCAAAATGGTGGCTACTACTTTTTAAGGCAATTGTGCAATATTTGCAACATTTAATAACAGAAGGGGAAAAATTGATATAAACCACAAAGGTAATTCTATTTAAATTAAACACACACACACACACACACACAGAAACACAGTGTTTTGAGTGAAGTCTGTGTCATAATACTGTGGAAAGTTAGCCACCAACTTGTCATAGCTAATCAGCTGAATTTTGAGTAAAGGGAATAATTTCATTTCTGACCCAACTATCACTTTAAGGAAGGCAGTCAACATTACATTTGTGTGACCCAGTGTTTATTCAGTGTGATTGAGCTGGTAAGGAAGTGCTCTCATTGCTCCCCTTGTGTACATCGTGTTTAGGGTAGGTTTTTTTTTTTTCTGAACCAATCAGCCTGAGAGTTCACGGATCAAATTTTATAATCCCACTTTTTGCATGTGCAGACACGTCCACTGCCCACAAGAACATCCATCTCATAGAAATTAATCCATTGATCCTTTTCCTCCACGTCAGTCATGGTACAATTTAGAATAAGATTTATGGGATCAGTGTGATGCTTGAAGCTCTAAATCAATAATTTAAAAAATGATATTTTAAAAGAAAATTAAATTTCCTCCAAAAATAAGCGAAAACAAGTGACTTTCATCAAAGATACCTGAGGTTGGGGGTGAAATAAACTTTTAAATAAAAACAACAAAATATTTGTAAAGTGGTGTGATCTTAGTGAATGTAGCCAGGGAAAAAGAACAAGGAAAAATAGTGCAAGTCAAGATGTGCAAAAGATTTACGTAGTGATGCTCTGTTGGTTGAACTATTACTACTCGTTAACTTCTTAAAGATAAGAATTCACCTCTGAATTTTGGCAACATCATGAGGAAAGTAAACATGCATATACAGTGTAAGTGATATGTGATGCACCTAGTTAATCAAGACATTTCCCTTTAAGCCTGAAAAAATAATATGTTAATATTTGAATGAAAAATAGAAGGCATTCAAATAAATACTTAACAGGAGTCTAGTATATTGGCAATACAGGTAAGTTTTTGCATGAGTAGTCCTGGTTGCATTTTATAAAATTTTGCATTTTATTTATATTGTGTACCAAATGTCATCAGGCGCACAACTTAATGAAGCCACAAACACTAAATCAGTGTCATTAAATCATAGGGCGTTCACAGAATAGTGAATGTAGGATATTTTATCACACTTTTAATTTAATAGCTGGAGTTTTTCAATTTATAAAATAATGCCAATGCTGTTCTAAATTCAGTGCTTTTTTTCCTGTAAAGAAAACATGGCTATGTTAAAGGATAAGCTGACCAAGCATCCAGCCACAACAAGTATATGTTAAAATACAGTGGTGCTTGAAAGTTTGTGAACCCTTTAGAATTTTCTATATTTATGGTATGCATAACATCATCAGGGCGGCACGGTGGTGTAGTGGTTAGCGCTGTCGCCTCACAGCAAGAAGGTCCTGGGTTCGAGCCCCGTGGCCGGCGAGGGCCTTTCTGTGCGGAGTTTGCATGTTCTCCCCGTGTCCGCGTGGGTTTCCTCCGGGTGCTCCGGTTTCCCCCACAGTCCAAAGACATGCAGGTTAGGTTAACTGGTGACTCTAAATTGACCGTAGGTGTGAGTGTGAATGATTGTCTGTGTCTATTGCCGCTTTTCCACTACAAACGCGGCTGAGCCGTGCCGTGCCGAGTCGAGCTGAGTCGAGCTGAGCGGGGCTGTTGGAGTTGCATTTCGACTACAACTGCGCTGAACCGTGCTGGCTGGAAGTGGGTGGACACATTGGGTGGAGTTAGCGAAAGTGGGTGGACGTCAGGTGATGTCGTTAAGCAGCGCAAACAGTGACATCAGTGACAGTGGCGGAACAAGTCCGAGCCGGGCCGGGGGCGGGGCAAATGACCGGGCCCTTTATTAAAGCTTATCATAACATCATTTTAGGCTACAAAATGTCCGCAACTGCGGTGTTTACCAATTTCAACACTACCGGGTGCAACTATGTTATTTAGTACATCAAGTCCTTCAAACGAACATGTAACTCAGAAACAAAAAACATTAGGATACTGTACATGGCTCATAATAAAACATCAATAGCCTATACTGCGCACATTATTTGAAGGGCATACGAATGAGCGCTCAGAGTGGTGACAGGAAGAGTCAGAAATAAAAGGAGGGCGGTGCAAACCTCACTGAATGCACTGTGTTTACCAATTTCAACACTACGGGGTGCAACTATGTTATTTTGTACATTAAGTCCTTCAAACGAACATGTAACTCAGAAACAAAAAAACATTAGGCGACATACTGTACATGGCTCATAATAAAACATCAATAGCCTACTGCGCGCATTATTTGAAGGGCATACGACGAGCCTTGCGCTCCGCGAACTCGTCCACGATGCTCTGTATGTCACTGATTCAGTGATCTTTTAAGCGGTAGTCTCACAACCCGGATAGTAAACAATAAACATGGAGGACATGGAGTCGTTAGTGTTGCTGGTCTTGGTGCTGTGGCTTGTTGTCACCGACAACGCCAACAGATACTGGCAAGAGCGTATAGATGAGGCGAGGCGCATAAGGCTTCAGAAATATTCGTAATTCTTCTCCTTCCGGGTTTGTGGTGTTTACAGATCCCAGCGCGCTCGCGGGGCGTGTGTGGGCATGTGAGGACACTCCTCCTCACCAATCAGTGCACAGGGGAGTGTCTGCTCACGCCCCCAACCTCAGTCGGCACGGTTTGGCTCGCTTCAGCCCCACTCCAAAACGGTGCGAGTTTTAGGGGCTAAGCAGGGCTGAAACGAGCTGAGTCGTGCTGGTTTTTGGTAGTCGAAACGCGAGCCGTGTCGGGCTGAAGCGAGCTGAAGCGAGCTGAAGTGAGCTGAAAAAGGGTAGTGGAAAAGGGCCATATGTGTCAGCCCTGTGATGACCTGGCGACTTGTCCAGGGTGTACCCTGCCTTTCGCCCATAGTCAGCTGGGATAGGCTCCAGCTTGCCTGCGACCCTGTAGAAGGATAAAGCAGCTAGAGATAATGAGATGAGATGAGATAACATCATCAGATTTTCACACAAGTCCGAAAAGTAGATAAAAAGAACCCAGTTAAACAAATGAGACAAAAATATTATACTTGGTCATTTATTTATTGAGGAAAACGACCTAATATTAAATATCTGTGAGTGGCAAAAGTATGTGAACCTCTTGGATTAGCAGTTAATTTGTAGGTGAAATTTGAGTCAGGTGTTTTCAATCAATGGGATGATAATCAGGTGTGAGTGGGCACCCTGTTTTATTTAAAGAACAGGGATCTACCAAAGTCTGATCTTCACAACACTTGTTTGTGGAAGTGTATCATGGCACGAACAAAGGAGATTTCTGAGGACCTCAGAAAAAGTGTTGTTGATGGTCATCAGGCTGGAAAAGGTTACAAAACCATCTCTAAAGAGTTTGGACTCCACCAATCCACAGTCAGACAGATTGTGTACAAATGGAGGAAATTGAAGACCATTGTTACCCTCCCCAGGAGTGGTCGACTAACAAAGATCACTCCAAGAGCAAGGCGTGTAATAGTCGGCGAGGTCACAAAGGACCCCAGGGTAACTTCTAAGCAACTGAAGGCCTCTCTCACATTGGCTAATGTTAATGTTCATGAGTCCACCATCAGGAGAACACTGAACAACAATGGTGTGCATGGCAGGGTTGCAAGGAGAAAGCCACTGCTCTCCAAAAAGAACATTGCTGCTCATCTGCAGTTTGCTAAAGATCACGTGGACAAGCCAGAAGGTTTTGTGGATGGATGAGACCAAAATAGAATTTTTTGGTTTCAATGAGAAGCGTTATGTTTGGAGAAAGGAAAACACTGCATTCTAGCATAAGAACCTTATCCCATCTGTGACACATGGTGGTGGTAGTATCATGGTTTGGGCCTGTTTTGCTGCACCTGGGCCAGGATGGCTTGCCATCATTGACGGAACAATGAATTCTGAATCATCCCAGTGAATTCTAAAGGAAAATGTCAGGACATCTGTCCATGAACTGAATCTCAAGAGAAGGTGGGTCATGCAGCAAGACAATGACTCTAAGTACTCTAAGTACTCAAGTCGTTCTACCAAAGAATGGTTAAAGAAGAATAAAGGTAATGTTTTGGAATGGCCAAGTCAAAGTCCTGACCTCAATCCAATCGAAATGTTGTGGAAGGACCTGAAGCGAGCAGTTCATGTGAGGAAACCCACCAACATGATAAGATAAGAAATTTTATGTCACTACATGATGCGGAAAAACTAGTTCATGCTTTCGTTACCTCCAAGTTGGATTATTGTAATGCCTTACTGTCTGGATGTTCCAATAAGTGCATAAACAAGCTCCAGTTAGTTCAAAATGCAGCAGCAAGAGTCCTTACTAGAACTAGAAAATATGACCACATCACCCCTGTCTTATCCACACTGCATTGGCTCCCAATCAAATTTCATATTGATTATAAAATACTACTATTGACCTTTAAAGCACTGAATGGTCTCGCACCACAGTACCTGAGTGAACTTCTTTTCCTCTATGACCTGCCACACCTACTTAGATCAAAAGGTGCAGGCTATCTGCTGGTACCTCATATAGTGAAGGCTACATCAGGGGACAGAGCCTTTTCTTACGAAGCCCCACAGTTATGGAATAGCCTTCCAAGTAATGTTCAGGAATCAGACACAGTCTCAGCGTTTAAGTCTAGGCTGAAAACATATCTGTTTAGTCAAGCTTTGTGTTAATGGTGTTTATGAGGCAAAGGTGTAGATCTGGAGGGTCCTCAGACATAGAATGTTTTGGTAAACTGGGATGTATGGATGCTGTCAGTCCCCCACTCGTTTGCTCACTCAAGTTTGTTGACGGTGTAGTGGCTGGCTGCTTTATGTCCCGGGGCTCCTTCATGCCTGTGTTACCTTCTGGCTCTCCCCTTTTAGTTATGCTGTCATAATTAGTTGCCAGAGTCCCTGCTTGTACTCAGTGCAATATGTATACTGTTCCTACTTATTCAGGTGACATTGGGCATACCTAACAACCTGTGTTTTCTCTCCCCCCCCAAAAAAAAAATCTGTCCCTCTGAGTTACATGTCGGTCCTGGGATCGAGATGCTGACCTCTTCTGCTCCTCAGGCCTGCCTGAGCCATCCTGGTGCCCTGTGTCTGGTTGGAGGACGGCCCCACATGGACAGTTGAAAGTCACACCTGGAGGACGCTCTGGACACTTACAGTAATGCTTTTTTGGCTGAGGACTACAGTTGACTTGCTAACTTTAGGACTGCAGTTGTCATGAACAGTTTTGCACTCAAGTTTCCATCGATGAAGAGTTTATAACATCAACGAAACTGACTTCATGTTAAAACTGTTAATGTTATAGTCATGTTGTCTGTTGTTGCCCAAATGAGGATGGGTTCCCTTTTGAGTCTGGTTCCTCTTGAGGTTTCTTCCTCATGTCGTCTGAGGGAGTTTTTCCTTGCCACCATCACCACAGGCGTGCTCATTGGGGATAGATTAGGGATAAAATTAGCTCATGTTTTAAGTCGTTCAAATTGTGTAAAGCTGCTTTGCGACAATGTTTATTGTTAAAAGCGCTATACAAATAAACTTGACTTGACTTGAGTTGAAGCTGTTCTGTATGGAGGAATAGGCTAAAATTCCTCCAAGCTGGTGTGCAGGACTGATCAACAGTTACTGGGAATGTTTAGTTGCAGTTATTGCTGCACAAGGGGGTCACACCAGATACTGAAAGCAAAGGTTCACATACTTTTGCCAATCAGAGATATGTAATATTGGATTATTTTTCTCAATAAATAAATGACCAAGTATAATATTTTTGTCTCATTTGTTTAACTGGGTTCTCTTGATCTACTTTTAGGACTTGTGTGAAAATCTGAAGATGTTTTAGGTCATATTTATGCAGAAATATGGAAAATTCTAAAGGGTTCACAAACTTTCAAGCACCACTGTAAGTGTTGTTTATAATTTTATATCTAGACTTTGATAGATAATAATCTTTATTCTTTCATAGAATTATATGTGCTGGCCATATTTTGACAGTCCTCAGTCAACCAAACTGAAAATCATCACCAGAGATGGGATCAAGCCAGTGCTTTTCAAGTCACAAGTAAGTCTCAAGACACAAGTCAAGTCCCATGTCCTTAAATAAACAAGTCATAATATGTTCTTTACAAAGTTTAAACCCAAATTAATAATTAGTATAGTAAACTTACACAAATCATGCATGTTTTTTACTTACCAGACAAACTCAATGGAAACGTATGGGTCTTTGAAAGGTGCATAACTATGCCTATAAAAATAGAATATTTCAGTTCAGTTTCACATGAGATGAGGTGTAGACTATTTTCACTAAGGGTACCCATCTATTGCCGCTTTTCCACTACAAACGCGGCTGAGCCGTGCCGTGCCGAGTCGAGCTGAGTCGAGCTGAGCGGGGCTGTTGAAGTTGCATTTCGACTACAACCGCGCTGAACCGTGCTGGCTGGAAGTGGGTGGACACATTGGGTGGAGTTAGCGAAAGTGGGTGGACGTCATGTGATGCCGTTAAGCAGCGCAAACAGTGACATCAGTGACAGTGGCGGAACAAGTCAGAGCCGGGCCGGGGGCGGGGCAAATGACCGGGCCCTTTATTAAAGCTTATCATAACATCATTTTAGGCTACAAAATGTCCGCAACTGCGGTGTTTACCAATTTCAACACTACCGGGTGCAACTATGTTATTTAGTACATCAAGTCCTTCAAACGAACATGTAACTCAGAAACAAAAAACATTAGGATACTGTACATGGCTCATAATAAAACATCAATAGCCTATACTGCGCACATTATTTGAAGGGCATGCGAATGAGCGCTCAGAGGTTGCAACGCTGACAGGAAGAGTCAGAAATAAAAGGAGGGCGGTGCAAACCTCACTGAATGCACTGTGTTTACCAATTTCAACACTCCGGGGTGCAACTATGTTATTTTGTACATTAAGTCCTTCAAACGAACATGTAACTCAGAAACAAAAAAAAACATTAGGCGACATACTGTACATGGCTCATAATAAAACATCAATAGCCTACTGCGCGCATTATTTGAAGGGCATACGACGAGTCTTGCGCTCCGCGAACTCGTGCACGATGCTCTGTATGTCACTGATTCAGTGATCTTTTAAGCGGTAGTCTCACGACCCGAATAGTAAACAATAAACATGGAGGACATGGAGTCGTTAGTGTTGCTGGTCTTGGTGCTGTGGCTTGTTGTCACCGACAACGCGGACAGATACTGGCAAGAGCGTATAGATGAGGCGAGGCGCATAAGGCTTCAGAAATTCTCGTAATTCATAATTCTTCTTCTTCCGGGTTTGCGGTGTTTACAGATCTCAGCGCGCTCGCGGGGCGTGTGTGGGCGTGTGAGGACACTCCTCCTCACCAATCAGTGCACAGGGGAGTGTCTGCTCACGCCCCCAACCTCAGTCGGCACGGTTTGGCTCGCTTCAGCCCCACTCCAAAACGGTGCGAGTTTTAGGGGCTAAGCAGGGCTGAAACGAGCTGAGTCGTGCTGGTTTTTGGTAGTCGAAACGCGAGCCATGTCGGGCTGAAGTGAGCTGAAGCGAGCTGAAGTGAGCTGAAAAAGGGTAGTGGAAAAGGGCCATATCTCAGTTCAATTTGGCTTTGCCTTGGGATTTGCTTTGTGGAAGTTCAAATGCCACACATTTTTTTAAATCTGATATTCTTGAACCAGAGGTTCTACATGTTGCAACTACTTTTGTTGTTGCAAACAACATAATCTTTGAATTTGAATTTGTGAAAGCTACTATCTTCAGGAGCATAAATACCACAAAGGGCTTTTGTCGTCAGGGAATGAGTGGTCTTTCAACTTTGTGTTTTCTAGTGCAAGTTGATTGGCTGTCTGGCTGTTTGACAGGTGACATTGGAAATGAAGACTGATGCTGAGTCACTGAAAAGGAATTGTTGGTTGCTGATTCACTGCACACTTTTTTAAGGATAGTTTTAATCTTTGGTTTTGAAAATGTATCAAGACTTTCCAAGTCCAAATGAAGTCACAAGTCACTGAAATCAAAGTCAAAGTTAAGTCACAAGTCGTCTTTGATTATGCCAAGTTAAGTTAAAAGTCAGCAAATATATGACTTGAGTTCAAGTCGAATCCAAATCATATAACTCAGGTTCACAACACTGATCATCACTACCACTTACTTGCCCTGTGATGGATTGGTATCCTGCCCAGGGTCCAGGGTGTATTTCTGCTTCACACCCAGTGTTCCGGGGATAGATTCTAGCACCACCTATACCCTGACCACTTACTTAAAATGAATTCATTCAATGAATGATATTCTGATGTTCATTCTTAGATCTATAGTCAAAGTATGTGTACCAGACGTACTAAATCTGTCAGCAACATTATGAATGTTGTATACAGTTATATTCACATCTCAAGCTTATTTAAGGCATTTCTCCTGGGTGTTGATAAGAACAACAGCAATGATCAGTCCATGGCTTCAAAATGTTTTGGCCTTTTTCTTCTGTTATAATGAGTAAAATTCAGTTATAGATATGAGGTTGGACTAAGAATGTAGTGTTGATTAAATACAAAGGTCTGTAAAACAAACAAATTACTTTATTAATTAAGGAACAATCTTAGCAGATAAAAATCAGATAGGACAGCATGTTATTGATTCCAGGTTTACAGCTCTGTGTGTGTGTGTGTGTGTGTGTGTGTGTGTGTGTGTGTGTGTGTGTGTGTGTGTGTGTGGATAGATAGATAGATAGATAGATAGATAGATAGATAGATAGATAGATAGATAGATAGATAGATAGATAGATAGATAGAGTGGTGCTTGAAAGTTTGTGAACCCTTTAGAATTTTCTATTTCTGCATAAATATGACCTAAAACATCATCAGATTTTCACACAAGTCCTAAAAGTATATAAAGAGAACCCAGTTAAACAAATGAGACAAAAATATTATACTTGGTCAATTATTTATTGAGGAAAATGATCCATTATTACATATCTCTGAGTGGCAAAAGTATGTGAACCTTTGCTTTCAGTATCTGCTGTGACCCCCTTGTGCAGCAATAACTGCAACTAAACATTTCCAGTAACTGTTGATCAGTCCTGCACACCGGCTTAGAGGAATTTTAGCCCATTCCTCTGTACAGAACAGCTTCAACTCTGGGATGTTGGTGGGTTTCCTCACATGAACTGCTCGCTTCAGGTCCTTCCACAACATTTCAATTGGATTAAGGTCAGGACTTTGACTTGGCCATTCCAAAACATTACCTTTATTCTTCTTTAACCATTCTTTGGTAGAACAACTTGTGTGCTTAGGGTCATTGTCTTGCTGCATGACCCACCTTCTCTTGAGATTCAGTTCATGGACAGATGTCCTGACATTTTCCTATAGAATTCGTATAATTCAGAATTCATTGTTCCATCAATGATGGCAAGCCGTCCTGGCCCAGATGCAGCAAAAGAGACCCACATGTGTCACAGATGGGATAAGGTTCTTATGCTAGAATGCAGTGTTTTCCTTTCTCCAAACATAACGCTTCTCATTTAAAATAAAAAGTTCTATTTTGGTCAAAATTTTGGACAAAACATTTTTCCAATAGCCTTCTGGCTTGTCCACGTGATCTTTAGCAAACTGCAAATGAGCAGCAAAGGTTTTTTTGGATAGCAGTGGCTTTCTCCTTGCAACCCTGCCATGCATACCATTGTTGTTCAGTGTTCTCCTGATGGTGGACTCATGAACATTAACATTAACCAATGTGAGAAAGGCCTTCAGTTGCTTAGAAGTTACCCTGGGGTCCTTTGTGACCTCGCTGACTATTACACGCCTTGCTCTTGGAGTGATCATTGTTGGTCGACCACTCCTGGGGAGGGTAACAATGGTCTTCAATTTCCTCCATTTGTACACAATCTGTCTGACTGTGGATTGGTGGAGTCTAAACTCTTTAGAGATGGTTTTGTAACCTTTTCCAGCCTGATGACCATCAACAACACTTTTTCTGAGGTCCTCAGAAATCTCCTTTGTTCGTGCCATGATACACTTCCACAAACATGTCTTATGAAGATCAGACTTTGATAGATCCCTGTTCTTTAAATAAAACAGAGTGCCCACTCACACCTGATTGTCATCCCATTGATTGAAAACACCTGACTCTAATTTCACCTTCAAATTAACTGCTAATCCAAGAGGTTCACATACTTTTGCCACTCACAGATATGTAATATTGGATCATTTTCCTCAATAAATAAATGACCAAGTATAATATTTTTGTCTCACTTGTTTAACTGGGCTCTCTTTATCTACTTTTAGGACTTGTATGAAAATCTGATGATGTTTTAGATCATATTTATGCAGAAATATAGAAAATTCTAAAGGGTTCACAAACTTTCAAGCACCACTGTAGATAGATAGGATATGGTACCTTCATTTTGTCATGAGCATCATCCTGACTCATTCACAGCAACAGGTTATTATTATTATTATTATTATTATTATTATAACCTTTTTAAACATGCCATTTTGAAACTATCAATAATAGACAACACGAAGCCATTACACAGCATTTGTCTTATATTTTGGCACCATTACTTAATGTTTTTATATTCAAGAATTTACATTTGTAGCATGCATGTGTGTTTACAATGGTTCCTGTATCAATAAAATATCAGGAGGCTTGAAACACACTCATAATGGAAGTCAGGGCAGGCAGTTAGTACGTGCTTAAAATACACAAATATAATGCAAATCAAAAGTATTCAACTTTAACAATGAAGGTCTTCAGATGAAACACTTTTCAGGGAATATCATATCAACAACCAAATTGGTTTTTGAACACTAGGGCAATTATTCTTGCTAACCCTTTCTGCAAGGTTGAGTGGTGTTCATTCAGTATTAGGTGCAAATAGATGCACCTAATGCAAATAAATCCATGTTTACTTTGAGCTACACTAAACAAAACAGAATCAAAATCAAGGTTATTGCCAAGTACATTCTCACATACAAGGAATTTGCTTTGGTAATTGGTGCTTGAACAGTTAAAATAGAAGAATTTAGCAAAGACAAATATACAAAGAATAAAAAATAGAAGAATCTGAAATATACAATTTTGAAAACAGTAACATAACCTAAATTCTTCCCACTAAAATTAGACAAATTAAACAGATTTAGACCTTTATTTACCATTTACATTTAAATTGACTGAAAAATACATGGAATTTGATGATTCATGATACATTCAGAAATATATGTTTTGTATTAATGTTTATTGACCAACACAACTACTACTCAAAGATTTTCATTTTAAATGTGTTTCATGTAAACCAGTTTTATGTTGTTTTTTTCTTAGCACAGGAAAATGTCCTTGTTAGTGGATATTTTCTCACACACACACACACACACACACACACACACACACACACACACACACACCAGATGCCATAGCTAGAGGTTATTACAGTGTGAAAAATGCTGGCATATTCCTTTAAAAGAGGTGACATGATGTACTTTTTAGTTTCTGGATGGATCGTGACAGGAAGAACTAAAAGCAGTTGATATGCAGTGTCACTCCCATTGAAGAAAGTTTATTAAAATTAAAAGCTCTGATTAAAAATTGATATACTATTTGAGAGAAGCCCACCCTGCTAGTTAAGACTCTGTTGAAGATGCTGGTACAACATACTATCCAAAGGACTGCTCACATATTCAACACATTTCCCCCATTCAAGTATTAATACAGAAATATTCACATGTAAATATTTCATGATCTCCATTTTTCCAGTGTTTGCATACATTAAGAGCTTGGATGGTTGCCCATACTGAAATGAAATGTCAGCACTGAATAATAATAATAATAATAATAATAATAATAATGTTGAATTTATATAGCACATTTCTCACAACAAAGGTCACTTACAATTACAATAAGCATACAAAAACACAAAATAATGTCAAACAAACAAAGAAAAAATCCAACAGACATATTCCTTCAACAGCCACTATGAGTTAAATTCAGTAGTGTAGCTGCTCATAGTCCCATATAAGACTGTCAGAGAAGCACATCGATGGTGGATGCAAATAGTTAGCTGGTCACAGGTACACAAAATCCAGAATGTGAGACAAAAGAGTAATCAAGAGCAGGGAAGGATCAGGTAATTGGCAAACAGCATAAACAGGACAGAACACAAGAGGGCAAAACCCAAAACTAAGCAAAGTAAAAAAATAACTAAAATGAAAATAAATAAATAAATAAATAAATAATGGAAATAGGAACACATCATGAGAATAAAAGGCTTGGAAAGATCAGATATCAAGAACACTGAGCGTTACTTCGCAAAGTGTGCTTATATAGAGTGTGGCTGTGTTTGAGTCCAGGTGAGTGCATTCAGTAATCGAGTCCCTGTGAGCATGAGAGTGAGTGTGGTTGCTGGGAAATGCAGTCTGTGGTGGCCATGAATACAGGCTGCAGCGTGTTCTGGGATGTGGAGTTCTGAGTGGATTCTGGCAAATACGTGATAAAGACTATGCTGAACGAGATCAGAAGCTTCATTCAGTTCACAGTGAGTGGGCGGACATATACATCATGCACAGAGAAATCTGCTGCTCAAACCTTGAGTCTGGAGCTCCACCACAACCAGCACCAAACAGATGAATTTGATTCATGACATTAACACAACAAGAATACAAACAGTGAAAAAATGGACAAAGAAAGAAGAAATAAAGAAAGAACAGAAAAAGCTGAGAGGCAGTAGCAAAAAAGTGCACAGTGTACTCTCAACTGGAAACAGAAAATTATTATTATTATTAATGTCTCATCTGGCTGACAGGCGGTGAGCTTATGTCATCATGTGTTGCCTGTCATCTGTCCATTGTCCATCATATGTCATCCGTCATCCATCCGGCATCGTCCACATTTTACGAAAATCGCTTCGTCTCTCTCAATTCTTCACTGATTTTTATTCTTTTTGGCAGGAAGGTAGGTCTGCCTGGGTTGCATATGGCTTCTACCCAAATTTGCACAATTGCAATTAATAATGAAGACATAGAGTAATGAAACCCTAACAAGCAGTTTCCACACAAATTGCTTCTTCTCCCTCAATTCTTCACCGATTTTATTCTTTTTGGAAGGAATGTAGTGGTACCTAGAACTTCTACCCAGTATATATATATATATATATATATATATCTCATCTCATTATCTCTAGCCGCTTTATCCTGTTCTACAGGGTCGCAGGCAAGCTGGAGCCTATCCCAGCTGACTATGGGCGAAAGGCGGGGTACACCCTGGACAAGTCGCCAGGTCATCACAGGGCTGACACATAGACACAGACAACCATTCACACCTACGGTCAATTTAGAGTCACCAGTTAACCTAACCTGCATGTCTTTGGACTGTGGGGAAAACCAGAGCACCCGGAGGAAACCCACGCGGACACAGGGAGAACATACAAACTCCGCACAGAAAGGCCCTCGCCGGCCACGGGGCTCGAACCTGGACCTTCTTGCTGTGAGGCGACAGCGCTAACCACTACACCACCGTGCCGCCTCATTCATATATATATATATATATATATATATATATATATAAAACTTCTACCCAGATTTGCTTAATTGCAATTATTAATGAAGTTATGGAGTAATTAAACCTTAATGAGCAGTTCAACAAAAATTGCTTCTTCTTGGTCAATTCCTCGCCGTTCTGGATTATTTCTGGCAAACATGTAGATATTCCTCGGGTGTATATAGCTTGTATATATAGCTTGTATTTAGTGCATATAGGTTGCAACATTTATTTGCGCAAGGTGGCACACTTTAGATCATTTCTTCTGGACTAGACGGGGCCAGAGTGAGGTACGCCGTCATTGACGGTCTCATTATTATTATTAGTAGTAGTAGTAGTAGTAATAGTAGTAGTAGTGGTGGTGGTGGTTGTAATAAACATGCTTTCAATGTTCTGACTCGTTTCAGTTTTATCTTCCACTAAGTTTAGCAGGGACTGTTGCTTGAATATGATTTCAGATGTTTTCACAATTTCACACTTGTCCAAACACTTTGGGGTGGTTCATAATTATTGATGTGGTTCAAGTTTGCATTCACATCAAAGAATTCCTTTCAAATCATAGGTTGATTGTGCAATTCCATATGTCACTTTTGATACTTTTGATGGCAAGGCCATCTAGAGAGCAGTCAGAGTTGCAGAGCACATCACCACGTCCAAACTGCCAACTTTCCAAGACCTCTACATTCAGAGCAACAATAGGAAGACCCTAAGGATCATCAGGAATTCTAGCCATCCCAGCCATGGTGTCAGTAATGGCGTTGTGAGTCAAAACTCTAACTGAACCACAAACATGGCTTCCCAAGACTACAGCGCCCAAAATTCACAGCACCCCCTGTATTCTTCCTATTAAGTTCACCTCACAGTTAACTGTTACTCAGCAATGCTACTTAAGCCTCTCTCTCACACACCTTCAGTGCGAAGTATCATTCTGTTTTTACCCAGTCATACTGAGCCTTTCTTGTCTGCCTGCCTGCCTGCAGTTTCTTGGACCTTTGCTACGTTTACCTGTTTCACTCTCTAGTCTGCTCTCTACTATTCTGTTTGCCGATCGACCGACCCCTGCCTGCTTTCTGACTTCGAGTTTGCTTTCTGATTTGGCTACGCTTCCTGTTTGCATCTCCACTCTCCCCTGCACATACATCCATGAGTGCCTGCAATCTGACACATAGATTGTTTACCCTACTACTATCCAACAGAAGGTACTGGGGCATCCAATCCAGAACCAGTAGGCTTACTTTTTCACTTTGTACCTTATTCATTTTGCACCTTATCATTCTACTTCACCACATTTTAGATTTTATTATTTTTCACTTATATTTTATTTGTATATTCTCATTCATATTTTATTCTTACTAACTATTACTAGTCAATAATTTTATTATATTTATGGGGGAGTGAGAAGGTTAACTTTCACTGCATACAATGTTGCCTTGTGATGGTGAGGTGTATGTGACAATAAAGCCTTCGAATCTTGAATTTGTATTGTTGTCGAATCTTGAATCTATCTATATTGTGAAGTTATATTTTGGAGTAGCTTTTGTCTTGCCAAGGTAACCCTCTGCAGTGTATTCGGTGGTGTTGGTGTGCTGTGCTCCTGCATTATAGTAGTATAACAGGCTAACAGCACTCTCTGCTATGATGGGCCTCAAGCTTAGAGAATGAAATGCAGCCAATGATAGTACATGGGTCAGTCTCTATATGCAAAGCAGCTGTACTAAGCTCACCAAACTCTGCAGTTTGTTGCACTGTTGAATTGCCACCAATAGCTCTTGTTTTAAGATAAGAAAGATAAGAAACCAGAATCACAAAACCAGCAAACAACTGATTCCAGCATTGATGTGACAGACATTTAGCGCTGTCTTAATATGGAATGTATACTGATTGCATGATATGTACATTTATGATATGAATGTAGAATACAAAATGAAAACTAACAGTATGATCAGAAAATGTGCCAACAAAGCATTGTCCATGTTGAAAAAAATACATGTGACATGTGTATATTGACATATGACATAGAAAACTGAAATATTGGCAAAAGTGCAAAAAAAAAAAGCTAGTGCAGTATATGAAGTTATTATCCAAACTCTATGCACAAAATACAAATGTAAAGTAGAACTATAGTGTGATGTAAATTTATGGCATATCATGGGAAGCCATGGCCTAATGGTTAGTGAAGCAGTTTTTGGACCAAAAGAATAGCTGACCAGCAGGAATAGCTGAAGTGCCCTTCCTGCTGCTCTGGGCATGTTTCTCTGGATAAGAGTGTCTGCTAAATACTGTTAATGTACGGTAACATACCAGTGAGTGTACAGTCTTAAACTTGCATGAATGCAAGTATAATGCATAGCAGCAATTGATTTCTGAAAAAAAGAGGTGCCCATGAAGTCTTATGCAGTTGGTGAAAGCTGTTGTTAATGAGCGCTGATAATGTGGCTATTATTCTTTTTTTTGTATCCACCTCCTCAAGAGAGTCTAGTGGGCAGCCCAGGACAGAGATATTTTTCCTGATCAGCATCCTGTCCAGTTTTCTTTTGTTAGTAGCAGCAATGCTACTGCCCAAGCAGACAACTCCAAAAAAAATAAATAATAATAATAATAATGGGTGGAACGGTGGTGTAGTGGTTAGCGCTGTCGCCTCACAGCAAGAAGGTCCGGGTTCGAGCCCCGTGGCTGGCGAGGGCCTTTCTGTGCAGAGTTTGCATGTTCTCCCCGTGTCCGCGTGGGTTTCCTCCGGGTGCTCCGGTTTCCCCCACAGTCCAAAGACATGCAGGTTAGGTTAACTGGCGACTCTAAATTGACCGTAGGTGTGAATGTGAGTGTGAATGGTTGTCTGTGTCTATGTGTCAGCCCTGTGATGACCTGGCGACTTGTCCAGGGTGTACCCCGCCTTTCGCCCGTAGTCAGCTGGGATAGGCTCCAGCTTGCCTGCGACCCTGTAGAAGGATAAAGCGGCTAGAGATAATGAGATGAGATGAGATGAGATGAGATGAGCATCCTGTCCAGTTTTCTTTTGTTAGTAGCAGCAATGCTACTGCCCAAGCAGACAACTCCAAAAAAAATAAATAATAATAATAATGGGTGGAACGGTGGTGTAGTGGTTAGCGCTGTCGCCTCACAGCAAGAAGGTCCGGGTTCGAGCCCCGTGGCTGGCGAGGGCCTTTCTGTGCAGAGTTTGCATGTTCTCCCCGTGTCTGCGTGGGTTTCCTCTGGGTGCTCCGGTTTCCCCCACAGTCCAAAGACATGCAGGTTAGGTTAACTGGTGACTCTAAATTGACTGTAGGTGTGAATGTGAGTGTGAATGGTTGTCTGTGTCTATGTGTCAGCCCTGTGATGACCTGGCGACTTGTTCAGGGTGTACCCCGCCTTTCACCTGTAGTCAGCTGGGATAGGCTCCAGCTTGCCTGTGACCCTGTAGAACAGGATAAAGCGGCTAGAGATAATGAGATAATGAGATGAGATAATAAAAACCAGAAAGAAAAGAGAGAAAAATGGCTGAGGCCAAAGAATTGTAAAATGTACACTACAGATTCCAAAGGATCTCAGCCTCCTCAATAGGTAGTGTCAACTTTGGCCCTTTCTGTATATGGCATCAGTGTTTTTGGACCAGCCTGGTTTATTGTTAAGAGTAATTCTCAGGTATTTATATGATTTGACAAATTCACCTAGCACTCCATGAGTGATGGCAGGAGTGGAAGGAAGATGATTCGACCTTTTGAAAGTCCATTACAAGGTCCTTGTTTGTACTCATGTTCAGCTGAAGATAGTTTTGTTTGGCACTGTTTCATTAAATCCACCACTAGTGTCCAGGATCCTCCTTCCTGTCCAGCAGTAATACACCCGATGATGGCAGAGTCATCTAAGAACTTCTGCAGGTGACAGCAAATGAGTTATATCTGAACTATGATACATAGACAGTGCATAGAAAAAGATTGAGAACAGTCCCCATGAAGCACCTATGCTGCACATCATCCTCTTGGACATGCAATCCTGATGCTTCACATAATGGTGAGATAGTCCAGGATCCTCCACATGATGAAGTGGTCCACCATAGTTCTTGTCATTTTATCACACAGCAGTGATGACACCATGGTGTTGAAAACAGTGAAGTTGGAGAACATGACCCTCACAGTGCTTCCTGTCTTCTCCAACTGAGAGAGGGTTCTGTGCAGCAAATAGATGACTGCATCATCCACCTCAGTGTGTGGCTGGTAGGTGAAATGAAGCAGGTCAATTACTGGTCTAGCAGAGGTCTAAGGTGGGCGTGAATAAGCCTTTTCAGGGTCTTCATCAAATGTGATGTTAATGCCACTGGTCTGTAGTTATTGGAACCTTTAGGGTATGCGGTATCCAGGGCATCTTCCACAGGACCAGGATTCTCTCTAGGGTCAGGTAGAAAAATGGGTTGCACAGCTACACATAGTTGGTCTGCACATGCCTTAAGCACCGTGTAACTGATGTCATCTGGTCCAGTGGCCTTTATCACACTGATTCTTCAGTTCCCTACTCAACTGGTCAGTTGTGGAGGACAGCAGAGAGGAAGCAGAGGACAGTAATTCAATTTCAGGAGGCAGGGGAGTGGGAGGAGAAGGGGGAAGAGTCAAACATACTGAAAACAGGATCAGGTCTTTGCCTCAAACCACCCCACCCACCCCCAACCTGTTTATCACTGGATGTGTCCAAATACATTACTCATGTCCTACCATACTTTAGTCACAATCTCATGCAAATATCTGAGCTTCCTCTTCAGCTTTTTCTGCATTCATCGTAGTTCCTCTTTGTCCTTAAATCTAATGGCTGTCTTTTATGCCATTCAGGAGATCATTCAGTTACCGTAAAGGAGTGACCTAGGGATTGTTGTTGGGAACAAGAACAACACACTTTTAGAGGGCACAGTGTTCTCCAAACAGAAATTAATACAATCAGTGATGCAGTGTGGAAGGCTGTTGAAGTTCTTCCCATGTGGCTTACAGAGTGCTGCCCAGTCAGTTGTCTCAAAATCTCACAAGCAAACTGTTGATCTCCTCACTGTTTTTGTGGTCACCAGTTGCTGCTGTGAAGCAGAGGCCTGTACAGTGGCCAGAGGTGGAAGTAGTAATGAGCTGTATGTATATTTGATATGTATGTTTAACATTTACATGATACATGCCTAGTTTCCTGGGGGTTTTTTTTTCGTTTTTTTTTTTTTAATCTTATGTAGCAGACCACATACTAGATAATGCACGTCAGAAAGACATGGTTGGGGGTGTCGTGGCTCAGGTGGATAAGGCGCCATACCATAAATCCAGGGACCTGGGTTCGATTCTGGCCTGAAGTCATTTCCTGGTCTCTCTCTCTCTCTGCTCATTTCCTGTCTCTACACTGTCCTATCCAATAAAGGTGCAAAAAAAATCTTTAAAAGAAAGACATGGTTGAAATATTTGATAAAGAAGAGGGCCTGAGGTGGCTGGGTCAGTGTTTGGCCCATGCCTTTTGCCAGCTTCTCTTCTATCTGTTCCAATGCAGTAAAAGTACTTATTCTACCTCTATATACATCAGAGGAAATGCTATAAAGCAAATATGCCTTAAGAATGAAATGCACATTTCTGGGTATCAAAATAATCACTATAATGATCAGTAAGCAGTAAAACAACCCGAACTTTAAAACAAATTATAATTTGCTTTTCAAACAGCATAAATTATCTTGTGTTTCTAAGGAAACTGGCTGGTAGGTTGCTCCAGGCTTCATGAAAAACTTAGCCAGTCCTGCTGTTTTCACAGGTAAATCCCAAGCCTTGATAAGGGCTTTAAATAGAAACATGATCTGGTACTTATGGTCCATGACTTAAATCCAATGTAATTTCTGTTAGTTTGGATTTTTCTATATATAAGGCAAAATATATTAAAAATTTTAATTTATCAGCATTGTTTCTTCTGTAGCATATACAGTATGCTATTTTTGTTCATCAGGTTCATCTTTATTTATAGTGGTCCCAATGAGCAGTGCTGAAACAATGCATTAAAATAACATTCAATATAAATTCAATATAACTGTATTAATAATAATAATAATAATAATAATAATAATAATAATAATAATAATACTCAAAAGTGACAGTGATACCCATCGTGATTGATGCACTTGGAATCATCTCAAAGAATGCAAAAACCTTGCATGGGAAGTTAGGTCTGCTTGACATTATTGGAAGTGCACAGGTGTTGGCTATCCTTGGAACAGCTCATGTGTTGCAGAAAGTGTTGTGTACTTGGGAAGTAGCCAAGACATGACTTAGAAGACCCAGTAGAACATCAAAGAACTGGACAGAATCGCATAATAATAATAATAATATAACCTGTGAGGTGTTTTTTCATCTTGGCACTAACTAATCAAGTTGTCAACAACCACTAAATTAAAGTTAGGTATTTTATGAATAATAAGTGTTATTGAGCCTAGTGAATATCTCATGTCTATAAGTACTCCATAAATAAATACTGAGATGGACAAAACAACAGAAGCTTTGCATGTTGATATGATGGCTTAATTGAGACCTTTTTGACTAATCTAATAAAAACCTTCCGTACTTAAAATAATTGACCTTTAGACGATGGATTAGATTAGGTTATTGAATAAATTGGATCAAATTCCTGGCATGATTTGACTAAATCAGATAAAACATTCCAGATGGTAGGGTTCTAGGCTGAGAAAATCAGAGACCATCAACCTATAGGCTGATGCTTATGTTATTTTAATATTGTTGATGTTAAATTGGTATATTGGTTAGACATGCCCTCATCATCCAGGCCAAATTCAATATTTCCGGTTTCCAGTGGATCTGCTTTAGCACCCTCTGTTGGACCCTTAGAAATTACTGGTATATTGTTTTCTTCTCTTTCTCATCCTTCTCACTCCTACTGTGTGTGTTATCTATTCTGGGCAGATACATCTCAGTAATAAAATGTGTGGGCTGGAGCAGGTCTCAGCAAGAAAGAAATAGGATAATGTGTGCCTGAACATTGCTATGTACATTCAGTCACAGAGGGATGAGCCACACACTTCACACTCTCTTCTTCCTCTCTCTCTCTCTCTCTCTCACTCACACACACACACACACATATATATATATATATATATATATATATATATATATATATATATATATATATATATACGGTATGTATGTGTGTGTGTGTGTGTGTGTCTACAGTCTACATTGTCTACAAGTTGACAGTAATTCAAACAAGCACTCTACAACTGTGGTGAGCAGAAAAGCATCTCAGAATGCATAAAACATCAAACCTTGAGGTGGCTGGGCTATAACAGCAAAAGACCACATCAGGTTCAACTCCTGTCAGTCAAGCACAAGAACGTGAGTCTATTATGGGCACAGACTCACCAAAAATGGACATATTAGACAAATTATATGGGGATATTTGGTCCCTACCAAAGCATAAAAACATGCCTATACACAGCTTGCCCTTCCCTCTCAATAACACTTAACCACTTCTTACATCCTCAAACACATTTCTACAGACACTCAAAGTACTGTAAGCATGGGAACAACCGAATCCTGAGTAATACCTCTCTAGAGATCATTGCGTAGTGCATGAACATCAGCCAGAGAGGAAGAGTGCTGCAGTTCTGATCAGAGATAAAAGAGATATGAATGTAATGTGAGGCCAGAGGTTCACTGTGATCTGAGAGCTGATGCTGTTTATTAGTTTGGTTCTCAGCCCCTGAGGTGATTAAGCACAGAGTGCAATGAGGCTATGGTGATTAGCAGAACTGGCTACAGTGTGTGGGATTTCAGTGAAACACCGGTAGGCTCGGCTGTTATCGACCTACTATGCAGTTCCTGCTTATAAGGAACTTAGTACATCTACCCACAGGCTTTCATACATGCTGACACAGACAGAAGACTCAACTCTTCTATGGGCTTAATGATCAGACTTATTACAGTTGTCTTTATTTTGCTAGCGTCATCATTTGCAAATGCAAACAAATGGCAAAGGTTAGAATATATATATATATATATATATATATATATATATATATATATATATATATATATACTGTATATATATGGGGCCGTCTCAGAAACTGGTCTCTCATTTGGGACATTATGGTCAAAAAATACATTTTCTAATTTTACTATTTTTCTTTGCATTTACCTAACACTCAATGTTTCTTTTGTCATGTTTAATAAAAATAAAGATAGCATCTGGCCTCCACTGTAGAAATTTGTTTTGATTACAATTCAAATGTTTTTGTAAAATTGATTTCCATATAAAATAACTCGGGGTGGCACAGTGGTGTAGTGGTTAGCGCTGTCGCCTCACAGCAAGAAGGTCCAGGTTCGAGCCCCGTGGCCGGCGAGGGCCTTTCTGTGCGGAGTTTGCATGTTCTCCCTGTGTCCGCGTGGGTTTCCTCCGGGTGCTCCAGTTTTCCCCACAGTCCAAAGACATGCAGGTTAGGTTAACTGGTGACTCTAAATTGACCGTAGGTGTGAATGGTTGTCTGTGTCTATGTGTCAGCCCTGTGATGACCTGGCGACTTGTCCAGGGTGTACCCCGCCTTTCGCCCGTAGTCAGCTGGGATAGGCTCCAGCTTGCCTGCGACCCTGTAGAAGGATAAAGCAGCGAGAGATAATGAGATGAGATAAAATAACTCCATCATGAAGAATTAAAGGCCCTCCTTCACAGATGAGTGAAAATATTGAATAAATTTCCTCTTTTTGATTGCTTGGGTTAAAAATGCCAAGTTATGATGACTGAATTGATTATTCACTTAAATATGAATAATATGATACATTTTGGGGATTTGATATGGCGAAATAGGACACAATGGAAAAATCAAGAACAAACCGGAAGGATGAGAATAACAGCGGTGGTAAAAGAACAGCGACTGTACCCGCTGAAGGTTGCGCGGGTCTCTGCTGCCGTGCGCGAGCAACGGGACCGCACCGGACGGAGCGCGAGGCGGGGGCGGGGCAAAATGACTGGCCGTAGATTCTATCAAAAGTTCAATCTAAATTGACCATGGTTGCAAAATATTGGCCAAAAATACGCAAACACTACGAAATATGAAAGTAAGATGAAAAAGAAACATTCTATTGCCTTATACTGCAAGACTAAAACAAAAAAACTGTCAAAACTCACCTTTTCAGTGATAACGTCTGAACAGATCACCCGCGTAACAGAAAGACCGCAAATGGAAACACGATCAACTTCTAACTGCTGGAGTGGAAAATTCCATTCTACACATGCAAATTGTTAATGTGTGTCCTTCCCCGCACACAAATAACACGCTACGGTAAAAAATAGACCACAACTCATTTTATAGCTCAGAAATTCATACAAGACCAGCTACCATCGTAACATATTCTGTAAGAAACATATTCTATACCTAACTTTCAGCATTCGTTTTAAAAAACAAAATCGCTGATTTATAACTAAATGTTTATATGGTGTAGTGATTTTAAGTTCCTACTTTTGGTGAGGTAGTGACCTTGACCCTGAGGCTTTCCGTTTAGATCAAAACACACGATCGTATTGGTTTTGGGTCTGCGGAAAATGGAGTTACAACGGTGATCAAATATTTTGCATGATGTTTTATTACAGTTATGATTTTTCTGTGAGTGCACCAATCCTTAGGTGTATAAAGTTACAACTTAAAATACAATTAATGATAACTGTAGACTTTTCAGTGGACTACAACCTTTTTAAGGGAATGCGATGTAGTCAACCATTTATCATGTCCCAGATCAAGCCACAATTTTTCCACAAATTTGCAGAATTTTTGCCAAATTCTGAATATTCACATCAAAGATTTAGTTTTATCTGTATTATTTCTTTCATCATTTTATTTCAAATTAAAACCAACACCATCATTCTAAACTGTATAGTTTATTGACCCCCACAGTCCCCAGTTTCTGAGACATATATATATATATATATATATATATATATATATATATATATATATAACCCCGATTCCAAAAAAGTTGGGACAAAGTATAAATTGTAAATTAAAATGGAATGCAATAATTTACAAATCTCAAAAACTGATATTGTATTCACAATAGAACATAGACAACATATCAAATGTCGAAAGTGAGACATTTTGAAATTTCATGCCAAATATTGGCTCATTTGAAATTTCATGACAGCAACACATCTCAAAAAAGTTGGGACAGGGGCAGTAAGAGGCTGGAAAAGTTAAAGGTACAAAAAAGGAACAGCTGGAGGACCAAATTGCAACTCATTAGGTCAATTGGCAATAGGTCATTAACATGACTGGGTATAAAAAGAGCATCTTGGAGTGGCCCCTTGTCAAAATGTTTTTTAGAATTCTATAGAAACTCTATAGAAAATCCTATAGAAACCCCTCTTTCTATACAATCTCTATAGAACGCTACAGAACTAATACTCTATAGAAAATAGTTTCTATAGAAGTTGTATAGAAATAGTATAAATTCTATAGAAGTTGTACTCTATAGAAAACAGCTTCTATAGAATCTCAACAGAATTCTATATAAATAGTAGTCTATAGAAAATGATTTCTATAGAATTGATACAGAGTTCTATAGAAGCTCTACTTTATTAGGGCCAACAGAATTTTATAAATTTCATAATGGTTATTTCCATAAAAACACAATTTGGTGGATTTTAAAGACCCTACAGAAATTCCAGTCTGAGACAAAAGGCCTTGCATCCAAAGAACAACTTTAGTACTTATCTCCAATAAAAATGTTCTTTATTTCATTTACTTTATCTCACATAATAGCACTTCTGATCAACAACTCAATTGATCCAAATGTAAATTACAGTTTAAGACATAATTTAATAAATGTACTTCCAAAATAAATGCTGATATATGCTATACATTAATTTTCAGTCAAGCTCAATGGCATTTGGAAGAAGTGAAACAAACGTCTTTCTTTGTATTTTCATGTAAATATACTTATTTGCTATATCAGATAAATTACATGCTATTAGTGATTTCAGCCTCTCTAATTTGATGCCCCTTAACTTTATATATACCTGTATTTAATTGAAACATTATTCGAGTAGATGTTAATAAAACTAATAAATTTCAATACTTTCAGCAAGAAGCGCTTTTGTCATACTGTACCAGGGTCTGGCATTTTGGAAGTTAAGAGTGATTTGGTAGGATGTCCTGAATTCTATGGCACCTTGCATCCTTATGTTTTCCGCCTTTGATAGCTTTTTCTCAAGATGAATTTGGAGATGAATCTGTCCAATTTTTATAATTTGGTATTCTCTCGTGTTACTGTTATGATTATTTGTTATACGATCCAGTATTCAGGTGGTGGACACAGTTTTAGTTGCTCACTGTATTTTCATGGGTAGGTCATCGAGTATCTATTATGCAGGTGACTTCAATAACTATAGCAATCTCTATAGAAACTGCTATAGTCTCTATAGAAATTGCTGTAGAGATTTTCACAGTACTCTATAAAGAATTCTATAGAAACATCGTTAAATTCTGTTGACTTTCTATAGGAATTATATAAGATTTCTATGTATAATCTCTATAAAATTTCTATTAAAACTCTATAAAATTTCTATTAAACTCTATAAAATTTCTATTAAAACTCGATAAAGTTTCTATAAAAATTCTATAAAATTTCATTTAGAAATTTTATAGAATTTTTATAGATTTTTTTCTATAGAAATCTATAGAAAATTTTACCAAGGGGCAGCGGCTCTCAGAAGTAAAGATGGGAAGAGGATCACCAATCCCCCTAATTCTGCGCCGACAAATAGTGGAGCAATATCAGAAAGGAGTTCAGCAATGTAAAATTGCAAAGAGTTTCAACATATCATCATCTACAGTGCATAATGTCATCAAAAGATTCAGTGAATCTGGAAGAATCTCTGTGCATAAGGGTCAAGGCCGGAAAACCATACTGGGTGCCCGTGATCTTTGGGCCCTTAGACGGCACTGCATCACATACAGGCATGCTTCTGTATTGGAAATCACAAAATGGGCTCAGGAATATTTCCAGAGAACATTATCTGTGAACACAATTCACCGTGCCATCCACCGTTGCCAGCTAAAACTCTATAGTTCAAAGAAGAAGCCGTATCTAAACATGATCCAGAAGCGCAGACGTCTTCTCTGGGCCAAGGCTCATTTAAAATGGACTGTGGCAAAGTGGAAAACTGTTCTGTGGTCAGACGAATCAAAATTTGAAGTTCTTTATGGAAATCAGGGACGCCGTGTCATTCGGACTAAAGTGGAGAAGGACGACCCAAGTTGTTATCAGCGCTCAGTTCAGAAGCCTGCATCTCTGATGGTATGGGGTTGCATTAGTGCGTGTGGCATGGGCAGCTTACACATCTGGAAAGACACCATCAATGCTGAAAGGTATATCCAGGTTCTAGAGCAACATATGCTCCCATCCAGATGACGTCTCTTTCAGGGAAGACCTTGCATTTTCCAACATGACAATGCCAAACCACATACTGCATCAATTACAGCATCATGGCTGCGTAGAAGAAGGGTCCGGGTACTGAACTGGCCAGCCTGCAGTCCAGATCTTTCACCCATAGAAAACATTTGGCGCATCATAAAACGGAAGATACGACAAAAAAGACCTAAGACAGTTGAGCAACTAGAATCCTACATTAGACAAGAATGGGTTAGCATTCCTATCCCTAAACTTGAGCAACTTGTCTCCTCAGTCCCCAGACGTTTACAGACTGTTGTAAAGAGAAAAGGGCAGAGGTGGAAAGTAACGAATTACATTACTCGCGTTACTGTATTTGAGTAGCTTTTTTGTGTACTTATACTTTTTCAAGTAATTTTTAAAGAGTGTACTTTTTACTTAAGTATGTTTTCTTTTAAGTAGTGTACTTCGGTACATTTTACATCACAACCGTTACTGAGTAAAAAATAAATAAATAAAAATAAAAAAGGCTAAAACGGAGAAGGGGAAATGCGTTCTGGAAATGAATCACGGGAAGGACAGTTGTCGCGCGCGCGAGTCTCACACAGACGATGGCGGACATGCACCGGCGCTTTAAGGGGGGGGGCTTCGGGGGGCTCACGCCCCTGGGCCACAGCCAATCAGGAGCCTTGTAATATTAATAAAATAATAAACTGTCGGAATCGTGGGCCTACATTAATGTATGGATAGAAATAAGGTTAGAAATAAATGAGCGCACAGTAGCCTGCTGTTAGAGACATGGTGGATGTGGTTCGCGAAACGAACACCCACAACTGGACCAGAATAAAATGGAACAAAATGTAACGTCACGCACGAAAGCGCGCCAAAGACTGCAGACTACTGAGACACAAATTTAGAGGCTTTGAAAGATGAAGCGTTCACATGTTAGCGGGGCGCATAAAAGGAAAAAAGAGAGATGCAGGTAATGATAGAATCGTTGCCTAAAGTCACAGACTTTTTTAAAGTAAGGATCACCAATCTGTGCAGAATATCAGCTACTTATCAGTTAGCAGCTAGGCTATGTGCAGCTAGGCTAGATATGCTATGATCTGTCCAACAGTAAAATAAATCAGTTGTGATTTGAATACGTGTCGTGTGATTTGAGTTATAATCCTGTTAGTATAATAGCATATTTCGATGGGGATAATAAAATGTCTAAAACCATGGGCGTCGCCACCATTGAATGTGAAGGGGACATGTCCCCCTCACATTTCATAATTCTTCGTTTGGACCCCCCCACATTTAACATAAAATATGAGTTCACCCAGCGCCGTTTCTATTGCTTCGTGAAAGAATCCATTCCACTCGATCGATAAGAGAATACACATACCACTGAAAATCCACTCTGGGTTTTCCGGGCGCTCCCTACAACAGCTCACCGCGCGCGAGGGAAGTGAATCTCAGCGCGAGCACAGAAATGTTGGTGCAGCTGCTGGAAAGTGGAGGAGGTGACATCAGCCCCATTGCAACCTCACAATGGCTAGCTTTTGCTAAAACCTTATTCTTTTGTTATGTGCCCTCAAAATTAACCCTAGGCCACGTTAAATTGATATTCAACTAAACAGTGAAATAAGCTTAGCCTAATGGGGTATTCTTGGTTGATGATGAATTGTTTGCAGTATTTGCTCCTCCCCAGACACAGTGGACATAAGGACATTCTTTACAAAGCAGCGGAAAGTCAGTCAGAATTTCCCCACAGGACAGGGTTTTTTTTGTCCCAATGGAAATGTTAGTGCAGTTAGCTGGCTAGTCAATGTTAGGAGCTGTATCAGCTAGCTTAACGTTAGCTATCATTTCATTCAAACCCAGTAGGCCTGCCTTACTGTAATGCCAAGAATGAGGTCAAGTCTGCTCTGATGATATTTATTGATTCCTTGTTTTGTCTGGTCTTTGGCAGTTTTCTGGAAAGTAAGATGGGAAATCAGTGTATGGGGAAGGAATAGTAGAGAGGAAAGCGATGGAGAGAGATGGATGTTATTCCAGGTGGATTGTGAAGGAAAGGGGGATAAAAGTTGTGAAGTAGTAGAAATTGTGGTGGCACCAATGTAAGAAGGAGTTATATCTATAAATCTATTTGTTATACTAATCTGTAAATGCTACTGTAGTACCACCATTGCATGTAGGTTGACAAAACTGCACTTGTTCATTGTGTGAAGTTATTTTTTATGTGTCACCGTTGCTTGACACAGTGTGATTTTGTGTTATGAAGTTTGCATGATGCCATGTCATGCCTGTTCATTGTGTGAGATTATGAATATTCTTATTTTTAAACATACAGTTGAGTGTCACTATTGCTTGGCCCAGTGGCATGTTGTGTTACATCTAAAACTAAATAGAAAACACAAAATAAAAAGTAAAATGCACCCATTAAGTCATTGTTGGTGATAAATTGTGTCACATTCATCTCATTATCTTAGGCGTAGCGGTGGGTTTAAAAACAGGCTGATGAATATATGGACTAGTTGAATGAGGACTTATTGTTGAAAATTAATTAAAAATTTTCTGGCGGAGGACCCCCCGCCAGTGTGTCCCCCCCACGTTAAAAATGCTTCTGACGCCCCTGTCTAAAACGGCATCTACTGAAGAAATTGATGAAAAGATTGTAGGCTATAATGTTCACAGTTCGGGCAGCAGACAGAGTAAGCATACTGAGGGGAATAGCAATACAAAGCTAGCGCATATCCACATTTCTCGCTAGCTGTGTTGGGTGTGTTGTTAACCCGTGTGGATTTAAGTGAAATACTTGAGAAGTTCTGTGGTCAAGACAACGTTTTAAGGTAAGGACACTTGATTATTGTTTGCCCGCCGTGGCTTGTTGTTGACGAAAGGCCCACATGATTTTGCCTTATGCAGCTACTGCTAGCGTCATGCTTTGAACTAGGTTAAGCTCATTTGCGCTAAAGGATGGGTTTATTGAAGGACTTTGATGTAGCTAGTTTCTTTTTAAAAAATCGTATGCTCAAAACAGTATGCCCGTGTTCATCATGTTTAACTTTTTTCTTGATGGAGTGCGTGAAATATTGTTGCAAGTGGTATTTCTATGCAGTCATGTCAAAAAGGCAGTTGAATGCACGGTCTTATTCAAGGAGAAGGAAGACTTGCATGATGCTTGAACATAGATCGGTAAAATAGACCCTAGTAGGACTTGGTTTCGTGTATTTCGGTCTGTAGAGTTATGAGTTTGGCCGCTGTCCATGGTGTTTACGTTTCATGTGGCCGCCGAGCCAAGTACCTTCATCATCATCATGTTCCCCTGTCAAAAGTTAAACTCTCTAGGGGTGCTTCTGCTGTAGCAGTTGCAGCAGTTGCTCAAAGTTTGATTTGTCCATCATCATACGTTTTATCTGTTGGGTGTCTATGCCCAGCAGATTTTCCCATTTCGTCCATTTGTAACCATTTTTGTCAAACAGGAGCTGCTTTTGCACTTGGTTATTGCCCATCTGGCAAACGTGAGCAATATATTTTAGTTGTTGTACATAGCAGGATAGTTTTATATCCTGGCTTCTTGTCAGTTTCCGGAGGTCAGCATTGGACATCTTGTAGCTCCAGTCTATATCTTCATTTGTAGTGTTCTTTTGGTCAGGGGCATTCTTTCGTTTATATCCACCTTTAATCATTTTCCTTAGGAAGCCGTACTACACTACCTCAATTTTGTGAATTTCACTGGATGATAGTTGCCATGTCTGTGTGCTGTACAGGAGACGAGATCGAACGCATGCCACTAGGAACTTTATACGGGTTTTTAGTAGTATTCGGTGGTCGGTTAGAACGTGTTTCAGTTCATTCCATTTCATGAATGCAGCACTTACCCTAGCATGCAGGAAGTGTGAGGATTCATCACAGTTGCTGACATTATAACCAAGATATTTAAAGGTGCGGACGTTTTTAATATTAGTGCCGCCAAGGGAAATGATACTTGGTTTACATTTGATATCCTCATTGACGTTAAAAGCCATTGTTTCTGTTTTGACATATGATATTTGTAAACCAAAGCGGGTGTAGGTCTTATCATACAACTGAAGAATATTCTGAAGCTCCTCGATGGATCCAGCGAGTATGGCCTGATCATCTGCGTATAGAATCTCTGTTATGCAACCCTCTCCTGATGCTCGTGCTTTCGTACGCATTTCTCTTGTGGATACCTCATTTGGAATGCCATATCTGAACTTGAAGCCTGTATCTGGGTACAGTTTTGATATCTCATGCTGTGCAATCCTGACAACAAAGTCCATATAGATATTAAAAACTGATGGCGATTCTAGGGCACCTTGTCTTGCAGTGAATGTTTGTTTTCATGCCGCCGAGCTATTTTTATGTATTTTATTTTGTAAAAGGACTTGTCTGTAGGTGTGTGTGTTTTATGTTTACAACACATAGGTCTACATTAGCACACGCGCGCTTGTGTGGTTATCTCTGGCCATGACCCTGCGTGAAAGTTACGCAGTATCACTGTCCTGTCCGTGGTAATAATCAGAACCGGCTCTGTAATGATAATGCGCGCGTTCTTCTCTCCCTCTGTGGTCGGATGTGTTGAGCGATGTGAGCGTGGGCCTTGCGCAGCTACGCTGAGCCAAACATAACCTATCGTAGGCTTCTAGGCTAATTACACGCTTACACTGTAAATGCTTGACACATATTGCAAATAAAATAAGAGTGTTTTCCTGGCCAACGGTAAGGGTAGGGTTGACAGGTAGCTTATGAGGGGCCTAGCCCCTGGGCCACGGATGTTGATAAAGTGCCCCTGCGGACATGGAGGAGACCAAGGAACCTGTGGTGGACGACCCTGCAGAAAACGCAATTTCTTCCAGTAATGAAGTGCACCCCTGGCCCTACATACGTGATCACTTCAGCTTCATAGAGAAAAGGGGTGACAGTTTCATTATGCAATGCAGATTATGTGTGCCCAAGAAGACAACCATTGCGGCATACAAAAATTCGACGTCTAATCTGCGCAAGCATGTTGAGGTAAGTATTGTCATTGGCATCATAATCACGGGCGCAGATAGAGGGTGGGACGGGTGGGATTCGTCCCACCCAGATTTAAATTCACCTCGTTCGGTCCCCCCCCACTTATAGGGAGGAAAAAACGTCTATGCTGTCTTTCTTTGCATAAGGCAAACCTCACGGAAAAATCAAAAGACTAATTACCATTCGGTTTATTGAGGTGCACAGCAGTGTATACATAGTTGCAACAACTCACATAAAACAAAACAAAGACTGATATTCGGTTGGTTGAGCTGCGCAGACTGCACAGGTTGCAAGCTCGAGCTTGGTTGCTATGGTTACCCACAACAAGTTTGGGGTAGGTTTGCTGGCAGGTTTGTCCCCCCCAGTTCAAAAAACGTATCTGCGCCCCTGATCATAATGTTTCCTTTCCATAGTAAAACCAACAATAGGCTGGTTATATTCCAAAAATAGTGGATGGCATTGCTAATGTTGAAGTAGCAACCTGTTGGTACTGTAACATAACGGTAACTAGTCTGTTATTCGGTTGGCTAATCATGCAAGCAAGTTAGCTCGCCAACCTGACGTGATCAGTCCTCCTACCATTCTACATCCAACAGGCCAGAAAGGAATACTAAGCAAAACAAATAATGTTTGAATTGAATTGTTCAATAACACACAGTGCACACAGGCAAGCTACGAGATTTCGGTGCAACATTTCACTTTCATATTTTGTGTACAATGCTTTGTGTGTGGTCAGGGCGATGTAAACGACATGACTGTGTGTATTGACCTTTTTTGTTTGTCTCAGTTTTAATGCAGCATTATCCTAAGCATTCAATTTGATACACTTCCTTTAAATAAAACATCTGGGTTGAGATGTACATATATCCTTGTTTCCTCTTCTTTTTCATTTTTGCACAACACAATGGAGGCAGAAAACACCCATTGTTAAAAGTAACGTTTTACTTTTACTCAAAGTACATTTTAAATGATCTACTTTTTACTTTTACTTGAGTAGATTTTTTGTCTGGTAACTTTACTTGTACTTAAGTAAAATTTCATCAGAGTAACAGTACTTGTACTTGAGTATAATATTTTAGTACTCTTTCCACCTCTGGAAAAGGGGATGTCTCACAGTGGTAAACATGGCCTTGTCCCAACTTTTTTGAGATGTGTTGTTGTCATGAAATTTAAAATCACCTAATTTTTCTCTTTAAATGATACATTTTCTCAGTTTAAACATTTGATATGTCATCTATGTTCTATTCTGAATAAAATATAGAATTTTGAAACTTCCACATCATTGCATTCCGTTTTTATTTACAATTTGTACTTTGTCCTAACTTTTTTGGAATCAGGGTTGTATATATATATATATGATGGTACGCGATCAAAGATTTTTTTTCTTTTCATGTTTTAACCAGGGTGGCACGGTGGTGTAGTGGTTAGCGCTGTTGCCTCACAGCAAGAAGGTCCAGGTTTGAGCCCCGTGGCCGGCAAGGGCCTTTCTGTGCAGAGTTTGCATGTTCTCCCCATGTCCGCATGGGTTTCCTCCAGGTGCTCCGGTTTCCCCCACAGTCCAAAGACATGCAGGTTAGGTTAACTGGTGACTCTAAATTGACCGTAGGTGTGAATGTGAGTGTGAATGGTTGTCTGTGTCTATGTGTCAGCCCTGTGATGACCTGGCGACTTGTCCAGGGTGTACCACGCCTTTCGCCCGTAGTCAGCTGGGATAGGCTCCAGCTTGCCTGTGACCCTGTAGAACAGGATAAAGTAGCTACAGATAATGAGATGAGATATAAGTTTTAAAATCTAGCTTTTAAGATAGATAAATTTGTATAAGTAATACATTTGTTTCTTTATTTCTTCCCTGAAACACACAGTCAAAGATTTTGTGTGTGTGTGTGTGTGTGTGTGTGTGTGTGTGTGTGTGTGTGTGTGTGTGTGTGTGTATTTTATTAATTTTTTCACTCTTGTGGTTGTTGTTTAGATTTTACTGGGCTGCTGCTGTGTTACCTTATTTGATTTCTCCAAGGGGACTGCCTGTCTCACATGCATCTGACAGTTCACACAGCTAAATGGTGCGTAAAGTTTTTTTTTTAAGTGTCCACGTTCTTGGTGTTTGCCACTAAGGACGATCTCACAACGAGCTCACAACAGATTCCAATACCCACAGGATTCCTCAATTCGCACAGATTTCACATGTCAACTTTAAGGACAGAAAAGGAAGAAATCATAAAACTAGTTACTCATCTAAGGGGTCAAGGAGGTCATGCTGAGTTTCATTTAAAGGTGTCAGGTAGGCACACAACTTGTTTGAATTTCTCAGGTCTGCACAACCCTTGACTACCTCTTACTACAAGCCTGCCATTCAGCTGAAATATTTCTTGTCAATTATGCCTCTCTCCAATTGTGTGTGGGATTATTATTTTATTAAATGTACTAAATATCAGAAGCTCATCTGTACTTTTCATGCCAGATGAGCTTCTCAGAGTCTGTATGTAATTCCATGCACTAATTTTTAACAAATGTATCTTTCCATATTGTTTTTCCTGTACTAGTTAACATCTTTGTTGTGATTGGTTACATCTGTCACTTGCTTCTAACTTTCCTATTTAACATATTTGATTTTCTGCTGCGACCGGCGATAGATTGGCGACATGTTGGGGATGTACACCACCTCTCTCCCGAAGTCAGCTGGGATTGGCTCCAGTTCACCTGTGACCCTCAGTAGGATAAGTGGGATAGATGGGTGGATGGATGGATTTCCTTCTGATTGTGAAGTCTTACCTCTCTCCACAGCAGTGATTTTCAAAATTTGGTCAGGGACCCTCAGGGCTTCATAAAGCATTGCCAGAGTTCTGTGATGCGTGTGTTTTGGGTTTTTTTTGGTTTGTTTGTTTGTTTTTAGTATAGGAAATCACAATCCACCAGTATCAAAGTTATTATATTTAATATTGAGGTCTTATAGTTATTAACCTGTTGGTTTGAATCCAGATTTCAATAACTCAAAACCAAGTTGCCATTTAAATCATTTAAATAATGTAAAGTTTAAGTAATCTCAACTTTGCATCATGTGTTTTGCCATTGGAAAGATCATTTGGAAGGAAAAAAAACTACTCTAGGGTTTTAATAAATAACCAGAATTTTTAAAAATAGTGTAAAGCATGCATCTGGTATCTAAACAAAAAGCCACAGTATCACTGGAAATTTGAGAACAACTACTTTCCAGTAATTGTAAGCAGTACCAGTCCTGTATAACCAGTTTGTATTTCACACACTCGGTTGCACGCTCGTGAATGAAATCACCACATACAGATGTCACATGAGTAAAAAGCACAGAGAACAGTCCTTTTTAATCATTTAAAATTTCTGGTTAAATGGCTCTGTTTAAATGAGATAAAAGTACAGAGGAACAATGATCTAGAACACAGATTCCCAGCCTTTATAGCAGAGAACTCTCTGTATCCAGGGATTTTCCAGGACCTTGGTTGGGAATGTGTGATTTAGAATGTTGACCATGGTCTTTACCATTTATTGCAATACTCTGGATTGAAATCTAATTTCTCAAACAGCTGCAATACCATATATTAGGATAAAGTTCATGAAGCCATGGCCTAATGGTTAAAGAAGCAGCTTTTGACCAAGGTCACTAGTCTGATTCCCTGGGCCAGTAGGAATGGCTGAAGTGCCCTTCAGCAAGGCACCTAACCCCCAACTGCTCCCCAGGCTGCTCTGGGTATGTTGTATGTCACTCTGGATAAGAGCATCTGCTAAATGCCTGTATTGTAAAGTTCAAAATATTTCTTCAGTTTTTAATATTTTTGTTTGGTTCCCTGTTTAAATAAAAAGCTAATATGACAGTTCATCCTACTGGGATGTCTATAGACACATCAGACAATAGCATATGGCTATTTGACCACACTTAGGGTTGACAAGGCATTGTTACCATACCCCTGAACATAGCCAATCCCTTACTATACCTGAACTACTGGTAGCTGATTCCTTTCTCATCCTGATGTACACAATCCCTTCATTTGGCAGTACGCTACTTGAAAACTTTGATTCAAATTGGGGTGGTTATCATGGAAAGATCAGTTACTGATTAGCTGGGGACATAACAGACCTTACATTTAGTGATATTAAAGGTAGACTGACTTTCAGATTTTTCAAGTTTAGGTGATAAAAAGAATTTTCCCTGACACCCAATTATTGTTGTTTAATGGACCAAAAGCTACTGAATTCAAATCACAGACTTCCAATTTTATTTTATTTTTTTAAGAGAACAATTAATGAATTTTGGCCCACATGGCCCTAAATTCTCCACTATTGTTTCTTGCTTCACCATGACCCAATTCAAGATACTATGCCATGCATCACATGGTGAGCTTTCCCCGTTTGCGCAAGGCATTGTGGTATACAAATTTGAAACAGGAGAGGAAAATGGAGGACGTGAATGATATGTGGAAGACTGACTACAGTAATGGAAAGTAAGAAGAAAAGACATTATGTTGCAAAGGAAAGGAAACGCAGGACCAAACTAATAAATATCAGTGGTCAGCAAGCACCTCGGTGTGATCAGCTGTTCATTTAGTGACAGAATGATGTAAGTGTCAGTGCACGGTCAAGGTGAACCTATAGATGGCAGTAATGCAACACTGGATGCCAGCTGCCATAAAACCCAAGAGAAGAAGAAGACAATGCTGAAAGGTAAACATGCACATATGAACACTGGACTTCCCTGTCTGCTTGACTGCATGCAGTGAGCTATTTCATGCACCTTATTTGTTAGGGAATCCCCTCAAATTAAATAACTTCCCAGCCACAGAATGACCTGTTTTTTTTTTTAGATATTACAGAAATAAACGTATATCACAATGACCAAATTTCAGAGGGAACTAAATTTCACCGGTTTTATGAAATCAAAAGGCAATCTACTTTTAAGGGTAATGGAATGCCAGTTTTAATTTGGTGAATTATGCAAATTACTGCAAGAGACAAATTAGTCTAATTGCTAGCCTTTTGAAATACTTTGGTGAATTGAAGAAAGGTGAAATGGCTGTGAATATTAGTAGTATTTTCAGGGAGTGTTCACCTACTCCCCAGAACTAAGATTCATTGGCTTAGCTTGTTGGGTGCTGGTCCTCATTTCCACTGAGGGGCATGTATACAGCATATCTCAGCTGGTATACGTCAGGGTTGTCAGAAGGATCTGGCAAGGATCTTTCATGCGAAGAGCCAGTACAGATTATCTTTTGGCAGATTTTTTTATTACCCTGGTACTAGAGGCCTTTTGCCCAAGACAGGCCTTGATAGCAGGAGCTCTAAAAAGAGAAATTAATATAGTCAAGTAGATGATGCTGTCTATGGCACACCTGGAAACCACTGAGGATGTGTGTGCACATCCTGTTTTTTTTTTTTGTCTTCTTAGGAAGTTGAGGTGTTACTGTGCCTTATTTATTAACAAAGAATGTTCACTGTTTCTACTGTCATACTGCAGAGGTATAGAGAGGTGTGAGCCCTGTGATCCTTTTGAGGTCAATCTCTTTAGTCTGCTGACATTAAGAGAGAGATTGCTTTCCTTACAACAGACATGAAGCTGTCTCATGTCCTCTTTGTAGGCCACCTCAAATATTGTTGCTGATAAGCACCATAGTGGTGTCATCACCAGAGATTATAATGCGTTTTCTATGAAGTGCTGTGTTCTTTCTATGAAGTGCTATGGGTGAGCTGTTTTCAGATGCTTTCTGCTAACTGATGAATATCATCATCTTTACATGTTTTAAACTTTACTTAACTTTTAGAGTCTTTGCATGTTTTAAACTTTACTTAACTTTTATTCCATTTTATTCTGCTGTTTTATTGAACTTTTACTTCATTTTATTACTTTATTTCTACTATTGTTTAATTCTTATTTTTATTTTATTCCCCCTTTATTTTATGTAATTTTATTTTCTATTGTTTACTGTTTTTCCTTTACCTCTGTAAAGCATTGAACTGCCACTGTGTATGAAATGCGCTATATAAATAAACTTGCCTTGCCTTGAGTAGTGTATACAGCAGAAGACTCAGTACACGGGTTTGGGGGATTCTGTTGTTTAGTATGTCAGAGAGAGGTGATCTGTAATTAATCCTGACTATCTGAGGCTTTTGCATGTTGAAGAGCTCAGTTCAATTAAGTAAAGTTTCTTAGGAATGCTGATTTTGAATACTGAACTGATGTCAATGAACAGCATTCTAACATAAATGTCCTTGCTGTCAAATTAGGATGAGGACAAGTGGATGGCATAAGATGTGGCAAAAGACATGGCATCTGAGGTGCAATGTGTTTGCTTGCATGCTTCACTGTAGTATGGGTTTCTTCCAGTGTCCTCTCACCTCCCAAAACATGCCAGTAGGTGGATTGGCTGAGATAAATTGCCTGTAGGTGTGAATGTGTGTGTGTGTGTGTGTGTGTGTGTGTGTAAATGATGTCTTTTAAATAAAAAGAAATCAACTTTAAATAAGAGAAGTCAGGCGTTAATAAAAAACAGGCAATAAAAATGTCAAACTGGATTTCATCAACTTTATCCTGTTGAAGGTCCTTGTGTACTTTGGGGAACTTCAGGACTATGTCAACAAGAGCTTTATGCTACCAGTAGAGACATCATTGGTGAACAGATCTGATTGGTGAGGTTAGACAAAGAGCGATCATAATGAACCCCATGAAAGACTAAGTGTACTCTGCCTGGATTAGGGTTACTGGGACCCACTATCACTGGACTCAGGCCTGGAGTGTTGTCCACAGAGAAGCATATGGTGACTGAGCCATCTATGTAACCAGGCCAGAATGGTAATGTGGAGCCTTGAGGGCTCACCACCTGCAAGTTGGTAGTCAAGTGCAATGCCAGTCAGGCAGCAGACATGGAATTGACATTCTTAGATGGACTCAACCCTTGGAATGGAAATTTTTATGATGCAGTCAGTTTAGGACACCCTCCCCAGCTTATATAATGTTTTCTGCTGGGGCATGATCCTTTGACAGAAAAGAGGGTCTCTGGAGCACATCTTGAACTTTTGCCTGAAGGCCTTGGAAGAAGGGCCTTGCCACTGGTGCCAAGAACAAGTTCTCAAGGCAATAGCAGATGCCATCGCTACAGGGATTGTCGACAGTAAACAGGTCCATCGAGTGAAGCAAGCCATAGCTTTCATAAAAGTGTGGAATATGTCATTAACGTAGCGGAGATCATCAGGTGGAATGCTCTCTACAGCATGAGATTGGCAATTTAAGGTCACCCTGTGGAGGCAGCTCATGTTTTCAGATACCGTACCACTGTAGAGACCACAGTCATGGTCCTGACATTAGAAAATCAATACAAGTGGTCCTGCTGGAACTGACTGTACTCTGGAAAGATCAAATGGTAGAGGCCAATGGTAGAAATAGGGAAAAGTAAATGAAGCTGGTTGAATTCATGAAGAAATGGATGGAGGACTCAATACAGCCTCATTGAAGTGGGCTGCAGAGGCTTTGCCACCCAGTCTCTGTACCGGCCCTTCAAACACCTTGGCGCCCGATTTGAAATAGATCCCAGAAATACTGATTCACAATATTGCCTTACAATGGGTCTTACAATTTTTTTAAGGCTTCTGTTTACATTTTTGCAGCCCAGAAATAGACTCCAAACCAGATGAAGAAGAGTTACTCAGCTCTGAGTGAGAGTCTATCTGTTTGAAAGTCTATTATTAAAGTCTGTCTCTCTACCTTTTCAGAGTGAACAGTCTGTTTGCTGTATTTTAGGATATAAAAATGTGCAGAGAAATGAGAAACAGTTCTATGTTTAGTTTTAGATGAAGGTGCTACCTCTCATCATGTTCTGTCAAATCTCATGCTGATTTGCACATATTTCTGTGGTGCTTTTCCCCTTTCATTCCCATTTTTGAGCTCACTGAAGAGAATGTTTCTTTCGATGTTTGATCAAGCTGGCATCTGGGATCATTTTCATATTGTTCCTGCTTTGGTATTACAAAAAGCTTCTGTGAATTGTGGCTTTTGTTCCTCTTGAATATTAAAAGTTGCTTCATACATAGAAACATGCATAGCAGCGGTAGGGACAATTGAAGAGAAAGAGATCATTCTATGTCACATTCATCAGTTACTGTTATAATAATATGACATATTTTTCATAATATAATGAATGAGTTCACTTATTAAATATGTGTTCATCTTCACTATGATGTATAGGAAACAGAAAAAAATATGTAAGTGATATACAACCCCAAATTAGAAAAAAAAAAAAGTTGGGATGGTATGCTAAATGCAAATAAAAAAACCCAGTGATTTCTAAATTTACTTTGACTTGTATTTCATTGCAGACAGTATGAACCCAAGATATTTCATGCTTTGTCTGGTCAACTTAATTTAATTTGTTAATGCAGTATATATCCATTCCTGCATTTCAGCCCTGCAACATATTCCCCCAAAAAAGCTGGGATGGGGCAATTTAGGGCTAGTAATGAGATAAAACAATTAAATAATGATGGGATTTGAAACAGGTGATGTCAGCAGGTGATTGTAATCATGATTTGGTACAAAATCAATATCCAGGAAAGGCATAGTGCTTGAGGAGCAACAATGGGCCAAGGATCTTCAGTTTATCAACAAATGCATGAGAAAATTATTGAAATGTTTAAAAACAATGTTCCTCAAAGAAAGACAGGAAGGGATTTGGATATTTCACCCTCTATGATACGTAATATCATTAAACAATTCAAGGAGTCTGGAGGAATTTTGGTGCATAAAGGCCAAGGGCACAAGCCTAAGCTGAACACCCATGATCTCTGATACCACAGATGCACTGCATCAAAAACCATCATGCATCTATACCTGATGTAACCACATGGGCTTGAGATGACTTTGACAAACCTTTGTCAAGCACTACAATACCGAGTTACATCCCCAAATACCAGTTAAACTTTACTGTGAAAAAAGAAAGTCTTACATTGACTGTGTCCAGAAGTGCCATCGACTTCTCTAGGCTCAGAGGCATCTGGGATGGAACATCACACAGTGGAAATGTGTATTGTGGTCAGACAAATTAGTACTCCAGCTCTTTTTTGGAAGATGTGTGTTCCGGCCCAAAGACGAAAACGACCATCCAGACTGTTACCAGCAACAAGTCCAAAAGCCAGGGTCTGTCATGGTATTGGGTTGTGTAAGTGCTCTTGGCAAAGGTAAATTACACTTCTGTGATGGCAGCATAAATGCCGAAATGTACGTTGAGATTTTGGAGCAACATACTGTATGCTGCCTTCAAGACAACACTTTTTTTCCCAGGCATATTTCAGCAAGACAATGCAAAACCATATTCTGAACACATTACAAAGACATGGCTATGGAAGAAGAGGGTGACTGCCCCCCGTCCCCAATAGAGGGCTACCGCATGACGTCACCGCGCCGCGAGATTTTGTTAGGCGCCATATTGGAAGACCAAGTACATGCACTCACAATATAAAACAAAGTACGAGCGAGAGTAAAGTGACACGATGGATGATAATTCGGGTTATGTGAGTACATTACCAGCTGCAGAAAGGGCATGGTATGCGGAGAAACTGGCTGTGATTGATGGGTTTGACCCATATGATAAGACTCGCGGCAAGGGAGAATGGAAACATAAGGAGGACCTGACACCAATTCTGCCATCTGTTTGCTACCCAGACATTGTAAACTATTTGTTGTTTACACCCAGTGCCTACACTCAGTGTTCGAACTATGCCGATATTTTCGGGGGGGGGGTCCCTTTTTTTCCCTTGGGGGGGGGTGCTTGCGCTTGCGCTTGTCTCAGAGCGCGGATTTCCAAACACATGAGAAGCCTATCTTACGCACATATCATGCGGACTCCACACCTCCACACACGCATCGCGTCTGAAGTCATAACTCATCAGGGGAAATCGTGTCCGCATTGGCATGTTCAAAAAACAACCTCGCGTCAACAATGATGCCACACGCAAGAAAAAAAAAAACAGTCAGGCTACTCAACAACCAACCTGGCAGCAGCAGTTGTTGTCATATCGGTTTATTTTATCTTTGATGTAAACACAGCACTTCGGATATGCAAATGCTTCCCGTTACACACGATTGCTATGTCAATAAACATCATTTTGCCAATATTTTAGAGACCCCCCCCAACATTTCCCAAATCATGTTTTCAAGGGATCTCATGTCTGTTTCAGGGTATCTCGGATCCCCCGAGTACCCCCGTAGTTCGAACACTGCCTACACTGCTGATGACTTGAAGGCCTACAAAGGGCTACAGGCTTACAATTATGTTGTTAGTGGCTTCGTTCGTGATATTACAGCTGTTATTAAGAATAACCTACACATAGTTATGGCCAAGGTAATCTTGTTGATATTTATCTTTTAATAATATATCTTTTCAGTTGAAAAATTAATACTTTTTGTTACTATTAAGGTATCCATAATTTAGGTTAAATTATCAAAATTATACATATGTATTTATGATGTATGCCTACACAACAACTATGCTTTATTTATATAATAGGAGGGAGAGCAAGCCCCAAACCATCCTAAATTATTATTATTATTAAATTGTAGAAGTCTGGGAGGCTTGCTCCTCATACAGTTATCAACTTGGGGCCAATTTAGCATGTTTTACATCTGAATTTCTTGTGTTTGCTTACCTCAAAGTGCCCACAGATCATGCACAGACTTATCCATTATATCCACAGTTTTTTGCCAAGTCTCACACAGGTTTCTTTCAAGTCTACTGTTGGGCCAATAAATCATAAATAAAACAGCTCAGATTTGTTTGTTTAAGTCGTTTGCCACTCCACTTTATTCTCGTGGATTCACATACCGCTGCCGTTATTTCCCCCTAATCACGAGTTTGTTGGTCTTCCAAAATGGCGCAGGGTCTGTTTACTTCCGGTTTCGGGTGACGTCAGTGAAAGGGGTCTATAGGAAGAATGGGACAAAATCACACCTGAAACGCTTCATCACTTGGTGTCTTTAGTCCTTAAACATATTTTAAGTGTTGTGAGAATGGCAACGGGCGGCACAGTGGTGTAGTGGTTAGGGCTGTCACCTCACAGCAAGAAGGTCTGGGTTCGAGCCCCATGACCAGCGAGGGCCTTTCTGTGTGGAGTTTGCATGTTCTCCCAGTGTCCACGTGGGTTTCCTCCAAGTGCTCCGGTTTCCCCCACAGTCCAAAGACATGCAAGTTAGGTCAACTGGTGACTCTAAATTGACCGTAGGTGTGAATGGTTGTCTGTGTCTATGTGTCAGCCCTGTGATGACCTGGCGACTTGTCCAGGGTGTACCCTGCCTTTTGCCCGTAGTCAGCTGGGATAGGCTTCAGCTTGCCTGCGACCCTGTAGAACAGGATAAAGCAGCTAGAGATAATGAGATGAGATCAGAATGTCATTCATCATCTCATTATCTCTAGCCGCTTTATCCTGTTCTACAGGGTCGCAGGCAAGCTGGAGCCTATCCCAGCTGACTATGGGCAAAAGGCAGGGTACACCCTGGACAAGTCGCCAGGTCATCACAGGGCTGACACATAGACAACCATTCACACCTACGGTCAATTTAGAGTCACCAGTTAACCTAACCTGCATGTCTTTGGACTGTGGGGGAAACCGGAGCACCCGGAGGAAACCCACGCGGACACGGGGAGAACATGCAAACTCCACACAGAAACGCCCTCGCCGGCCACAGGGCTCGAACCCGGACCTTCTTGCTGTGAGGCAACAGCACTAACCACTACACCACCGTGCCACCTGTTGCAAAAATCAAAATTGAAATAAGTGTTTAGTTGTAAAAAACAATAAAATTCACGAGGTAAACCATCAAATAATGTGCTGCTATATTGTTTTGCGTGCAGTACAGGTCAAAGATTATTTACAAATCATTGCTTTCAGATTTAATTTCAATTTCAACATACTTTTTCTGATTTGGGGTTGTAGAATATGGAAGGCATGTGTATGTTTTAGGAGCAGATCATGCCACTTATTCGACTTAGTTTGATCCAGGTTGGTTTTAGGAATAAATAAATAAAAAATCCACACTAAAAAAAATCCAAAATTTTTAGAGGCAGCATATGTGTATAGTGAGTCCCTGGGATGCAATACTATCTTTGACCAATACTGTTCACCAAAGAATAGTGAAGAAGTGGTTAACTAGACTATAGTAGACAATTAAAGACAATTTGTATTTTAATATTGAACTCTTCTTTTGTCTTTCTCTTAGTGGACTATGGTATGCCTTGTGATTTGTAGTGCTAATACCTGCAAGGAACAAAATAATTTCCACTTTTTACCTGTGCCTCTTCATTTAGCATCCATGTGTGTGGCATTTCACTGTCTCAAACTCTCTTAAGATTTCCTTTTGCTCAAAGGAGGGGTGTGATCAGGATAAACAAGTTCTCCATCAGGAAAAAAAAATGAGCTCACAGTGTGGCTTGATGAGCCATTGCTAGGCAACATTGCTTTGCAGCCATCTGTTGTGTGTGCGGCCATTGTTGCTCCCGGGAGTGTGCTTGGGGAATTCCTCTAAAGTAAGATTCACTCTCAGTAAATGGAGAGATTTACGAGTCAGACATGAAAATCTCTAACACTTCTAGAGAAAAAAACATCTTTCTTTCTCACTCTCTCTGCTGGGAGCATCACAGAGTTTCCAGGATGAGGAAACTGATATGTGTTTGGGTTTTTTGTTCCAGAGCGCATATGTGTTGTTGGGGTTTCTTTGTTGGTGGTGCATGTGCTTTTCTCACATCAGGAGGCTGAGACCATTATGGGTTAAAGGACATGTGAAAAATAACCTGGGGCATTCTAATAAATTATTAAACCACTGCACCCAAAAAGGGGGATAAAAATAATACAATATAGACAAATGTCCTATTTTTATGCTATTCAGCCCTCTGAGAACTGGTAAAGGGTATATGTTACTGAATATAGCAGGGGATCATCAGAGGTGGTTTGTTTTACCATTTTTCACTGCTTAAAACACAGTTTGCTATAGTTCACTCTGATTATACATTTCTTATGGAATGTTTTTTACAAAAACAACTCACATAGTGATCCATCTGAAGATACAATCATCAAAAAAATCTTATGCCATATTTTAGAAAAAGTATGACAGAAAATATATGCAGTTCTACTTGCAAGGCATAGCTCAGTTACATATGTGATTCATACATTAAAAAAAAAAAATGTCTTGCAGCCCAAGCAAAGAACCACATATTTGAAGTAACCATGAGATGTTATGCTGAAATGGATGTTTTTTGGCAGAAAATGCACTTGAGAACTATGAAATGGCATTTAATGCCAGTAGCAAATACGGAAAATACTTACAAATACATTAATTGATTATTAGCATCTTCTCTTTAAAAACAATGTTGTTTGCACAGAGGATATCAGATGAAACAGCAGCTGCTTATTTCAAGGACCTAATTTTTCATGGTTAAAGTTATGAATAAATAAAGAGGAAGTATGATGAGTGTTCAGTCAAATTAAAGGTGCTGACTGCAAAGTCATCTGAAATTTAAAAAAAATTTTATTGTGCATGGCATTTTCCTATGTCTTTGCAAGAACAATATCATGCAAACGAGATGTAATCATTTTGATATACTGAGGGTTGCTTTTCTCCATTTTGGGACCAAATATCCTCCTTCTTGAGGTAAACAATATGGCCCTCCAGAACCAGCCATATGTGAAGAGCTTTAACTAATTAGCATAATTATGGAACTGTGTCACTCCAAGATGGTGATGTACGGAAAACATCATGACTCTGAATCGACCTCGGAGAGTGTTGAGTCGCACATATGTCACTTGTTGTCGACATTCGCGAATAGATCCGTGAAACAAAAGACAAATATATCTATTCTCTGTTACTGCTTTTGTGTTATCATTTCTTTCTCTGTAAGATCAAATCATTAGGTGTGTAGCTCCATACTTGCTACCGTGGACTCGACCCCATGCATTCTCAGCCTATGATAGCTAAGCGCTAGCTAGAATGATTTAGTTATCTGTCCAGAAAAATGACATGTCATCTAACTTTGCTCTATCTTGCAGCTGCACTCACTAGGCAGGCTTTCCTTTCCTTTTCCGCTGGCTTTTAGCTGGTGGGAGAGCAGAGCCCGCCATGTTTGCCCATGCCGACTTGCTTTGGTTAAAAGTAGGTCAAACATGCCCCATGGTGGTCATGTGATATTGCTGCTCACTTGCTTCGGCAATCTCCAGAATCATAAAACGCGGGATATGTTTTATCTCAGCAAAACATTTACACACAGGATACACAGTGTGTGCAACAGCAAAATATCTTAAAACTCCAACTGCAATAGAAATGGAACATTTTGCCTAGAATTCAACTTTGCAATCAGCACCTTTAAGCCAAGAGACGGTTTCTTGAGAGGAGACAAATTAACGAAAGCATTGACATGATTTTATTTATGTAACAACAGCAACAACTTCTTCTTTCAGCTGCTTCCATTAGGGGTCACTAGAGCAGATCATCATGATCCACATATTTGATTTGACATAGGTTTTTACACCGGATACCCTATATTTATACTTTATTTATTTATGTAACAACTAAAAATCATTAAAAGTGTGAAAGTTGCTTACATCCTATACACACATTGAGCAATTCCAGCGTTATGGACGTGACACTTGAACTCAAAATGGCAACAAATGACCCAGTGCATGTTTTATTGTCTCCCAGTATTTAAACAGGTGTTGCATATTTTAAGGCTGTACCATACTGGAGAAGTGATAGAACAAGAACAATTCCCATAGTACATCTAGGGCATGCCAGAAAACGCCAATAAAAGATGCGTTATGGATGTGACAGAAAAAGTATCACTTTTCTTGGGTGACTGTACATTTTTATCAAACTCTGTGAAATTGTAAACCTAATGTCGAAATGGAGATATCCATTTGATAGAGGGGTCCAAGGTGAATATTAAAAAATCTTTGTTTAAAATATTTTGTATTTCATGCAGAGTTTCGGAAGGAAAAGTCAGCGTTATGGATGTGACGAAATTCCGTTATGGATGTGACGCGTCTGAAATGGACATGGCATATGTTTAGAAAATCAGCAATTTAACCACCATAACCCTTTGAAAAACTCTCTAAATATCAGCTAAAACTATCAAAGTTCTTAAATAATATTTAGGATGGCTATTGTTTTGCTGTTTTGTGGATTTTAGCATACATTTCTGTGGCTTGTGGCAATAATATAGAATTGTACATGATCAAAGTTGATTTTAGCTTGGGGTTTTACATTATAAGAAAGAAAGACTGACCGTGACATATTAGGTTGGTTACAAATTGGTTCAGCTTGTTCACATCTGTAAAATACAGGCCTAGGTGATATCTCTGGGAGTGGTTTTGATGTATTACATGTTGCTTTATTTTTGCATGGTGAGGTTGACATTTACATGGAATTGCCCATTGCAATTTAAAAAATCTTTACTTAGTATCTGGTTGTCATATCTGCAAGCACTCATGACTCCATTTCCCACAGTTCACCTCTGCCTACAAACATGGCCACCATGGACTACAGCACCCATCCTGCACTTCACCAGGTTATAGGCACTGCATGGGTTGAGCTTGGTAAATGCTTTTACTGATCTGAGTTTTTCGAGGGCCAAGCAAACTAGAGGCAAGGGATACAGGTATTTTACTGTAATCTGGTTGAGACCTCTATAGTTAATGCATGGCCTAAGGCCCCCACTTTTCTTCTCCACAAAAAAGAAAATCAGCAGAAGCAGGCAATGTGGAGGGGCGGATGTACCCCTTTTGGACAGCCTCCTGCATATACTCCTCCATAGCCTTCTGCTCAGAGATAGAAAGTGGGTAGATGTGGCAGCGAGGAGACAGGGTGCCAGGAAGGAGCTCTATGGCGCACTCATAGGGTCAGTGTGGGAGCCCACTGGCTTTAGCCTTACTGAATACTTTTATGAGTTCCTGGTAACACTCGGGAATATTGGTGGTCATGGTTATTTCAGAGCTTTCCAATGAGGTAGAGGCAACTGTGAGTTTGGGGAGAAGGAGACATTTGAGGATGCAGGATGTGGAGCACCATAGTATTTCTCTGTCTTGCCATGAAATCTGTGGGTCATGCTGCTGCAGCCATGGAAACCCCAAAATAATGGGTTGATTTTTGGTGACTGTGACAAGGAATGAAATGGTTTTATAGTGCAAGGCACTGACCTGAAGCAAGAGAAGTTTAGTGCTGGATGTGATTATGTCACTTCCAATAGGTCCACCGGAGATGATTTTGAACTTTAGGGGCTGTTGGAGTGGTTGTGTGGGTATTTGGAGTCTTTGCATGGTGTCACTGTCAATGAAATTTCTGGCAGCTCCAGAATCTAACAGGGCTGACAAGACATAAAGAGACTCAGAGAGACGTTTCTGCACATCAAACTTGACAGATTGGTAGGAGAGAGATTTAAATTGACTCACTGGGAGAGGGCTTGGTGTGGTTAATGCTTTGGGGTCTCCCTGATGGGAAGGACAGCTTGACACACAATGCGTGGGGTCCCCAAGTAGAAGAAAAGTCTGTCTCTGCATCTTCACTCATGTTCAGAAAGCTTTAACTTGGTGTGTGATATCTCCATGGGCTCTGGGTTCTCTGTGGCATGTGGGCAGAGCATGTGGGGGTTTGTAGTGACAGCCAATTCCCGAGTAGATCGTCGAGCCAGATGGACACATTGATAAGAGAGCTGAGAGAGGCTTGATCATCCCAATAGGCTTGTTCAGTGAGAAGTTCAGGATTGAGACCCTGGGGAAATGTAGCTTTTAGGGTGGCTTCATTCCAGCCACTTCCAGCTGCGAGTGTGTGAAATTCGAGAGCATATTCGAGAACAATTCAATTAATTGCTTGTTGGAAGATATGGGTTCTCTGCCCTTCTCCCATATAGCAGTCACCCACTTGAGTGCTTTACCAGTGAGAAGGTTGATAAACTGGGCTGTTTTCTGTTGGTCTGTGGTCCCCATCTGAACAGAGAAGAACAGGGAGCATTGTAGCAGAAATCCTTTGCACTCAGATGCTTCTTCTGAAAATGTGTTAGGATGGGGAATAAGCATGTTGGGGTTTGTAACTGACACAGTAGGAGCACCTGCATTATAGCTTTGGTGAACTGAGTGATGCGGGCATCAAGTTCACCCAAATGTTGCTGCTGTTCTCCTAGGAGATAACCCTGTGCAGACAAGGCAGCATGCCTGCTTTCTTCTGCTACATCCATGATGATGGCAAAGTATTCTGTCAGATCTGCAGGCAACAGATAGATGTAAAAGCAGAACAGAATGTTTATTCAGAGGACACTGGTAAACCAATCCAAATTGTGAAGCAAAAGGCAGTATCAGAAACAGGCAATGGTCAGGCAAGGCACAAACAGGTTATCAAAGAGCAAAGTCCAAAACACAAAGTCAAAAACCAGAATCAGCAGAGCGATAACAAAGACTTGGTAAAGTCAGACACAAGGAACTGAGCATATACTTTACAATGAACTATGAAAACTAAAGTCCTTTATTACTGTGGTTCTGTGACTGTGAGATGATAGGATTTAGGTGTGAGTGATTTAATAACCAGGTATTGTCATGCAGCAATATATTGGTAAGATTCCAGACTAATATTGGATTTGTTTGTTTTAAATGATTGCCATCTTCTCATTCATATATATGTGTTATTTACCAGCTGGGAGGTCCGTATCATGAAATACCATGACCGAGGTCTTGAAAGTATTGACCGAGGCCCTCTGGGCCGAGGTCAGCATTCAAGGCCGAGGTCACGGTATTTCACCATACGGCGCGACCTTAAGCTGGTAAATAATATATTTATTTTTTTCTTTACCAAATTATAACAGAAAACAAGAGCGCCCGAAAGGGAAAACCGAGCTGAGGCAAGCCGCCATTTTGAATCCTCATTCACGGCTGTAATGCAAATGGCTTCCTCCTCAGTATACAAGTGCACCTCCATGGCAGGAAAAAAACTACATTTTGCCACCTATGTAATCCCCTATTTATACAAATAGGAGTCATTCAGGATTCAGCCATGTTTTTGCTCGGTCTTAGCAAATTACAGTTTTTAGCTTTCTCCTGAAATGTTTTATTTCTTCTTCCTCAGGGTAGTAAAACTCGCTTTTGCTGTGAAGACTGTCATTATCGCCATCCATGCTGTAAAATTAATGCTATTCTCCTGAGAAATGCTGGCAAATGCTGGGCGGCACAGTGGTGTAAGCGGTTAGCGCGGTCGCCTGACAGCAAGAAAGTTCTGAGTTTGAACCCAGTGGCCGGTGAGGGTCTTTCTGGGTGGAGTTTGCATGTTCTCCCCGTGTCTGCGTGGGTTTCCTCTGAGTGTTCCTGTTTCCCCCACAGTTCAAAGACATGCAGTTAGGTTAATGTGGGACGGCCTTGGGCTGAGGTGCCCTTGAGCAAGGCACCTAACTCCCAACTGCTCCCCTAGCATGGCTGCCCACTGCTCTGGGTATATGTGTGTGTTCACTGCTTCAGATGGGTTAAATGCAGAGAGGAAATTTCACAAGTGTGTGTGTGGCAGCGGGGGCGTGGTCAAGCGTCGGTCTGTGACCGGAGGGCGGAGTCAGGGAAGGTAAGTGGCAGAATCACTGCACCTGATGTTAATTAATGTGTTTGTGTGTCTTCCCCAGTGACCGCGTCCTATTTAAGGAGAGAGAGCGAGAGCAGAGGGAGCTCTCTCCCCAACCAGACAACTAATGTGTGTGCGTGTGTTTGAGTGTCTGGGAGAGTGTACGCTGAAAAGTGTAACAATAAAAAAAAAAAGAGTTTTGTGACCTCAGTTCTGGCCTGCCGTCCTTCTGTGCTCGGTCCTGGGTTTCGGCACCACTGTGACAGTTCGTATGGGTGGGTGGAGCACAGAAGGAAGGCAGGCCAGAACTGAGGTCACAAAACTCTTTTTTTTTTTTTTTATTGTTACACTTTTCAGCGTACACTCTCCCAGACACTCAAACACACGCACACACATTAGTCGTCTGGTTGGGGAGAGAGCTCCCTCTGCTCTCGCTCTCTCTCCTTAAATAGGGCGCGGTCACTGGGGAAGACATACAAACACATTAATTAACATCAGGTGCAGTGATTCTGCCACTTACCTTCCCTGACTCCGCCCTCTGGTCACAGACCGACGCTTGACCACGCCCCCACTGCCACAGTGTGATGAATAAAGTTTTTCTTTCTTTCAAAAATGTATAAGATTTTTGATAATCTTATAAATAAATCTTATTAAAAAAAGATAAATGTTGACAAAAAATTCTACGATGTTTGTTGTTGTTGTGAACGAGTGAGTCGCCAGAGGTCCATAACTGGGGTCTGTAACTGGGGTCTGTATCGTAGGATACAGACCCGCTCACCAGCCAATCAGAGCGCAGGATTTGGACTGCGATAAAAATAAATTCACATATTTGTTTTAACTTGCTCTTGCTTATATCATACTGAATTTGACAGCAAAGAAAAAAACTTTTTCTTCCTTCAGTATGCATTTTCTATCGCCCAAATTTTTTGGAGGCTTAAAGGCAAGTGTTTGTGTTTAAAGGTAGTGGTCGAAACACTATTGAAAACCTGAACTTTGACACCTCAACAACAATCTGGCAATCATGGAAGTGCAGGGTTCCCGCGGGGTTTTAAAAGGTAGTAAAAGGTAGTTAATTAAAATAGGCTAAATTATGGCCAGTAAAAGGTAGTAAACGTAATCTGACGTGGTAGTAAATTTTTTTTGACCCCCATCCAACTGGGCCTATGTGTTTTCTAATTCGTTTAATTAACCTGCATGCCATAATATCCATAAATTACTACATTTGGGCGAATTTATTTTTATGTATCGAGGAGGACCGCAGTGAGGAGTTGGTGACGCATGCACATTGAATTCCAATAACGGTCGAATCCAGTATAAATTTATACCAGAGATTGTTTAGTACGAGACTGACTTTGTTTATACGGCTCTAGTCGAATCTATCTGTTGACCCGACTGGCGACATCTGCACGAGAATTAAACAATGGGGAAATGCAAATTTTCAGACCTCTGGCTGGAGGAACCTGATTTTAAAGACTGGCTAAAGGCGGTAGATGGCAATCGGCGAGAGGCGTTCTGCATAGTGTGCAAGAAAACTATTTGCATTACCTGGATGGGAGTGAAGGCTATTAGGTCCCACATGGAATCGAATATCCACCAGGGAAGGATGCATGGACGAAATAGACAGCTACCGTTGTCGTTGTTTTGCCGAGGCACTTCTGCGACTACTACGGTCACAACGCCCTCAATCTCGCCTGCTCCGATAAACCCTGAATCCACCGTTGGTAATACTACCGCCATGGCTACCACCAGCCTTTCAGGACATCAGACGGTCATAACTGGCACTAACTCTCTTGAGGCTGAGGTACTGTGGTGTTTGGATTTGGCGGTGAAACACCACTCCTTCAGTTCTAACGAAGGCATCGGAGATCTGTTTCGGAGGATGTTCCCGGACTCCCAGATCGCCAAATCATTTGCTTTGGCCAGTGACAAAACCAGGTACATGATTAAATTTGTCATTACCCCTTATTTTAAGAGGCACCTGGTCGAGGCAATAACTAACGCCGGACCTTTTGTAATTATGTTTGACGAGAGCATGAACCAAACGTCCAAGAAAAAACAAATGGACATCCACGTTCGGTTTTTGGAGGATGGTTGTATACAGTCGAGGTACTTCAGCTCACAATTCCTGGGGCATGGACGAGCTGACGACCTGTTGCATCACATCAAAGTAAACTTATACGTTGCTGTGACATACGCGACACTGCTTGCATCTAAACATGTTAGCGATTGTTTGATTATTTTATCCAATTAGCCTTCGTACTGTTTAATGAACTGTGGTGAAATACAGCTGTTTTTTTCACATGCTTTGAACCACTGGGGCTCGAACAAAGATGAGTCAGCCAATATAGGGATTTCTGTGGGCTAACGGTAACAAAGTTCATACCACTAAAACATACCGGTATGTGCATACATGGCATTTAAACTCGTTATTATATGTTTCATGTAGTTTGCTGTTGCTTTCTCTGTGTTGTGCGTTGGGAGAGGGATGCTATCACATTGTGAACGCTATGCTTCGATCAAACTAGGCCTATATAGTGACCGACGATGTAAGTGTAACAAAACGGCGAAGAAGCTAGACGACGTAAAATTAAACTCTGAAATTATATTAGTTGCTAATGGCATCTCGTGTCCCGTCCTCGATTTATTTAAAGGCTTGATTTAGGCGACTGAATCGCAGACAGGAGTGTGCGACTCGCGACGTTTTTTTCTGTCCTCCGACCTCCGCTGGGCAAATTGTAGTTTATATTGGACACTAGCGTGTTCTCCCGGAGGTCAAGCGAAGCAATCCCTTATTTTCAGTGGCGGCTCCTGAATTTTTTTCAGGGGGGGCAATTTTCCCCCGTTATGTCTACACGGACCATAAATGTCCACAGGACTGAAGTAAATTGACCTAGGTAGCAAATCAATTGGCTGAACTTGTTTTTGCCTGGTAAATTCAGATATCAATATCACAATATCTCTTCTCTCCACTAGGTGGCAACACTGAACATGTTAAAGGTGGCAAACTAAGGTAGCCTAGTAAACTAGACCCACCCGCCTAGCGGCCAAAAATATTTTTGCCTACGAGTGGCAAATATTCACATTTAGTCTGGCTTGCCAGGATAAAACTAAGGAAGATTCATTGTGAAGCCTTCAAAGCAAAACATTTGGCATCACAATCAATTAATATTACATTACTCATTTATTTTCTCATATTTTTCCAGTATTCTATAATAAGTAGACACAAATTCTTAATTATAAACATATTCTAATTTCTTCATTCTAAAGAATCCAATTAAAGTGGCAGGATATAAATCCAAAACAAGTGTTTATTTAAGTTTTGAAAAAGATGAAGAAAAGCATAACCATCAAACAAACATGTGCAGCTTAATTATGTGGGTTTTTTTATATGGAATTGCACCATTTTAACAACAAATAATTCTAAATAAATTCTGCAGTTTTTTTTTCCCAAGAATTCCTCCAGAAAGCCATGCCTTAAAAGGAAATTTAAAGTATTACAAGCATGTCAATGAACACAAAAGGCTTTAGTTATTTAGCTATACACACAAGGTTACACAAGGTTTTGTAGTCAGTGCAACTTGGCTTAACAAGTTGGAAAAAAGGTAAGGTGCTGCTGGCTCCAATGAACACGTACTGTACAATATATAAAAACTGAAAATATGCTTAATTTACACCAAGTCAGAGAGAACTTGAGGCTACTGAAATATTCCAAGCATGGCAATGTTAAACTGCCATTGATAACACACACACACACACACACACACACACACAAAAACAACTTTTGCCTAGTAAATTCAAATATCAGATATCACTGTACCGTCTGCTGTGCTACTTCCAGGGTGGAAGAGAACGCAAGGGTAGCAAAAAAGAGCATTGACTACATCACAGCCAGCTAGCCAAGTTTTCCGGTGGTACCAGTTCTTGTTAAAACCTCTTGAGTAGGTCTTCTCCCCCTTCGTAGACACTTGCTTGATTTTTAAATTCGGTCTAGGAGGTCCTAGCTGTTTGATTGCCGTTTTCTCCTCATTGGTACGACGACTAAAGAGAACTTCTTTCAGAGATGCTATCGTATTGTTGCACTCAACACTCGCCGCCATCTTCATAGAATGTTCACACATTTCCCGCGCAAGTTGCGTTTTCCAGCCCAAAATTATGTTCAAAACCCTCCAAAATGCACTTAAAACGGCCCAATCTGGCAACACTTGCACGGCGCAACAGGCGTATGACGTAAGCACGCTGCTTGTGCTAGCACATAAAACCTAATAGAAAATGCATTGGGAGCGTGATTTTCTAAAAAAACGTACGTACCATTACTGTCAATGGGAGATTTTGGGGCAAATCTGAACCTGAGAGAAATCGCCCCAAAAGGGCGTGGCTACACCAGGCGCGACCTTAGCCTGATTGGACAATGACATTACTGTTGCCGTGGTAGTAGTAGTAGATAAAAAAAAAAATCTCCCTCCCTGTTTGGGAGTGCATCGCCCAAATCGCCCCTATTAACGAGCCGCCAGTGCCTATTTTCCCCCACAACAACGGAATTCTAATTATTTCCGTGCTTTTGGTCCTTCTACTGTGTGTTTCAACACTCAAGTCTCTGGTTACGCTCCTATCGTATCCAAGAGAGCCCAGCCTGAGCTGCCTTCCTTATTGTCAAGTTTTATTGAAAAAAATCGAGCAATCACTAAATCAGTTTGGTCACTACTCATCTGTGATTCGAGAGAACAGCTATTAGACATGTAGAGGGCTGTGTTATTGCCATCAAATAAAATGTTGACACACGAGACAATATTGAACGCTGTTTGATCATTCACAGGAATGTGTTGCACAGCTAAATATGAGGCAGCTCCTCTCCATTGGAATGGATGGTCCAAATGTGAACATAAAACTACTGGATCTCCTTCAAAAGGAACATGCTGAGCTGCATAGGGGTGCGCAAATCCTTATGGTTGGGAGCTGTGGGCTGCACACCCTCCATAATGCCATGAAGGCCGGCTTTACGGCCTGGCAAATTGATAAATCACTGCGTTGTCTCCATTTCCTCTTCCACAATGTTCCTGCCCGGAGAGAGGACTACACCAACAAATGGCCATCTTGAAAGTGTTGGCCGACAAAATGTAATCAGATCTTGTACCTAATGTGAAGTGTTGACACACAAGGTTTAGTGCAAATCTGTGTACCTGTTAAGAGGTTATGGGCCACAGTTTCACAGTTCAATAAAATTATAAATTATATGTGGAAGTTTGTTTTCTTTTATGCAAATATGCATTACTCCATGTGTAGCCCTAGCAATGGGAGGTTCTATTATGCGTCCAAAGGGAAAGAGTTACACTACCGGTACGTTCAGATTTTCTTTCTATCTTGTCTCATCAATCCAACTCTTTGGGTAGAGTTGTCACTAACTTATATGTAGCGCATTCACTTGGACTAACACATACACTCAAAGATTACCTTGTTAAATTGTGAGAAAATGTCCAAATCCAAATTGTCGCTGTGGTAGTAAAAAAAAATTGTGAAGGTAGTAAAAAGGTAGTAAATTCAACATAAAATATCTGTAGGAACCCTGAAGTGTGAACTAGGTGAAGGTAATTATAATAATCTGAATGAGCCACCCAAAATGAACTTAAGCAGCTACATAGCCAGACTCTGAATAACTGTGTAAATTTTGACATAATTTTATAACTTATTCTCCAACTCTGAATATCACCCAAGGGCCCCTGTATTAATTATCTGGGTTCTTTTAATATGGGGTTAATAGAGTATGAGTTAATATTTTCATGTTCTATTGATGCTGATCTCTTAAATTATTGTGGCTACCGCTTCATGGAGGTGGTAGCCACTATGTCATCATGTTGTAAGAATCTAAGAATGAGTGTAGTAATAGCGCACTGTGCATGCACATACGCATACAGGTGTTCCTATTAAAATGGCCGGTGAGTGTATACAATTCAGTTCACCATTCGAAATAAATGGACTAGACTAAAGAAATCTCTTTTAGACATGTTTATGCTTATTACCTAGGGAAAGTGCGTTCCTATTTTTAAAATACACTCCAGGTTGTCCCCCTTTCCTCGCCTTCTTCGGCCAGTGGTCCCATGTGTGATGTAGATGTGATGCACTGCCGAGTTGTTACAGAAAGTTGTCAAAAAGAGCAAGGAGACCACTGAGCTCTAGCGCCGGGCTTTTTCCAGGAAATAAGCGTTTCGGTCATGGCGACAGCGTGTGTATGTCAGCCTCGGTTCGGAGGTTTCAGTTTTGAAAACTGTAAGAGGTAAGAGTAGAATAATATAAAGTATAGACACTTGGTATATTTTACTTCTGTGATTTTTAAATTGTTAATTTTTGGATTACGCTTCATTTTTGTGGCTACTGCCTCATAGAGTAAATATATATGCTATATTTACTGTATGGACATCGGATCAGAAAACAATTTTATTTATAAGCAGTAACCACATGTACCCACAGGGTACCTATTTTTTTCCATATGTTGTCTGACAGCTTCAGTTTTTTTGGTTCCAGTGTGTTATGTAGAACCTTCCAGTTTTGTTTGTTCTACCAATCTCAGTAAGTATAACTAAAACTTGACTATCAACAGAAATATCAGATTAATTGCACAAAAAGATTTACTCCAAAAAGATTTTATGTGCCTTGATTCATTTCCATTTTCTTTATAGAGAGCTCAAACAAAGCATATGTACAGTAGATAGTTTAGACTTTGAAGTGATGAGTGTCCTTGGGTTAAGGCAGCATTTAAGCACAAGGTTCTGAGGAGGATACGTATCTAATAACAGTTCAATATTATTTCTAAACCAAACTTTGGCTTTAATTTTTAGGCTCTTATACCTTTTGGCATATGAGAAAGATGACTTTCCTTTGAGACTGAGGTGAAAATTAAATTTGTAAGGTGAACAAGATTATATTGGATTGATTTGATTTCCCATAAGTTCAGTTCCGCTGACAAAAACAAAAGCCACTTCTATAAATATAGTCATACTTTCAAAGACACTTTGACATTTTCAGCATTGCCCATTGTAATCTGTTTTTTTTTTTTTGTAAATAATGTTTAGAATACACCGATAAGAATTAGAAGCCTGTTAACAGTAAAAAGCCTTTGTCAATGGAGCGAGAGCTTTCTCATTTAAACATGTTTAATATTGTGTCTAATGTCCTTTTGCATACACTGCGCTGCTGGAAGATCTTTTGATTCCATGGTTTGCTGCATCATTGTGCCATTTCTTATAGACCCAGGAGGGGAAAGGAGGAAAAAAAGCATGTCTTTGGAATTCTTCTAAGGCTGTGATTAGTATTCTGGAAAAGGGTCCCATCTGCTGAAGTGAGGTGACTAGCTAAAGGGGGGTGGGGAGGAGGGAAATTCCCCCAGGGATGCTGGGATTAACCACTAACACCAGTGACACAGGAAGCCTGTTAATAAGGGAGCACACTTCTCACAAGACCACTGAAGTGACAGTTCGAACATGCGCGTGCACGCACACACACACACGTCCCCCCCCCCCCCCCCCACTCTCATATGCCCACCCAGCCCCCAAGGTCTGTTTCACATCTATATTGGATTTATACATGGGCCTCATCTGCTGCTAGACTCACACAACAAAGAATAGCATCCAAATATTAACCCCCCCCACCCCACCATACCCCCTGATAGTGCCCTATGAGGCTATAATATATTGGGTGGGGCCACATACCAGATTGTATTAGATTTAAATTGGGGGGTCTCAGGTGCAAACATGGATCTCTGATTTAATTAATCTGGGAGAGGACTTACCCAGCGATTTATAATCAAATGTTCTGGTCCTTAAACATTAAACATATTGTTCTGTTTGTGCTATATTTATAGATTACTGTATTGTTTCAAACTGCTTATCAGATTTAAAACAGCTCTAACTTCTTGTTTGAATCCCTTGCCTATGTATTGTAAAAACATGGTCTGGATATCATTTATTTGTTCCATGCTGATATCAGATTCACTGTTTCTCATTTGTGTATGTCTCATGTGCAGGTAATACTACATGTGAGGCTAAATTAGCATAGATGGTTTTCCCTAAAGACTGCTTAACATGGATATAGAATGTCCTCCAATATATTGACAGCTAACATAAGGTGTGGTGTAAACATGTAAGAGTTTCTTAATTTGGAATGCTTATATTGGTCTTAAGTTACGGTGGTGCTTGAAAGTTTGTGAACACTTTAGAATTTTCTATCTCTAGCTGTTTTATTCTGTTCTACAGGGTCGCAGGCAAACTGGAGCCTATCCCAGCTGACGACGGGTGAAAGGCGGGGTACACCCTGGACAAGTCGCCAGGTCATCACAGGGCTGACACATAGACACAGACAACCATTCACACTCATGGTCAATTTAGAGTCACCAGTTAACCTAACCTGCATGTCTTTGGACTGTGGGGGAAACCAGAGAACCCGGAGGAAACCCACGCGGACATGGGGAGAACATGCAGACTCCTCACAGAAAGGCCCTCGCCAGCCATGGGGCTCAAACCCGGACCTTCTTGCTGTGAGGCGACAGCGCTAACCACTACACCACCGTGCCACCGAGAATTTTCTATACTTCTGCATACTGTAAATATGACTTAAAACGGCATCAGATTTTCACAAAAGTCCTAAAAGTAGATAAAGAGAACCCAGTTAAACAAATGAGACAACAATATTATACTTGGTCATTTATTTATTGAGGAAAATGATCCAATATTGCATATCTGTGAGTGCTAAAAGTATGTGAACCTTTGCTTTCAGTATCTGGTGTGACCCCCTTGTGCAGCAATAACTGCAACTAAACATTTCCGGTAACTGTTGATCAGTCCTGCACGCAGGCTTGGAGGAATTTTAGCCCATTCCTCCGTACAGAACAGCTTCAACTCTGGGATGTTGGTGGGTTTCCTCACGTGAACTGCTCGCTTCAGGTCCTTCCACAACATTTCGATTAGATTAAGGTTAGGACATTGACTTGGCCATTCCAAAGCATTAACTTTATTCTTCTTTAACCATACTTTGGTAGAATGACTTGTGCTTAGGGTCATTGTCTTGCTGCATGGCCCACCTTCTCTTGAGATTCAGTTCATGGACAGATGTCCTGACATTTTCCTTTAGAATTCAGTGGTATAATTCAGAATTCATTGTTCCATCAATGATGGCAAGCCGTCCTGGCCCGGATGCAGCAAAACAGGCCCAAACCATGATACTACCACCACCATGTTTCACAGATGGGATAAGGTTCTTATGCTGGAATGCAGTGTTTTCCTTTCTCCAAACATAATGCTTCTCATTTAAACCAAAAAGTTCTATTTTGGTCTCATCTGTCCATAAAACATTTTTCCAATAGCCTTCTGGCTTGTCCACGTGATCTTTAGCAAACTGCAGATGAGCAGCAATGTTCTTTTTGGAGAGCAGTGGCTTTCTCCTTGCAACCCTGCCATGCACACCATTGTTGTTCAGTGTTCTCCTGATGGTGGACTCATGAACATTAACATTAGCCAATGTGAGAGAGGCCTTCAGTTGCTTAGAAGTTACCCTGGGGTCCTTTGTGACCTTGCTGACTATTACACGCCTTGCTCTTGGAGTGATCTTTGTTGGTCGACCACTCCTGGGGAGGGTAACATTAGTCTTAAATTTCCTTCATTTGTACACAGTCTGTCTGACTGTGGATTGGTGGAATCCAAACTCTTTAGAGATGGTTTTGAAACCTTTTCCAGCATAATGAGCATCAACAACGCTTTTTCTGAGGTCCTCAGAAATCTCCTTTGTTTGTGCCATGATACACTTCCACAAACATGTGTTGTGAAGATCAGACTTTGGTAGATCCCTGTTCTTTAAATAACACAGGGTGCCCACTCACACCTGATTGTCATCCCATTGATTGAAAACACCTGATTCTAATTTCACCTTCAAATTAACTGCTCATCCTAGAGGTTCACATACTTTTGCCACTCACAGATATGTAATATTGGATCATTTTCCTCAATAAATAAATGACCAAGTATAATATTTTTGTCTCATTTGTTTAACTGGGTTCTCTTCATCTACTTTTAGGACTTATGTGAAAATCTGATGATGTTTAGGTCTTATTTATGCAGAAATATAGAAAATTCTGAAGGGTTCACAAACTTTCAAGCACCTCTGTAAAACAACAAAAAAAAATGTCAACAGATGTCACAGATTTCAGCCAAGACATAAACCGAGTGGTTTCTGAGTCACTTCCAAATAATTTCAGTCAGCTTGTTGGTAAATGACAAATATGACAAATATGAGTGCTGAATTTCAGCCCAGCTCTTGCACTAAAATGGAATTAACCCTGGTGCTGTTTCCTGATGTCTCATCTGCAGACTGCCGCATGGCATACTTAAAAATAGAACTTTGCTGACAAAGGTTGTTGTTCATGAACAAGTGATCAATACATTTGCTTCTGTGTTCAACAGGGACATGTCTTCGCAAGGCAAGATGTTTAACCCTGTTTGGCATTGCATTAACTAGTTGCAGTCTTAGTGCTGCAACACACCATGCACACTTAAGTTAACTGTATAAGCATTTACAATCAAACCCGTAACTGACTTCCATAAGTGTAGCTGTTTCGACTGGTGCTTTTCAGACCGAGACAGGAATGCACCCTGAATACCATCAGAAAATGTACAATAATGGGAGTGTGAATAACAGTCTATAAATTTGTGATTTCAAGCAATGTTATACCAACCATATCTCAGGGATATGGTTATTTGTGGATAAGTAGACTATTTTTTTTCCAAATATAAAAATGTACATCTCCACGTTTTGTATTTTTTACTTTTTTTTCTATACTGCCCTGCCAAAAAAAAGAAAAATAGAGTCATGCACTCTAATATTTGGTTGGACCAACTTTAACTTTGATTACAGCATGCATTCGCCATGGCATTGTTTTGATTACCTTGTGTAATGTCACAGCATATATTTCTGTCCAGAGTTGTATTAATTTTTCACTGAGATCTTGTGTTAAGGATGGGAGAGTCTAACTACTCTGTAAAGACTCCTCCAGCACATCCGAAAGACTTTCAATGGGGTTAAGGTCAGGACTCTGTGGTGGCCAATTCATGTGTGAAAATGATTCCTCATGCTTCCTGAACCACTCTTTCAGAATCTGAACCCTAATTTTATGCCCGTGCCATCAGGGAAGAAAAAGATCCATTGACGTGATAACCTGGTCATTTAGCACATTCAGGTCATCAGTTGATTTCATTTTATTCCCCTTTAACGCTGCTGAGCCTCAACCTTACCAACTGAAGCAACCCCAGATCATAACACTGCCTCCAGAGGCTTGTACAGTGGCCACTATACATGATGGATCCATCACTTCATGTGGTTCCTTTTTTACCCTGGTATACCCATCACTCAGGAATAGGGTAAATCGTGACTTATCAAACCACATGTCCTTTTTCCATTGCTCCAGAGTCCAATATTTATGCTTCCTAACAAATTGAAGCCGTTTCTCCTGATGAGTCTCACTAACAAGTGGTTTCCTTTTCGTCACGCAGCTGTTTTAGTCTCAATCCTGCAAGTTCTTGTCGCATTGTGAGTATGGAAATGCTTTTAATTTCACTATTAAATATAACAATGAGTTCTACTGCCGATTTTCACCAAGCATCTAAGTGATCTCTGATCATGGTCAGTCAGGATATTTTTCCAGCCACATTTTTTCAACAAAGTTGATGGTTCACCACTATCCTTCCAGGTTTTAATAATGCATCGGACAGTTCTTAACCCAATTCCAGTCATTTCAGCAATCTCCTTTGTTGTTTGTTGCAAACCAATAATTTGATCCTTCTGAAACACAGTAACATATTTTCTATGAACACGGGATATGTCTTCCAACGTGTTTATTTAAGAAATGAGAAGCTACTCACTGCATTAGTTAGGGTTAAAAGAATTGTTGCCAGCTGAAGCATATTAATCACTGTGATAATTATCCAATCAAAGGTCCTTATGTATTTTCTGATTTAAATCCAAATGGAAACTTTTTCTTTTTTTTTTAACCGGGTAGTGTATATATGGAGAGGGTGTGTCAGTTAGCAATTAAAAGATCAACTGAAAGCTCATAATTCACATCTTTTATTGAACCAAAATATACATTGTCTGACAGATATGTCTGTCACCTGGGTGTGAAAATCCTGAAATACTGTAGTGCCTCATACACTGTCAACTGGGTGGATTTCTATATGATGGTTATATATTAACTGAATTAATAAAATGATAAGAAGTAAATCTTACTGGTGGACTGATAAATTTAATTCCTAAAGTAAAGCTGTTGTGTAATATTAAACAGCAAATGTATTTAAAGTGATAGTCAAGTATAATGCTACATTTTCTTCAAGAAATGTTTTTCCTAGTACACAATTGTAACAGTTTAACTGAAACTTACATATTTTCACACTTTAAATACTAGGATAGTGTGACAGTAAAAAAGAAAAAAAAATCTATCTCCCTATGAAGTCACTGGACCTTCATGGTCATGTCTGGACCTTGCTAGTTTTGTAAGGTTTTATTTTTACCTCTCTTGTACCCAAGAGACATACGGTGGTGCTTGAAAGTTTGTGAACCCTTTAGAATTTTCTATATTTCTGCATAAATATGACCTAAAACAACATCAGATTTTCACACAAGTCCTAAAAGTAGATAAGGAGAACCCAGTTAAACAAATGAGACAAAAATATTATACTTGGTCATTTATTTATCGAGGAAAATGACCCAATATTAAATATCTGTGAGTGGCAAAAGTATGTGAACCTCTAGGATTAGTAGTTAATTTGAAGGTGAAATTAGAGTCAGATGTTTTCAATCATTGGGATGACAATCAGGTGTGAGTGGGCACCCTGTTTTATTTAAAGAACAGGGATCTATCAAAGTCTGATCTTCACAACACGTTTGTGGAAGTGTATCATGGCACGAACAAAGGAGATTTCTGAGGACCTCAGAAAAAGCATTGTTGATGCTCATCAGGCTGGAAAAGGTTACAAAACCATCTCTAAAGAGTTTGGACTCCACCAATCCACAGTCAGACAGATTGTGTACAAATGAAGGAAATTCAACACCGTTGTTACCCTCCCCAGGAGTGGTCGACCAACAAAGATCACTCCAAGAGCAAGGCAATAGTCGCAATAGTTGGCAAGGTCACAAAGGACCCTAGGGTAACTTCTAAGCAACTGAAGGCCTCTCTCACATTGGCTAATGTTAATGTTCATGAGTCCACCTGTTGTGTCAGATTTCAATTAATTTCTCATGAGCACTCACAAGGCACTCCAAACCAACGGGGGGGGACCACGCACAAGATAGAGGTGGAACCCAAACCCTCAGCAAGTGTTTTAGAGGGACCATATTTACCTGCGCACCCACTGGGAAAGCATGGTAAGAAATGTTTGGACAAAGCCCAGTTAGCCTTTCACCTGCTCCTGGAAATATGGAATGATCACAACTCCAGATCAATCTCAAAACGCAACTGGTAGGAAAAAAAAACTTAAAATGTGGAAGATGCGATGTCACGCTTCATTATGACTGTTTGTTAATTATTAAGTAAATGTGGTTTAAATGGAATAATTTTGGATATGCTAATTTAAACTTATTGTTGAAAATTTACTTTTTGTTTGAGGGAAAATGTTTATTATTTCATTTATTTTGAGACAAATACTTGTTTTTTTTGTTGTTGTTTACTTTGAAGGTTATCAACCTATTCAATATTATCCAATTTCATCATTTGATTATGTCCACTGAAACCAAAACCCTCTTCAAGAAAATAAAAATCAAGGAATAAGAAGAATTGAGTTGTCCATTGCATCCTTCAATGGTTGATCAGGCAGTTTTTCAAGTTTGGGCAGAGTTGTGGTCACAAAAAGCACAGAACTTGACAGTTGATAACCAGCGTGGCAGTGATGACTGGGATCAAAGGCCTGAAGACAAGCTGTTGATGCAAAGGAAGGAAGAATTGACTGGAAACTCTTCACCATGGCAAAGGAAACTCTTGGGAAAACAGTCAAGCAACTGAAGCAAGAGAGGACCGTAGCTAAAACTGCCTTCACCAAGCAAGCGAACTACCTGAGCAGAGCTGCAAATGGCATGATCAAGCATGAGCTACAAGAGGAGTTCAGCAAGCTCAGTTCCCTGGCAAGGCATGTCAACAATGCAAATGAGGAATACAGGGCTGGCCTACTGGCAGACGATGAAGCTGGAACCGGTGATGGTGAAGAAGTCAAGCTTGGCAAGCACCAGTAGGATGAGCTTGAAAAGACAATGGAAGAGTGTGACACAAAACTGGATGAAGTCCGGAAAGCAGTCCAATCCAACCTCTGGCAAAGGTACGGTGAAAAGGAGGTAATATCTGCAATCCAAGAAGCAGGGATAGCCTGTGAAAGAGCTCATGCAAGCCCCATCACTGCATCAATAGAGACAGCTATGAACTGCAGCTGGAAGGAGTGAGAAGACTTGTCCATGATGCAATTGCAAGCCTGAAAGACTGGGAAAGATGGATCCCACCTGATCAGACAGCACACTTGGAGGGCAGAGTAAAGGACCTGAGAGCTTTTGGCAACAACCTCGAAGCCAGAAGGGCAGAATTCCTCACCACACAAAGAATCACAGAGGAGGAAAGAAGAGAAAGAGAGCCTCAACTTATGGCAGTTCTACAACCAGTGGTGAGGATAAAGCCAACCAGCCTACCTAAATTCACTGGGTTCAAGAGGAATTTCCACAGATGGAGGAGAGATTGGGAAAGCCTGCAAAGGCAGGGAAAGCCGACTGGCTCAGTGGAGGTGAAGAAGTTCCAACTCCTTGATAGTGTGGATGAGAGGATATGCAGAGACCTGCGCTTGTCAACATACAACAGTGCTGAAGACATATTTAGAGTACTTCAAAACAGGTATGGAAACAAGCCAGCAATTGCTTTGGAAATAATTGAGGACCTGGAGAGGATGCCCCCTGTAAAGTCACACCAGCCAAGGAAGGTGATTGACCTAATTCAAGCTGTAGAAAAGGCCCTGAATGACCTCATTGAGCTTGAGAGCACTGGAGCCATCAAGAATCCCCTGGTGATCAGAGCCATAGAGGGCAAACTGCCAGACAATATGAAAAGAGACTGGCTCACATTCATGGTCAATCCAAGAAGTTGAGTCACACCGGACAACCACTTCAACAGCCTTCTCATATTCTTAAAGACTCAAGAGGACATTCTAGAGAAACTAGACCAACTGGGTGTAAGTGAAAGATCTGAAAAAAAGCCTACTTACCAGGAGAAGTATGCTTCCACAAAGTCCACAAGGAAAGGAGGATGTGTTGTCTGTGGAGATGAAAGGCTTCGTGAGAAGATCTTCTTTTGCAAGAGGTTCAAAGAACTAAAGCCTAGCGAGAAGCTAAATGCTGTTGAAAAGCTGGGAGCATGCAGAAGATTCCTCATATGTCATGCAGAGGATGAGGAATGTATGGACACTTACCTGTGCAGGAACAGGGACTGCAAGAAAGGGAGCTCCTCAGACCACCATTTCTTTCTTTGCCTGAAAGGAGGATTCAAAGGGAAAGAATCTGGAAAAGTGGGAAAACCCAGCACCAGAAGGCAAGCACTCGCAGAGGAACAAGAGAGCTTAATATCTGGACTCACCCCAGACATGGCAGAAAAATTCAGGAGAGCTTTCACCAACATGGCTGCAAAATCACACTGCACTGAAAAGAACCTACCTGGAGTGATGGACTCAAATACATGTGAGTTACGTTATTCTTATGCTTCTGGAAGTAACTGCCAATGCGGGACAGAAAATTGGAACTCGCATACCCCTTTTCCACCAAATCAGTTCCAGGGCTGGTTTGGGGCCAGTGCTTAATTTGGAACCAGGTTTTCTGTTTTCATTGACAAAAAACTGGCTCTGGGCCAGAAAAACCGGTTCCAGGGTAGCACCAGCTCTTTGCTGGGCTAGAGGAAAGAATTGCTTACCTCAGCAGGGAGGACAGAGTTGTTAAGACCAACAATAATAGCAAGACCGCAAGAGGGTGCCATTTTTAAATAAGCAACGAGATATTATGGATGCAGTAAAGCAGCAGTCATCCATTGTTGTTATTGTTGCTGCTGCTTCTTCTTCTTCTCCGTGTTGTTGTTGCTTCAATGTTCGCGCCAAGGTTTATGCAAACGCAGTGACATAACTGATGTATACAGTGATGTAATGACGTGGCTCCCCTTAGCACCCCGAGCTATGGAAAAGCAAACTGGTTCTCAGCTGGTTCGCAAGTTGAACGAGTTGTGAACCAGCACCAGCACTGGCCCCGAACCAGCCCTGGAACTGATTTGGTGGAAAAGGGGTATCATTGACTTGGCATCAGATACCAACTACATCACTCACAGAGCTGCCAGGAGACTGAAGCTACGGAGTGAAAAGATCACGCTTGTTGTCCATGGAGTCAGAGGCATGGCCATGAACGTAAAGACCAAAAGATACTTACTCAAGGTGAGAGTCAAGACACCTAGAGGCATGGAGAGAGCTCATGAGCTTATCTGCTACAGCTTGAATGAAATTGCAAAAGTGCAGAGAGTAATCAAACCACATCAGCTCAAGAAGTTCTTCCCCGACACCAACCTGGAAGACCTTCACAGACGAGCATGTTGAGCTTCTCATCAGCCACCGTGAAGGAAGACTCGCTCCACAAAGAGTAAAGGTAGTAGGAGACCTTGTCCTTTGGGATGGCCCTTTAGGAAAAACTGTTGGCGGAGCGCATCCAGACCTCTGTGAAGTAGTGGACATGGCTCTGCACAATTCTGAGACTCGCTTTGCACAATTAATGAGAACCACAGCAGTGAAGTATCAAGAAATTGCTGAGATGCAAGAATTCAAAGCTGAAACCAAAGGCACAGTTGCTAGCAGAGAGTTCTTAGACTGGTGGAAATGGGATAGCATTGGAGCAGCCTGCGAACCCATGTGAGGAGGATGCCGGTGTGGTAACTGTCAGCTGGGAGGCAAAGACATGACTCTGAGTGAGGAAAGGGAGCTGGAGATTATCAGGCAAGGCTTCACCTATGTGAAAGCGGATGCTCACAGTCAGAAGCCTCACTGGGACACAAAATATCCCTGGGTTGAAGATCCAAGTTCCCTGCCCAACAACAGAAGTGCAGTGGAGGCCACCTTTCTGAGGACAGAGAGACAGATCAAGAAAGAACTAGAGTGGCGTGTGGCATACACAACTCAAGTCCATGAGATGGTGGAGAGGAAAGCAGCAAAGAAACTCACTAAGGAGACCATCGCCAACTGGAAAGGCCCAGTATGGTACATCAGCCACTTGGTGGCGCCAAACCCACACTCTATTACAACACCTGTGCAACTGGTATGGAACAGCAGCCAGAAGTTTAAAGGGCTTAGCATGAATGACCTCCTTCTGAAAGGGCCTGATGTCCTCAATCCCATCCGAGCAGTGCTACTTAAGGCCCGGTCCCACTGGCCGATGGACACAAAACGTATGCAAAAAGGACACAGCGGACGAGCAAAATTTCGGGGGTGGCTCTATCCGTTTTCATCCGCTCCAGAAATGGACAAAATTGGCGAAAATTTGCGAAAACAGAACAGAAAAGAACGAACGTGGGTAGTATATAGCGGGGATGTTAAACGCATGTTCATAGGAAGCCTAGCGGATGAAAGTGGATGGAAGTGGATGACAGCTCCGAAGGGGTTACCGGTGATAACTGAGAAGCGGACGCATAGCAGAAAGAGCGGATGCATAGCAGATGAAGGGAATGCATCACGTACGCCTAACGGAAACAAAGGGGATGTTGCGTGGATGTATATCGGATGCAGACCGTTCACTGCGCATGCGGGGGGTATGAATTGCGTCTGCTCCGCGGAAATAAAGGGATGCAGCACGCACGCCGTCAGCATAAAGCGGAAAGACGTGCTGGCGGCTACATCGATACATCTCTACTACTAGATGATTTTCTCCCCCTTTTTATACAAAATATCGATTGTCCGCTAGGTGTCCTTCTACATACTCTAGACATACTCCAGACATCCTAAATATACGAGATACATCCCAGATATAAACGCTTTGTCCGTTTTGAATACTTTATATACGAGATGCATACGCTTACATCCGTTCTATTTCCATGCTACTAACGATGAATAGACGTTTCATGTACCTTATCTTTCCTCCCTCTTTCCGTTTTCAGCTGCAGCGGATGTGAGTTGCGAGGATGCCCAGAGGATGCAGAGAGGATACAGCAGACGTTTAACGGATGATAATGGACATAGAACGTTTGCTGCTCGTATATGTCGCGGATTTACATCGTACACGGCGGAAAGTTCATCCGTTCTAAAAGTTTTGTGCAGCTCAAAACTTTTTGCGCGGATGAAATCACAGTGGACGGATGCTCGATGGATAGAGCGTATGAAGCACGTATGCAATGAGTACACAACGGCTGGCAAAGATTTTTTTACGTTTTACATCCTCTTTGCATCCGTAAGTGCAGTGGGACCGGGCCTTAAGGTTCAGAAGAGGAGTCCATGCTGCCCTAGGCAATATCAAGAAAATGTATAATTCTTTGTGGCTTGAAAACCTGGAGATGCACCTCCACAGATTTCTCTGGAAAGACAGTGAAGATGGAGAAATTGAGGAATATGACATCACCAGAGTCAACATTGGCGATAGACCAGCAGGGTGCATTGCACAACTGACCATGAGAGAGACAGTAAAACTGCCCATGTTCACTCTACCTGGAGGAGGAGCATAGGATCCTTGAAGAGGATTCTTATGTAGAGGACATCCTGACATCCCACAATGACCTGGAGAAGCTAGACGGAACCACCAAAACAGTTGAAGAAATCCTAAAGGCAGGTGGATTCTTCCTCAAGCTGTGGGTCCGGTCAGGCCAAAGTGGGAGGCAGAAGGATGCAGCACAAGATCCAGCATCTTCAGATCAAGTCTTCACTCTTCCCAACCAAGTGAGAGAAGGAGACAACAAAGCCCTTGGAGTTGGCTACCTGGTAGAATTGGACAAACTGTACCTCATGACCTCAATCAACTTCTCAAAGAGAAAAAAGATGAGAGTTAGCCAAAATCTCCTTGGAGAAGAGGTGAGAGAAAAAACTCCAAACCCACTGACTAGGAGACAACTGCTTAGCCAAGTAGCTAGCTTGTATGACCCAATAGGTCTCACAACACCTGCCAAACAAAAGGGAGCCATTCTAGTCAGAAAAGCTTTTCAAGAAGCTGGAGGCAAAACTCTGACATGAGACACATGGGATAAACCTCTGTCTGAAAGACTGAGAGAAGAAGCCATCCACCTGTTTGAGGAATATACACGGCTCAACCAAATAACCTTCCACAGAAGCCTCACACCAGTCAAAAGGATTGGAGGACCCTGGGGGATAGCATTCTCTGATGGAAGTGACCAGAGCTATGGAGCTGTTGCATACTTCAGATGGAAGACTGAACAAGGGATCCTGGTCCAGCTGGTCGAGTCCAAAGCAAAGCTCACACCACTTAACTAAAAGGGAGAACCAGTGAAGGCTGAGGTCTGTGGTGCTGTCTATGCTGCAAGACTCAGAAGATACATTGAGAAGCACAGTCGAATGCAAATTGAACGTTGGCTCCATTTGTTGGACAGTCAAACCATGCTGGGAGCAATCCAAAGAAAGAGCTATGGGTTCCAGACCTTTTTCGCAAACAGAGTTGGAGAGATCCAGAAGACCACATCTATTGAAGACTGGAGATGGATTCCAGGTGAGCAAAACATTGCTGACCTCATAACAAGAGGAGCAACCCCAGAAGACCTCAAAGAGGGCTCTGTGTGGCAAAATGGGCCAGAGTTTCTGAAATGACCTGTGGAAGAATGGCTGACAAAGTCAGCCAAAGACATTGCTGCACAGACCAAAGAAGGTATAAACAAGCTCCAAAGGAAATGTTTCACAGCAGCACTGACCCGAGCACAGGTGAAAATGTTTCCAACCTCTGCTCCAGCCAAGACTGACCAAAGCAAGGACTTGCTAAGCAGCCCTAGTGGAGAAGAACACCAAATCCAAGTCCAGAGACCACCTGCTAGTTTTGCAGTGAGGAAAATCCTTGACATCAGCAGATTCAGTAGTTTAACCAAGCTGACCAGAGTCATTGCCTGGGTGTGGAGAGCTGCCACGAAGTGGAGAAAAGTGCTGGCCAGAACCTCAACCACAAGTAAGCCAAAGGGGGAGAGAATTCCTTCAGCCCAAAAGATCAGGTCCAGAGCCAAAGAAGCTGCACTTACCATCAGGGAGTGTGAAGATGCGCTCAGGGACCTCTTCCTTGCAGCTCAGGAGGAGGTAACCTTTCCAGACACCACACTCAACAGACTTGCTGTGGTAAGGGATAAAAACACCTGATTTTTGCTCTGTGGAGGAAGGTACCAAATCTTTAATGAAGAAAAAACTGCAGTACTGAGCTTGCCTTGCACATCATGGATATCTACTCTTCTAGCTCAAGAAGCCCACAACACAAATCATGAAGAAATTGCAGTCCTCCAGATGAGTAGGAAAGTCTGGGTGGTAAGAGGCCAGAGACTAGCTCAAAAGATTGTTGATAACTGTGTGACATGCAGAAAAGCGAAGGGCAGAAGATGCCAGCAGATCATGAGTGAACTTTCACCTGAAAGAATAACACCAGCCAATCCATTCGAGTACACAACAGTGGACTTATTTGGACCTTATGAAGTGAAGGATGAGGTGAGAAAAAAGGTGAAGACACCATCAACCAAAATACCTGCAACAGTTCTTCACAGGGATGTTAGACGGATAGTTGTCCTGCTTCCAGTTGAAGAGCAGCAACAAGATTGAAAATGGAACAAGTGAATCCAGTACATTATGCAATTGGTGTGACCTCCTTGGGTTGAAGAACCAGGAGGTCAAGTGGGAGGTGTTGTGTCAGATTTCAATTAATTTCTCATGAGCACTCACAAGGTACTCCAAACCAACAGGGGGGGACCACGCACAAGATAGAGGTGGAACCCAAACCCTCAGCAAGTGTTTTAGAGGGACCATATTTACCTGTGCACCCACTGGGAAAGCATGGTAGGAAATGTTTGGACAAAGCCCAGTTAGCCTTTCACCTGCTCCTGGAAATATGGAATGATCACAACTCCAGATCAACCTCAAAATGCAACTGGTAGAAAAAAAAAAACTTAAAATGTGGAAGATGTGATGTCACACTTCATCATGACTGTTAATTATTAAGTAAATGCGGTTTAAATTGGATAATTTTGGGTATGCTAATTTAAACTTATTATTGAAAATGTACTTTTTGTTTGAGGGAAAATGTTTATTTCATTTATTTTGAGACAAATACTTGTTTTTTTTTGTTTACCTTGAAGGTTATCAACCTATTCAATATTATCCAATTTCATCATTTGATTATGTCCACTGGAACCAAAACCCTCTTCAATAAAATAAAAATCAAGGAATAAGAAGAATTGAGTTGTCCATTGCATCCTTCAACGGTAGATCAGGCAGTTTTTCAAGTTTGGGCAAAGTTGTGGTCACAAAAAGCACAGAACTTGACACCACCATCAAGAGAACACTGAACAACAATGGTGTGCATGGCAGGTTTGCAAGGAGAAAGCCACTGCTCTCCAAAAAGAACATTGCTGCTCATCTGCAGTTTGCTAAAAATCATGTGGACAAGCCAGAAGGCTACTGGAAAAATGTTTTTTATGGACGGATGAGACCAAAATAGAACTTTTTGGTTTAAATGAGAAGCATTATGTTTGGAGAAAGGAAAACACTGCATTCCAGCATAAGAACCTTATCCCATCTGTGAAACATGGTGGTGGTAGTATCATGGTTTGGGCCTGTTTTGCTGCATCTGGGCCAGGACGGCTTGTCATCATTGATGGAATAATGAATTCTGAATTATACCAGCGAATTCTAAAGGAAAATGTCAAGAGATCTGTCCATGAACTGAATCTCAAGAGAAGATGGGTCATGCAGCAAGACAATGACCCTAAGCACACAAGTCGTTCTACCAAAGAATGGTTAAAGAAGAATAAAGTTAATGTTTTGGAATGGCCAAGTCAAAGTCCTGACCTTAATCTAATTGAAATGTTGTGGAAGGACCTGAAGCGAGCAGTTCATGTGAGGAAACCCACCAACATCCCAGAGTTGAAGCTGTTCTGTATGGAGGAATGGGCTAAAATTCCTCCAAGCCGGTGTGCAGGATTGATCAACAGTTACCAGAAATGCTTAGTTGCAGTTATTGCTGCACAAGGGAGTTACACCAGATACTGAAAGCAAAGGTTCACATACTTTTGCCACAAAAAATCTGATGTTTTAGGTCCTATTTATGCAGAAATATAGAAACTTCTAAAGGGTTCACAAACTTTCAAGCACCACTGTATCTTATAAACACTTGACCACCAGATGATGAAATTTGTATCTTTATTTGCATAACATAGATGGGTTTTTATCTAGCGCTCATTTTTAATTTATTTTATATTCATTTCTATGATAAATATCTAAGTTTTTTTCATCTTCCTGAAGAAAAATAAAATTTTTGGAGATACATGTTTTTCACCAGTCAACGGATGATTTACATGTATCCTCCATGATTAAATTCAGACATTCTGAAAGCTATGACTGAACACATGATACCTGAGTTCACAGCAGCTTTCACCAAGATAATTACATCACCTGACTCCCGCTGTTCTGGCACCAATGCATGGGGAATGTTTTTGTTTGTTTGTTTGTTTGTTTGTTTTTAACAGATGTTTTGCCTCAGGCTGTCCCCCAAACCACACACCAGCATACTAAATTGCATGTCAAAAATTAAAACCGCTAGCAGCCTTGATGGGCCCTCGCACGTGTGGTTCCGCAACCCAGGACATTCTGCCACCCAGCAAAACAGTCACATGTCATATATTCATCAAATGTTCAAAGGTGATGTGCATATTGCAAATGCCATGACTGCTTGACAGATGAGAGATAGACAAAGACTGTGTGTGTTTCTGTGGTGTGAAAATTTACATTTATATATGTACAAAACTATCCATGTGTCTCCTTATCTCTATCTCACGCTGTAATCTAGTCATCTTAGCTTTCCTGTGTCTGTAGTGCGTGTGTGTGTGTACACATGCAGAGTTTTCATATGTCTGCAACAAAATGCACAATGATGGCAGGTCGCTAATATATAGATTTAGGCACTGCCTAAAAGCGGAGCTCCCATCTGTTTCTGGGTTGTAGAATTTTCTTATATCATAGCCAGTCTCTTGTTTTATTTCTTTGCTAGCACTGGCCACTAGGCGGTGTGTATGACTGGCAATTACTAACACTGGCCACTAGGCGGTGTGTATGACTGGCAATTACTAACACTGGCCACTAGGCGGTGTGTATGACTGGTGGTACACGGACAAACCACAAAAAATCGACTCGATGGGCTTACCATTTTTTTCTTAGGTATGGTGCTCCGCTGGAGCGCCGCTATTATTGTGTGTTTGTTTGTCAGTGAGTGAGTGTGTGAAAGAGAGTGTGCTCATAGATGATGCGTGTGCATGTGAGTGCATACTTGAGTGTATGTGTGTATGCATAAATATATGACTATGAGTGTGCACAGAATTGTATATATCATCAGACTCACGATATCCAATATTTTGTAAAGTTTCAGATCAATCCATCAATGAATTGAACATTTTTCCCCATTTCCTGCTTGGCCAGATGGTGGCGCTGTGCTAGGCATCTGAATTACATGTGAATATTATCAGAGTCATAATACACAATATTTTGTAAAGTGTCAGATCAATCAGTTAAGGCATTGCCAATTTCTGGCACAATTCCTGCTTGGCCAGGTGGTGGCGCTATAACAGGCAGGCCCATTGGGTGTCAGGTTATCATAATAATCATAATATCTATTGAAGTAAGAAGTGTCCGACCATACAGTCAATGCACTGTGGCTTTCTGACACGTTTCCTGTTTATGTGGCAAGATATTAAAATCATAAGGCCATTTCAACATATTACAAGATATCAAAAATCCCTTTGCAATTTAATATCAGCAACATCTTGGCATCACGTATAACAAATTTCACATGAATCTCATGAAACGTCTAGGAGGAGCATGTTAAAATTCGTGTCAAAACACACATTCAAAACCCTATTCTTTCCTTGGCCAGCTGGTGGCGCTATACCAGACAGGCCCATAATGGCTAAAGAGACTCAGAATCAGAATCATATTACAAGATATCGAGTTCAACATTAAGCAATATCTTGGCATATTATATGTTATATTTCAACATATTACAACATATCAAAAATCCCTTCGCAATTCAACTTCAGCAATATCTTGGCATCATGTTTGCCAAGTTTGGCATGAATTTGATGAACCATCTAGGAGGAGTATGTTAAAAATGACTATGTGTAATTTCACTCTAAATGGCCTTCTGACATCATTCCAAAGTTCTACCCATTCATTTCAATGGGAAATGGAAAAAGGGGTGCTATGAAGTCCCTGGGCCATGCCCGGGGCCAAAAGTCTGTGGCTGAGTAGTGGTGACAATGACTGATGTGTGTATCAAATTTCGTGAGTTTTCGTGCATGGGAAATGTCTCAAATAAGGCCAAACGTGACAGAAAAATAATAAGAAGAATCCTTCGAAAAACAATAGGGTCTTCGCACCGAACGGTGCTCGGGCCCTAATAAACATATTATTTTACTACAGTATTTAGTTTGCTAGTTTGGGCTTTGTGACACAACCTTAATTTCCAACTCTCAAAATTGTGTCTAAAAATGGACACGACACCAAGTAACTATTCGTATTATATTCCAACAGGTGTCATCAATAACAGTGTCAGATTTAGAGTAACATCTTCAAATGGTGCAGTGGGCACTATTGCCTCATGCCAAGCAGGTACTGGGTTTGAACCTGTCTGTCAAATTAAAGTGAGTTTTATTGATTTGAATCCCAGATATTTCATGCATGAGAGCTCCTTTGCCACTGGGTATAAGAACTAATCATAGGCAGTCTGTAAACATCCTTGAGGGATTAAGAGGAAATTATCACGAAGCTCTTTTGCTGTGATTTACTCTGGTACTTAATGCACATTACTGCACAGTGATCCTACTCTTATGTCTGGAAGAAGTTATTGTACTGAAATAGTTTATGTTGAGCTGGAGATTAATATAAGATCCTGTACATAAAGCTTCAAATGAAAAAAAATTATAGACATGTTTCATCAAGTCTGGGCCAGAATGTGGTTCTCTGCACCACTGGTCCTTATTACAGCTCATACACATTCCATTGTCTGTGTTTTGTATTTTTTTTTTTAATTAAACGTGTGCATTTGTTTCTTAGGTCTCTTCTTCTCTTATCTAGCCAATGATTTTATGCTACCTCAATAAAAAAAATCTTGATTTCATTAATTTTTTTTTCAGTATAAAGCATCCAGTCAAGTTCATCAATGTGGGGAAAAAAAACTTGTGAAATATTACAATTCATCATCGTGGATGACCTGCTCATTCTAGACAGTGTGGTTAGTGCTATAGCTATCAGTGTGCATTTTAAGATGGATAAGCCAGTGGATTGCAGTGTTGACCTTGAAGATGAGCACTCTGTTCCTACTTTAATAAAATGTTACGATATACTGGAGCAAGCAAAGACCTATATAAAATGTCTCCTCTGCCTCTCTAGAATGCATGAAGTCCATCTAATTTGAAAAAAAACATGTTTAGGTAATTTGCTAATGTTAACTGGCTATATTTAACTATATTTCTCTGTTTGTTTGTTTGTTTGTTTGTTTGTTTGTTTGTTTGTTTTTCTTTGCTAATGCCAGGTTAATCAAGTATTGATTTCAGTAGCTAACATAATTGGTGAGGAAGCAAATCAAATTCTAGCTATATTTAATGGTAAATATTGGGTGTCTATAGGATATTTTACTTCTGATTAATTCAAATGATGTAGTGTTAGTCATGTGACAAGCAAACTTAGATATTGAGTGATGTTTTCAGGCAGGACAACATACTTGCTTATAACAGTTTTAGATAAGTAATACAAGTTAGTCTTCACGTAAAAACATCCATTCATCCATTATCTATAACCACTTACCCTGTGCAGGGTCGCAGGCGAACTGGAGCCTATCCCAGCTGACTATGGGCGAGAGGCAGGGTACACCCTGGACAAGTCACCAGATCATTGCAGGGCTGACACATAGAGACACACAATCATTCACATTCACACCTACAGTCAATTCAGAGCCACCAATTAGCCTAACCTGCATGTATTTTAACATCTACAGGAAACTCCTGTGGATGTTCTATCAGTCTGTGGTTGCCAGTGTCCTGTTTTACACCGTGGTGTGCTGGGCACATCCAAGAAAGACACATCCAGGCTGGACAAACTGATCAGGGGGGCCAGCTCTGTGGTCGGCATGAAGCTGGACTCTCTGGTGACGGTGGCAGAGAAGAGGTCTATGGACAAACTATTGAACATCATGGACGATGCCAGTCACCCTCTGCGCACCGTCATCAGCAACCAGAGGAGCCTGTTCAGTGACAGAATGCTCCTTCCCAAGTGCAGGACTAACAGACTTAAAAACTCCTTTGTACCTCACGCCATCAGACTGTACAACTCCTCTCTGGGGGGGAGGAGGGGGAACAGGAGGACAGCGGATGGGAAGGAGCAGTAGCCTAGCCTAACAAAAAGCAATACTGGACAATGTGCAATATAATGTGCAATACCTCTCCTGCTGGACTTTTTCCATATTTTATTTTTTTTATATTTGTATATGTTGATACTTAATTTATCTAGAAGTTTTCTCTATTTTCTATTTATCCTGTAATGATGCTGCTGGAATTTTAATTTCCCTGAGGGAACCCTCCCAAAGGGATCAATAAAGTTCTATCTATCGATCTTTCGACTGTGGGGGAAATCAGAACACCCAGAGGAAACCCACGCAGACACGGGGAGAATATGCAAACTCCACACAGAAAGGCCCTCGTCGGCTACTGGGCTCAAACCCAGAACCTTCTTGCTGTGACATAAAAACATGACATTACATAATTTCAACAGTTAAAAACATTTTTACCTTGGCCAACTTTGTTGGAGGAGGTTATGATTTCACCGCTATTTGTTTGTTCCCAAAGTAACTTAAAAAATAGTGAATGGATTTTGATGAAATGTGGAGGAAAGGTGAGCCATGGACCAAGGGACAATTGATTAGATTTTGATCCAAATCTTGATATGTTCAGTAGGCACATCTATGGATCCACATCCCAGATTAAAAGAAGAAGAACTTTATTTATCACACATACACTTGTGAAATTCCTATTTGCACTTAACCCATCTGAAGCAGTGAACACACACCCAGAGCAGTGGGCAGCCATGCTAACAGCACCCAGGGAGCAGTTGGGGATTAGGTGTCTTGATCAAGGGCACCTCAGCCTAAGGGCACGCCATGTTAACCTAACCATATGTCTTTGGACTGTGGGGGAAACTGGAGCACCTGAGGAAACCCATGCAGATTTGGGGAGAACATACAAACTCCACACAGAAAGGTCCCCATCAGCCACTAGGCTCAAACCCAGAACCTTCTTGCTGTGAGGTGACAGTGTTAACCACTACAGCACTGTGTCACCATTAGTAAACATCTGGATATTCTAATATGTCTCTTGGAAGAGGCATTCTGCTGAGTGCTCTTCAAGTCTTTTTATTATTACCTCGCCTGGGACAGAGTCCACCAGGGGGCGAGGTATTGTTTTCGGTCAGGTTTCTTTCTTTCTTTCTTTCTTTCTTTCTTTGTTTTTTTGTTAATGATATTATGGGAAAACGGCTGGATCAATCTTCATGAAACTTTCAGGATAGATGGGCATTGGTCATAAATAGAACCTCCAACATTTTGAGGGTCATCCGGTCAAGGTCACAGTGACCAAAAAGGTAAAAAAAAAACAAAGCTCTGACCTCAGAAGCGCTGCCTCGGAAAGACTCCTCCCACAAACACTGATTCGATCACGACCTGCCTCATATGCATACACTCTGCTGTCATTGGATGGTTTCTTGGTTCGTTTACATATGCAAATGAAGGGGTTTTGGTCACGCTCACTTTTAAACCCCATTGATAAAAACTTCCCCACTCTGTTGATTTATCATCTCATCTCATTATCTCTAGCCACTTTATGCTGTTCTACAGGGTCGCAGGCAAGCTGGAGCCTATCCCAGCTGACTACGGGCAAAAGGCGGGGTACACCCTGGCCAAGTCGCCAGGTCATCACAGGGCTGACACATAGACACAGACAACCATTCACACTCACATTCACACCTACGGTCAATTTAGAGTCACCAGTTAACCTAACCTGCATGTCTTTGGACTGTGGGGGAAACCGGAGCACCCGGAGGAAACCCACGGGGAGAACACTACCATGCTGCCCTGATTTATTATTAAAATATAAATTATAAATAAATGGACTAGACTAAAAAAAAATCGCTTTCAGACATGTTTATGTTTATTACAGAGGGAAAGTGTGTTCCACTGAGCTCTAACGCCGGGCCATTTCTGGGAAATAAGAGTTTGGGTCATGGTGACAGCGTGTGTGTCAGCCTCGGTTCGGAGGTTTCAGTTTCGAAAACTGTAAGAGTAGAATAATATAAAGTACCGACACTTGGTATATTTTACTTCTGTAATTTTTAAATTGTTCATTTATGGATTACGCTTCATTTTTGTGGCTACTGCCTCATAGAGTAAATATATATGCTATATTTACTGTATGGACATGGGATCAGAAAACAATTTTATTTATAAGCAGTAACCACATGTACCCATAGGGTACCTTTTTTTACGATATCTTCCTTCATATTCATCATAAGTGCTACCGGGTGAGGTTTGTTTTGCCTGGCAACACTTGTTTAATACTTGAGAACATTTAGACTTTCACTTGAATGCATTTTGGCTGGATACTTCTTACTTTTGATTCAGTAAGATGGTATACTTTTACTTAAGTATAATTTCTCAATATGTTTTCCACCCCTGTTAGTTTGTTTGAAGTGGATCCTGGGACCTTATCATTTGTTAGAAGTTAGTCTGGCATGCAGTAATTAGTTTTGTTTGTTTGTTTGTTTGTTTGTTTGTTTGTTTGTTTGTTTGTTTGTTTGTTTGTTTGTTTGTTTGTTTGGTTGGTTGGTTGGTTGGTTGGTTGGTTGGTTGGTTGGTTGTTTTGTTTTTTTGCCTGTGCTTGGTTGCCTAGGTCACACTGTCTATATAATTAATGATGTGTATACATTTGGTAACTGCTTTTAAGGCAATTTATATTCATTTATTCATCTTTCATGCCACCTCATTTACACTCTGACTGATCTCCAGGACCAGAATTTGAATTTTGTTTTGCTTAAAAACAGTTCTGACTACTTGTAACCATTCACTGCCATGGTAGTTCTTAGTGTATTCTCAGCCTTTTAGGCTCAGTTGGAAACCCGGCATTGCAGTCACAGATTAAAAAACACCTTCATTACACTCTTACCTTTATATTACTGACCACATAATCCTTACTATAGGTGTCATGCATAAGCAAAACATCATCCTTCTAGTATTTCATACAACATAATCCTGTATTAGACTGTGCTGGGAAATTGAGAGATCATAAGCTAGTGTCACAAATTCCCCTTCTTCAAAGAGCTACGAGTGCTGATTTCATGTTTTGTTTTGATTTCATGGCATGTGCTTTTGTTTACATCACCATGTGCTTTATGTGGTTCTGTTCTAGTCCTGTCTCAGCCCCTGTCTTGTCGGTGGTGTTTCCTGACACAGGTGTTTCCTAACACAGGTGTTTCCTGTCGGTGGTGTTTCCTAACACAGGTGTTTCCTGTGTTAATTCTGAAATTAATTAGTCTAATTAATTAAATTGTCTATTTATATGCTGCTGTTCATTGTTTCAGAGTAGAATGTACTTATCCTTTCAATATGCAAGTTAAATCCAAGCCTTGTATTCTTAGTTTCTATGTTCAGTGTTTCATGGTACTGATCCTCGCCCATTTTGCATGTTTTTGATGATGGATTTTCCTTGTCTGATGCTGCCTGCCTGTTCCTTGACCTTCGCTATGGACCATGATTATTGGATTAGCCCTAATAAATACCATGCTGAGTTAACACTCTTGTGTCTTGCCTCTCCCATGCACATTACAGCAAGGCCAATAAGTGTTGCAAAACTAGGCAAGCATTTTGGTTGATTGCAGCCCATACTCCCCACATTTTAATCATCTTCAGTGGATTAATGTAGTGTGTACACTGGCTGATTGACCAGCAAAGAGCAACTGTAATTGAACTTAGAGATAATGAGTGCCCAAGATAAGGAGTTGTCACATAGTCCAACTGGTACAGTCTCATTTGTTGTTAAACAGCACAATCATGCAAGCTCATCAGGACACATCAATGTGGCTTTGTGATGTTAAACTGGTCATCCTTTATCATGGCCAATAAGTATCACTTGGAGGTAAAGTTATGTTGGATTGAAAGACTTGCTATTATGAAAAAAAAAGTCTGTCTTGTGTTGGAGGTGGCAATCCTATCTTCAGGATGAGATGAAATATTTGCTGAGATTGTAGAATCCTACAGCAATGCCCACCGGCTAAACCGCTCCACTTAAGACGCCATCTTCTCCGCTTTTCACCTGAGCCTTGCACACCTGGAGGAGAAGAACACTCATGTCCAGAGGCTGTTCCTGGACTTCAGTTCAGCATTTTGTAGGTGCAATAGGCTTATCAAATCAGTCTCACGTAAAAAGGGATCAGTCTCATAAATTCATTAATCATTAATTCAAGTGTCTAATAGTTTATAGCTAAACTATTAAAAATCACTGGAATAACTTGGTGGTGATGTTGCTATAGTTTATTGAGTATTGTAGCTCTAATGTAATACATTTACTCTCAATCTATAACATTCATATAACAACCAAATGGGCGAAGGCAATTAGAATACTTGTTTGGCAGAGGTTGGCACTCAGTGGATGTTGTAGCAATAAACAGGACACAGTTTATTCCAAAGATACTGTTTATTGAAATAACTGACATGAATTAGCAAACTAATACTGATCAGATATAGCAACAATAGCAGCCAAGGAATAATTCACTATAAATGGTGATACAATGTATACAAATAAGAATCAGTAGTGTATATGATGATAATTAAGGCACTAATGGTGATCAGAAGTAATAAGCTATATGCCAGGGTTACAATGTAGGGGCGAGTGGATGCTAAAATGTGATAGGGAAATCATGTGTTTATGTGTGTCTGTTTGAGGGTGTGTGTATGAGTAGGTGTGTGTGTAAGAGTGTATGTGTGAGAGTGTGTAAGAGTGTGTGTGTATATGAGTGTGTGTATGGAATGCGAATGGAATGCGTGAGCCTTGTGCCAGGCCCCACCTAGAGGGGGATGGTTAACAAGGGGAGACAAAGGATCTGTAGTTTAAACTAGTCTCGGCTAGGCCTTTAACCCAACTTCTACTCAACCCTTAGCTACTCATGAAATCCCAATGTTGAGTGTAGTGTGATGGAGGGAGTTAAAAAGAGAGAGAGAGAGCGCACATGCACGATCTAACTAAATACCGATAGTAAACAAAGTAAATCAAACAACACGTGGTCTAAGACCAACTTTCATGTGAATCAAAATGCGTACATTTAAACCATAAATGAATTCAAATAAACAACACTCTTCATATTAACTAGCCACAACTAAGACTAACAATTGCCCAGATGCCAGCCTTACTTGAGATCGCTCTTGTTTGGCGACTGAAAGTGCACCATCTGTTATCCGAAGACAGCGCAGAGCGCAGGTCCAGGGAGAAAAGAGTTCTGTTCCGTTCACTTTTACAGCTCGTCAGCTGAAGTTCTTCGGTGTCCCGTCGGTCAGCCAATGAGCTGGAAGGAATCTTGTTTGTAGTTTGTTGACGTTGCGAAAGAGAAAAGGGATCCGGTCGCCTTTTCTCTTTAAAATACTGCGTGGGCTGCAGTAACTAACCGGTTCAGTTATTATTGCAACTATGTGAAGATCAAATACATTGAACTTTGGCTAAAGGTCTAGTATCAATAGCTCATCCTTTGTCCTTTGTTCTCCTGTAGCACAGATGCAATGACGTCTCTCTTTCATGCATGGAAACTGTAGCGAGACCCTGATGTGGGTGGAGCACAGAAGCACGGCAGGCGGTTGTTTATGTTGAAGTGTGTTTCTTTTATTTTTGCATTTCAGCATAGGGCTCAAAGACTCTCACTCTCTCACACACGCACGTGCGCACACACACAAGTTATTATCGAGCCCTCGGCGCCGACCTCCCCTTCTCACTCTCCTTTTATCGAGCGCGGTCACTGAAGGAGACACACAAACACATGTTAATTGACAACAGGTGTAGTGACATGACCACTCACCTTCCCTGATTCTGCCCTCCATTTACAGACCGACGCTCAACCACGCCCCCGCTGCCACAGAAACCCACCTCCAGAGAAAAAGAATTTTTATTTCGCCGTGGGTTTTAAGCACAGTTGTGACTTCACTGTATTTGGTATCCGGTATCATCTCTGTATCCAATACCATTACAGAGAGTCAGAAGAATGGGCAGAAATATAACATGGCATCGAGTGCAGGGATTGGTGTGTTCAATGCTGTACAGTGAAAGGGGGAAGATGGTCACTATGGTTATGGCATGGCAGTCCATCCCTACAATTTAATACTATCATTCCACAGCATCTGGTGAGCAAACTGGGTCCCCTGGGCTTCAGCACCCCCCTGTGAACCGGCTGCTAGACTTCCTCACTGAAAGACCACAGTCAGTGCAGGTCAGACAGAACGCCTCCAGTGTCATCACCCTCAGCACAGGCTCCCCTCAGGGCTGTGTCTTGAGCCCTCTGCTGTTCACTCTGATGACACACAACTGTGTCCCCAGGGCTGCCAGCAACCACATTGTGAAGTTTGCAGATGACACAACAGTGGTGGGCCTCATCAGGGACGACAACGACTTGGCCTATAGAGAGAAGGTGGAGCAGCTGGTGGGCTAGTGCAGGGAAAACAACCTGATCCTGAAGATGGACAAAACCAAAGAGATCATTGTTGACTTCAGGAAAAACCAGCCCAGCCACGCTCCACTTCTCATCAACAACACGGCTGTGGAGGTGGTCAATAGCACCAAGTTCCTGGGGGTGCACGTCACAGACAACTTCACCTGGTCTGTGAACACTGCATCACTGATCAAGAAGGCACAGCAACGTCTGCACTTCCTGCGTAGGATGAGGAGAGCCCACCTGCCCTTGCCCATCCTCACTACATTCTACAGAAGCACCATAGAAAGTGTTCTGACCAGCTGTATCTCTGTGTGGTGTGGAGACTGCAGTGCCTCTGACTGGAAGACTGTGAGAAGAGTGGTGAGGACAGCAGAGAAAATCATTGGGACTTCTCTTCCCTCCATTCAGGACATTACACCTAGGCGCTGCATGTCCCAAGCCAGAAACATCATCAGTGACCCCTCACACCCTTACTATGGACTGTTCTCCCTCCTCGCCCCTGGAAAGAGGTTCCGCAGCATTTGGTGCAGGACCACCAGGTTCTGTAATAGCTTTATCCCCAGGTCACCAGACTGCTGAACTCTAAATCCAAACTCTAACTTCTATTTATACTTAAACAGTTCCTAATTCCACAGGTCACTTTATACTATTGCACTTTATAATATTTTTGCTGCTGCATAATTTAATTTAATACACTTCATATTTAATTCTGTGCTGAGCCAAATTGCAACAAAATTTCGTTCTGTGTACACTTGTTGCATACTGAATGACAATAAAGGTTGTCTAAGTCTAAGAAAGAAGAGCAAATGAGTATCATCATCATCCCAACCAGGTTTGTAGTGCTTGAGTACAGGACTCGGACTAGAGTCAGACTCGTGCCCTAATTTTAAGGAATCGTGATTTGACTTGGACTTGAGTACTGATGACTCAGACTTGGACTCATAAATTGGAGACAAGGGCTCAGATTTTTTTTCTTTATTTTTTTGGAACATGCCATAATAATTTGGCATAAGATATTTTTATCTACATTAATTTTTATACTAATTTTGTGCAAGAGAATGCACATTCACCTGTACATATGTTCAGGAACAAACTAACGTTAATGGTGCTAAAATGCCTGGAGAGAAGCCCCTAGGATTGTCTGCTTTGCTTATACAGACTTCTTGTGCAGGGGGAAAAAATGCACTGCTATGCGTTCCATATGTAGAAGAACTATTGAGAAGACAACAGCGACAACCTCAAACTTCAATCGTCATTTGGTAAGACTCCACCCAGAGAAATAAGTGACACGCTATGTTCATTGCTCTGTTGATAGTGGGGCTTGCTGAGTGATAAACTAGCTAGTGTTAACCCTCTTTCATGTTATTTGCCCTGTTGATAGCGGGACTTGGCTAAGGGGGCTAAGGGGCTTTTGCTCCAGCGTTTGATGGAGTGTAATACATAATCTCTCCTATACCAAGACCATAGGCCGAAGTGAGGAGCCACATCCTTCTCGAGGTGCCCCTGTTAAGCTTAGTAGCCTGTTCTGGGTGATTCCAGACTAAACAGGTGAAAGGCGACAGAAGACTACGGATCTAGACTTGGCCAGTCTAAGGCTACATCCACACGACAACGGCAATGAGATGTTATTTAAAAATATATCGCGTCCAAATGGGCAACGATCAGTAAAATATCAGCTCCATATGGCAACGCAACGCTTGCTGAAAACGATGCAATACACATGCCACACCTCTAGGGGCGCTGTAAGACGGTCCCTTCGGAGACACCAGAACAATAAAAGAAGTAAGGACGCATGCGCATAAACTATTATGCGCGAGACTTCATATTAGCCACAAAGTCAGGAAAATCTGTTCAGAAAATTACATTATAATGACCAAATACTGTACAATGAAAAGTATTTTTCCAGTCTCACCTGTGAAAGGTAATCCCATGTGATCTCGTTTGGATGGCAAACCTGTTGGTACAGTTAAACACAGCTAATCTTTATTCTCCACTTTGACCTATCCAATATGGAGGCGAGGATGACGTATGATTCTAAGCGGAAGGCGCCGTCTTTAATGGTCCGGAATAAATTGAATGCTACACGTTGATGGATTAATTTGTTGTTTCTCACCTGTGAAAGGTAATCCCATGTGATCTCGTTTGGACGGTAAACCTGTTGGTACAGTTAAATGCAGCACATGAATCTTTATTCTCCGCTTTGACCTATCCAATATGGCGGCGAGGATGACGTATGATTCTACGCGGAAGGCGGCGTCTTTAATGGTCCGGAAAAAATTGAATGCTACATGTTGATGGATTAATTTGCTCTTCTACGCCCTTTTTGAGGAATGTATTGTAGGACTTAAACCATCATCTGAAGAGGTGAGATCGCTCCTTTTTTTCCCTATTTTTACTGGCGGGATTGACTCTGCCCTAAGGGCAGAGTCTCTCTCTCTCTCTCTCTCTCTCTCTCTCTCTCTCTCTCTCACTTTGCACCATTACACAATAAATATTCACAGTGAAAATATTTTGTAAGCGCGTTTCATGAACCAAGTTATAGGATTTGTTGACAACTTGCATCGAGTTCGTTACACTTCTACCCGGCGTGAAGCACTCACAGTCATGTGGTTGTGACGTCATCGTAAACAAATCCTTTCTACTCATCCAGATGACTTCACAACGGCAACGTTGCAAGATCTTTCCACTCTGGAACCCGTTCTCAAAAAGATTGTGTTTTGGGCACCCAAAACGCCGGTGCCGTGTGGACGCCAGGCCTAAATGATAAGCAATTGTATCGGAGTCACCTGAATCCGTTGCCGTGTGGACAGGGCCTAAGACAGGCCAGGATGTCTGGTTAGGGGTTGCATCCACCAGTCTACAGGCAATTAGCAACTGAAAGTTAAATAATGGATACGAATCACGGCACCAGGGTTAAAGCCCCTGCATTAATACTGAGCTCCTTGGCAGCAGAAGATGACAGCACTATCTTAAACCCCTTGGAAAAGCAATCTTTAAATACCCTGGGAGGGATGGTTCCTGATAGTGCACCAATGGCTGGCTCTCCAAATAAATGTACCAAACCTAAAAATACCATATACCTTTCCACATTTAATGTAAGAACTCTAACAGGACACAAAGTAAATGAAATCATAGCACTGGCTGAAAGAACTTCTCAAGAAATCATTTGTATTCAAGAACACAGGCTTATACATGAAGAATTTGAAACAAAATACTGGCAACATCCTAAAGGTTGGTTACTTGTTACTGCATCCAGATGGTTAAATTCTATCAATTGTCCTAACGGTAGTATTGGAATTCTTTTAAGCCCAAAAGCTGCTAAGTGTGTTAACAGTATTACAGTACACAACTCTCACGTCATGCAAGCAAACTTACAAGGTAACCCTATAACAACTGTTATCTGTGCTTACAGCCCAACAAACTGTTCCGATCAACAAGAGGCAGATGATTTTTACCAACAACTCACTGATATCATTAAATCTATACCTAAACACAATTTCTTAACAGTTGGGGGAGACTTCAATGCACAAGTAGGGCAAGTACATCCAATCCATAACTCGACTTACCATGAAATTCTAAATAGAAATGGTCTTCTCCTCCTTGAACTCTTATCAGAATGTGAACTTAGAGCACTTAACACTCACTATCAGAAAAGAAAAGGGAAACTATGAACTATAGAATACGTCAACAGAACGAAGGGGCAGATTGACTATGTTCTAATCAACAGAAAATGGAAAAATAGTGCACTTAACTGTGAGGCTTACAACTCTAACATCCATTCTGATTATTATATTGTAACTGCAAAATTATGGTGAAGCTTAAGAGCCAACAAACCCAAGAGAAAGACCAAGCATTACAACTAGTCTGCACTTCTACAGGATGAAGTACGTACGAAGTATCTCATGGAAGTACAAAATTGTTATGAATACCTGAGCAACGATGTTGATCTGGACACTACTGTATTAACAGCACTCAGATCTATGAAACCATTGTAAAAGCCCACTCAGTGGCTGCAGAAAAATGTCTACCGAAAACCCCCAAACTGAGGAGAAGAGTACCTTGGGAAGATACTCAGGTTATTAAGAAGCGTGAAAAACTACATGAGATATCTAGAGCCAAAAGATCTGATACATCTGACAAAAATATAGAGGAATTTCACAAAGCAGTTGAAGACTTAGAGAAGGCTTATGAAGATGGTATGAAACAATATGTTGAGAGGTGCATAAAACAGATTGAAGAAGCTAATGAAAACTGCAAAACATCACAAGTTTGGCGAATCTGCAATCAAGTAACACAAAGGAAGGCTTCTAACCATGGTATACTTAAGGCTGATTCACCAGATGAATGGAGGGATCTCTGTAAAAAACACTTTGAAAAACTGCTTACCCCCCTAATAAACCCAACAACACAAACAGGTTTGAAGCCAAAAGAATTGTTGAAAATGAACTAAAAATTGATACAGAAGAGTTCACTATGTCAGAACTTGAGAGCTGTCTGAAAGAACTACCTAACAACAGAGCTAGTGGTCTGGATGAAATCCCTGGAGAAGTCTGGAAAATAGGAACCCTTAAAGCACAACTCCTTGATGTTTGCAACAGGACCTTTAATAGAGACAAACCAGTGATATGGTCTCTAAGTGGAATTGTCCCTATCCCCAAGAAAGGTAACCTCAGTGACCCGGAGAACGACAGAGGAATTAGCCTGACACCAATAGCTGCTAAGATCTACAACAAACTTTTATTACAATGACTTTGTCCTTTTGTAGATCTGATACTAAGGAAGAATCAGAATGGGTTCAGGAAAGGAAGGGACACTGCCTCTCAGATCCTTACCTTGAGAAGAATTATAGAAGGAATAAAAGTTAAAAACATCCCAGCAGTCCTAACCTTTGTTGACTTTAAAAAAGCATTTGACTCAGTTGATAGATCTAAAATGTTCCTTATCCTAGCAGCGTATTGTATCCCTGATAAAATGATTAATGCTATCTCGATCATGTACTCTGACACCAAGGCAAAGGTTTCATCAGTAGATGGGGAAACAGAATAATTATTTTAACATCAGTGCTGGAGTTTTACAGGGTGATACACTGGCTCCATTCTTGTTCATAATAGTTGTGGATTATATCATGAGATGCACACTTGAAGACCATGGACATCTGGGTTTTACTCTTAATAGAACAACAAGTAGACAACAGCACTTACATAGTAATACCATAACCGACATTGACTATGCAGATGACCTGTGTTTACTATCAGACACCATCAGAGATGCTCAGTTGTTCCTAACACGGCTGGAGGAAGCTGCAGAAGAGGTCGGTTTATGTGTTAATCCTTCTAAAACTGAAGTTACAGGTATGCTCTTTAACACCACAGGAGTATTAAAGTCAAAGACAGGTGACCATCTAAGAAATGTTGAGGACTTTAAATATCTAGGGGCATGGATCCTATTGTCAACTAAGGAACTTAACATCAGAAAAGGACAAGCTTGGCCTGCTGCCCACAAGTTAAATAAGATTTGGAAGTCTTCCCTCCCTAGAAGATTAAAAGTTATGTTCTTCAGAGCAACAGTTGAATCAGCCCTTGTGTATGGCTCAGAAACACTAACTCTTACTAAGACCCTTGAGAAATGTTTAGGTGGCTGTTATACCAGACTGTTGCATCATGCCCTTAACATCAAATGGCAACAAAGAATGTCAAACAAGGAGCTCTACCAAGATCTACCTAAACTCAGCGAAGTGGTAAGAAAACGTTGACTCAAGTTTTCTGGCCATTGTTATTGGGCTAAGAATGAATGTATCAGTGATGTTCTGTTTTGGGAACCATCTCATGGCAAAAGAGGAAGAGGTAGACCGCCTGTCACTTACATCTACAAACTGGTGGACGATTCTGGGCTAGACACCCTGGGCCTTAAGGCAGCAATGCTGGATAGAAAGCTGTGGCAACAGATCTGTTATGATAACCAACAATGTTCGACCTGGTGAGGTGAGGTGCTGAGCGATGAACAAGCTTTTTATCTGTAGCCTATTAACTAAAATGGGGCAGTCAAGCAGTAATATTAGTTACATAAAGGCAGCAACAGCCACCGTCAAATGGTGCAGTTGGAGTCTTGTTCTTGGATTTGACTTGGATCAATAGTGGACTCGACTTGGACTCGACTTGAAATTTTCTTTAATGATTTGGAATTGAACACTGGGGACTCGAGACTGGACTCGGACTCAAGGTTTAGTGACTCAACTACAACACTGATCCCAACAGTGGTAAGATTAGGTAAGAGAGCTGGTATTCCCAATCAGGCAATGCAGAGTGAGACAAGGATTCCTTTGGTCACACCAGTTATCACCTTCTTCAGATTGGACTTCATCCCTTTATAACATTCTGTAAAATCTTCCTGAGAGGTAGGCCATCAGATTGCAGAGGTTGAAGAGGATCTGCTGAACCATCTGCTGCTTTACCATATCAAAAGCTGCAGTTAGTTCTAGCAAAATAAGAACTGAGCATTTGTCAGCACTTCTTGCAGACCACAGGGTGTCCACAGCTGTCAACAGGAAAGCTGGGGTAAAATGACGGCTCTCTTTCTGTTTGCAAGATTGTCCTTTAATACATTAAAAGAAATGACCGATATGAAAATATTTATCCTGCTAACACTAGTTACAAATGAGTTGGAATGGCTTTTCATATCCTTTCCAGAAGTACAGCTGTATATGCCAAAGGAAAAAAAAGCCCTCCTACTCTGTGTAAGCCCTATAAAAAGCATGTGATATTTTTTGCATGATAAACTGTTAATCAAGACAAGATGGGCTCTCTTCATCTCTCTTCATGTTATTTATACCTCACTGTGTGAGCATGGGTAATTGGTTGAACTTGACTTTTGCCCTAAACTGACTACTGTGATGGCAATGTCTGACAAGCAGAGAGGGTCTTTTTTTAGACCACTGTCTATAAATGTTTGTTTCTTTCTCTAGCCTTCTTCCCCCAATTTCTGCTGCTCATGACAGTTTCAGTTTATTTACAGCCAGATGGCAACATATATGGCAGGTTTCAGTTGATTTTTGTTTCTTAACCATGAGCAAGACTGGAAATGTGTTTCCTTGCACTTCCTGGCTTTAGTCAGAGAGTTTCGTTCATTATCACAATTTTTCATTCAGGAAATCAGTATGATGTGAAGTAGTGGATGATGTGGGTGATAATGGGAGGAGGTGGTGCTTGCTTTATTTTTACTCACAAAGAAAAATATGCACATAACCTCTGAGCTGGGTGGGTAGATAGATAGATAGATAGATAGATAGATAGATAGATAGATAGATAGATAGATAGATAGATAGATAGATAGATAGATAGATAGATAGATACTCACCAGCCACTTTATTAGGAACACTCACACCCCTGCTGTTTTGTGCAGTTCTCTAATCAGCCGGTCCCTTGACAGCAGCACAATGCATAAAATCATGCAGATACAAATCAAGAGCTTCAGTTAATGTTCACTTCAGACATCAGAATGGGGAAAATTGTGATCTCAAAGTGTGACTTTCACTGTGGCATGGGTGTTGGTGCCAGATGGACTGGTTTGAGTATTTCAGAAACTCCTGATCTCCTGGGGTTTTCACACACAACAGTCTCTAGAGTTTACACAGAATGGCTAAAAAAAAAACATTGAGTGAGTGACAGTTCTGTGGGTGGAAACAAATGCCTTGTTGATAAGAGAGGTCAGAGGAAAATGGCCAGATTGGGTTGAGCTGCCAGGAAGGATATAGTAACTCATAGCAACTCTTTACAACCATGGTGAGCAGAAAATCATCTCAGCATGCAACAGCAGAAGATCACGCTGGGTTCCACTCCTGCCAGCCAAGAACAGAAATCTTAGAATCAAGAACAAGTTCCTATTAAAGTGACCAGTGAGTGTAGATTGATAGATTCACCTGCCACTTTATTAGGAACATTAATACTACAACCCCGATTCCAAAAAAGTTGGGACAAAGTACAAATTGTAAATAAAAACGGAATGCAATGATATGGAAGTTTCAAAATTCAATATTTTATTCAGAATAGAACATAGATAACATATCAAATGTTTAAACTGAGAAAATGTATCATTTAAAGAGAAAAATTAGGTGATTTTAAATTTCATGACAACAACACATCTCAAAAAAGTTGGGACAAGGCCATGTTTACCACTGTGAGACATCCCCTTTTCTCTTTACAACAGTCTGTAAACGTCTGGGGACTGAGGAGACAAGTTGCTCAAGTTTAGGGATAGGAATGTTAACCCATTCTTGTCTAATGTAGGATTCTAGTTGCTCAACTGTCTTAGGTCTTTTTTGTCGTATCTTCTGTTTTATGATGCGCCAAATGTTTTCTATGGGTGAAAGATCTGGACTGCAGGCTGGCCAGTTCAGTACTCGGACCCTTCTTCTACGCAGCCATGATGCTGTAATTGATGCAGTATGTGGTTTGGCATTGTCATGTTGGAAAATGCAAGGTCTTCCCTGAAAGAGACGTCGTCTGGATGGGAGCATATGTTGCTCTAGAACCTGGATATACCTTTCAGCATTGATGGTGTCTTTCCAGATGTGTAAGCTGCCCATGCCACACGCACTAATGCAACCCCATACCATCAGAGATGCAGGCTTCTGAACTGAGCGCTGATAACAACTTGGGTCATCCTTCTCCTCTTTAGTCCGAATGACACGGCGTCCCTGATTTCCATAAAGAACTTCAAATTTTGATTTGTCTGACAACAGAACAGTTTTTCACTTTGCCACAGTCCATTTTAAATGAGCCTTGGCCCAGGGAAGACGTCTGCGCTTCTGGATCATATTTAGATACGGCTTCTTCTTTGAACTATAGAGTTTTAGCTGGCAACGGCGGATGGCACGGTGAATTGTGTTCACAGATGATGTTCTCTGGAAATATTCCTGAGCCCATTTTGTCATTTCCAATACAGAAGCATGCCTGTATGTGATGCAGTGCCATCTAAGGGCCTGAAGATCATGGGCACCCAGTATGGTTTTCCGGCCTTGACCCTTACACACAGAGATTCTTCCAGATTCTCTGAATCTTTTGATGATATTATGCACTGTAGATGATGATATGTTCAAACTCTTTGCAATTTTACACTGTCGAACTCCTTTCTGATATTGCTCCACTATTTGTCGGCGCAGAATTAGGGGGATTGGTGATCCTCTTCCCATCTTTACTTCTGAGAGCCATTGCCACTCCAAGATGCTCTTTTTATACCCAGTCATGTTAATGACCTATTGTCAATTGACCTAATGAGTTGCAATTTGGTCCTCCAGCTGTTCCTTTTTTGTACCTTTAACTTTTCCAGCCTCTTATTGCCCCTGTCCCAACTTTTTTGAGATGTGTTACTGTCATGAAATTTCAAATGAGCCAATATTTGCCATGAAATTTCAAAATGTCTCACTTTCGACATTTGATATGTTGTCTATGTTCTATTGTGAATACAATATCAGTTTTTGAGATTTGTAAATTATTGCATTCCGTTTTTATTTACAATTTGTACTTTGTCCCAACTTTTTTGGAATCGGGGTTGTAAGACTAATACTGTGTCTGACCACTTTCTCACAGAATAGCCTCAATTCTTTATGGCATAGATTCTACAAGGCATTGGAAACATTCCTTTGAAATGGTAATGCATGTTGACATGAACAGATTTGTCAACTGCACATTCATTCTGTAAATCTCCTATTCTACCACATCCCTAAGGGCTTTATTGGATTTACAGTTGGTGACTGGGGAGGACATTAAAGTTCACCAAACTCATTGTCATGCTTATGGTCAAGTTTAATATGACTTGTGCTTTTAGAAATAGTACATTATCATGCTGGAAGTAGTCATTAAAAAATAAAGTGTCTTGGCTGACAAGAGTGGAACCCCCATGGTGTATTCCTATTGATGTTCATCCACCTTGCGGTTCAATGTGTTGTGCATTCTGAGTTTTTCTGCTCACCATAGCTCTAAAGAATATTTATATAAGTGATCACATCCATCCTGTCTGCTTGAACAGGTCAGGCCATTCCTCTCTGACCTCTCTCATTAAAAAAGCATTTCAGTCAGCAGAACTGCTGCTCATTGGATTTTTAATTTAATTTTTTTTTTTTTTTGCATTTTGCACCATTCTGTGAAAACTTTTGACACTGTTGTGAGCAAAAATCCCAGGAGAACAGGAATTTCTGATATACTCAGATCTACCAAGCAACAACATCCATGCCCCAGTCAGCATTTAACTAAAGCTCCTCATATGTATGATTTATCCATTGTACTGCTGCCACTTTTATAGGAATGATTTATCCATTGTACTGCTGCCACATGACTGACTGGTTGGATAATTCCATGAATGAGCATGGGTACAGGTGTTCGTAATACATCAGCAGGAATATTGGCAAAACATCTATGGGGAAACCTGTATTTAACAGCTGTTCAGCTTTTTCATTAACAAAGACAATGTTTTCTTGAAGAGGAGGTTGGTAAATTTCAGCTTATATTCATACAAATAGGCACTGAGGGAGGAGGAAAATAAAACTGTTTCAGCAAGACAAAAAAAATAGGCATTATTCTAACAGCATAATGTAAAAAAAAAGTGAATAGATAATTACCAAAGATAACCATACAAGTACTGGTAAATGTGAGTTCTGTTGCTCTGGGGACTGAGTGTTCATAGTAGATTGTGCTTATGATGTCTACAATATTCCTAAATTGTATTTGAAAAAAGAATTTACATGGAATTTATTGCTGGTAAATCTAGCTTATTTTGCCAGAATTGGGAGGAAAGCAGTGAGCCATCTGTATTGGATTTATTTTTGACATACCAGCATAGCAGGAATGTATTACCAATTATAGGCCGTCAGCTTAATACATCCCATATGGATGACAGATCAGCACCATGGACAGCTCAGGCAGCACCTGAGCGGCTGTGGTTTTAATGTCTCAGCTGCCAAAAATGTGCAGACATGGCCTGCTGGCAATGGAAACACGTCACGAGTGCATAGTAATTCATTACAGCCAAATATATAAATTGTCTTGGAAGAATATGTGAATCATCCAGTGAACATGGATACTACTCCTTGTTTATGCCTAGCCTGTTGTTGTATCTTAAATGTAAGCTTATCAGTGACCTGCAGTTTTTTTTCCCTGTGCTTTTTGTAAAGACTTTATTTTTTCATAGATGTGTTCTATTTTGGGTTTGTGTAGAGAAATATTGGAGCCTGCAGGTTAGCAACATTGAGTTTCTCATCATTTAGTCCTTAACTGCCATGTGCCTCGATATAACATGATGACAAAAGCATGATACAAATGTAGCCAAAATCAGATATTACAGTTTGATGTGCAGTGGGTAATTATAGTAATATCATGCTGCATTTTGACAGTTTTTTTGTTTTGCTTTGTTTTGTTTTTAGCTGTGCTTCTGCAGTCCCACAGTGTTGGTAAGGTGGTTTGTCCAACTAACATGAATATTTATCTGTTTGTTTATTTTGTATCAAGCAATCGGACAAGGTCAAGACTTGTTATTCCAATCTGAGCAGTGATTCTTAAATTATTATGTGTTATGTACATCTGTATTCTCTCCATTCGGTTTCTTATTACACCACTGTATCTGTGGGTTCATTTGTAGTCTCTGTAAAGCACAACAGGACCGGTCTTAATTGGAGCCTTGTTTCCACTCTTGTTGTCTGTCATTGACCTGTAGCAATGTGAGGACAAAGGAAATGTTAGTGCAAGGAAAAGTGGCTATAATGAGGCTGAAAAATACAGTAAGATTAAATACAGATAAAATTAAATCTGTCAAGGAATTAGTTTAACCAAACATGAAAATGTGGAGAATAAAGACATACTAGTAGATACTAGTAAAATGTAATTTGATTTCAGTATAATCAATATTTGGCTTCATTTATTCTTTTAGGAAGATTAGACCTTTTTTTGGTGGAATCTGCTGCTTTTATAGAGATAAATTAAATGGGAGAAGCCATGGCCTAAAGGTTAGAGAAACAGCTTTGGGACCAAAAGGTCACTGGTTGGATTCCCTGGACCAGCAGGAATGGCTGAAGTGCCCTTGAGCAAGGCACCAAACCCCCAAATACTTCCCAGGCTGCCTACTGCTGTGGGTATGTCAGGGTCTTGTTGTATCACTCTGGATAAAAGCATATGCTAAATGCCTGTAAGCTCAGTAGGTTCACACTTATTCCTTACCCTTGTTACTTTTCCTGTTAGTTTCACTGTCATTCCTGAGGAGTTACTGAATGCTATGCTTTAAGAGAAATAACTGAATAAAAGCCAAGTGTGTAAAAGATTAAAAGGCCTTGTATTCCCAAAAAGTCTCTTGCACAAGTATAGAGGCTAAACAAGTATATGATCATAGTTGACTAAAAGTACCACACGAGTATGGTGAGAACCAAATGTAGAGAAGATAATTAAAATGCCAAATTCAAATTAGTGCCTAACTTATCTCTATTGCTGTGCAGTCATAGGCAGCTAGATGTGAGCTCAGGTACAGCCTTGACACTTACTGAACTTTGTGTCTCAGAGCCTGTATCTCATATAGTCCAGGGTCTACTTATGCCATGAGCAATACAATGAAAGAAATATTGTTATATATAAAGCATATTTACTAGTGGGACCCAGTCTGCCAATATAGAAAGATCCCACTGGCAGATGGCATATTAAAGATGGTGTATACTGTATATTCATAAAAATAAATACATAAAAATAAAATATAATATAAAGGTAGCATAACAGAAGCTATTGTATGCACATATTTACATATGTTATTGCACATTTCCATTGCATATCATTTACATACTATTCCAGTTGTTAGTCCTGTGGGATGGAGTGTTATGATGATTGGAGGGCAGTGTTATATAGAGTTCAGTTCAATGATGGCTCTGGGGTAGAAGCTGTTTTTCATTCTGCAAGTACAGGTTTAAAGCCCTGTAGCCCCTTCCATATAGCAGCAGAGAGAAGAGATGATGATAGGGGTGAATTGTGTCCTTAAGATTGCTGCTGGCTCTTCCAGAGGCAGCGTGATCTAAAGGTGTCTTCTAGTGAGGGCAGGGGGAGCTCAATTATTTTCTGGGCTGTATTTATGACTCTCTGGGGATCTCTCTTGTCTGCTGCTGAACAGTTGCCATACCATACTGTAATACAGTACATGTTAGGTTAAATTCCTTCGTGGGCCCCCTCGGATCCAGGACGAATGAAACAGGTCGATAGAAACAGACAGGAGAACCAGAGAGGTTTCACATGCCAGTTTCTATCGACCTGTTTCATTCGTCCCGGATCCGAGGGGGCCCATGAAGGAATCGGGGTCTCTGGCTGGGTTGAACCCCAACAGTACATTAGTATACTATCTATAGAATAGTGATAGAAGGACAGGTTGGTTTTCCTAAGTGTCCTTAGGAAGTAGAGTGGCTGTTGAGCCTGTTGAGTGGCAACTACCTGGTCAGGAAGGCTCAACAGTGGCTCTATTTCCTAAGGACGCTTCCTCAGGAAAACCAACCCATCTATGAAGCTGACACTGAATGAATGACAGCAGCACCTGTGCATCACACACAAACAAATAAATATCTAGCTGAACCCAGTCGAAAATAGAATATACAGTGCCTTGCAAAAGTATTCATCCCCCTTGGTGTTTGTCCTGTTTTGTTGCATTACAAGCTGGAATTAAAATGGATTTTGGAGGGTTAGCACCATTTGATTTACACAACATGCCTACAACTTTAAAGATAAAATTTGTTTTATTGTGACACAAACAATAATTAAGATGAAAAAACAGAACTCTGGAGTGTGCATAGGTATTCACCCTCTTTTGTATGAAACCCTCAAATAAGAGCTGCTCCAACCAATTCACTTCATAAGTCACATAATTAGTTGATTAAGATCCACCTGTGTGCAATCAAAGTGTCACATGATCTGTCACATGATGTCTGTATAAATCAACCTGTTCTGGAAGGACCCTGACTTTACAACACTACTAAGCAAACAACATGAGAACCAAGGAGCCTCTAAACAGGTCAGAGACAAAGTTGTGGAGAATTATAGATCAGGGTTGGGCCATAAAAATTAAAAATATAAAAAAATATATCAAATATAAAAATCCTAAACTTTGAGTATCCCAGGGAGCACCATTAAATACATTCTAGCAAAATGGAATGAATATGGCACCACTACAAACCTGACAAGAGAAGGCCGCCCACCAAAACTCACAGACCGGGCAAGGAGGGCATTAATCAAGATGCAACAAAGACGCCAAAGATAACACTGAAGGAGCTGCAAAGCTCCACAGCAGAGATGGGAGTATCTGTCCATAGGAACACTTTAAGCTGGACACTCCACAGAGTGAGGCTTTATGGAAGAGTGGCCAGAAAAAAAGTCATTGCTTAAAAAATCACGTTTGGAGTTTGCCCAACAGCATGTGGCAGACTCCCCAAACATGGAAGAAGATTCTCTGGCCAAATGAGACTAAAATTGAACTTTTTGGCCATCATGGGAAATGCCATGTGTGGCGCAAACCCAACATCCAGAGAACACCATCCCTACCATGAAGCATGGTGGTGGCAGCATCATGCTGTGGGGATGATTTTCATCTGCAGGGACAGGAAAGCTGGTCAGGACTGAAGGAAAGATGGATGGCACTAAATACAGGGCAATTCTGGAGGAAAACCTGTTTGAGTCAGCCAGAGGTTTGAGACTGGGACGAATGTTCACGGTCTAGCAGGGCAATGACCCAAAACATACTGCTAAAGCTACATTGGAGTGGTTTAAAGGGAAACGTTTAAATGTCTTTGAATGGCCTAATCAAAGCCCAGACCTTAATCCAACTGAGAATCTGTGGGATAACTTGAAGATTGCTGTACACCAACACAACCCATCTAACTTGAAGGAGTTGGAGCAGTTTCGCCTTGAGGAATGGGCAAAAATCCCAGTGGCTAGATGTGCTAAGCTAATAGAGACATACCCCAAGAGACTGGCAGCTGTAATTGCAGCAAAAGGTGGCTCTATAAAGTATTGACTTTGGGAGGGTGAATACCTATGCACACTCCAGATTTCTGTTTTTTCATATTAATTATTGTTTGTGTCACAATAAAAAAACAATGTGCACTTTTAATGTTGTAGGCATGTTGTGTAAATCAAATGGCGCTAATCCCCAAAAATCAATTTTAATTCCAGCTTGTAATGCAATAAAATAGGACAAACCTCAAGGGGGATGATTACTTTTGCAAGGCACTATATATCAGATATTATTCCATTCAGCTACTCATCTATGACTCGTTCAATATCATGCTAGCTGAATGGAATATATCTGATATACTACTCAACGCCAGCCAGTATTATTTAAATATCACTCAGTGGGCCACTTTAGAAATGACTCAAACATTCAGTATTTTTAAACTAATTCCAGACTTGATCCACAAAGGAAACAAGAAATGTGTGATGTTTTTTGAACCAGAATAAGATTCCTGTCCTGGTTCTGTAGATTAGCTGAGAACCAGTTCATGCATTCTATAGATCTAAATGCCCAAACTGAATTAGTGTCAATATAATTGGTTAACTTGTCTTTACTGCTGGCGTGTCTGTAATCATAGTCAGTCAGATGTCAGCTCACATACACCCTTGAACCTTACAGAATATTTCTTTTCATACCCTAGAGCACTGGCACAAAACACCCTGATCCAATCTCTCAAGGGAAATTTGAGGCTGTGAAAGTGATAATGCTGCCAAGTCCTAGTGTTAAGTATGACTTTCTTATTTTCCAGTTGGAGCCCTAGCCTGCCTGAAACCATACAACCACACAAATATGCTATAAATACGAATCCATTCTTTCATTCATTTAAATGAAAACACTTTACGTTGATAGTCAAAATGCTTAGTGTGTGTGTGTGTGTGTGTGTGTGTGTGTGTGTGTGTGTGTGTGTGTGTGTGTGTGTGTGTTTTTTTCCCATAATGTGCAATGTGTTTCTAACCAAGCAATATGAGCATTTCAGGTGAAGTGCCTCCTTGTTTAGCAGGCAAAGAGTTGACAACCAGTCACTGTCCATGCATGTTATGCTTCATCACTCTTTCCTCTGTGTCTCTGTCTCTCTAGAGAAAGACCATGTGTCAGAGTCAGTGTAGTACTGGGAGCTGGATATGAGAGCAGCAGGAGAGGAGATCATAGTGTGGATTGCTGTGTGTCAAGCTCCATGCTTGACCAAAGCAAAGACCAACCTTTGGGCTCATTTAACACCATCTAATAAATTCATGGCACTAGAGGGACATTACATCACTGCTAATTGAGGTTTGTATTTAACAGCACTCTAAACTCAACATTTAACAGCAGAATCAGAGGCTAGCCAGTTGCATCACCCCACTTAGATTTACCTTTGACATAGTGTTATCTGGCTGCAAATTACTCCCACTGGGAGAACACACACACACACACGCACGCACGCATGCATGCATGTAAGCTAGTCATATTTCACCAGTAAGAGGAGGTGTGAAGTTGGAGGTGAGTGAGCAGAGTTTCCTTCACAGAAATCCCTATTTTACAACCTTCCATCAAACATTTGGCACCTTAGGATTGGAGTTTGGTGGTGGTGGTGGAGGGAGGGGTGGTACAACAGTAAAATGGAGGCTCCCCACATGGCGTCTGACTGACTGCTGTTTTCACAGCTTTAATTGAAGCAAGAAAGGTTCAGAATGAGCCACGCAGCTCCTTCTTTGATAGCACAGACAAAAAATAGGGGGGGAGAAAAAAACAACTCAATGACAATTTTGAAGCACTGTCTAAATAAATGTGTGAGTGACACCAAACTGAATGTGTGATTTCCAGATTTATCTGATGTGCCCGAAATCAGATTTTAGCTTTTGGTCACTGAAAGAATAACAACAGCAGTAAAGCGAGCATAGGAGGGGAAAAACATCACTTCTTATTGTGATGATCATTCTTCTGTATTAAAATAGCTTGAACACCATTCAACTCGCACTGTGAACCAACCTTTGGTTTGATGAAGATTTCATGAAACATCTTTCCCAAGTTCTCCAGGAGCAGTCACATGCTTGATCATACATAGGTGAACGCACATATACTTGCTCCTCTGTGGCCTGTTGCTCAGCAACACTTCCCTGATTAGGTTAGCTGGCTATGGGAGTAAGGATCTGGTATCTATGTGGAAAGCCGGATCAGATCACGTTAATGGAGCTGCAGCCACATGCTCATTCCTGTCCCATGGGTGCTGGAGCACTCTCGGAGCCTAGATCTCATAGAGCCCAGACTCTCCATAGGCCATGAGTAATGCAATGGAACAAATTCATATTTATGTATAAAGTATATTGACTAGTGGGAACCAGGCTGCTGTCATGAGAAGATTCCAATAGCAGATGGCATATTTCAAAGAGATTTGAGATTTGTTGTTTAAATTCACTTTTCTTCAATGGGGTATTGCTAGTCTTAGGGAAGAAAACATGAGCTTGCATTTGCATTGCAACTCTGCACTGAATAAATAGCAGCATCTGTGCAAATAGGGCTGGCATGGTGGTGCAGTGGTTAGCACTGTCACCTCACAGCAAGAAGGTTCTGGGTTTGAAACTTGTAGCTGACAGGGGCCTTTCTGTGTGAAGGTTGCATGTTCTCCTTGTGCCTGCGTGGGTTTCCTCCAGGTGCTCCGGTTTCCTTCCACAATCCAAAGAAATGTGGATTAGGTCAACCGGCTACTCTAAATTGCCAATCCTTGACTTGCAAGTGATGTCAAAGGAAAATAGAAACCCGGATGTTGGCCATGTTGGTAGATATACAAATGTGGGGTCAAGCGACATTCCATATAAAACATTGTCACGCATGCGCAACTCTCTTTGTTTTCCAACGGCTTTAAGCATTCTTTTAGCTATGCCATATGTTTGTACTGGTTGTGGTCACAACAGTACTCGTGACTGTGGCACGTTCCGATTTTTTAGAATTCCATCCGTGATTCGGAAAGAGGGTGAGAAATCTCTGAGGCTTAGTACAGAGAGGAGACGAGCACGGCTGAACAACATCGGCAGGGCCGATCTAACAGAGGCTAAAACCAAAACAGCTCGTGTTTACAGTAATCATTTTATCTCAGGTGAGATTCAAAAGCTTTCTCAATAATATCATGGAAGAATTTTATTGCGTGTGGCTAGAATTTTGCTATAAAATAAGCGTTCTCTTGTCGTGGTTCACTTGGTCGTAGTTATAATTTTAACATGTGTATTACCATTTCGCTTCTAGGAGCACCAGCAAAATTATATGATAGAAACAATCCAGACTGGGCACCCACTCAGAAAACAGGCTGTTTCATCCTAGGTCAGACTTGATTCTTCAGCAACCAAACCAGATAGAATGCGATATCTGGGTACTTGATGGTCAGTTGGAGCATCTTATCTTCAGAAAAGTCTGACTTTTTAAATAATATAGGTCAAAACCACACATATCTATCTTCTCTTTGTATCGAATCTTTGCTCGATTGTTCAAATCATGGTAATACTGAGAAAATTCAGCATTGTTTACAGACACGCTTTCAGTGGCTGCCATCCTAGTTGCTTTGTATATCCACCATCATGGCGGACGCTCATGATGTAGTACATTTTGATCACATGGTTGCAAGTCATCTATAAGTGTGTATGTGAGTATGAATGGCTGTGTGTCTCTCTGCGTTGGCCCTGCGATGGATTGGCGAACTGTCCAGAGTGTGCCCCACCTCTTGCTCAATGTCAGCTGGGATTGGCTCCAGTTTCCCTGCAACCAGCAATGAATAAAGCTGATATGTGTGGGGGTTTGGTTGTTTGTTTCTGTGCCTTATATAGCACTTAGTATCACTGAATGGAACTGAGTTAACATGCCAGTTTGAAAAAGATTCATTCAAAGACTCATTCATATTATAAGCCAGACTGAATCTTAAGAAATATTTGGGATGTTTTTAACCAGGCTAAGGTTTTGCTGGCTATATTTCATTCATCTTTGCTATACTTCCATGAGCTCTGAGGTCGCTGAGAACCAGCTTGTGCGCTCCACAAATCCTGAGTTTTTATCATTCATTTTTATAGAGTACCTTTTGTATTCAAGTCTCCATTTGGAAGAGCAAGCATCTGATGGAGCTTTCAAAGCCCAAATCCTCAATTCTCAACAGAAGCAGATGGGGCTTTGTGCTACATGGACACAAACTCGGAGTGATTTCCCAGCCCACTGTGACTACTGCTTCACCAGTCGGAGAGATAGACTGATCAGCTCATCCCAGGGTGATAGAAGGGGGAGTGAGAGAAAAAGACAGAGCAAGAGAGTGAGAATGAATGGAGGTGTAAGAGAGAATATTTCTGGTTAGGTTGGAATGACTGATGCTGGTGTAAGTGGTAGGACTGCAGTAAGGTTCTAATAAGGTTAATCTGAATTCATCTGCTGCTTATGGAGGCTGCTGGGCGTTAAAGAGGTCCTTCTTAACCTCCAGGACTGACAGCATGATTTGGCATGGCAAGTGAGTCAGGAACACACTGTGGCTGGATGATAAAGATCAGCTTGTAGCACAGAACACATATCATGTGGAACATGTGCTGCACAACTTCATACTGTTCAGTATTGTTTGTCGAGCTGTGAGAAATCACTATGCCTCAAAGAAAAAAGAGGCTTCACTTACCCTGTGTGTTTCGTTCAGTGTTAGCCTCTTTCGGAAATGGGATATTGCTTTGCAACACAAAGCTTCCAATATCTTGTTGAATCCTCAACCCTTTTCTTCTAATTCCCTCTTGTGTTGCATTTTGTTCATTATTTCGTCATTGTAATGCCTGATTACTTTTAATCATCATTACACCCATATGTGCATGCACAGGAATTAAGCCCCATGATAAGCTCTTATCAAATTCTCCAAATACAAGCTCTACTTGGAAGTGCTTTCTGCAAACCAAGACATCATTTTCCTTTGTCTAGTACTCTTTTGTTATCGGTATTTCTGTTATTTCTCCATTAATTATATTCATCAAGAAAGAATGTGTGGTTATGAATGCATGGCTTTCAGCTTGTGCATTTTGTTCTGTGTGTGTGTGTGTGTGTGTGTGTGTGTGTGTGTGTGTGTGTGTGTGTGTGTGTGTGTGTGTGTGTGTGTGTGTGTTTAATTGTTTATGGACATTTACCACCAGAGCAGGCTGGCATATATGAATGTTATGAAACATGTACATGTTGTTGGGTCACTGTCACACACTCTGTGTGGGTTGGGCCAAATCGCTGTTACTCTCCTGTATGGGCTTATATCACCATGCTACTAATTGCAGTCAGTGAAGAATTAGTGGCCTAAGGCTTTTAATAAATGTCAAACTAGAAGTTCTCCTTCAAACAGCAGCATAGAAAATATTGTACGTATCTCATCGAAGGCTGTTCTACGGTGTTTGCTTAGAAAGATTAGACATGGATTAGAAAGTGTGTTGTTTACAAAAATTTATTCATACAAATCTTACAACACTTTTTCAACATTTAAAAATGTCACCCCCTAAGGAGTTATGGGTTAATATCTCGACTTCACATTTGCTAATATTCATTTCTCACACATAATATTTTCAGATATAGATAAAACTTCCACATTAAGGCTTTTGGCGCTCTTAGTAATGTACACAAGAGGCTGGGCTGTGGGCTGCACTCCATCAGGCTCTTTGCTAGCTGACAAATAACCCTCAAGCGATGCGACAAGAAACAACACAAAATCAAGCTAGGCTTCATGGGCCTCTACATAAGCTTGGGATATGATGAGTCAGTTTACTGAGAACAATGAAACAGGAACACTTTACTTTGCCACAACAACACATTCATTGAATTTATAACAGCCGAGAGACAGTTAATACTTTTGCCATTTACATCAGTTCAATATTAAATCGGTTCACAATGTAACGCTGGCCATGCTTTTGAATGGAATTAGATATCGGACCAGCCAAATTTGGAAAGAAAAAATAAAAGATGGTTAGTGAAATGTAAGCTAATAGTCTGCAGCATTATAGGGCCACTAAAAATTGCCATCCATATCAAGTGGCGAATTTTTTTTTTTCATACGTTGTAGCAAGGCACCAAAGCCAGAAGCCATGCTGTCTGTCACATACCACTGTCAGGTTCATATTGTACATGCTCACACTCTTGCAACACACTCACACACATTCACGCATAGTGCTCCCATAAAAACATCTACACTCATATAAATCCTAGGAACTGATATCGAATTGCAGGGGGTTGATTTCATGTCTGGAAACAATAGACTGAATGTTAAATTAGTGGAGAAATAAGGCCTGGATGATGTTGTATAGAATATACAAACCATCAACTGTGATTTATAGACAGAATTTTTTTAAGTACTTAAGGATAGAGGATATTCCAGTATTAAAATGCTGCATAATACTTATCTCTAACTTCAACCTCCAAGGGTTCAAATGGATAAAGGGAGACCATAACTTTATCTAAACATCTGGCGACATCCCTGGGCACTTTGGTTTCCTGATCCTCTGTCCATGCATCGCTCCTCTTACATCTTCCCACTTTCTTTAAAGAGATTCAGAACGCAAATGACTTATGTGCATTGATCATGGAGAGGTTAATGAATTAGCAGAAGTAATAGCAAGCCCTATTAGCCAGGAATGCAGTAATACTGATCTGGACTCCAAAAGGTGTGCAGGCAAGTGTACTACTATATCTATACACTGGACTTTAACAAAGGACATTCTGTAGTTAAATGTTTTTTTTTTGTTTTGTTTTGTTTTCTGTTGTTTTAACTTGTTTCTTTCCTCCCAAATGAGAATTCATTCCAGTGATTGAGTACACATTTCATTTCTCCTCGAACACATACACAACTTCTACATTAGCATACAACATTAGAAACAAATCGGATTAATACAAAGAGAGAAATGGCGCAAAACCATGACAGGGTCACTGCAAACATGCCTAAAACTGATAAAAATGACATGCTATAACACTTTTAAAAGGCCATCACAGCATGCATTTCAAATTTGTTTTTGTTTTTTTTTTCCCAAAAAGGGAGCAGGGGTACCATTATTTTCCATTCACCTTGAAGAACTCTGCAGTAGGCTGTTGAACATGTTTAATAGTCTTTAGGAAAGCATGTCTATCTGATATGACAAAATCAAAACAGTCATTCTTAAGCATATGGAATGCAACAGGGTCTGTATTACAAATGATACACAGAGGATTGTACATGCATCATGCATGTCGGTGCAGGGAAGATGGGATGGTCATTTTGAGATTTCGAAAGCAAGCCACTACAGAAATAATTGGACAGCACTAATGAGCTCAGTTCCAGGGTTATTCGTTTTCAGTCACAAATCCCAACACTGAAATCTCAAAATGGTGAGTAATAATAATAATAATAATAATAATAATAATAAATGTTGCATTTAATCAGACAAGTGACTTGCAGGTCGAAAACACTTAGACAAATGTAGTTGTGTAATGAGGCACACATATTGGCCAGGGGATATAACCCTGACCCCTCCATAGGATCATGACAGCCTGTGCTTTATTTATTTATTTATTTATTTATTTATTTTTTACAGTCAGCCTTATGGTCACTTACATCCGAGGGCCAACTTTGCACAAAATAAAAGCTCTATTCTTTCTTTCGTCTTCTTCTTCTTCTTCTTCTTCATCATCTTCTCTCTTTTTTGTCCATTACAAAAATAAAGTATAACATTCAAAACTTTGATTGTCTTTTTTAAAATCTATTTATTTTTCTGCATATGATGAATTCGAAAAAGATATCAAGCGCATAACGTTCAAGGTGCACATTTGTCATGTCATATATATATATATTTTTTTCCTAGTATTTTTTTTTTTTTTTAGTTTCGTTTTCAACATATAAAGCTATATACATTCAACTGAACGATTGGTCCACAAAGTAGATCTGTGCGGTCTCAGGTGCTTTTATACAAAAAAAAGGAACAAAAAGGAGAAGGGAAAAAAAAACATGTTCTTACTAAAATATTTTTAATGGCTTGACTTCGTACATAAAATACATGTTTAAAAGAACACAGGCGAGATCCACCGACTGCTCAGTTTTAAGTTAGAATGACTTCTGACTGATTGAATGAACACAGGGGAGGGCAGTTGCTCTATTCTCTCTCGCGCGCGCGCTTCTTTCTTTCTTTCTTTCTTTCTTTCTTTCTTTCTTTTTTCCCCCGCTACAAATAAGCAAAGCGGCGTCCTTTGTTTCTAAACCTCTGTCTGTACCTTCTTCCCAGCACTGCTGCAAGGTATTTTTTTACGGCCATTTGTTTCCGGTAGCGGCTGTAGCTGTCCGTGAAAATGCCGTCCGAGTGGCGCTTGGACAGGGGCTCCGAGTCTTCTTCATCCTCCTCTTCCTCACTGCCAACACAAACAGTCTCGTTAGCCCAGAGCTAAAGAACTAGCAAGCTAACAGGTTTCAATGTAGGTGTGAAATAGAAATAACAACAACAACAACAACAATAATAATAATAATAATAATCACACACACACACACATATATATATATATATATATATATATATATATATATATATATATATATATATATATATATATATATAGTGTTCAGGAGATTCGATACATATCCACATATTTCGATATCACCGAAATAAGAACTTTTGTATCAAGAAATGTTGATAAATGTTTGACTTTGTTATAAATGAAATGTAGCCTGTTATTGTGTTGACGCGCCGTTGTTTTGGCTGCATTACAGATGAATAAAAGGCGCTCGTGAATCAACAGTTCGCCCCGCCCATATTTAACTTTTATTATTATTATTATTATTATTATTATTATTATTATTATTGTTGCTGCTGCTGTTCGTTTGTCTGCTCACAATTGAACCCAACCCAAGTGTCACACCCGAGCTAGTTCAAAGACAAAGAGACCCCAGGAGAACATAGGAAAGGTGTGTGTGTGTGTGTGTGTGTGTGTGTGTGTGTGGGAGCGGGGGGGGGGGAGTCGAAAACAAGTCACCACGATGAAAAAGAGAAGGGAGGGAACAATGTAAAAACCAAATAAATAAACAAACAAACAAACAAAAAAAAAGATGACGGCAGGTAAACTCTTAAAATGAAATGCCCTTACCCTACACGAACTGCCGTCAGAGAATGCAGATATTTTCGGGCTGATAACTGAATCAGGATGTCCCTCAAGGCTCTATCTAACAATCCGTCTGCATGCGTTTCGGCTCTGAGGTAAAACGCCAAACACACACACACACACACACACAAGGGTAAGCAGAAACAAGAAACACCAATGCACAACGTTCCCTTTATGATTTTCGAGTTGTTTTGACGCCAATCAGCGGTGAAACGAGTTTTTTTTTAAGTAGCTCAGACAGAGTAACCAATCACGACTGTCATCTTCCTTTTATCAATCGATCTGCCTCCTGTCTGTCTGTCTGTCTGTCTGTCTGTCTGTCTGTTGCATTCGTGCATCTACATCCTCACCTTAACCACAGAGCCAAAACATGCGCATTTAAAAGTAAGAAAAGGAAAAAGACCAGCAGTATGAATGAGATCACATATATGTGTGTATAATATGTTGGCATGTCGGTGTGTGTTGCTCACCTTTTCTCGGATGGGTAGTACAGTGTGTATGCGTCCTCCGGGAGGGCTGGAGCACTGCGCGCGCTCACCGTGTCCGGCTCGTAGGAGAGCTCACTTAACGAGTTTCCTTCATCCCCGAACACGTCGTTTTCTAGCCTACAATCCCGAATCAGGAGAGAAAAATGCATTAAATTATGTAAATTGCACCATATGAGATCTATCTATCTATCTCTCTCTCTCTCTCTCTCTCTCTCTCTCTCTCTATATATATATATATATATATATATATATATATATATATATATATATATATATATATATATATATATATATATATATTCGTTTTACTTGCAATTTACTTGCTTTAGCGCGAATATTTACAGAGAAATAAAACGAAATTACAAGGACAAAAATTATAAAGGGGAAAAAAAAGATTTAGCACACAACCAGTGTCGCTGTTAGGATTATTTTTTGAACATTTTGTCACAACAAAAATGCACTTTCGTTAGAGATGCATTTCATTTCGTTGTGGATATTAAAATGAAGTCATTCTCAGGCAGTGAAATACAACACGTCTTGTTGATTGTAGCCTGAGCTTTGCGCTAGTATTAAAGTCAGACTGGTGCACAGGAACGAGTCCACACTGACTGATTCCTGAGGCTTCCAGTCACACCAGCTTCCTATTCGTTTACTGCTCGTGTTTGCAGTGTGACGCCACTCGGCCGTCATTCCCGACTCATTCTCATTTTCATATAGGCACGTCCCCATAGAAATATACTGTCTAAACCCAACACTCTGGGAGAAAATGCTTTGTTTGCTGTAGGAAGAGCTTGGATTAAAATGGCAGTCCGTGGGCTACCCAATAACAAGCTAATCAATTAAGATGATTATTGATCAATGTTTACTGCAAAGATACTCCATGTTTCTTGGAACTGTTCACTTTATAATGATCCAAACAGAGAAGAAAAATCGGTTATTTGCTGCTTCTTCTTCTAAAAATAATTTAAAGAAAAGAAAATCTTCAAAATGTGAAATTCCGAAAGCACAGGGTTGTCTTTAACCCGCTGCCAAGATGTAAGCTGTAACAATAAAAGGAGAAAATGCAGAAAGGGATAGTTACGTGGCTGTGTGTACGTACCTCATGTTGGGGAAGCCCATTCCGATGGGTGTGCATTGGGCGCTGTAGCGCATTAAGATCCCGTAGATGAGCAGAGCCAAAGTAGCTCTACTAGATTTGGCCATGCTGTAAAGGGAACGCGGAGAAAGTTAAATCACTCACACGCTTCAACTCAACACTGTTGGATTAGAAAGCTTGGGAATTGGCGATAGAGGGATGCAAAAAGCCCCCAAACAAACCTAAACGACCACGTTTTAATACGTGGTCGTTTAGGTTTGTTTGGGGGCTTTTTGCAGCCCTCTATCGCCAATTCCCAAGCTTTCTAATAACGCAATAAACTTCTGTCCTGACACCTCGTACAAATTCCACACGTCGTTTCTTTAATTCTCTAAAAATCCGCTCGTGTTTGAAAAGTTTAAGGAGAGCCTTGGCATGACGCAAACACAGTCCATCTCCGTAAGCTGACAAAACAGGGAGTGAAATTTTAGAAACAAAAAAACCATGAAGAATCCTGGAGTTTGAGTTCCTTCAATGCACGATTTTGTGGCTTTAAGCTGAAACTAAACAGGCAAAACGGTCACGTACCTACGGCAGGTTGGACAGAGAGCGAGGCTGCGGGACGCGCTTCGGGTGCGGCTGCTGAGCGTGTGTGTGTGTGTGTGTGTGTGAGAGAGAGAGAGAGAGAGAGAGAGAGAGAGAGAGAGAGAGAGAGAGAGAGACGAGGTAATCTTTCTCACGGCACCTCTTCTCTGAAGCGCCACCGCCGTTTCCTGATGGGCTCGTCCTGATCAACCGCCTTTGACTTTTATACAATAAGTAGCTGCTAAAACCAACCAACCAAACAAAAATAATAGGCTTTTTTCGAACAAAAAAAATATTCTCGGCGAGATTCGTCCTGCACGGCCTATTCGTTCGTCCACATTGCTCAACTTTCACCCCCCTTCCAGTTCCCTCCGATTTTTATCCATGAATGGAGACTCTTGCCCTTTTTTTCAATAAGTCCCATTAAGTATGCCTCAGACGTCATCAGCCCCTTCCTCCCGGAATATAACTGTGTAATTCCTTCCTCATCGACAGATAAGTTACTCTGACACGCCTCGAACGGAACTTTTCCCTTTAAAATTCCATTTTTAAAGCATGACACAAATTGCAAATTTTTTTAATCGCAATTTTACAGGAAGCTGAGATATCGCCATTCCGGGAGGTTACAAGTTTGCATTCACATTTGTCTTTCTATGTAGATCTTTTATGCATTAATTGTATCTAATAAAGAGTAGAACTGTCAGCATTAAAAAAAAAAAAAGAATCCCAAATTTCAACTTAAACAAGGTCAAACACAGGGAGCTGTCCACTCTTGTAGTGCTGAAGTTTCGACGCAACACGGAAGCTCATAATTTAGCCTCTTAAAATGTCCTTCAGTGGTTATTTAATGGTTCATTGGATAATTAAGGGTTCTTACCTTTTCTCATAGGGAAGCACTCTGTTGCCTGGCTTTTACACAGAGCCTCAAGGGTTTCCTAAGTTAAGAGAACCCTTAAATGTTAGTTTGTCTATCGAATCTGCTTATGTAGAATAAATTGCTTCTAATTTGCATAGTTTCTCATTAACGCTTATAAACTATTCTTTAAAAAAATGGCTTATACGCTATACAGAAATAATGTCATTAGTAGGGGAAATAAATATTTTTTTATTTCTAATTTAAGTGTAAACAGGCCTTACGTGGACAACTGGAAAAGGTACAGGTCCACAGTGCTGATTTAACACCCACCAACAACTTTAAACAGTACAATAAATCCTTTAACCCAATCCACCTTATTGCCCTGACAAATGGATCATGCGATCCGATAATAATAATTCAATAATTCACGTTGACGGCTCGCTCAACGTGACGTGGTGTGACGTTAAAAGCTATTCATCCCACTTGCCGTGCGTGATTTCGCTAGAGAGTGAATTATAGCGTGATGCATCTTCAGTGTTCATGTATGTGCGTATATCGCGTATATATGGTGTGATTCATTTAAACGATTCAAGAGCGCCATCGTGCGGTAGCAGGTCGGTCTACGGTTCGCTGTACTCCTGCTATTGTAAATGAATGCATTAGAGCAGTTTCCCAAGACTGGTCATGGAGAACCCCCTGTCCTGTACATTTTAGCATTTTGCTTCTGCCAAAATTTCTGATTAACAGTTAATTAACAGCCTCTTCCTGAGCTGAAGTGGATGTGTTAGAGCAAGGAAAAACACTAAAATGTGTAGGACGGGTTGGGGGGGACTCCAGGACTAGGCTTGGGAACCTGTGGATTAGTAAATGATATATTTCCCTTGGAACACTTTGTTCACCATTTCGTTTCAGCCTACATTATCAATTTAGGACACATAAAAGCATCATGATTCAAAATGAAACAATTTAGTATTGACATAAACATTAAATAGAGTCATAGCTTATAGCCTCCATTAGCTTTCATATTTTGAAATGTCCCCTAATTTATATTAATTCAGAAGATCTGGTTCCAGTGGTACAAATATTTCTTGAAAGGTCTCTGTTCGACAAGCCTGCCTTCTATTACAACCCAAAAACCTATGCCTATAGGGTTATAATACAGCTTTTGGGTTCTACAGCTTTAAAAGAGACATTGGGTTTGTTTATAAACACCTGTTAGGGCTTTAATTAAGTGCCCTTGAGCAAGGTACCTAACCCCTGACTGCTCCCCGGGCGCTGTAGTGTGGCTGCCCACTGCTCTGGCTGTGTGTGTTCACTGCTTCAGATGGGTTAAATGCAGAGGATGAATTTCACTGTGCTTGAACTGTGCATGTGACAAATAAAGGTTTCTTCTTTCTTCTTCTTTAAATAACCTGGTTTCAGATCATCTTTTTTTTTTTTTTTTTTTTTACAAATGGCCTGCTTTAACTCTAATAAATATTGACCACATTGTAATCTCCTGCATTTGATAATCTTAATCAGGGCCAACTGAATCACTCAGCTCAGAGTTTGACTTTCCCTGTTTTAATTAAGGGCAGTGTTCTTCAGTTCTCTCCAGGAATGTTGGGGAAGAAGGAAGGGGAGGGGTATGAAAAATGAGTCAGGATGAGTCACACTCATGGTTTCAGCCCACATGTGGGCACAGGTTCAGAAATTTGTGCTGCAAATGTTTTTGCTGATGTTGTGTGTTCTGAGACTAACATATGTTATGTATTGTTATATGTTAATAAGGGTTCTTATATGAGGACTAAGCTGAACAGGTTTTAAATAAGATATTCAGCTGAATTACTCATCTAATTGCATAAGTAAGCAATATATTGCATAGCGTACACTGCCAAGAGATGTCTACTGAGGTTGGTGGGGTGTGTGGAGGGGAGTGGGGGAGGGGGTGTTTATATAATATAAGGGGTTGTAAGTATAACCTCATTAGTTATCTAAGAATCCAATTAAAAAAATCATTCACAAACCTTTTCAATCACAGTCACATTATGCACCTGTTCTGTGTTGTTATTGCTACATAATGCAGTGCAAAAAAAAAAAAAAAAATAGATAGGGGCCCTCTAACATAAGAGTTCAGTTTGTCCCTCTGGGGGATCCCTTAAAGGTTCAGTGTAGAGCCATAAAACACATGGTCTGTGTTTCAGAGAAGCTTTCAAGTAGAACCACTTATCCATCCAAAAAGCTCTTTAGAAAGTATTTTGAATGTAGTGAGTTTGTGTACCATCCAGCAGTTTAGCAAGCAATGTTCATTTCATAATGGCAAACAAATCAATATTAGTTTGTTTTTAATCAGTGTGATATTCCGGGGTTTTTTTTCATTTACCATTTTTTAAGTCAGCAACAATAATTAGTTAAATACCTACATAATTAGTTATAACTCGAAGGTACATTCATGTGCCAATTTTAGGTAAGGGACCCATATTTGAGAGTTTGAATAGCACATGAAGGTAGTATTGCTCCAAGTTTCCATCAATGGATTCGAAATAAGTGCAAGATAGTTAGGAAAATGACTGAAAGCCTCAACAAAACACAACAGTGCTAGTATTCAGGTGTGTTATACCAACATCACATACACTGCTTGGCCAAAAAAAATAAAAAATCACACACTCCAATATTTCATTGGACCACCTTTAGCTTTGATTTTGGCTTGCATTCACCATGGCATTGTTTTGCTAACCTTATGCAATGTCACAACATCTATTTCCATCCAGAGTTGCATTATCACTGAGATCTTGTATTTACGATGGGAGAGTTGGACCATTCCATAAATTCTTCTTCAGCACATCCCAAAGACTTTCAGTGGACTTAAGGTCAGGACTCTGTAGTGGCCAATTCATGTGTGAAAATGATTTCTCCTGCTTCCTGAACCACTCTGTCACAGTTTGAACAGGATGAAACCTGGTACTGTTGTCCTGGAAAATGCCTGTGCCATCAGTGAAGGAAAAAAATCCATTGATTGGAAAACCAGGTCATTCAGTACATTCAGGTTGTCAGCTGACTTTATTTTATTGCCACAAAACATTTCTGAGACTAGACCTGACCAACTGAAGCAACCCCAGATCATAACCCTGCCTCCAGAGTCTTGTACAGTGGCCACTATGGATGCATCACTTCACGTGCTTCCCTTATACCTATCACTCTGGAATAGGGTAAATCTGGACTCATCAGATCACGTGACTATTTTCCGTTGTTCCAGAATCCAATTTTATGCTCCTTAACAAATTGGAGCCTTTTCTTCTCATTAAGTGGGTTTATTATGGTCACACAGCTGTTTAGTCTCAATCCTGTGCATTCTCGTCACACTGTGGATGTACAAATGCTCTTATTTTCACTATTAAACATAGCCATGAGATCTACTGTCCGTTTTTTACAATTCATGATCAGTCAATTTTTTTTTTCTGACCACAAAGTTGATGGTTCACCACTATCCTTCCAGGTTTTAATAATGTGTTGGACAGTTCTTAACCCAAGTCCAGTCATTTCAGTAATCTCCTTAGTTGTTTTCTTTGCTTGATCCAGACCAATCATTTGACTTTTCTGAAACACAGTAACATCTTTTCCATGAAGATGGGATACGTCTTCCGACAAGGTTTTTAAAGAAATGAGAAGCTACTCACTGCATAAGTTTGGGTTAAAAGAATTGTTGCCACCTGAAACATTTTAATCACTGCAGTAATTATTAAATCAAAGGCTCTTATGTGTTTGTTAATTTAAATTCAAATGGTGATTTTTTTATTATTATTTATTTATTTATTTATTTATTTTTTGGGCCCTGTAATATACATGTGCCTTGCATAACTACCTCGTGAACTCACACTTTATTGTGTGACAAACTGGAATTGAACTGGACTTACAGTAATTGTTGTTTTGTAAGTCATAAATCTGCATACAATCTGTGAAACCCATACATTTGTTATGGTGCAACCAGTTGCCAGCAGAGTTCACATAATTAGTTTAATGGACTCAACTTGCATTCAATTAAAGTGTTATCTGATCTCAATAGGAATATATGTGCTCGTCACATCACACCGTTAGAGAACATATCTAACCAAACAGCATCATGAAGATAAGTTATCAAAAGAGGTCTGGAACAAAGTTTTGGAAAAAATATCATCCAGGGTTTGGCCATAGGAAAAAAGTCCCAAACTCTGAATATCCCTTCGAGCAACAATGAGTCCATTATTCTTGTTTTTAAGTGGAAAGAATATGGCATAACCATGAATCTGCCTGGAGGAGGCCAGCCGTAAAAAAGTCAGAGAAGCAAATCCATTTCACTTCCAGATTACAAAAATGACAGTAAGTTCTGGAGGGGTGAATACTTATTCAAGCCACTGTTAGACCTAATGTTATAAGTTGAAGAAAACTTATTTACAGAATCAAACACGAATATAAATTTTGTTTTTGAAAGTTTTCTTCTTCACAATTACAGTCTTACAGGGTGACTGTAATTAATAGATATTTGTCCAGCAGGTTGTGCTAAAGGTAAGTGAATTACAGCATTTTTAACACTGCTGTAGGTGGGGCAACAGGATACTTTATGGACATTGCTGCTGCTGCTGCTGCTGCTGCTGAGGTTATATGCTGATGGTCTTCTGTACTAAGCTACAGTTTAATTAAGAACCGTATTAAAAAAAATAATAGGCTAGAGTGTACCACAGTGGTTAAACTGATTTAATTACAACCCCAATTTCAAAAAAGGTGGGACACTGGATAAAATGAAAATTAAAACAGAATGGAATGATTTGCAAATCTCTTTCAACCTATATTCAGTTAAATACAATACAAAGACAAGATATTTAATGTTCAAACTGACAATTTTTTTATTTTTTTTATTTTTTTTTTTAATGCTCAAAAACCACTTGTTTGGAACTTTCTACAGGTAAACAGGTGAACCAGTAAATGGAAAGGCTCAGTCGTTCACAAGCAAGGATGGGGGAAGATTTATCTCTTTGTGAAAAGCTGCATGGGCAAATAGTCCAACAGTTTAAGAACAACGTTTGTCTATGGGTGGTAAAAGAGTGCAACTGGACTTGCTTGAAGATTCTTGAAGACGTTTCACCTCTCATCCGAAAGGCTTCTTCAGTTCTGTCTGACTGGTAGGGAGTATCAGGTATTTATCCTCTCATGGATGAAAAGCTCATCTAAGGTGTCGTTGAGTCATCCTGTTGGTGTGGGTCACTGGGGGCTGAATGTGAATGGCCTCGAGAGTCGTTAGGGTGATCAATGGATTGCCCGTTAAGGTGATCAATGGAATGCTGATTCTCTCTGTCCTCCTGTGAGCCACTGAAAACAGCTGGGTTTTGGTGTGCATTCAGTTGTCTGGGAACGTTTGTCAATGTACAACTGCAAGGAATTTAGGGATTTCATCATAGCAAGTCCATAATATCATCAAAAGATTCAGAGAATCCAAAGAAATCTCTTCACCTAAGGGACAAGGCCGAAAATCAACATCGAACGCCTGTGACCTTCGATCCCATAGGTGGCACTGCATTAAAAACCAACAGGATTGTATAAAGGATATTACTACATGGGCTCAGGAACACTTCCGACAACTGCTGTCGGTAAACACAGTTCATCACTGCCTCTACCATGCAAAGTGAAAGCCATATATCAATGACATTCAGAAACGCTCTGGGCCTGAGCTCATCTGAGATGGACTGACAGAAAGTGGAGAAGTCTGCTGTGGTCTGACTAGTCTGCATTTCAAATTGTTTTTGGAAATCACGGATATTGTGTCCTCTGTGCTAAAGAGGAAAAGGACTGTCTACATTATTAGCAGCACAAAGTTCAAAAGCCAGCATCTGTGATGGCATGAGGGTGTGTTCATGCTCATGGCACGGGTAACTTGCAAATCTGTGAAGGCAGCATTAATGCTGAAAGGTACATCCAGGTTTTGGAGCAACATGTTGCCATCCAGACAGCATCTTTTTCAGGGAAATCCCTGCTTATTTCAGCAAGACAATACCAATCCACATTCTGAACATGTTACAAGAGTGTGGCTTTGTTGTAAAAGAGTGCAGGTGCTAAACTGGCCTGCCTGCCACCCACTGAAAATGTGTGGTGCATTATGAAGCACAAACTATGACAACAGAGACCCCGGAGCAGTGGAAATTCAAATGGCATTTGAATGTACATGGTGAAGAAAATCTTAGTGTGTGCATTTCAAATGTACTTGCAGTACTCGGTACATGTAGATGGTGTTTTTATGTCATTTGTTGATATGCACTCCTGGCAATGCTTCCTCTTTTTGGTACCAGCTCCAAACTACAGTGGTGAAAAGATTTTGTTAGACACCTAATACTCCTAAAACGTTCTCACCATGAGTGTAGATTTTAAGGGCCTTGGGACTTCTTTGTATAAGGGGTCACAAGTGCTTTACCATGTGTCTTTGACATGACCAATCCATTTTCAGATACTCTTTTCAACCATTTATTACTTTTGGGGCAAACTGACCTCAGGACCTTATAAGGGATGTAAATGTGGTGGTGGTGGTGGTGGTGGTGGGGAGGGGTTGGATGTGCGTTAAAAACATTTTTTGTACATGTTCCTCATGGAAAATAAGCCAAGGCCACTAAGTTTCAGGTGAAAAAATGATTTGCTTTGTATTTTTCTTTTATTAAAAGTAATAGACTGGCCACACAAGGGTAGTATTTAAGTTACTTGAGTACTAGGTACTTTCTTACCAAAAGGGATGCCCTAACATTAAAGAGAATTCCTAACTGATACATGTAGACTGCAGAGCTTAAAGTCAGCTTTTTTTCCTTTTATTAAAATAAATTAATCGTTGTCATTTCCTCAGTGGTCTGCTCAACTACACTGTGTAACCATTACAGTGGTGCTTGAAAGTTTGTGAACCCTTTAGAATTTTCTATATTTCTGCATAAATATGAGCTAAAGCATCATCAGATTTTCACACAAGTCCTTAAAGTAGATAAAGAGAACCCAGTTAAACAAATGAGACAAAAATATTATACTTGGTCATTTATTTATTTATTGAGGAAAATGATCCAATATTACATATCTGTGAGTGGCAAAAGTATGTGAACCTTTGCTTTCAGTATCTGGTGTGACCCCCTTGCGCAGCAATAACTGCAACTAAACGTTTGCGGTAACTGTTGATCAGTCCTGCACACCGGCTTGGAGGAATTTTAGCCCATTCCTCCGGACAGAACAGCTTCAACTCTGGGATGTTGGTGGGTTTCCTCACATGAACTGCTCACTTCAGGTCCTTCCACAGCATTTCGATTGGATTAAGGTCAGGATTTTGACTTGGCCATTCCAAAACATTAACTTTATTCTTCTTTCACCATTCTTTGGTAGAACGACTTGTGTGCTTAAGGTCTTTGTCTTGCTGCATGACCCACCTTCTCTTGAGATTCAGTTCATGGACAGATGTCCTGACATTTTCCTTTAGAATTTGCTGGTGTAGTTCAGAATTCATTATTCTATCAATGATGGCAAGCCGTCCTGGCCCAGATGCAGCAAAACAGGCCCAAATCATGATACTACCACCACCATGTTTCACAGATGGGATAAGGTTCTTATGCTGGAATGCAGTGTTTTCCTTTCTCCAAATATAATGCTTCTCATTTAAACCAAAATGTTCTATTTTGGTGTCATCCATCCACAAAACATTTTTCCGATAGCCTTCTGGCTTGTCCATGTGATCTTTAGCAAACTGCAGATGAGCAGCAATGTTCTTTTTGGAGAGCAGTGGCTTTCTCCTTGCAACCCTGCCATGCACACCATTGTTGTTCAGTGTTCTCCTGATGGTGGACTTATGAACATTAACATTAGCCAATGTGAGAGAGGCCTTCAGTTGCTTAGAAGTTACCCTGGGGTCCTTTGTTACCTCACCAACTATTACATGCCTTGCTCTTGGAGTGATCTTTGTTGGGGAGGGTAAGAATGGTCTTGAATTTCCTCCATTTGTACACAATCTGTCTGACTGTGGATTGGTGGAGTCCAAACTCTTCAGAAATGGTTTTGTAACCTTTTCCAGTCTGATGAGCATCAACAACGCTTTTTCTGAGGTCCTCAGAAATCTCCTTTGTTCGTGCTATGATACACTTCCACAAACATGTGTTGTGAAGATCAGACTTTGATAGATCCCTGTTCTTTAAATAAAACAGGGTGCCCACTCACACCTGATTGTCATCCCATTGATTGAAAACACCTGACTCTAATTTCACCTTCAAATTAACTGCTAATCCTAGAGGTTCACATACTTTTGCCACTCACAGATATGTAATATTGGATCTCATCTCATCTCATTATCTCTAGCCGCTTTATCCTGTTCTACAGGGTCACAGGCAAGCTGGAACCTATCCCAGCTGACTACGGGCAAAAGGCGGGGTACACCCTGGACAAGTCACCAGGTCATCACAGGGCTGACACATAGAGACACACAACCATTCACACTCACATTCACACCTACGGTCAATTTAGAGCCACCGATTAGCCTAACCTGCATGTCTTTGGACTGTGGGGGAAACCGGAGCACCCAGAGGAAACTAACTTAGACACAGGGAGACCATGCAAACTCCACACAGAAAGGCCCCCATCAGCCACTGGGCTCGAACCCAGAACCTTCATGCTGTAAGGCGACAATGCTACACCACCATGCCGCAATAATAATAATAATAATTTTAAATTATCGTTCCAATTTTAGTATATGTGCTGCCTGCCTGCCTGCGACCCTGTAGAACAGGATAAAGCGGCTAGAGATAATGAGATGAGATGAGATTTTAAATTATTTTATTCTAGATAAATTTTAATTTATCTAGAAGTTTTTCTCTATTTCTTTTCTCTGTTCATCTGTAATGATGCTGCTGGAATCTTAATTTCTCTGAGGGAACCCTCCCAAAGGGATCACTAAAGTTTTATCTAATATAATAATAATAATAATAATAATAATAATAATAATAATAATAATAATAATGTACATTTTAATAATGTATGGTGACTGTTCATTAATTTTTTTTCAAAAGTTTTACCCATAAAAATAATTAAAAATTGTAGTTCTTTTGACATTATGACCATTAACTATGACAAGTTCAGTATTCTGCTCTGCTTATTATTCTGTTAAATTTTTCATTTTAAAGCACATTATTCAGTAATTACTATGGATTATTTATTGATTATAGTGAAACTAAGAGTAACAAGTATGTAGTTATGAAAGTAAAAAAAAAAAAAGTAAGGTCTTGGGAATTTAAGGGGTTAACATGAAGAATCATATTAAAATGTCGTGCCTTTACATGGATTTCATATCCTGGTCCAAGCTCATTCTTCAGCTTTTCTAGTGGTCCCAGCTGGCCAAGTCTAGTCTATGTATCCGCCAACATGCTGAAATCATGACAGAGGTGATACCACTGGATGAGTACATAAGTTTTATTTAGAAGCATGAAAAAAAAGATGCTTGGATATGCTCCTGTTAGAAAGGCAAGACAGCAGTCTCTAAGCAGTCTCTATTCATTTTACAGTCTATGTAGTCATGAGTTTTCTCAGCAGGTGTCTTCATCATTATGTCTAGCAGGTCTAGCAAGCACTTAAGGCACTTGATGAAGCTGTGAAGGCAGAAGCATATAAATGGGAAGGTTTCAATTGTAGACTTAAAATGGGGGACAATTACTAAAAGACTCAAATGCACCGGCAGTATGTCCATAGGAATATTTGGGGCAAACCAAATATTTAAACTAAAATACATATCAGATATCAGTTGAAAGTGAACAGTTGAAGACTGGAAAAAGATGAGGTGATACCCCCCCCCCCCCCCCTTTAATCTTCAACTGCCTATTTTGAGTCTGTGCCCAGGACTGCCTGAGATTCTTGTTATTGGCTGACAGAAGTGGAAACCAATCTGGTCTTCTGCTGTTGTGGTCAATCCACCTCAAGGTTTGATGTTTTGTGCATGCTGAGATGCTTTTCTGCACACCACTATTGGAAAGAGTGATTATATGAGTTACTATATTCTTTCTGGCAGCTCGAACCAATCTGGCCATTTTACTCTGACCTCTTTTATCAACAAGGCATTTCGACCTACAGAACTGTCACTCACTCAGTGGTTTTTTTTTTTCAAACTTCTGTGTAAACTCTAGAGACTGTTTTGTGTGAAAACCCCAGGAGATCAGCAGTTTCTGAAATACTCACACCAGTCCATCTGGTACCAACATCCATGCCATGATCAAAGTCACAGAGATGACATTTTTATCCTCATTCTGATGTTTGATGTGAACATTAACTGAAGCTCTTGACCTGTACTTGTATGATTTTACATATTCTGTTGCTGTCATGTAATTAGCTGATTAGATAACTGCATGAATGTGCAATGTACAGATCTTCCAAATGTACAGGTCTTATCAATAGTTAATAGTGTAGAAAAGTGGTATTCAAAATATGGAAGTTCATTTTCCATTATTATAAGGCCATGCTTTTTTAATTCTGATGGCTAAGGGTCAGTGTCGCCCTAGCGTGACCACCTTTCTGGCCACCCCCACATTATTATTATTATTATTATTATTATTATTATTATACAAATGTCATATGATGCAGAACTGAATGACTTGTCACTGTGATAGGCCAGTTTGAATTATAATGGAATGCCCACTACAACCTCTCTGTTCATTTCATCATTCTCCAACAGCATAATGTCATGCAGGACAAGTAAGATTAGCTATCTAACACAACAGCAAACTTCCCTGGCCCTACTGACAACAACAAACAAACAGGTGTGCAAATATTGGTCAAACCTTTTTACGTATCCATTATTTGGAGGCACACCATTTGATTTCTTCATTCTGCTGTTAGCTACCATTAGCCAGTGATATCAAATTCATAACTCTAGTGGGCGTGGCACGGTGGTGTAGTGGTTAGCGCTGTCGCCTCACAGCAAGAAGGTCCGGGTTTGAGCCCCGTGGCCGACGAGGGCCTTTCTGTGCGGAGTTTGCATGTTCTCCCCGTGTCCGCGTGGGTTTCCTCCGGGTGCTCCGGTTTCCCCCACAGTCCGAAGACATGCAGGTTAGGTTAACTGGTGACTCTAAATTGACCGTAGGTGTGAATGTGAGTGTGAATGGTTGTCTGTGTCTATGTGTCAGCCCTGTGATGACCTGGCGACTTGTCCAGGGTGTACCCCGCCTCTCGCCCGTAGTCAGCTGGGATAGGCTCCAGCTTGCCTGCGACCCTGTAGAACAGGATAAAGTGGCTAGAGATAATGAGATGAGATTTGCTCATTCTTACCTGCCATCATGGACTCTCTCCAAACAGATCTATAGATGAGCCTATTGCTTTGATGTACACTGTTCTTACACATCTCGAGAAAAGGACACACACACACGAGAATGTTGTTTATTGATTACACTTTGGTATTTAACACAATCGAACCAGCTCAAGTAATTACAACCTCCTGAGGGATGTGTGCTAAGCCTCCTCTTGTTATCTCTGTTTAAGAATGAGTGCATCAACATATGCAGCACCAGCATCATTTCTAGATTCACTTTTGATTCAACCATCCTGGGTTGGTTGGATCACAAATGGATAGAACCCTATATAGAGGAGAGCAGAGCAATGCTATACCACTGTTGTGATATACACTCACCGGCCACTTTAATAGGAACTTGTTCTTGATTCTAAGATTCCTGTTCTTGGCTGGCAGAAGTGGAACCCAATGTGGTCTTCAGCTGTTGCATGCTGAGATACTTTTCTGCTCATCATGGTCATAAAGAGTTGCTATGAGTTACTATATTCTTACTGGCAGCTCGAACCAATCTGGTCATTTTCCATATCAACAAGACATTTCAACCCACAGTACTGTCACTCACTCAATATTTTTTGTTTTTCACACCATTCTTTGTAACCTCTAGAGACTGTTGAGTGTGTGAAAATCCCAGGTGATCAGCAGTTTCTGAAAGACTCAAACCAGTCCATCTGGTACGAACACCCATGCAAGAGTGAAAGTCACAGAGATCACAAGTTTTCCCATTCTGATGCATGAAGTGAACATTAACTGAAGCTCTTGATTTCTATCTGTATGATTTTATGCACTGTGCTGCTGTCAAGGGATTGGCTGATTAAATAACTGCATAAAACAGCAGGTGTATGGGTGTACCTAATAAAGTGACCAGTGAAAGTAATAAACTCTTTGTCAGTGTCATCATCAGGCAAATGAGCTGATAGTGGACTCTAGGAAGTTTGAGGGACAACACACCCTTATACAAGGTGGAAGGTGTCAACAGGGGCGGCACGGTGGTGTAGTGGTTAGCGCTGTCGCCTCACAGCAAGAAGGTCCAGGTTTGAGCCCCGTGGCCGGCAAGGGCCTTTCTGTGCAGAGTTTGCATGTTCTCCCCGTGTCCGCGTGGGTTTCCTCCGGGTGCTCCGGTTTCCCCCACAGTCCAAAGACATGCAGGTTAGTTTTGCTTCTACTGACACTAGTTTAAATTGTAGAACTGGGTCTGGTAAAACTTGCAGAATAAAGATAAGCTGAATATTTAGACATAAAATACAAATATTAGTTCTTTGATACAATTTTGTGATTGCATTTTAAGTACAGTGGCTCTGTATTTTATATACTGTTTGTGGTGAAACATGGCATATTTGATACCTTAATAAATATAGTTTGGTTCAAGATACCAACTTCATATTTTGTGAATATATTAATGAAAACATGTTCTTTCCAGTGGTATAATTCTTTTTATGGTAGACCTTGTCATACATGAGTAATATGCATTTGAAATATAGGTGTGAAATGATTTTTTTTTTCATTTTTAATGCCTCATAAATGAGAATTTTATTTCTTATAGAAAAATACTTAGTCGCCAATACTTAGTCTGATATGCATCAGTGTAGAAATACAGAGGGCCAAAACTGCTCCAAAGCACAAATTCATTTTTTTAACAGCTTTCAGCAAGCTATAAAATGACAAATATGCAACTGTGGATCTTCTTTCATAGCAATTAAACACATCTAGTACCTAAGAACAACTCCTGAACATTTCATACATCTAGCATGAATAGTTCAAAAGTAATGACTTGTTGAGCTTAGCATCTTTTTCTGTACCATTCGTTTTTCCAGTAAAATCAGTTTCACGCCCCATTTTTAAAGCCCCAGTATCTCAAAACCTAATAAAGCTACCGGGAATAAAGTTTACTGGGAATAATAACATTAGTCTGTGAAAGTATGAAGCAAATTGGAGATGGTCAGTTGGGAGGCCTCCGGTGATTTCATATGGACTGACCCACATACCTACACCACAACATCAAAATCAAATCATTTGAACCTGGGAGAATACTAAAGCTATACACCAAATTTCATCAAAATCTGTTCACTACTTTTTGAGTTATGGTGGGAACAATCAATCAATCAATCAATCAATCAATCCTGGATCCACATATTCAGATTTGGATCAAAATTTAATCAATTGTTCCTTGGTCCACCTTTTCTCAAAATTTCATCAAAATCCATTCACGACTTTTTGAGTTACATTGGAAACAGACCAAATAATCCTGGATCCACAAACATTTCTGGATCCTGATTCCCCACATTTATCTGGACTTGCATCAAAGTGTAATAAATTGTTCCTTGGTTCATGGCCCACTTTTCCTCCAAATTTCATCAAGATCCGTTCACGACTTTTTGAGTTACATTGGAAACAGACCAAATAATCCTGGATCCACAAACATTTCTGGATCCTGACTCCACACATATATCTGGACTTGCATCAAAGTGTAATAAATTGTTCCTTGGTTCATGGCCCACTTTTCCTCCAAATTTCATCAAGATCCGTTCACGACTTTGAGTTACGTTGGAAACAGACCCCCCCAAATAAATAAATAAATAAATAAATAAATCCTGGATCCAGATACATATTCAGATTTGGATCAAAATCTAATCAGTTGTTCGTTGGCCCATGGCTCACATTTCCTTAAAAAGTCATCAAAATCCCTTCACTACTTTTTTGAGTTACGTTAAGAACGAACAAGCAAGGCTGCACGGTGGTGTAGTGGTTAGCACTGTTGCCTCACAGCAAGAAGGTCTGGGTTCGAGCCCCGTGGCCGGCGAGGGCCTTTCTGTGCGGGGTTTGCATGTTCTCCCCGTGGGTTTCCTCCGGGTGCTCCGGTTTCCCCCACAGTCCAAAGACATGCAGGTTAGGTTAACTGGCGACTCTAAATTGACCGTAGGTGTGAATGTGAGTGTGAATGGTTGTCTGTGTCTATGTGTCAGCCCTGTGATGACCTGGCGACTTGTCCAGGGTGTACCCCGCCTTTCGCCCGTAGTCAGCTGGGATAGGCTCCAGCTTGCCTGCGACCCTGTAGAACAGGATAAAGCGGCTACAGATAATGAGATGAGATGAGACGAACAAGCAAAACAAACCACAGAGAGGGAAAACCATGAGGCATCCAAGGGGAAAACAGAACTTCATTAAATGGAACCGACAGGCAGGGGGCGGCAAAAGTCTAATCTAAACATTCCCCCCAAAAGTTTCCGATGTTACAATATCCTCAGGTTCAACAAAGCAAAGAAACTGCAGTATTTGCACTTCTGCAGTTTTACTGACAGATCAGAGCCTCGGCTACCTGCCTCTTCCACACGCCGCCTGCCTGAGACACACATTCTCCCCGGAAGAGATTCCCGAGGCGGCCATATTGTAGGATGTATTGGCCAAATCCCAAATTCTTGCGTGTGGGACATAAAGTGCGCTACAGTGGTTTTAGAAAGCACTGTTTCACAGGCGGCGTAGCGCGCTGATGTAGGGGGCAGGGAGCCGTTTGGCTTGCAGCCGCTGGTCCAAGTTGAATCCAGCGGGCGAGAAGGGAAAAGGGAGAAGGAGGCGTCCGGCTGCTGGGAGCACTTCATTCCTCAGGCTGCCTTTTTGTCATGCTAGCATAGCCATGCAATCTCTACCGGTTCCGGTTTAAAGTCTGTTTTTCCCCCTCTTTGGTCTCCATTTCTCTTCTCCGGTTAGTGACGCGACCGGATTTATATAACGGATTTCATCAACAATAACAATAACAGCCAGTTTGGGTGGTTTTCCGGGTGTTGTGTGAAGCATGGGAAAAACAACGCGGCAGACTGGGATTTTAATTTTGTAGCAAACAGTTGCACTTTTCAGTGTCGCCCGTGTCCGAGGAAGTCAGAAGACGTATGAAAATAAAAGAAGACGGTTTTGTGTGAAGGTAAGGATGTGGGACAGGCTGCCGAGGGTCCGGTGTGTGTGTGTGTAGTACTGTTACAGAGTTTAACTGTCACTTCCTATTCGAGCGAGTTGTTATTTTGTGTCATTGTGCGTCGAAAGTACTTGTGAGAGAAAACGGTTGAGGCAGGCAAGTTTGCTTTTGGAGTAGAATGGTTTGTGTAATGAAACGTGGCTCTCTCTCTCTGTGAGAAAGTTCAAGACCCGTGTTCTTAATTTCCGTGCAAACATTAGGCCTAGTGAAGCAGAGGCCTTGTGATAACACTCCACTTTTTTTTTTTTTAAACATACACTACTGTTCAAAAGTTTGGGGTCACTTTGAAATGTCCTTATTTTTGAAAGAAAAGCACTGTTCTTTTCAATGAAGATGACTTTAAACTAATCAGAAATGCACTCTATACATTGCTAATGTGGTAAATGACTATTCTAGCTGCAAATGTGTGGTTTTTGGTGCAATATCTCCATAGGTGTATAGAGGCCCATTTCCAGCAACTCTCACTCCAGTGTTCTAATGGTACAATGTGTTTGCTCATTGCCTCAGAAGGCTAATGGAGGATTAGAAAACCCTTGTACAATCATGTTAGCACAGCTGAAAACAGTTGAGCTCTTTAGAGAAGCTATAAAACTGACCTTCCTTTGAGCAGATTGAGTTTCTGCACTGTAAAAAAAGAATACTTGAAATTTCAAGGCAACAGTCTGCATTAAGAATTTTATGTTTTGCCAATGATGTGCCCATGATAATCCAAACTATGATAAAACTGTTATCTTTATTAAGAATTCTTAATTAAGTCAATTTTCAATTCCTCATTCTGCCAACATAGGCTACGTTCACACTGCAGGCTGAAGTGACTCAAATCCGATCTTTTCGCCCATATGTGACCTGTATCCGATCTTTTACTGACAATATGAACGACACAGATCCGATTTTTTCAAATCCGACCCAGGCCGTTTGGATATGTGGTGCTAATTCCGATTCCTATCCGATCTTTTCATATGCGACTTCAGTCTGAACCGCCAGGTCGCATTCATCCGACTTACACGTCATCAACAAGCCACAAACGTCACTATTCTGCGCTGAAGTAGGCGGCGGGTCTCTCAAAAAAGTTACAACAACATGGCGCATAATCACGGGCGCAGATAGAGGGTGGGACGAGTCATATTTAAATTCACCTCGTTCGGTCCCCCCCACTTATAGGGAGGAAAAAACGTCTATGCTGTCTTTCTTTGCATAAGGCAAACCTCACGGAAAAATCAAAAGACTAATTACCATTCGGTTTATTGAGGTGCACAGCAGTGTATACGTAGTTGCAACAACTCACATAAAACAAAACAAAGACTGATATTCGGTTGGTTGAGCTGCGCAGACTGCACAGGTTGCGAGCTCGAGCTTGGTTGCTATGGTTACTAACAACAAGTTTGACAGGCATATCGGGGTTGGGGTTGGTTTGCTGGCAGCTTTGTCCCCCCCAGTTTTTTGTCCCCCCCAGTTCAAAAAACGTATCTGCGCCCCTGCGCATGACATCAATGCGAGGGACGCTTCGGGCTGTGAAGGTTCTGAATCTTCTCAATGGAAGGACGCAGAGGTTAGGGAGCTGATTTCCATTTGGGGGGATGCAGCTATTCAAGCTAGATTGGATGGGTCATACCGCAACCGGGCGGTTTTACTTCCGTAAACACTGGCCATGCTCACTGCGTGTGACGTCGTCGTATCCTGCAATGCGCATGCGGAACACTTTTAGGTCGCTTTTCGTTCATACTGAGGATCACATACAAGTCGCATATATTTGTTAATGTGAACGACCTCACAAAAAAATCGGATTTCACAAAAAAATCGGAATTGAGCATTAAGCCTTGCAGTGTGAACGTAGCGAAAGATTTCTCTTTTTGCTGAACAGTGGCATTCACAGTAGTACAAAAAGGCAATTGAGGTTATCAGACTTTTTTGGGGGGCTTTTTTCACCTTTATTTGGATAGGACAGTGTAGAGACAGGAAATGAGCGGGAGAGAGGGACGGGGAGGGATCGGGAAATGACCTCGGGTCGGAATCGAACCCGGGTCCCCGGGTTTATGGTATGGTGCCTTATCCACCTGAGCCACGACGCCATACCCACGATGTGGGTTTTAAAAACTTTATTTCAATATTGAAGTTTTGTAATTGTGTAGAACAATGAAAAAAGGCATGTATAGTTTAATGATAAATTGTGATGGTGTCGTGGCTCAGGTGGATAAGGCGCCATACCATAAATCCGGGGACCCGGGTTCGGTTCCGACCCGAGGTCATTTCCCGATCCCTCCCCGTCTCTCCCGCTCATTTCCTGTCTCTACGCTGTCCTATCCAAATAGAGGTGAAAAAAGCCCCAAAAAAATCTAAAAAAAAAAATTGTGATAACCTCAATTGCCTTTTTGTACTACTGTGAATGCCACTGTTCAGCAAAAAGAGAAATCTATGTTGGCAGAATGAGGAATTGAAAATTGACTTAATTAAGAATTCTTAATAAAGATAACAGTTTTATCATAGTTTGGATTATCATGGGCACATCATTGGCAAAACATAAAATTCTTAATGCAGACTGTTGCCTTGAAATTTCAAGTATTCTCAACTATTTTTTTTTTTACAGTGTGGAGCATCACATTTGTGGGGTCGATTAAATGCTCAAAATGGCCAGAGAAATGTCTCGACTATATTTTCTATTCATTTTACAACTTATGGTGGTAAATAAAAGTGCAACTTTTTATAGAAAACACAAAATTGTCTGGGTGACCCCAAACTTTTGAACGGTAGTGTATAAACAGAGGTCGAAAAGTAAAAGGCTTGAGTCCATTTCTCAGGACTTTTCTCAAGGTTCTCTCAAGCCCAGTGTATCACAGACACGTACAAACTTTTGGACGAGTGAATGGTCAGGTCTGAGTTTCCCAAAAGCGTCATAGCACAAAGATCATCTTTAAATAGTAGAGCGAGCAGCACAATGAATGCGCTCTCCTACTTAAGATGCTCTTAAGGCCAATTTATGCTGACAACCCAGTCCTCGCAGATAGCGTCGCAGACAGTGTCTGCGTAGCCCCCCCACCTTCGCAGACGCTCTGTGCGCACCTCCCAAAGATTGTGACCACCACAGAAGCCTCGCAGACAGCGCCGCAGACAAGAGGGCTCTGATTGGTCCACTCTACATCCACTGTACACGCACTTCCGATTCCCTACTTTCCCGGTTTGTTTTGTTTTCACTACCGCCATTTTTAAAAACACGAGCGAAGATGGAGCAGCACGAAGAGCGGTTGATCGAGGAAGTACGTACATCTATACGACTCCAGTTCTAGTCATTATTAAAAAAAAAAGTTCTAGTCATTATAAGTAACCGGAGGATAAACACTCCACTAACCACACCCACCAACTACTCCTAGCGACTTCGCGCCCCCTTGCGTTGTGCCGGTGAATAACATCGTGCACGCCTATTCTCCCCGCTCAACGATAAATTACAACTGTCTGCGAAAAGCTATCTGTGAAAGCCTTGTCGCACGAGCATGCAGAGGCCCTTAGTGTTAAGAGGCAGTGTAGTGGTTAGCACTTTCGCCTCACAGCATGAAGGTTCTAGGTTCGAGCCCCGTGGCCGGCGAGGGCCTTTCTGTGCGGAGTTTGCATGTTCTCCCCGTGTCCGCGTGGGTTTCCTCCGGGTGCTCCGGTTTCCCCCACAGTCCAAAGACATGCAGGTTAGGTTAACTGGTGACTCTAAATTGATCGTGAGTGTGAATGGTTGTTTGTCTCTGTGTCAGCCTTGTGATAACTTGCCAATTTGTCAAGTTATCACAGGGCTGACACAGGTCGAAAAGTAAAAGGCCTGAGTCCATTTCCCAGGGCTTTCCTAAAGGTTCTCTCAAGCCCAGTGTATCACAGACGTACAAACTTTTGGACGAGTGAATGGTCAGGTCTGAGTTTCCTAAAAGCATCGTAGCACAAATCATCTTTAAATAGTAGAGCGAGCAGCACAATGAACGCGCTCTCCTACTTAAGATGCTCTTAGTTTTAAGAGGGTTTTGGGAAACCCACCACAGATTTGTAGCAGTTATGCTGATCACTGGGCGGCACGGTGGTGTAGTGGTTAACGCTGTCGCCTCACAGCACGAAGGTTCTAGGTTCGAGCCCCATGGCTGGCGAGGGCCTTTCTGTGCGGAGTTTGCATGTTCTCCCCGTGTCCGCGTGGGTTTCCTCCGGGTGCTCCGGTTTCCCCCACAGTCCAAAGACATGCAGGTTAGGTTAACTGGTGACTCTAAATTGGCCGTAGGTGTGAATGTGAGTGTGAATGATTGTCTGTGTCTATGTGTCAGCCCTGTGATGACCTGGCGACTTGTCCAGGGTGTACCCCGCATCTCACCCATAGTCAGTTGGGAAAGGCTCCAGCTTGCCCACGACCCTGTAGAACAGGATAAAGGCCAATTTATGCTGACAACGCAGTCCTCGCAGATGGCGTCTGCGTAGCCCCCCCCCTTCGCAGACGCTCTGCGCGCACCTCCCAAAAATTGTGACCACCGCAGAAGCCTCGCAAACAGCATCGCAGACAAGAGGGCTCTGATTGGTCCACTCTACATCCGCTGTACACGCACTTCCGCTTCCCTACTTTCCCGGTTTGTTTTGTTGTCACTACCGCCATTTTTAAAAACACGAGCGAAGATGGAGCAGCACGAAGAGCGGTTGATCGAGGAAGTGAGGAAGTACGTACATCTATACGACTCCAGTTCTAGTCATTATAAGTAACTGGAGGATAAACACTCCACTAACCACACCCACCAACTACTCCTAGCGACTTCGCGCCCCCTTGCGTTGTGACGGTGAATAACATCGCGCACGCCTATTACTCCCCGCTCAACGATAAATTACAACTGTCTGCGAAAAGCTATCTGCAAAAGCCTTGTTGCAAGAGCATGCAGAGGCCCTTAGCAGCTACAGATAATGGATGGATGGATGCTGATCACTGCCAGGGATTTCATACATCTCTCACACACGTACTTTGTTCTTAGCATGCTCTCTCTAATGCTAACCATACACTAGAAGACTAAAGTCTGATGTCCTATCCCATAGTTTTAATCCCAGACTATGATTTTGCAAAAACTAGGGATCTTGCAGGGTCATTGTTTGCGAGATTCCTTTTGAAAGACATTCCTCTACTGCTTTGCTGCCTCCTGGTTGGTGCTGGAGACAGATGGGGGGGGGGGGAGAGAGAGCTCACCTACTGCTAGTTGACAATGTCTACCTCACTCAGGCCTTTCAAATACATGAAACCTGCGATGGGTAACGTCGTAGGCGCCCAAATTAAGGTCGAGCACCCAAAATATGCCACCAAAAGTATTAACCCCCCCCGAATGTTTATTAAATAAACTTGGCTGCATAAAACCCAATGTCTTGACTTTCTTCTTTAAAAACACAGAAATTAGCGAGAATCAGCATGTATTTCTCATAATTGATGCGAAATCCGCACCATTCCCATGTTCCGGGTTCGTCGAACTTGCCGTAAGCCTCGCGCAGAGCACAAATTCTCCATCTACGGCGATCAGCACGCCATGATTTCATGGAGGAGCGAGACTCGCGTACCAATGACCAGAGCGGGATTTCCACATTAGGTAAATCAGGTAAAAGACTGAATAAAAGAGAGCTATTCAGGACACAACTGTGTGTATTTAAGATTACAGCTTGCATCTTAAATCCACACAGTAGTGTAAGTGTGGGTGGAATCAGTGACTTGGCGCTTGGTCCTCTTGTTGATGATGGTTTTAGACACTGGCCTTTCGTTCAAACGAAGATCTTTTACCCGACTTCAGACTGTGAATTGCACGGCCGATTCTTGTGATGTGACTGAAAAACCTTTTGTGTCGCAGGTCTGCTCCAGGTTCGTCTCTTTAATGGCAACAGTGCGGAACTTGCTTTTTCGTTCCCAGGCTCCTCTCCTCCAGGCTCTCCTCAGGCCCCAGCACATCTTTTAAATACTAACTAACTGGATTCTAATTGTTTTCATGTACATCAAGAGGGATTAATGCTGTAGACATTTGCAGTAAAGGTAAAAATACCATTCATCGATTTCTTTATTCATAACTTTTGTAGCTAAAAAAAGCAGCAGCAGGTTTAAACACCGAGCGCTGGGAAAACAGCAGTTTGCGCATGCAGAAAAGCCCAAATTACCCTGCATCACGACGGAAAAAGCCCAAATTCAGAAATACAGGGTGTAGCCTAAATTGTGTAATTGAAAGGCCTGTCACTATTTGCAGAAACCAAGACCACAAACTGGTGATAAACACGGTTGATTTCATCAGAACACCGATATGAGGACTGATTTAAGACAGCTATCCTGACCAGCTTACACCGAACCATTGAGATGACGGGAGTGTACTAGAGCCCTGCACTCCCGCGGGACCCGACGCAAAGCAGTGCGGCGCGGGACAAATTTTGAAAGCTCATTGCAGGCGCTGGCGGGAGAGGTGATAAACTGCAGTCCCGCTAACTAAAAACGTGTTTAAAATAAAATTTATAAATTATTAATTTATGTCTATCATATATAATCAGTGTATAATCTGAGGAGCTGGTTGTGGTTGCGCAACACTTCATATGAGAGGAGAATGAAATCGCGGTTGGAATCATAACGCCACAGACTCGGAAGTGGGAGTGCGAGTGCGCAAAGCGAGAGCTATCAATCATGAACGCGTGCAGCGCTCAACTTGGAATGTGTCAGCAGAATGTCAGAGTCTAAACAATAAACTTTCAATAAACCTAACAATGCCACCTATAAATACACAACATGTAGATCCACATAACGTTATCTGTGCCATCTCGCAGCAGTTTGCTTAGCTATTTTTAATCAGGGCAAATAGCCTTGTAGCCAAAACTAGTATATGATGCTTTAATTTATGGAGATGCCTTTTTTTTTTTTTTACACGTGATTTCCAAATGAGGGGTATTGCAATTTTATATTAGTCTAAATGAACATCTACACCAAGTTGCAAGCATCAGGGGAAGATTATGGACGCACCAAATTTGGCTTAACGGTCATTTAATGGTGAAATGCCGTTCGCACTGTCAGGCCCTGTTTACATTATTTCGAATCAGCGGATCATCAGATTAACGTTTTTAAAACGATTCGCATACACACAGCAACGCCAATACACGGATACGCTAATCACATGACTAATTAGACGGCAAGTCACATGATCCCAGTGCATATCGGGCATGCGCAAGTCACTCACCACTTGCAAGTGGAAGGATGGCAAGCGAACACCTTCTCCAGCAGATAAACACACCTGGCTGTGATGTTCATGTTCTCACTGAGTTTAAGCACCTGAAGGAGGTTGAAATGTGTAAATAAACCTCAGTGCAGCTCAGCGCTTCCTCCTGCGCTCCAAATCACTCCGCCCTGAACAGCAAGTGCCCTCTGGAGGGTGCGCACTCCGGCCCTGCGCAGCTCACGGAGCGCGCGAGTGAAGCGCACGAGCAGTGATTCAGGACTGAGCCGCTGTGTGTGTGATCCCAACGCCAGCGAATCAGGAAGGTGGATGTCACAGTGACGTTGTCCAATGATGACGTCAGCTAGAGCTCAGCACAGCGTATCCTCAATGTTTACACAGCACCGGACCAGACACGATCTGGATTGAATACGTGGACCCTGGCGGATTCCCGTTTCCAGGCGTTTTAATGTAAACGGACAGTGCATCTGCGAAGAAAACAAGACAGATACGGTCTAATATAAACTTGGCCTCAGCCAACTTCGGGTTGTTTCTCTGAATTCCGACAATAAACGAGACCATCCGAACCCATCTGAAAACATCGTGGTTTGAACTGTGTTGGTTCAAATCAACTTGGTTCAGACCAAGTTGGTACTACAGCTTTGGGAAACAGTTGTTTTTTGGATGTTAGTTAGTTCAAACTTGCATCATACCATATTGGTTTAATGCTAACTTGGTTGGTTGTTTGGGAAACGCACCCCTGAATGTGAGCTGTAGATATTTATGCTCAAATCCACTCAAAGTAGGGGGCGGGGCACTATCACGCTGTGTCTTTTAAATTATATTAATTTCTTATAGGCCTACTTGTATTCCTAGAATGTAAGGGTGTTTTCACACTTGGTCCCTTTCAGCCATCTAACCAAACTCAGATCGATGACTCAGCATTTTTTGCGCATGTGTGAACACTCCAACCGTACCCAGACCCCTTTAAAGTGAACCGAACTGAGACCACCTCAGGAGGTCTCAGGTGGTCTCAAAAAGCGCACCGGGTTCACTTCGCCGTTTTCACTGTAGTTTACCCTTCTTCGTTTGCCGTAGTTGGTCACATGACTGTAGCAGGGAAACTCAACTTCCTTTTGGAACTTACCACAGCCGCTTTCTGAACTTACTGACTGAGTCAGCCACAATAAAAAAGTGAATGTAATGATCGTGCACTGCGCATATTTTCCTTAATCCGCACTATTTTAATCAAAGAATACAGCAGCGCAAGCATGGCAGCAGACATTTTGATTCAAGAGAAAATTACCCAGAATTCCGTGCACTGGGGGTCTGAGGGCTCTAGAGGACCTGGTGTGAACAGAAAGAGGACTGAGGCCCCATCAAAGCTTAACTGGACCAGAAAGAGAACCCAGTCCTCTTTGTAATAAATTCACAGTGTGAACACAAAAAGAACTGAGTTCTTTTTCTGTTGGTCCACTTTTTGGTCCACTTAAAGAGGACTGAGTCTGGTTCCTTTAAAGGGGACCAGGTGTGAAAACACCCTTAATGTGAGGAGTGACACATAAGCTATGTGCAGTGTACAATATTCTTAATATCTACTGTAGATTTTGGTAGGTGTGTTAGGTATCTCTGTAAAGCCTCAGCTGCGCATGCCGCCTGGCAACGCACACCCTCGCTACATGCGCTGGGTGAAGGATCGGTCAGTGGAGAGCTCAGCTAAGCTCAGCATGTTTAATTCCCCAAGCCAATGACAAGAACTTTCGTGAGAAATAACGCGAACGTCTGCATCGTGTGGGATTTGTGGGCGGGAGCGGGACAAAATATGGCAGGCACGGGCGGGAGCGGGACTGAAAATCATAATTCTTTGTGGGAGCGGGACTGCACAATGCGGGAGCGGGACTGAAAATTCTGTCCCACGCAGACCTCTAGAGTGTACCACAACTCTGGTAAAACTCCTGATTTCATTCTGACGATGTTAAGTTTGTCTGAGACGGTGAAATCGCTTGAAAAGTCATTCTACACAAACATTTACACACACAACCTTGCATGCTTTCAGTAACAGTATGTGTGCCTGTTATCTAAGAAGACTAATATTTTGGCTCGCAACATGAGTTCCTGTGCTATAACCTTCCCGCAGGTTACTTTGTATTGTATTTGATACTTTGTGCAAGCATTGGATTGGATTGGATAACTAACTATTCTCCAAGTCCCTCAATAGAGCAAAACTCTGCCAGTTCCAGTGCAGCTGCACTTTCCATTCGGTCTTCGAAACGAGGCCACTTATTTGGGGGTGGAACACATCTCCCATAACCCGGTACGGAACAGAACAGGACAGAACAGTACCATCACGTATTTTAATGTGGTGTCTCATATTTTCTTATATCTGCCTTCCGGGTTTTTATATGCTGTTCCATCCTATGTATAACAAGTGTTCCGTACCGCAATACCCTTTTTTTTTTTTTTTTGTGACATCTATTTACATAATGTATAATCTTACCTTTTTTGTTCCAGTTTCACAGAGACATCGGTCACGTCCACCATTTTATTAATCGGTACTTGCGTTAGTCATCCTGCCTTTATAGGTGAACCTGTCACGTCATGTATGATAGTTAGAAGATAAACAAAATATATTTAGTTGTTTGATTGTCAAAACATTACTATGTAGGACGGCACGGTGGTGTAGTGGTTAGCGCTTTCGCCTCACAGCAAGAAGGTCCGAGTTCGAGCCCCGTGGCTGTCGAGGGCCTTTCTGTGCGGAGTTTGCATGTTCTCCCCGTGTCCGCGTGGGTTTCCTCCGGGTGCTCCGGTTTCCCCCACAGTCCAAAGACATGCAGGTTAGGTTAACTGGCGACTCTAAATTGACCGTAGGTGTGAATGTGAGTGTGAATGGTTGTCTGTGTCTATGTGTCAGCCCTGTGATGACCTGGCGACTTGTCCAGGGTGTACCCCGCCTTTCGCCCGTAGTCAGCTGGGATAGGCTCCAGCTTGCCTGCGACCCTGTAGAACAGGATAAAGCGGCTAGAGATAATGAGATGACATTACTATGTATTCATCTATTTTACAATTTCTTGCCTTTTCCCCTACCTCTACCTTTTTTGTTTCTTCAGCTGACATTGTATACATTTCAAGTTCTTATCTTTTTTGATCTGTGCTTCTGTTTTATGACCCACGTTTCCACAATTGGCGTGAAGCCACGTTTTACATTCGTTGCACATAAAATAGAAATCTGAATCTTCTGGTACAGTAACTTACAACTACAGTACTTTCTACATGAATGGTTCTATATCAATCAGTTTTCTCAACAGTTTTATGTGGGAGCATGGTAAAGAGTTTGTTTTGCACACAAGTATGCACGTGCTCTCTCATGACCCTAACGTCATACTCGACAGTGCATGGGTCAATGCCACGTAAAATACTGACACAGTTTGCTATGGCAAATACACCACAGGAATTCATATCAGGTTGGGATTGAACATTTCACAAATTTCAAAACTAGTGACATTGAGGACACTGGTCTCGCAAACCGAGCCACACTTCTTAAACATGTTAACCTGAGATAGTTGCCTCCTCCACTGTCTAACACATCAACATCTCCATCATGACGGTTAAAAGTGGAGACAACTATCCAGTGAGAACCCATCCCAACAGGATGGCGCTTGTTCCACCACACGGGATTTCTTTGTGATGTCACGCCGAGGTATATTCCGTAATTGGAGTTCCAGGCTTTTAGATCAATTTCGATTGAAAATATTGTGAATATAACATTAATACAATGTGACTGGATATAATAATAATAATGGATAATCAAAGAATACATGACAGTGATACGTGTGAGTCCAAGATGTTAAGTATGAAATCCCTGAATATTTAGAAAACGTAACATTATTGTAATGTCCCGTTCCGGTTCATACTTTCCGTACCGGGTTATGGGAGACACCGGAAAAAAACGTGTGGTGCTCCGGTTAAGCAAGACCTTTGGTAAACAGATGTGAAAGTGCAGTGTGAAGTCAGAGGAGTTACAAGCAACGGGCAGCTGAAGAACAAACACGAAGAGCTTCCCAAGGCTCAGGTTACAGCCGTCTTGCTTTCCTTCCTAATGCAGTTCTTATACTTGAACCTTCTTGAGTTGCTCATAGTGTATGAGCTCAATCTTTAACCTTCTTGTTACAAGGGCTGGAGCAGAGGCTCAACGGTGGCCCTAACGGCACTGGTTTGTGTTTTTCAGCAGTTTATCATCTCATGCTGAGCTGATAAACTGCTGATCATTGGGGTACCAATGATCTTGTTGGCCGTGTTCACTATGCGCTGCAGAGTCTTCCGGCAGGAGGCATTGCAGCCTCCATACCACGCAGTGATGCAGTCAGCGAGGACACACTCAATGGTGCCCCTGTAGCAGTGGCGGCTGGTAGTCTTTCAAACAGGGGAGGCTGGTCGGTTACAATATTTCCAGATTTTAAAAGAAAAAAAGAAAAAACATCAATTTTTCCCATACTCTTGCCTCTGATCTGGCTGATTGTTGGCAGGGTCACAAACTGTGAAATAACAGGTTCTTTTGGCCCATTAGCCTACTGTCCAATATACATGATGGTGGTGTTGGGGGGGGTATATTTTAACATTTTATATTTTAAAATTGTGGCATGTTGTTTAAAAATTGATCATTATTGAAAGCAGCTCTTTGTCAGGAACCTCAGCAGTAACAGCAGAGTGTTCTGGAATAGGCACAAGCACTGACCTTGGGGAGCCAAACATAGAGCTGGGTGCCACACATTTCATTCAGTGACACTTTCCCTATATTTTACTTATTTTGACTGAGAAATGTTTTATTGACAATTTTGATAACCCTTCACTTTTAATCCAGGTCTGTAGTGTGAAATGTTCTCGGCTGTATTTTTGTTTAAAAATGTTTTCCAAATTGTAGCGGTGTTTAATTCATATCCAGAAAAACATATTCCAATATAATTTACTCAGCATAAACATTTTAAATAGATTCTATATTTTTGGTCCATCCATGACATATTACTAAAGTAGCCTATTTACTGTTGTTGATGTGGGTCACTTGCTGTTAGCCAATTCACTTTCTTGTACCAGGAGAGCTGAAAGGAATGAGTATTGTTCCCTACCTTTTTCACCAAGTCAATTTGAGGCGTTGGTCTACCCTGCTCTTTAATTTTAATTTTTTCCTCGAAAGGAAGACTGGCAAATGGCTTCGCCAAAATTAAATCAGCAATGCGTGGCATCCGTGCGCAGCTTTCTTGCTAGCTGACTAGCCCCCTCAAGTTCAGTCACTCAAATAAACGACATTTCTGGAACTAAGATAGCAAACTTGACAACACTATATTTACACTTTATTTACAATGAAAATATATACAAACTAAAAAAGCTGGTAGAAACCGTATGTAATGAATGAAATCGAAATGTAAGCTGATCTCTTACACCACAGCACTTGCGAATCCGCATGGGACTGAACTGAGATTCACCGCTGCCTGTCTATAGTTGAAACGAGCTGTCAATCAAAGAAAATATCCGGCCACTTTCACCAATCACCAGTCTCCTCGCGGAAACTGCCATGTCCCTCCCACTGTGAGGCTCGGAGTCCGTGGGTGGGCGTTTTCGCAGTATTTGTCCAATAATCGTCTTGCATTTTGATATTGAAAAGCGCATAGCTCCCAAATGCCATTGAAGTCCACTGAGGCTGGGCTGCATCGCGCTGTCACGAGGGGGAAAAACTCACGCACACATTAGGCGAACTGGGGAAAGTTATAAGGGAATGATTTCGCACTGTAGTTGGGTTGAGCACATATATTTCTATGATTCTGGATCTGAAATAGCAATGTTATAAGGTCGGCTATAACATAAGCCTAGCGCAATTCATCGTACACGATGCTCATCATTTTTAGAGGAGGCTGAGCCTCCCTCGTTGTCTTGGAGCAATCGCCCGTGCCCTGTAGAATGAGCACATGATGGGGGGTGGGACTCGTGTACTCCTCAGTTTGCGGAGGAAGTAGAGGCGAGTTTGAGCCTTCTTGGCCAGCGATGCAGTGTTGTTGGACCAGGAGAGGTCCTCAGCGATGTGCACCCCTAGGAATTTGGTGCTGCTCACCCTCTCCATTGCAGCACTGTCGATGGTCAGAGGAGGATGCTGTGAGTGACCTCTTCCGAAGTCAACCACAATCTCTTTGGCCTTCCCTAAGTTCAGGAAGAGATTGTCTGTCTTTGCTCTACTGGCTGAACGACAACATCCCAGACTCCACTATCCAGCTAGCCCGGGCTAACATGCTGCCGCGCTGACCGAGACTTTACAGTCAGAGGCAAGACTCGCAGCGGGGGAGTGTGTTTACATGGGCGACACTTTGTGCCGGAACGCTACTGTTGTGCACGAACACTGTCTCGCACAAAGGCAAAAATCTTTCCAGGAATGTGATGGTACAAAACTGTAAAGCTATCTTTATTTTTTAGGATGGAAGATTGGTGATATAACCAAATGAAAGACAGCGAATGAATCCGCTATTACAAGAGTTTGGCTTTAATCAGTACGAATGATATGGGCTTGAAGTCGAACGCGTGATTTATTTCACACAACTACAAACCGTTCCTTGATAATCCCTCTTTGTTTCCTGACTCATTTGTAAGCTCTAAAGGGGAACTTTATAAGATTTTTGCTTGTAGAGAGACACAAGCTTGCTGTGCTGGATTGAACTTGAATGGTCTCAGCACTGTATGATCCACATTTCTATAACCGCGTTCTATACCCATGCGTGAAAAGTTGGTGTTTGAGTAGCACTGATTCCTCACTCTACAGCTGTTTACTTCTGCAACGTAATGTCCAGCCTTTTAATTTTTACTTCAACTTTTTTTCTCCATCTTCCATCTCCTTTTCTTCCTCGTGTGCCCCCAACCCATCGCTCTAGCTTTTGACAGGCACAGCAGGTGGCTTTTGTGGTATGAATGGACTCGGAAGGAAGTCCCCCCCACCACTTTCTTGGCTCTGATTGGCAGTAGCGGCAGGATGCCATGGCGATTTTGCAGTGCTGTGAGAATAGCAGCTTAATTTACAGAGTTACACGCGAAGCCTTGCATTCACGGCCTGTCTTTCTATTTACAACACAGCATTCTTAAAAGGGACCTGAAGGCAAATTTTTTTTTTTTATCACAATTCTATTTATCTCATTTTACAAAATATAGGAATGCATTTCTGACAGCTGTTTTGTCACTGCTGTAGCAAGTTCTGAGTATTTGAAATGTTATGTAATGTAATATATCAGTCCATATGTCAAAGCAATGGCCATAAACGAGATTCACTGAGACCTGTGCGAGGCATCGTAGGACGGAAGTAAAATGTACAGCAGAAATCAAAGTCACCGACATCTGCCAACGTTGCCAAAAGACGCGCGCGCCCTCCTTCAAATGCTGATGTAATCAAGCCGGAAGTTTCCCCTGTGTCCGAAATCACTCACTATATAGCGCGGACACCATTTTGTAGTGCTGTCCGAAACCTTAGTGAGGATTATGTAGGAAACGTGCTCAGTACAATATGCATTTATTATTTTGAAAACCCACCAGCCGCCTGATCTGGCACGTTTTAACTGTGCGACAGTAATGACATAAATACTAGCGCGGCAGACGAGTCCTTATCCTGTCGTCTTTCCAACTCTCTTCTACTCCAAGCTGGCTCGAAGTCGTATGGAATAATCTCTATCACCGATGAAGCTGGCAAATCTCGAAATTAATCTAAATCGGAACAATATGGCGATCTGGCCGATGTGAACAGTTTTCAAAATGGCGGCGCTGACACTTCATGTTTGAAGTCTCGCACGAGTCTCGTGAAGATCGCATGGATAAGTGACGCCTGCCATGGACCAAACGAACTACATTCAACGTGGCCAAAAACTGAAAAGGTCGAGAAGCGTAATATAATATGCCAATACGAGTCACGATATAAGGTTAATGAAACCGAAAACATAATTGAATAACACGTTAATTAAAAAATAAAGCAAGTTTAAAAATGACTTCAGTTCCCCTTTTAAAGCAGCTCAACCCATCGAAGCTGATGGTCTGATTCAATGCAAATCTTATTTATAGCGGGAAAAATACTGTAAAAGAGAGGATTCAATTTGAAATGCAGCTTTTTTTTTTTCCCCCCTCCTGTGTTGGGTGCAGCTGTAATGCCGGAGTGATAAACGGTATAAATTGATAGTCTTGGAGAATACGACTTCTGTAAACTCTCTTGCAAAGCTTTTCGGATTAAAAGCTATCCATGGAGCACATGTGGCTGGCAGCACAATTAAAGGGATTAAGCTTGTGGCTTAGATTATTACATAATGGCATTATGTCGGTGGCCTGTGCTGTGTTGGCTAGCTGCAGAGACGAATATCTGATCTAATACAGTCGGCCTGGGCTTCGTTCTTTCAGAAAAAATGCTGCATTCAACTTGCCTCAGAATCTGGAGCTCAAAATGCATCTATCGTGTGTTCAAGGTACAAAATGGAGGGGGGGGACCCTCAGGCTACGTTTACATTAGACCGTATCTGTCTCGTTTTCTTCGCGGATGCACTGTCCGTTTACATTAAACCGCCGGGAAACGGGAATCCGCCAGCGTCCACGTATTCAATCCAGATCGTGTCAGCTCCGGTGCTGTGTAAACATTGAGAATACGCGGATACGCTGTGCTGAGCTCTAGCTGGCGTCTCATTGGACAACATCACTGTGACATCCACCTTCCTGATTCGCTGGCGTTGGTCATGTGATGCGACTGCTGAAAAACGGCGCGGACTTCCGCCTTGTATCACCTTTCATTAAAGAGTATAAAAGTATGAAAATACTGCAAATACTGATGCAAATACTGCCCATTGTGTAGTTATGATTGTCTTGAGGCTTGCCATCCTTCCACTTGCAAGTGGTAAGTGATATGCGCTGGGATCACACACACAGCGGCTCAGTCCCGAATCACAGCTTGTTCACTTCACTCGCGCGCTGTGTGAGCTGCGCAGGGCCGGAGTGCGCACCCTCCAGAGGGCACTCGCTGTTCAGGGCGGAGTGATTTGGAGCGCAGGATGCCTGCGGAGCCGAGCGTATCCGTGTATTGGTGTTGCTGTGTGCACGCAAATCGTGTATTGGTGTTGCTGTGTGCACACTAATCATTTTAAAAACGTTAATCTGATGATCCGCTGATACGGTCTAATGTAAACATGGGCTCAGACTCCTCTATGTTCACCTTTTGTTAGCAACAATCTAACCAGCTAACTGCGACACGCATTTCCCTTTTCAAAACAGTGAACTGTATAGTCAGCGTAGTAGACTTTTTTTTAATAAGCAAATATTTCTGGATGTTGATTGATCCAAAGTAAATGAGTTGTGGTGTAGACAAGTATTATATCGCTTGGCTGAACTCGGGGATGAGGAAACCGTCTCAAGTAGGAACTGAGTGGAAAATACGAGCAGCAAGTTCATCAAACTAGCATGTACAGGGATCCGTAGGTTCCGCGAAGCGTAAAATTTCGCGGAATTGATAAATATTAAAAGTGGTGCGGAAAAGTAGAATTTTTTTTTTTTTTTTTTGGTAGAAACTACGTGGAAATATGGTCCTATTTCTGTGAATTATGGCTGTTTGTTTTTTTCCTTTCTCATTCGAGTCGGTATCTGCCATATCGAACACCGTAAACCAGCGCGGGTCATGACATGCAGGTCAAAAAAAAGGTACATGCATGTGTTTCTACTCATTCGAGTCATAGCGCACTGATCCCTTGCTTGCGGGGGGGAGGTACGTTCTTACACTTGGGAAAAAAAAATTGTGAATGATTTTTTTTTTTCCTCCCCCCTCTTAGGAGGTTGCTGGGACAAGCACACATGTTTATAATGTTTTAGTCATACAGTTCAAGTTTAAGTAGACAATTTGTGTTATGGAGCACAGGGTTTGAATCAAAATGCCATGATCTCGTGTTATGTTGGTACTGATCAAAGATGATGATGATTATTATTAATAATAATGTTGAATTGTTCTAGCCATACAGTTCAAAGTAGACTACGACCGTTCATGGTATGAAGCCCATAGTTTGAAAGGTTTTGAATGTTTTGCATGACGTGCGTCTTCTCTAGTAAGATCTTGTGATGTTGCTGGGACAACGATCATGATTCATGTCCTTTTTGTACTGATCTAAGGGTTCTGAGTAAGGTTCTAGCCATAATAAGGTCTGAGTTTTTTGTTTCAGTAAAAATATTTCACATTTACTTGTTTGCTAGTATTTGCTTATTTGTGAGGGTTTTTTTTAAAGTGTTTTATAAAATGGAAAAATAAATCAGAATTGGGGCGGCACGGTGGTGTAGTGGTTAGCGCTGTCGCCTCACAGCAAGAAGGTCCTGGGTTCGAGCCCCGTTGCCGGCGAGGGCCTTTCTGTGCAGAGTTTGCATGTTCTCCCCGTGTCCGCGTGGGTTTCCTCCGGGTGCTCCGGTTTCCCCCACAGTCCAAAGACATGCAGGTTAGGTTAACTGGCGACTCTAAATTGAGCGTAGGTGTGAATGTGAGTGTGAATGGTTGTCTGTGTCAGCCTGTGACGACCTGGCGACTTGTCCAGGGTGTACCCCGCCTTTCGCCCGTAGTCAGCTGGGATAGGGTCCAGCTTGCCTGCGACCCTGTAGAAGGATAAAGCGGCTAGAGATAATGAGATGAGATGAAATTCTATTTATCTCATTTTATTAAATATCGGAATGCATTTCTGACAGCTATTTTGTCGCTGCTATAGCGAGTTCTGAGTGTTTGAAATATGCTCTGTAATATATCAGTCCGTATGTCAAAGCGATGGCTGTAAACGAGATTTGCTGAGACCTGTGCGAGACTTCGTAGGACAGAAGTAAAACTTGCAGCGCAAATCAGTGACCAACATCTGCCAGCGCTGCCAAAAGACGCACGCGCCCTCCTTCGAATGCTGATGTAATCAAGCCAGAAGTTTTCCCTGTGTCCGAAGCCGCTCCCTACTCACTACAGTATATAGTGCGGACACCGTTTTGTAGTGCTGTCAGAAACCTTAGTGAGGATTATGTAGGAAATGCGCTCAGTACAATATGCATTTATGACAAAAATGCATGCATGTATTTATTTTGAAAACCCACCAGCTGCCTGATCTGGCACGTTTTAATTGTGCAACAGTAATGGCGTAAATACCAGCGCGACGGATGAATCCTTATCCCGCCGTCTTTCCAACTCTTCTGTACTCCACGTTGGTTCGAAGTCGTATGGAATAATCTCCACGTTGCGTACGCGAGGGAGGCGGATATATGTGCAGAAGTATACAGTGCAGAATATGTACAGTGAGACAATATATACACAGGCAAACAATCCAAAATGCAGGCTCGATCAAAAACAAGAATACAGGCGAAAGGGTCGGTCGAGGTGCAAGCAGTACATCAAAGGTTAAGCAAGGACAAGAACGAGAAACAGGAAATCAAGACAACGGCTAGAAAGGCTCGGTAATGCGTACATGCGTATCGTAATACTTGGCAATGCAAATGCATCAGCACAGTCCTTAAATAGGCAAACACGCAGTTCCTTAATTGAGCCCTGGTGCGCCTTGTTCACGGTGCGCGTGCTGGAGTCCACTCGGCGCGCCTTCAGTTGCACACGCCACAGCGTGCAGGACTGGCACTCCATCACTGAAGCTGGCAAATCTTGAAATGAATCTAAGTTGGAACGATATGGCGATCTGGCCGCTGTGTAAACAGTTTTCAAAATGGCGGCGCTGACACTTCATGTTTGAAGTCTCGCACAAGTATCATGAAGATCGCATGGATAAGTGGCGCCTGCCATGGACCAAATGAACTACATTCAACATGGCTAAAAACCGAAAAGGCTGATAAGTATTAGCCTGGCAAGCCAGACTAAATGTGAATATTTAGTCTGGCCTCGATCCGTAGACATTTCCGAAGGCGGTGGGAGGAACAACCCGCTGTCTTTCAAACTGTCTCTGTGCGTATAGGCCAACGCTCTGACCAATCAGCGCAACAGTGACTGTGACGTAGTCAGAGCGACAGAAAGCAGTGGGGGAGGCCTTGAAATAAATAATTTTTCAAAATGCGTATTAATTAATAAACAGGTTCTAGATATTAAGAAGTTTGGAGATAATGACCGCAAGTTTGGAGTCTGTACCACATACACTCATTTTTTTTTCCAAGTGTTTTTCAAGGGTTTGCTTAAACTGTTTTTGAGAGTTTTTATTATTTAGTGGTGTTTGGTGAAATAATTTCCCTTAAATTTAAAATAACGGGAAAATAAGAAACAATCAAAAAGTAATGTTTCAAAGCTGTTTATTAATTCTTCGTACTGCACAAACTAGCCCATCCTTTTGGCTACGAGCGGAGCCAGCTGGTAGATCAGACTTTTGCCGTAGCCGGTCGGCAAAACAGCGAAAACGTCCTTCTTGAAAAGGAATGAGCGGAGAGCCTCTTCCTGCTCATGTTTCAACGAAAACTCCAAGTCTAATTCTTCTAAAACTGATTCCAAAGCGGAGTCAAACGCGCGCTGTTCACTAGCCGTAGCCATCTTTCCTGAGTGCTTTCCCCAGCGTCGCGCAGCTTTGTCATCACTCTTGCAAAAGCCCGTCCAAAGAATCCAAACAAAAACCTTGCGTTGTGATTGGCGGGCACGATTTGATGCCCGGGGTGTTTTTGTTTACATGGTGCGAGGCTAGACCCACTCGCAAGGCAAAAATATTTTTGGCCGCTAGGCGGGTGGGTCTAGTTTACTAGGCTAGATAAGTATAGTATAATATGCTAATACGAGTCACGATATAAGGTTAATAAAACCGAAAACGTAATTGAATAACACATTAATGAAGAAATAAAGTAAGTTTAAAAATGACTTCAGTTCCCCTTTAAGGGAGCTTGGCATCGATAGGTTGGGGAGGTTTTATTTAACTTTACAGGAAATATCACCACCCACACACATTCAAAAGGTTATGAGATTATTAGTGATTTTTGCCCTGCTCTTTTTAAATTTGTGTCTTCACTTCAGTTTCCGTCTCCTTATTAAGTTATCAGTACCCCTAATGTCTCAGGAAACTGAGGCATGAGTCACTTGACTTAAATATCACAAAATGTATCATCAGTTTCATGAAAATGTATTTCTCACTCACGGCTCTCCTTCAGGACCACAAAGGCACCAATTCTAAGCCAAATTATTATTCTTACAACATTCAAAATCCCAGATGACGTCCAAGTCGGTTGTTTTCTATTAAAGTTAGACGGCCTTTCGATTTCATAAAATCGGTGAAATTTGGTTCTCTCTGAAATTTGGTCATTGTGATGGATGTTTATTTCTGTAATGTATCTCAAAATATCAGGCCATTCTGTGCCTGGGAAGTTATTTAATTTGAATGGATTCCTGAGCAAATAATATGCATGAAATCAGGGCTTTGAACCGGTTCAAGGAACGAAAACGAAAACCGGGAACTTTTTCTATTTCACATGGAACAGAAACGAAACCAGAAACTTTATTATTTTTTATGTTCCGGAACAGAAACGCTTATTAAAAATAATGGTAACCGGTTAATACCGGTTTTTATTTCGTTCCTCAAAGTTTCCGTAGCCTACAAATAAAAAAAGTCATTTCTTCTCCTGCGCAAGTTTCTATGACCCGCTGGGGTTCACTTCCTGTGTGACGTTCGCTGACTGAATGGAGAGAGCGGGAAGGTGGACTACTATCACGTCTCCACGTGATAATAAGTGAGTAAGTGCATTACTGAGTGTCTGAGCAAAGAAGAGCCTGAACGTTGCAACCTCCCTATTGGCTGTTTGTAAAAATGTATCAGTTGTTGCCCCTCCCACGGGAATCATCGCGGGCTCGAGAGACGAGACCTGACGAGTTAGTTCGTTGGTAGCAGAACAAAATGTCTGGACACAAATCGGGTTTTCAGAAAAGGAAAGAAAATAAATGGAGGGTCGAAAATACAAAAAAGGAGGCAGAAAATGCAAAACGAGTTAAGGTAGGACAAATGGTTACTTTTCTGAGGCAGCCCGCCGTGGCTGCAGGCTTTCAGTTGTCATTGAATGGTTACTTTTCTGAGGCAGCCCGCCGTGGCTGCCTGCAGGCTTATTTATTATAGCCCATTTAGTTAAAATAGTTGATATAAAATGTTTATAGTTATAGTTATGTGATGGTTGTCCTGATTTAGACTGGTGTTTTTTTTTTTTTTGGGGGGGGGGGGTGCGATGTTGCACCCGGGTCCAGATTAGGGCAGAACCGGCCCTGGCTACATTTCAGGTGTAGTTTGTTTTATGTATGTATGTACTTGCATAGATGTGTACTTGGTCTCCCAATATGGCGCCTAACAAAATCTCGCGGCGCGGTGACGTCATGCGGTAGCCCTCTATAGGGCCTGACTAGCCTTTGGTAACGCACTAAACGAATTATCTTTCATTTTTGGCACTTTTTCTGTTTGTGTAGATGGGAAGACATACTGAGAATCCAAATCGCCAACATTTGAAATAATAATTGTTTTGAATTATTTCTTGTCTTATTTAATGAAGGTTGTAGTAGAATTAGCCTACATTTGGCTTAAGCTGGATGAGACAGAGACATAATTTTATAGCCATTTGTTAAACAGCTGACAGGGAACGTAATTAACCGTTCCGGGAACGAAATTTTTTTGTTCTAACCGGTTCGGGAACGTCTATTTAATGGTGGAACCCAAAACCGGAAACGTTAAAATTCCGTTTCTGTTCGGAACGAACCAATAGGAAAAAAATTCTGGTTCAAAGCCCTGCATGAAATCACTCGCTTCAAGCAGACAAAGGAACTCCGTGTGTGCATCCACAGGTTCACCTTGACCGTGCACTGACAGTCCCATCATTCTGTCGCTAAACAAACCGCTGATCACACTGAGGTGCTCGCTGACCGCCGATGCTTATTAGTTTGGTCCCGTGTTTCCTTTCCTTCACTACATAACGTCTTTCCTTCTCGCTTTGTTACCGTAATCGGTCTTTCACGTTTCATTCGCGTCCTTCGTTTTCCTTTCCTGTTTCAAATTTGTATCCCACAATGTCTTGCGTGAATGGAGAAAGCCCACCACGTGATGCATGACGTAGTATCTTGTATTGCGTCATGGTGAAAGCAGGAAAAAATAGCGGAGAATTTAGGACCACGTGACCTAAATTCTCTAATAAAATTGGAAGTCTGTGATTTGAGTTCAGTAGCTTTCAGTCCACTAAACAAAAATAATTCTGTGTCGGGGGAATTTTTTTTTTTTTTAAATGACCTAAACTTGAAAAATCTGAAAGGCAGTCTCTTTAATCCTTTAATCTTTTACTTTTTTGAGGGCGAAAATACCTGGGGGCTATTGAGCTTTTTCACCCACGTGACCAAGTCATGTGACGCTGCCATTTTGGACGTCACGGCTCGAATCAGTTTGAATGCGAGGAAGGCGACAAACGAAAAACATAAAAGAAAAAGGAGCGAGATGCAGAAAACACCTTCACTATCCAGCGACGTAGGGCATTTACAGGGTGAGCAGAGGGAGAGGGATTTGCAAAAATTGAGGTTAGCAGGCTTAGAGAACGACGTTTACCTGCTTCCACCAGGATTGCTCACTGACAGCTAAGATTTGTTCACATTTTCATTTACTTTCGGTCCTCAGGATAAACAAAATGTTATTAAATGTCATTGAAATAACTTCTTAGTCTGTTGAGACATGGCCCGTTATAAGTTTTTCCTTTACTGTATTTACTAGTTTACTGAGCTAGCGCGCTCCGGGGCAGGCTGGCGCCAGCTCCGGGGCAGGCTGGGGCTAGCTAGCGCCAGCCTGCCCCGGAGCTGGCGCCAGCCTGCCCCAGCCTGCCCCGGAACGCGCTAGCTCAGTAAACTAGTAAATACAGTAAAGGAAAAACTTGAGACTGAAAGGTTTTAACAGTCATCCAAATGACTGAACGTAAACATTGCTACAGTAACATACTAGCTACTATGTTGTTGACATTAGCTAGTGCTAACAGCTAGCTGCTAGTACACTGCTACAACACAGACACCGACCCTAATAATACAGTTCTCGGTCATTGCCTGGTAACAGCAAATTTATAACGGGCCATGTCTCAACAGACTAAGAAGTTATTTCAATGACATTTAATAACATTGTGTTTATCCTGAGGACCGAAAGTAAATGAAAATGTGAACAAACCTTAGCTGTAATCAGATGGCGACCACCGGCTCCAGGGACGACCCGCTGATGTAGGCATGTTACCCAGCCTGACACAAAATATTTTTAGGCATCCAAACTCTTATACGCCTTCAGATCAATACCTGTGTATGGCGATGGGTTTTTAACGACATAGGTATACAGATCATGTGGGCCGAAGTCAGGTAAAGACGAGGGCTTCGTGTACTTCCGTACGTCAGTGAACAATCCTGGTGGAAGCAGGTAAACGTCGTTCTCTAAGCCTGCTAACCTCAATTTTTGCAAATACCTCTCCCTCTGCTCGCCCTGTAAATGCCCTACGTCGCTGGATAGTGAAGGTGTTTTCTGCATCTCGCTCCTTTTTCTTTTATGTTTTTCGTTTGTCGCCTTCCTCGCATTCAAACTGATTCGAGCCGTGACGTCCAAAATGTCAGCATAACGATGCATCACATGACTTGGTCACGTGGGTGAAAAACCTCAAAAGCCTGAGTGATGGGGCCTAACGACGCTGCTGCGTTCACTACAGAGACTCAACATGCGACGCCGCCTGAAATGTAGCTCCCTTCAGTCGCTTGCTGGCTGACAGCATTTTCACTTTGGGGTGGGTGTGTGTGTGTGTGTGTTGTTTTTTTTTTAAATAATTATTTATTTTTAAACCGACTCCTGTACTACTGATGTTATCCGATGTGCTCGGGGACGGTAGGGGCTCTGAATGCGCCTCCCTGTGGCTGTTTCGGCCCTTAAATCATCTTCAGTGTTTGAAGAAGCCCGTCCTAAACACTTCACCAGCTTAGGCCCTGTCCACACGGCAACGTATTCAGGTGAATCTGATAAAATTGTTTATTGTTTCGGTCTGGCGTCCACACGGCACTGGCGTTTTGGGTGCCCCAAAACGATATTTTTTGAGAACGGTTTCCAGAGTGGAAAAATCTGGCAACGGCGCCGTTGCGAAGTCGTCTGGATGAGTAGAACGGATTTGTTTACGATGACGTCACAACCACATGACTAGAACAAGCAGCACTCTCGCGCGCATCATTCGTAACAACAACAGCAACAATGGCGGACCCCAGAGTAGTAGTAGTTTCAGTGCCGCAGTCGCTGCTAAGTTTATTCGCATTATTGAAGCAAAATGTACAGATGTTATACCAACTAGGCGAGCGGCAGAGACGCTTACACGACCACACGCGGCAGATTCTTTTAAACCCACCACGGTGTGTAACTAGACGGGTCAAAAGAAGAGTGACTCAAACCATTTCTTGCCTGCTTTCTATTGGATAAGAATCTTTTGAAATTGTTTACACGTTAACCTGACTGACCTGCCAGACAGACAATTTACACCTGCTTTGATGAACAGAAAGTACAGCCTTCCACACAAAGCAACAGTTACCTGACTGACTATAGAGATCTTGCAGTCACGTGACCGGAATGTAAACAGCCGCCATCTTGTCGGTAAAAAACACAGCTGAATACTGCTGCACTCGTGTACAAAATGGATCAATTTCAACCGACGGACTACACGGCTCATTTTTCTAATGAACAGATAACTAGATATATGTCTAAAATAAACGACCTACGGATTAGTGACCCTTCTGGCTTACTGGACGTAGTTTTCACGACCGTGTCAGTGGATATTGAACTGCCAGAGGTGGAATACCCGGACGTGTATAATTACCTCATTAACTTTCCCTCGCTGTTCAGTGGTGAAGCACTGCGTGCTTATAAATCTCTGGACAGTTATCTTTACGGAAATTCAGGATTTCAGCCCCCTCAGATGTGGCATCTTGTAAACAAGAAAATAACAATCCCCATTGGACGGGTAAGTCACTTAAGTATTACTAGTACTGATACTAGATATATCAGTAGTACCTAGTATAGCACTGACCAGCCGATTATAGAATAAGGAAATTCCAGCTGTAATTCCAAATCGTCCGTCTTGTTTACCATGGATCTGGCGTTGGAGAGATAGAGGCTTGGCAGTGGAGATTTGAGTGGCTGTTTTCTGAGCTTAGTCAACAGGCCGGCTCTGCAGCCTCACTTTTGCTTCCACTCCCGACGCCGCCTCCTTCGCCTGCCAGACCCGATAACAATCCACGGAGACCCCGCTGGTCTCGCTATCTCGTCCGGAATGTTGTGCATGCGATGGAAATCGCTACAAACCGTCATTTTCTGCTGGAAACCAATGTCCAGTAAGTCCATACGGTTGTAGTGGATATTGAAGTCCGGTACAGACGAACAACATGCAAAAATACACACAAAAAACATAAACATGCACAGGTACGGAGAGCTTGTAGCTGCAGCCGTTGTAGTAGAATTGTATATAGTAGGGTTTTCCAGAAGAAAAGGTAGAAGTAGAAGGCGGAAATATGGCGTTTGACCGACAAGATGGCGTCTGTTACAATCTGGATCGGCTGTGACGTCACATGCAAGATCTCTATAATGGAGGCAGAGGGGAAAAGGGTCAGAAGACCCTTCAACAGACTGTTTTGGCATTGCATTGCATTCACTTTTGTATACAGCTTTTCTTTTAAATAAACAAGTAACTGAACCATTTCTTGAATTTCTTTTTTTTTATTGGATAAGACTGCTTTTCAAAATGTTCACACACAATAAGAAAATTAAGTTATATAAAACTATGCACACTAATAAAACTAATTTGTACACACAGAAGGCACGATTTCCTCGCGTAGTCGCAGCCATCTTCTTGTTGTGTGTTTGTTCCTGTGAGTGCTTCACACTAGGGGTCGACCGATAATCGGCCTGGCCGATATATTGGGCCGATATTCTGCATTTTTAGGGTTATCGGTATCGGCCATAATTTCCACCGATATGCCGATAACATGCCTTTTTGCAGCCATTTCGTTCCTAACGCGACTGTCACCGCACGTCCTTTCCTGCACTCGCCTCTCTGAGTTCAAGAACACGGTCCCGCCCACCACAACATCTGATTTGTTTGGCACAAGAGATATAGCCAATCAACACGCGTAGCTAAACACTGTGAACTGTTTCAAGGCGGCCGTACGGGCACTCGGGCAGAAGCGGCACAAGCAATACAGCCAATCAACACACGTAGCTAAATGCTGTGAACTGTTTCAAGGCGGCCGTATGGGCACTCGGGCAGAAGCAGATCCCACTTCAAGGCAAGGACACGCTGCTTTTGCCGCAATAAGTCACAAACACACAAGTTGCAAAAGCACATTATATGTTTACATTCTTCATCTACTACTCGTTAAAATTGCCCATTTGCATCTGTGTAGCCAGGCAAACTTAGCTTACGGAAGGAAGCACTTGAATTAGCCTACAACCAACTAGTCTCGCTGAAACTACATGTAATGCTTCCTTCACTACAATATAATCCTCCTAAATTGGGAATATTAGGCTTGGGCATTAAAAGCATTAGAATGTAGATGGTTACTTGTTAAGTTGTTACATAATAGGGAGTGATAGCCGACTTTATGCTTGATTTTACTTTTTAAAAAATGCTGCAGGCAGCTCCCTACACTTGATTTGTTATTTAAAAACTACTTGAAGTTGGTAAGTCTTACTTAGTTCTTAGTGTAAAAGAATCCAGAGTGTATTTTCATTTATTTTCCACTGAAAATGGTGAGCTATAATATAGTAGGGAGTGATTTATTTATTTTATTGGTCAATATTTATTTTATTTCTCATTTTATTCTAACTAATGTTTGACTTTATTGTACAAATGCTGCTGGCATCTCCCTGCACAAAATTTCATGTTCAATTTTACAATTAAACATACATTTCATGGATATGAAGGTCTGTGTCAGAGTGTGCCATGTGTAATTTCATGTGAATTATAATGTTTACATTTATCGGTTGCACATATCGGTTATCGGCATCCCAATTCCATAATTATCGGTATCAGCCCTGAAAAAAAACATATCGGTCGATCCCTACTTCACACCGGGTAGAGGAAGGGGTTTATGCGCATGCGTCCTACTTCTTCTATTGTTCTGGTGTCTCCGATGGGACCGTCTTACAGCGCACGTAGAGGTGTGGCATGTGTATTGCATCATTTTCAGCAAGCGTTGCGTTGCCATATGTACCTGATATTTTACTGATCCGTTGCCCATGTGGACGCGATATTTATTTATTTATTTATTTTACCCGCTAAAAAAAAAATCTCGTTGTCGTGTGGATGTAGCCTTAGACTGCGCCTTTTTGTTTGGTTTACGCAGAGATAATTACACCACCACACCAGGCCAAATAAGATGCACTGCGATTGGTCAAAAGCTTGGCGCCCATTTGGTCATTGTGTGTCATGGATTTTTATTGGTCACAAGCACGTGCTCGTTGTTTACACTCTGACTTCCTGCCGTCTCTTTTCACTGGGGTTGGATTTGTAGAGGGATTTCTATAAAAGATGTCTTATAATGATTATAAAGATGACCAATACGACTGCTAGTAGCTTTCTGTTTGTCACTGATGGGTTATGTTTGTCAATGAGTAGTGTGACGAGTGCCAGCGGGAACCGTGTGGCTGTAAACTGGATCTTTGGAGTCAGAATAGAGGAGATTGTTGTGCAGTTTACCTGAACACAACCATACTTCAAGTAGCACGTCACATCACATACTTGGGGGGGCAAGTTGTTATGAATAGTAAATCCCTCTATAGTCACTCATTAGCAATACTATTTTATTTATTTATTTATTTTTTTCCTGCCAATTTTTGACCTGATATTGGTCAGGAAGTTAAAAACTCTTAATGCCACTTGACGCTTTTCTGAAAAGTTGAACTTTAAAAAAAAATTTTGGCAGCATGCTGCTGTGAAAGATGCAGGCGGAAGCTCTTTTTAAAGCACTGCGTCCCATAGGATTACATCTAAAACATGCCCTGCAGTTGAAAAAAGCAAGGCTGAGTGTGAAAGCAGCCTAAATCATTATCTGATTCCAAGTTCTTGTCTGGACTTGTGCACGCACTTTTGCTGGATAATCTGAATGAGATGTTGCCTTTGGCTTGTGAACCTTTAATCCTTGTTGGTTTGTATCATATTTCTGGCACAGGGAAAGGTCTTTCTTGTGGTATCTGGTGTGTGTGTGTGTGTACTCAACTGCATATAGTTTCTTTTAAGCGCTGTCTCAGCTGTGTACTTTATGCCGCTTTTCCACTACCAACGCAGCTGAGTCGGGCTGAGCCGTGCCGTGCTGAGCGGGGCTGTTGGAGTTGCATTTCGACTACAACCGCGCTGAACCGTGCTGGCTGGAAGTGGGTGGACAAATTGGGTGGAGTTAGCGAAAGTGGGTGGACGTCACGTGATGTCGTTAGGCGGCGCAAACAGCGACATCAGTGAGCTTTTAAGCGGTAGTCTCACGACCCGAATAGTAAACAATAAACATGGAGGACATGGAGTCGTTAGTGTTGCTGGTCTTGGTGCTGTGGCTTGTTGTCACCGACAACGCCAACAGATACTGGCAAGAGCGTATAGATGAGGCGAGGCGCATAAGGCTTCAGAAATTCTCGTAATTCGTAATTCTTCTTCTTCCGGGTTTACGGTGTTTACAGATCCCAGCGTGCTCGCGGGGCGTGTGTGGGCATGTGAGGACACTCCTCCTCACCAATCAGTGCACAGGGGAGTGTCTGCTCACGCCCCCAACCTCACTCGGCACGGTTTGGCTCGCTTCAGCCCCACTCCAAAACCGTGCGAGTTTTAGGGGCTAAGCAGGGCTGAAGCGAGCTGAGTCGTGCTGTTCTTAGATAGTCGAAACGCAAGCCGTGTCGGGCTGAAGTGAGCTGAAAAAGGGTAGTGGAAAAGGGCCAATAGAGATTCAAACAGGTCTGTGTTCAGTCCTGTAGCGTTACTCAGTTTGCATTGGTCTTTCTAACAAAACGGCTTTGTCTCGTCTCATCACCGCTGAACAGATAATCATGCAGATATCGGACTTGATTCTCTCTCACTTCGCTAGCCAAGAAGGCTACGTTATTAGAGCACACGTGAAGTAATTACTGTATAACGTGGTTTACGACACACACTGAATGAGAGCATCGTTATTTGCTGCACTCAAGGCAGGTCTGCCTTGAGTGGTTTCACATGACTCATGCGCATATTCTTTTATAGCTCTGTTGTAACTCCTTTATGACTGTTCAACAACTGCAGTTCTAAAGTTATCATGTCCGTCATAGCCTCAGCCATCATGGCAAAACTGTAAGCGTCCAAGCGTGACTTTCAGCTGTCCATATAGGGCCGTCCTCCAGCCAGAAGTAGGGCATCAGGATGGATCAGGTAACTCTGAGGAGCAGAAGAGCTCAGGATCAACATGTAACTCAACAGAGAGGGACAGACCGGGGGGGGGGGGGCAGGTTCTTCGGTATGCCCAATGTCAACTAATGAGTAAGGGTGTGCCACCCTAATGCAGAGTCTTACCAGGAGCCACAGCAGATCTATCGCATCCATGAAAACGACAAGAAGTGTTTGTACTCAAGGAGAGTGCTGGATGTTGAGCATGGTTCGTTCACGCCACTTGTATTTACCACTCCTGGAGGGATGGGGAAGGAATGCCAAAGATATATCATAGTAGACTGGCTGAGCTGATAGCCGTCAAGAAAGGAGACCTGTATTTGCAAACAGTCTCCTGGATTTGAGCAAGGACATCCTTTGCGTTGCTTCGGTCAGCCTTGGTTTGCCTTCGAGGATCGCGGGTGAAGCGCGGTGCCGTGTTTGATTATAAGAACTGTGATATTGAAATCGCAGCTATCGAAGGAGCTACTGACGTTGTTTAGTTTTTATAGTGTGTTTGTATATAAAGTTTTAAGTTGATGCTTTATCAGATGTAAATAGCAATACAATTTATTCTTCATGTTAATAAAGTTTCATAATACTAATGAGTAAGAACAGTATACATTTTGCGCCGAGTGCAAGCAGGGACTCTGGCAAAACTAACTATGACAGCATAACTAAAAAGAAGAATAAAGGTAATGTTTTGGAATGGCCAAGTCAAAGTCCTGACCTTGACTAGCCTGGCAAGCCAGACTAAATGTGAATATTTAGTCTGGTCTCGGTCGTAGACATTTTCCGAAGGGTGTGGGTAGGAACAACCCGTTGTCTTTCAAACTCTGTGCGTATTGAGGTATTTCACCTGATGTCACAGGGTCACGTGACGCCCCGGTGTCCGCCCTTTTGGACGGCAAGCTAGCTAATGTCAACAACAGTAGCTAGTATGTTACTGTAGCAATGTTTACGTTCAGTCATTTGGATGACTGTTAAAACCTTTCAGTCTCAAGTTTTTCCTTTACTGGATTTACTAGTTTACTGAGCCAGCCAGCCCCGGAGCGCTAGCTAGCTAGCCGGCCAGCCAGCCAGCCCCGGAGCGCTAGCTAGCTAGCCGGCCAGCCAGCCAGCCCCGGAGCGCTAGCTAGCTAGCCGGCCAGCCAGCCAGCCCCGGAGCGCTAGCTAGCTAGCCGGCCAGCCAGCCAGCCCCGGAGCGCTAGCTAGCTAGCCGGCCAGCCAGCCAGCCCCGGAGCGCTAGCTAGCTAGCCGGCCAGCCAGCCAGCCCCGGAGCGCGAGCTAGCTAGCCGGCCAGCCAGCCAGCCCCGGAGCGCTAGCTAGCCGGCCAGCCAGCCAGCCCCGGAGCGCGAGCTAGCTAGCCGGCCAGCCAGCCAGCCCCGGAGCGCGAGCTAGCTAGCCGGCCAGCCAGCCAGCCCCGGAGCGCGCGCTAGCTAGCCGGCCAGCCAGCCAGCCCCGGAGCGCGCGCTAGCTAGCCGGCCAGCCAGCCAGCCCCGGAGCGCGCGCTAGCTAGCCGGCCAGCCAGCCAGCCCCGGAGCGCGCGCTAGCTAGCCGGCCAGCCAGCCAGCCCCGGAGCGCGCGCTAGCTAGCCGGCCAGCCAGCCAGCCCCGGAGCGCGCGCTAGCTAGCCGGCCAGCCAGCCAGCCCCGGAGCGCGCGCTAGCTAGCCGGCCAGCCAGCCAGCCCCGGAGCGCTAGCTAGCTAGCCAGCCAGCCAGCCAGCCCGCCCCGGAGCGCGCTCAGTAAACTAGTAAATACAGTAAAGGAAAAACTTCTAACGGGCCATGTCTCAACAGACTAAGAAGTTATTTCAATGACATTTAATAACATTTTGTTTATCCTGAGGACCGAAAGTAAATGAAAATGTGAACAAATCTTAGCTGTCAGTGAGCAATCCTGGTGGAAGCAGGTAAACGTCGTTCTCTAAGCCTGCTAACCTCAATTTTTGCAAATCCCTCTCCCTCTGCTCGCCCTGTAAATGCCCTACGTCGCTGGATAGTGAAGGTGTTTTCTGCATCTCGCTCCTTTTTCTTTTATGTTTTTCGTTTGTCGCCTTCCTCGCATTCAAACTGATTCGAGCCGTGCCGTCCAAAATGGCAGAATCACATGACTTGGTCACGTGAGTGAAATACCTCAATAGGCCAACGCTCTGACCAATCAGCGCAACAGTGACTGTGACGTAGTCAGAGCGACAGAAAGCAGTGGGGGAGGGTAAATGAACAGCATGTGGAGAGGGACACCATTGGAGCGTAGATCAGACTTTTGCCATAGCCGGTCAGCAAAACAGCGAAAACGTCCTTCTTGAAAAGGAATGAGCGGAGAGCCTCTTCCTGCTCATGTTTCAACGAAAACTCCAAGTCTAATTCTTCTAAAACTGATTCCAAAGCGGAGTCAAACGAGCGCTGTTCACTAGCCGTAGCCATCTTTCCTGTTGTGCTTTCTCCAGCGTCGCGCAGCCTTGTCGTCACTCCTCCTGCAAAAGCCCGCCCAAAGAATCCAAACAAAAACCTTGCGTTGTGATTGGCGGGCACGATTTGATGCCCGGGGTGTGTTGTTGATATGGTCCGAGGCTAGACCCACTCGTAGGCGAAAATATTTTTGGCCGCTAGGCGGGTGGGTCTAATTTACTAGGCTAGACCTTGACCAATCCAGTAGAAATTTTCATGTGAGGAAAGCACAGACATCTCAGAGTTGAAGCTGTTCTGTCCAGAGGAGCAGGTTAAAGTTCCTCCAAGTCGATCAACAGTTAACAGAAACGTTTGATTGCAGTTATTACTGCACAAAGAGGTACTGAAAACAAAGGTTCGCGTTAAATTTCCTGGAAAATTGCTTGAATTTGTTTTATGCCAACTTGGATCCATCAAACCTCCTCACACTCCAAATTTAGGCACAAAAGTAGTTCACTGCATTGTGACGGGCAAGAGTTAACAATCATTAGAGTGTGTGAGAGTAAAACGAGTCTGATTTATAGAAGAGAAAACTTTCACGTGTGATGGAGTTTAAGTCTGATTTGGTGGAAATCTAGTGGATGAAGGAAGCTCGTTACCCAGCTGAGAAATTTGTTTTATGGGTTGTTTTACAATCAGGGTACGCAAGCTAAAAATCACATTTAACACTTATTATCTTCAATATCAAAAGGCTTGACTAAATAAACTTGGTTGTTTATTGTAGCCCTGTGATAGCTCTATTTACCATGCAAAAAAAAAATTTGGTGATAATGTTATTTTTGGTGAATGTATGGCAATATGTGTCATATTTAGCAAAATTACTTGTCTCATTTAGAAAAAGTGCTTTTTTGACCACAGGTAGCTCCAAAAGGGATGCACTTACATCATTCTTTATACCATAAAACACATATTTGGTTCCATATCATTGGAAACATAGTTAAGTTTTAATGTTGAACGCCAGTAAGTTTTCAGACTATTTTGATCAAATTAGTATGTAATTGTGTCCAAAAAAAAAAAGTCCTCTCCGAGACAGCTAATTTTTCAATATAAAATAAACATATCTAAAATGATTATTTTCATCCTAAAATGTGGTCAAGATATTGGGACATAAATATTAGAGACAACTAACACAAAGCTTACAGCCTTCTATTTAAAAGCACTGTGGAAGTAGTGGATTCTGAATTGTCAAAAAAAAAAACATCCTCTCCGAGAATCACTTCATTTGTTTCTCCCATCTTATAGCAGATTACACAAAACTACCATACACACACGTCAAAAAATGACCTGAAATCTGTTCTTTAACTTGTCCTTCACTTAAAAACTGGTACAAGAACCAGTTTGAATTTTGGACCCCTGTGACACAAACTTTGTACCCTGATTGTAAAACAACCCTTATTTTACCCCCTAAGGGACTGTCGAGATGCAGGTAATCTCTTCCCGAACGGCACTTTTAGGGGTAAAGGGTTAAGAGAATTCTTGATGGTTAGTGTTTGACTAACGGTAGGTGTCTGTGCATGTCGCTGTGTTGTTTCTATTTTAAATGTGGATAAATCTGGTGAGGGTGAGTCATCTGGTGTGTTTGCTCGACCTCTGAGATTTGATATGGGTGGCTGGGGGGGGGGACGGGACTCTTCACATCATGAAACTGTAAACTATTTTTCTACCGTTTCCACAGTTTCTAGTAGTTCTGCAAACTGCAGGCTTTTTCCTCAAATGTATCTCAAGTAAAGTTACAGCATTTTAAAATCTGGTCACCCAGTGATCAGGTTATCTGGTAGTTAAATTACAATGTGAAATGAAACTGCAAAAAATGTTTGGTCTGTAAATTTTTTTTTTTTTTTAATTCAAAAAGAGTAACAACTGGAGTCCTTCATATAATGCGTGAACCTAAAATGTGCGTACAGAAGTTTGTGACTTGACATCACCATTTTTGAACCCCCCCCCCCCCCCCCCCCCCCAAAAAAAAAAAAGTGTGGGGTTTTTTTTAAATTATTTTTTACACCTTTTGAAAATCGTTTCAAAATCTTTTGTTTCCAGTGACCGAAAAGAGCATTTTCTTTTGGATTGGAGGCCAAAAGCACAGAGAGGGGGAAATAATTATATATTTTTCAAAAAACAGAAATGTACATTAAAAAAAAGTCATGAAAGCGCCCCCATCTGATATATTTAAAAAAAAAAAAAAGTGTTGCCCTGAACAAGACCGCGAAAGATCGCCATTTTTAAGCGACGAGAAGCAGCAGCTGTACAAATGCGAAGTCATCCATTATTATTGTTGTTGTTGCTGCTGCTTCTTCCGTGTTGTTTTTGCTTCGATATTCGGTTCAAGGTTTATGCAAATGCAGCGACGTAACTGACGTATACAGCGACGTAATGACGTGGCTCCCCTTAGCACCGTGAGCTATGGAAAAGCAAACTGGTTCTCAGCTGGCTCGCAAGTTGAACGAGTTGTGAACCAGCACCAGCCCCGAACCAGCCCTGGAACTGATTTGGTGGAAAAGGGGTATTCTTCTTCTTCTTCTGGCATGTTTACAAAAAATAAAGAAAAAAAATTTCCTTGTCTCCAATTTACAAGTCCTAAGGCAGTTAATGCACGAGTCCAAGTCATCAATGCTCAAGTCAAGTTACGAGTCGGACTCGAGTACTACAAGCCTGGTAAGTTGTGAGGTGGAGCCTCCATGGATCAGACTTGTTTGTCCAGCGTATCCTACAGATGTTCGATCAGATTGAGATCTGGGGAATTTGGAGGCCAGGTCAACACCCTGAACTTGTGCCATGTTCCTCAAACCATTCCTGAATAATTTTTCCAGTGTGGCAGGGCACATTATCCTGCTGAAAGAGACCGCTGCCATTTGGGAATGCCGTTGCCCTGAACAAGTTGGTGGCACATGTCAAAATGACATCCACGTGAATGACAGGACCCAAGGTTTCCCAGCAGAACGTTGCCCAGAGCGTCGTATTGCCTCCGCCAGCTTGCCTTCTTCCCATAGTAACAGCATTATTCTCTTTACCGTAGGGCTGTAACGATACACCCAACTCACGATTCGATTCGTATCGCGATTTTTGACGCACGATTCGATACACCCACGATTTTTTTAAAAATGTTTTTTTAAAGTAGTAAATTTGACTTATTAACATTTACTTACTTACATTAACTATTTAATAACAAATAATTCAGACCACTGCAGAGAATGAGTAATATGTATGCAAAAATGAACAAATGTATATCCAAAGATTGTTTTATTTCTCAAAATAATACTGTTGAGCCGGAAGCTCTGTTTTTTTCGGTTCTGAAAAAGTCATTTTTCCAAATCGTGTAAATCCGTTAAGATTTTTTTTGGGGGGTGGCTCTCTCACTGTCTCACTCTCATAGGGCCAATGATTTTCTGTGATCGCGGAAAACAGATGGAAATTACGGAATTTTTATGGTGAAACATTTCTCGCGTGTCAAAGTGTAACTGCTGCAGAAGGCTTCTGCCCAAGCAGACATGCCTTCAGTGTTGCCAGATACTGCTAACGTTTTCCACCCCAAAATATGTTCAAAACCAGCCAAAAAGCACCTAAACCTGCCCAATCTGGCAACACTGCATGCCTTTCCGGTCAAGTGATTGTGATTGGCTTGTGGCACACCTAGCCAGCCAATGAGCTGCTTGTTTACAGATTCGCTCCCCGCGTCGCAACCAGAATGGCGACCGCTTAAAAGAAATGAATGCTCTGCCAGTGGCGAGTGTGGACGTTGCGTGACTCGCAGAAGATTGTCGCAGGTCAGCGAAAAAACGACTTACTAATAGATATAAAAAAATAAAAGTAATTTAAGTAAGTTTAAAATGTAATTTAAATAAAAAGTAAAGTATTCATAAATTGAAGTTTGGAAGCGCCTCTGTTTTTGGGCTGAGGAGAAGTTTGAAAGGGTGTACCGCGATTCTGCCTTCTTGTATCGCGATACGGATCGTGGCTCTGCGTATCGCGATTTCGATTTCGATACGCATATCGTTACAGCCCTACTTTACTGGTCAGTGGTTTTACTGTTATGGCTGATCCTTGTATACAATATGTAAGCGCCAGCAGCTATGATTTAGCCACAGCACTGACATTTTTTTTCACTCCTTTCTATACTGATACAAGATCCACCTGAAAACTACAGCTCAGACAAATAAAGTTTACCTGGCAGAAAAGACAATTCACTGTCAGGGAAAGGACATGGGATGTGAAAGATGGGCATTTGCTTCAGATATTGCGTACTGTAGCTTTGAGCCAACTTTATCTTTGACCTCTACTTGAACTTTGACTGGTAAATTCTGAAGCCTTGGATTTGTGAGCTAATGGAGATCAAGTAGTCATTTTATTTTATGTGCTCGCTAGTATTTTCTGGCTAGCAGCACTCCCCGTACTCGGAACGAAGCTCCATACCGGAAAGAATATTGGGAATGCAGCGACCTGATTTTTGATGACTTTGCCAACGTATGTACTGTATTGCCCCTTTTCCACCAAAGCAGTTCCAGGGCTGTTCGGGGCCAGTGCTTAGTTTGGAACCGGGTTTTCTGTTTCCACTGACAAAGAACTGGCTCTGGGGCCAGAAAAACCGGTTCCAGGCTAGCACCAACTCTCTGCTGGGCCAGAGGAAAGAGCTGCTTACGTCAGCAGGGGGCGGAGTTGTTAAGACCAACAAGAAGACCACGAAAGATCGCCATTTTTAAGCGACGAGAAGCAGCAGCTGTACAAACGCGAAGTCATCCATTATTATTGTTGTTGTTGCTGCTGCTGCTTCCGTGGTGTTTTTGCTTCGATATTCGCACCAAGGTTTATGCAAACTAGGGGTGGGTATTGCCAAGGACCTCACGATACGATACGCATCACGATACTTGAGTCACGATACGATACTGCGATATATTGTGATATTCTACATAGTTCACTGAAAAATGTAAACGCATTATGCATCTTAAAATCCGAGTTGTATGTACATCAGATGATAGTGATGATTCATGGGACAAACTGAGTCAAAACAATGTAATTCTAATTATCCATGCCATTTTATTGTAACTATACAAGCGCAAGTTACAACATATTTGCAGGAACAACACACTGTCTGAAACACATTGAAAAGTGCAGTGGGCATCTTATGGCCCTTTTCCACTACCCTTTTTCAGCTCACTTCAGCTCGCTTCAGCTCACTTCAGCCCGACACGGCTCGCGTTTCGACTATCTAAGAACAGCACGACTCAGCTCGCTTCAGCCCTGCTTAGCACCCAAAACTCGCACGGTTTTGGAGTGGGGCTGAAGCGAGCCGAAGCGAGCCAAACCGAGCTGAGTGAGGCTGGGGGCATGAGCAGACACTCCCCTGTGCACTGATTGGTGAGGAGGAGTGTCCTCGCATGCCCACACACGCCCCGCGAGCACGCTAGGATCTGTAAACACCGTAAACCCGGAAGAAGGAGAATTACGAATTACGAGAATTATGAAGCCTTCTGCGCCTCGCCTCATCTATACGCTCTTGCCAGTATTTGTTGGCTTTGTCGGTGACAACAAGCCACAGCACCAAGACCAGCAACACTAACGACTCCATGTCCTCCATGTTTATTGTTTACTCTCCGGGTTGTGAGACGACCGCTTAAAAGGTCACTGATGTCACTGTTTGCGCCGCATAACGACATCACCTGACGTCCACCCACTTTCGCTAACTCCACCCAATGTGTCCACCCACTTCCAGCCAGCACAGTTCAGCGCGGTTATAGTCGAAATGCAACTCCAACAGCCCCGCTCAGCTCGACTCAGCCCGGCACGGCTCAGCCCGACTCAGCCGCATTGGTAGTGGAAAAGCGGCATATGTCTCCCTGAGCACGATTATGAAACAAAGTGCAGTGTGGGTCAGTGTCCACACACTGAAACTGAACTGAAACCTCAGTGAATCACGTTTCTTCTGAACTTGGAGTAAATACTCAAAATAAAATGCAGTGTCTCACGCACACTAAAATTGAAAATGCAAAATAAAGTGCAGCTTCTTGCCTTTGGCCTTAAATGACAAAATTAAGTTCACAGTTACAGTAAGTCACACATCACTGAAGTAGACGGGAGGACTTTGGCGCTGTCCAGTGTAGTTTGCTTCGGGTCGGGTTTCGGTGGCTCCGGCTGAGCTAATATGTCGGGGTGGTGTCGTGCTAAGTACGTTCGCAAGTTTGTTGTGTTACCTGAATATCTAATTGGAGCGAAACAGGTTGCAAAGTGCGTACTCTTTGTCCAGCTCACTGTTTTTTTTTTTTTTTTCCTCCTTTCCTTTGGAATCCAAAGTGCCTCCAAACATCTGCCTTAAAGTTCGGCGGCGTCTCTAGGTTTACGTTAACAGCCATGCTTGCTTGTTTTTTTTTTTTCCTCACTGCAACCACCGGGAAAAAAAGAGAAGACGAAGAGTGCCTTGCAGTGAGGTAGCGGCACAGCGACACCTTGCGGAGCGGAGGTGCGGAAGTCGTACTGGATTTACAACCCGTCTGAAACATGATTTATTATTTGAAAAAATATCGATATTCAAATTTTGAGTATCGATATTGAATCGGAAGACAAAGTATCGCGATATATCGCCGTATCGATAATTTTGCCCACCCCTAATGCAAACGTAGCGACGTAACTGACGTATACAGCGACGTAATGACGTGGCTTCCCTTAGCACCACGAGCTATGGAAAAGCAAACTGGTTCTCAGCTGGCTCGCAAGTTGAACGAGTTGTGAACCAGCACCAGCCCCGAACCAGCCCTGGAACTGATTTGGTGGAAAAGGGGTATATGTGTACCACCACAGGGAACCCAATCGTAAGTGCAAGGCAATACATCTCATAAACACTCGCCTGCCGAACAAAGAAATTTGTATCTTTTATTTACACGAGATTTTTTTTTTTTTAAATATTCAGTACTTATTTTTAATTGACTTTAAAAAAAAAAAAAGTGATTTATTTATTATCCCATTTTACATATATCGGGAATGCCGCTTTTAGGTTGTGTATGATTTTTATAGAATATATATTAGTCCCAGTGTGGTGATGTCAGTAAACTATTTATATCCCATTACATGGACTTGTTCTGTAGTACCAGTTTTAATAGACGCGTCCTGCCACACCTCAAGTGCACTCGTACCCAGGTTGAGATGAGTCACACGAAACTGTTCTTGTTTTGCAAGCAATACAACTGGACATGTCACAAGAAGCGTATTTGTGTTGTCAAGTAGATTATTGTAATGGGGGTGGGTGGGCTGAGAAGAGTAGGCTATTCGCTTTTTAAGATCATTTTAATTTAAGTTAAATATTTCCCTGTGTTCCTTTTCACCAGACTGGCAGAGTTTATCGTTTGTGATCGTCAGAGTTATTGCTCTGATGCTACCCACTGTGACTCAGTAGAAAGCGCTCTGTAATGAGTAATATCATCTCACACTGACTTCCTGAAAGAGTGTGCAGATGACATGCGTATAGCTTTCCTCAATTGCCTCATTCTGTTTTATTGAACGTTTCATCATTACTTACTGTTGGAAATTCACGTACGCTACTTATTGAGGTTTATGATGATAAACTGATGATTTTCTTTAATTACCTACTGATAAACGAATGAAAAGTTTTGGATGCTAATTTGCTGTCATTCCAGTTGCTGGTGATCATGTTTTTGGTCCAGTTTGTTCACTGTGGTGGTAAACTCTCTCAAAAGGACTGAATCATTAGGTTCTAGAGTAGATTTAGCTTCAAGAGTAGCCACTGACGTTATTCAAAAAGTCGCACATGATTCTGCTTTGAGTCAGTCTGGCAATCCTGTAAGAGTAACTCCCAGTAGTGCAAAGTCATATCCCAGCTGAAAGTAGTACGGCCAAGGGTTTGACCTAAAATAACCACCTTTCACACCGACTGTTCGAGTCGGGAATCTTACGCCTTTATTCCGCCTTGTTGTGTATTGCTGGGTTTCATGTGACATCACATCTGCCTCATTAGTTATTCAGAACTTTAGCTGGTGGTCTACCAAAACACCGTTGACAAAGCGTTTGTATGGAGAAGGTGCGTTGCTTGCATGAAAAATGCCTTACGCTTGTGTTGTTTTAGGTTGTTCGTATCAATCAAGCTGATAATTTTCTTCAGGATTCCCTGTGAACTAATTTAAAAAAAAAAAGGGTGAGCGAACACAGGATTTCACAAGAAAGGTGGCCTTTGAACCTCCAGGGCTCGACATTTAAGGACTGCCCGATTGCCCGGGGCAAGTGAAACATGCATTCAGGCAAGTGGGATATGTCCCCGACACGCCTGACCAGGCAAGTTGGAATGAGCATACAGTGGTGCTTGAAAGTTTGTGAACCCTTTAGAATTTTCTATATTTCTGCATAAATATGACCTAAAACATCAGATTTTCACACAAGTCCTAAAAGTAGATAAAGAGAACCCAGTTAAACAAATGAGACAAAAATATTATACTTGATCATTTATTTATTGAGGAAAATTATCCAATATTACATATCTGTGAGTGGCAAAAGTATGTGAACCTCTAGGATTAGCAGTTAATTTGGAGGTGAAATTAGAGTCAGGTGTTTTCAATCAATGGGATGACAATCAGGTGTGAGTGGGCACCCTGTTTTATTTAAAGAACAGGGATCTATCAAAGTCTGATCTTCACAACACATGTTTGTGGAAGTGTATCATGGCACGAACAAAGGAGATTTCTGAGGACCTCAGAAAAAGTGTTGTTGATGCTCATCAGGCTGGAAAAGGTTACAAAACCATCTCTAAAGAGTTTGGACTCCACCAATCCACAGTCAGACAGATTGTGTACAAATGGTGGAAATTCAAGACCATTGTTCTCCTCCCTAGGACTGGTCAAGCAACAAAGATCACTCCAAGAGCAAAGCGTGTAATAGTCAGCGAGGTCACAAAGGACCCCAGGGTAACTTCTAAGCAACTGAAGGCCTCTCTCACATTGGCTAATGTTAATGTTCATGAGTCCACCATCAGGAGAACACTGAACAACAATGTTGTGCATGGCAGGGTTGCAAGGAGAAAGCCACTGCTCTCCAAAAAGAACATTGCTGCTCATCTGCAGTTTGCTAATGATCATGTGGACAAGCCAGAAGGCTATTGGAAAAATGTTTTGTGGACAGATGAGACCAAACTAGAACTTTTTGCTTTAAATGAGAAGCATCATGTTTGGAGAAAGGAAAACACTGCATTCCAGCATAAGAACCTTCTCCCATCTGTGAAACATGGTGGTGGTAGTATCATGGTTTGGGCCTGTTTTGCTGCATCTGGGCCAGGACGGCTTGCCATCATTGATGGAACAATGAATTCTGAATTATACCAGCAAATTCTAAAGGAAAATGTCAGGACATCTGTCCATGAACTGAATCTCAAGAGAAGGTGGGTCATGCAGCAAGACAACGACCCTAAGCACACAAGTCGTTCTACCAAAGAATGGTTAAAGAAGAATAAAGTTAATGTTTTGGAATGGCCAAGTCAAAGTCCTGACCTTAATCCAATCGAAATGTTGTGGAAGGACCTGAAGCGAGCAGTTCATGTGAGGAAACCCACCAACATCCCAGAGTTGAAGCTGTTCTGTACGGAGGAATGGGCTAAAATTCCTCCAAGCCGGTGTGCAGGACTGATCAACAGTTACCACAAACGTTTAGTTGCAGTTATTGCTGCACAAGGGGGTCACACCAGATACTGAAAGCAAAGGTTCACATACTTTTGCCACTCACAGATATGTAATATTGGATCATTTTCCTCAATAAATAAATGACCAAGTCTAATATTTTTGTCTCATTTGTTTAACTGGGTTCTCTTTATCTACTTTTAGGACTTGCGTGAAAATCTGATGTTTTAGGTCATATTTATGCAGAAATGTAGAAAATTCTAAAGGGTTCACAAACTTTCAAGCACCACTGTATATTACCAACTAGCACTACAAAAATTAGGCTTTTTTTTTTATCTTTTATTATTTCAGTTCCTAAAAGCGTCCCTCACTATGTATCCAGCATTACATCTTGGCTGTTTTCTTAGTCTCGGTTTCATTTACTGCTTTGCAATTTATTCTATACCCCCGCCGGTGTAGTATGGTACACGTACTGTTTATAGACCCCTTGTGCATGGCATCATGTGATAATTACAGCTGGGGTCAGACAGACACCGTCTTTCATGCAAGCACGGCTTCATCCGTCTTCAATATGGTTAATTTTTGCGCTGTGTTTGCTTCTTGAAGCAGAGAAATAGATAAAAGGCGTTACCGTCTCCCCGCTATCAAGAAAAATGTTAACAAATTGAAGTAAATGTTTCAAGAACAACGAGGAAATGAGCGGTTAAAGAATACGAGGAGAGGAGCTCAGCCTGAAAACTCCAGAGAAATTCATGACTGTATTTATGATGTATTTTACGAAAACAAAGTCGGAAGTTAGGATGGAAGGGTTTGCTTGAGGATGGAAGGGTTTGCTTAAGAATCTCGTTTTATTTTTTTCTGCTCGCATTCGAGTCAGCTCCTTCATGAAAGTGTTTGATTTTCTCACAGGTGAAGCCGCTTCCTTATTCGACACAGAAAACCCAGATTGGTTTCAAACAACTCGGGCATAAAAAACTCAACAAGGAGCGACATGCGCGATAAATCCTGAAAGAACAGAACAGATTAAGAGCAGAGAGAACTGGAGCTTTGTTTCTGTTATCAGAGGAACGCAGTCCTGGGCAAAATATTTATATATCGTGTTTTTTTTTTTTTTTAAAGTCGTCATCCATCTCTAGGTTTAAAAAAAAAAAAAGCGCTGCTTCATGACAGACACTGATTCAGTTACAGGTTGCCAGGTCTGTATAAAACACCCACAACCTACACACTAAACATTCATTTTAAATTCAAACATTATCCTGTCTGTCATGATGCGGGGGTTTAAAAACCTCGAGGTGGATGATATAGCAAAAACCCGATATATAAATATTCTCAGACACGGTATTGTTAAAGTCTTGGCACCCTATTGTTTTCTTCATACCGTACAAACTTTGCTATAGATTTCTACATTATCGAGTAATGAGCCTATGGTCTGAGAGAGTTCTACACAAACACACTGAACTTTACAACAGCTGCATGCATGTGAAATGGAAATAAATTGACTAAGGCAGGAAAAACTATTTTGGATCAAATTGTTATTGTCCGTTACAAGTAAAAAGTAACCAATAACCAAACTTGGGGTGTATTCAGACCAGGATAGTTCGATAGTTCACTTGCTTTGGTCCGAACCAAATGTTTTTTTTTATTTTTTCATTTTGGTGCGGTTCGCTTTCACACTGTACATTTTAGTAAGCGGACCAAAATCTGTCAACAAAGCCACGCGCCCTGAGGTCGTTCAGCTATTGGTCAGAGACGACACGCGCACAAAGCGTTAAGTTCAAAAGTAGTCACGGAGGATAGCGCTGATGAGCGCACATCATGTTGTGACAGTTCTGGCTCTTCACGCAAGTCGCTAGTACCGCCACTTTTTGAAAGAATGTCCCTGATTTTAATGTAGGTCTGACGGAGTTTCTTCACTTTTAGCCGACATTGTTCTGGGGAGCGCGTGAACCCCTTCTCCTTCATTTTCTCACTGAATACAGCAAACACGTCGGCATTTTTGTGTGTTCTCTCCAAAAGCTCAGATATGTGGACATCTGCCCATATATCCACAAGGGTACGCGTTTCTTCCTCGGCCCACGTTTGCCCCTACTCATTTTTTGTACTCGCCTACCACTGGTGACTGAACGACTGTTGTAAGGTTCCCTTGACAACCGAAAGTGTTTGCACTTTGCGGTGGAGTGTCAAGACTCTGTTTCCCATAATGCTCGACAAACGACGGAAGCTCCCGAGGTACAAAAAAGCAAAACTGTCGGATTAGGTCCGGTCTGCTTTCACACCTCCAAAAGGTCCGCACCAGGGTTCCTTTGGTCCGGACCGAGTCCGACCTTGCAGCTCGGTCTCGGTCCGCTTGTTTGGTCCGGACCAGAGTTCGGTGGTTTGTATTCAGACCAACCCAAAAGGTCCGGACCAAGGGAAATTTGGTTCGTTTGGTCCGGACCAAACAACGTAGGTGTGAATACACCCTTAATCAATAACCGAACTTCAACTCAATGTGTGATCTTCATTTTATGGTGCAATTCACAACTATTCTATGGTTTTCCTTAAAAAAAAAAAAGTAGTACTTGCAAAATAGGGGGAAAGTGGAAATTAACCCCCACTTGCCCTCCAGGGCAAGTGGGTTTAAAAGTTAATGTCGAGCCCTGACCTCTCGCTGAAATCGAAGCATGCCCGAGTTTGCAGTGATCACTTGGTGAAAGGTTTGTATCTCCCTCTCAGCTGTCCTTAGTGTTTTCCAAGTACTTTTCTTGCTGTGTCGTTATTTTACGGTACTTTTATAGTCACAAAGCGCTAAAGTCCCCAGCTGTTTCTTTACTCCTCACAAAGTCCATATGCATGAAGGTCGCGACAAAATTCTTCCCCAGCCACACAGTTACAATGCGCCGTGATCACTTCTCCGTCCTGTTTAACTAAGATCCAGGTCTTTAAAGGGGTTTCTGATGATCTTTGTGAATGATTTACCTGAGAGATGAGAGCCAACACGAGTGAGAATCAAGCGAACGGTTGTTTGTTTACACTTCAACTTGCAGCAAAGATGCGAACGAAAAGCTTTAAAAAAAAAAAAAAGTACTTACACAGGCAAAAACAAGCCAGGATTCATTTGGCAGCGACTTGATAGCGAGGTCCTTTACCCAGCCACATACAAAAAGAGTTGTAACCCTCCAGACTCTTCCACACTTTCATCTGTTTTGCGGTGTAGAAGGACGTCTGCAACACCAGATAGTTCGAGATGTCGGGGAACTCGACTGAAGGGTCGTTTTCGAGATCGTATGATAAATCCTTCTTTCCCAGACTATACGGGTCGATTCTGTTGCACATGGCAATCTTCTGAATAGATCTAAAGCCAGCAGTGGCTTCTAGATTATGAGCATACTCTGATGAGTTATCGCTAGTTGTTTGCGCTACGGCAGCCTTTTAGACCACCAGCTATTTCACTTCCGGTAAAACTGCTAAGAAAAGTGACATGACTGAAACCCAGCAATTAAATGTCTGAATGTGGAACGGGGGGGTCTGTCGTGTTCCACCTTTTGAGCAAGAATGGTTGGTAGTAACAGAACTGAAATCACCGTCTGTGTAAAAGGGACAGCAGGACAGGGGTGCAACGTTTTTGACATTGGCATTCTTCTTTCTAAGACCAATTCAAGCATCTCTGTCTACGGCATCTGTGGGCCTCTGCATGCTCTTGCGACAAGGCTTTCGCAGATAGCTTTTCGCAGACAGTTGTAATTTATCGTTGAGCAGGGAGTAATAGGCGTGCGCGATGTTATTCACCGCCACAACGCAAGGGAGCGCGAAGTCGCTAGGAGTAGTTGGTGGGTGTGGTTAGTGGAGTGTTTATCCTCCGGTTACTTATAATGACTAGAACTGGAGTCGTATAGATGTACGTACTTCCTCACTTCCTCGATCAACCGCTCTTCGTGCTGCTCCATCTTCGCTCGTGTTTTTAAAAATGGCGGTCGTGAAAACAAACCAAAACGGGAAAGTAGGGAAACGGAAGTGCATGTACAGCGGATATAGAGTGGACCAATCAGAGCCCTCTTGTCTGCGACGCTGTCTGCGAGGCTTCTGCGGTGGTCACAATTTTTGGGAGGTGCGTGCAGAGCGTCTGCGAAGCGGGGGGGGGGGCTACGCAGACGCCAATTGCGACGCCATCTGCGAGGACTGCGTTGTCAGCATAAATTGGCGTTAAGGTACACGTGCCTTTCTGCCTTAAATCACTTCGTAGTTCTCTTCACTTTCTCCTCCAACATAATCTGATCGAACAAACGTTGCTTGCATGAGTCTCTCCACTCCTTTCTTCCTCTCTACCTTTCACTCTGATTCTCTCCTCTCTTTACAAGTGCAGTTTTCTGTGAGACTTTTTTTTTTTTTTCCTTCTCCCCCCTGAAAAGCTGGCTCGAGTAAAGGACACAAACGTGATGCTTACGGAGGATGTTACTTCCCTGAAATGTGAATTATTTAACAGAAGTGATTACATGTTGCATGTGATGCTCAGCAACTTTGCTTGTGTTTGAAAGCTGGTATAAATGTGCACGGCGAACAAAAGCACCTCGACAATCCATTCATCTTCCATTGCTTTTAAAGCCGCACCGGTATGCTCAAGGTATTCCTATTTCCGACGCATAGATACGTCCCTCTAAATGCCTATGCTAAGCTGTGAAACGTCACACCTCTGGTTGCGGAACGCTGGCTTGCAGTGCAAAATCACACACTGGCACGGCTTTATGCCAGCTGTATTTGGTTCAGTGTAAATCGCTAAAGCTGGAATATTGAGGTGTTTTTTAAAAAAAAAAAAGTCAGTATTATGGAATATCTCTGTGAAAAGGGCTACTGAGACTCAGGGATGATACACAGTAAAGCTTTTCTTGTTTATCTGTCAAACAGATCTCAGAAATCAACCTCAAATACCCTGTCCACACTAGGGATTTTGTACCGATACGAAACTACTTTCGTACCGCAACACCTGTCCACACTAGCAACTACACCGGTACTGTAGCGGTATAACTGTATCGGTACGAAACCCACAAATGTATGGGTTTCGTACCGGTACCATAGCGCTTCGCTGTAGTGCGGACAGATGAAGCGGCTCTGTATCGATACAAATATAATGCGCATGCGCAAAGTCACACACCTCAATTGATGTCTTCGCTGAATAAAATAGTGAAGAACGGAGATTCGTTTGTTTCTTTCTCAACTGCCTCGCGCGTTTTATACGATTCGACTGAATAAACACCACCAGAAATACAGACTGTACATTGACAACAAAAAGCACACACACGTTGTTTCATCCGCCATATTCTCGGAAGGAAGTTACTCGGTAACCACGGAAACATTTCGCGCACGCGCATTTCAACTACCGTGAAAGAAAACCGCAAACATTTCTCGCTAGTGTGGACAGATGCACTAAACTGTACCGGTATACTTTGTATCGATACAGTTATACCACTTTCGTACCGGTATAAGTGTGAACACAGCAATAGATACACAGCCCTACAGACAACTTGTACTGTTTGGTCTTCTGGCAGCAGATTGCTTTCAGTTCACCACCCCAAACTACTCCCATCTCACCTGAACATTTTCCCTTCACAAAGAATTACTCCTCTCTCTTTCTATTCCTTAAAATGTCTTGTTGCTTCAGGTTACTTTGTGTTGCGTACTTTGCAAAGTGAGCGAGAAAGGCGCTATATAAATGAAACCTATATAATTAAGCATACCCGCTAGACACCTCTGCATTAACAGCACATCGACTGATCATAGACACCGTTCTCTTTCACCAAGGCCGTTTGTTTTTACTTGGCACACCAGAGTTAGCCAGTAAATCAGGTTTGTGCTGTTGTGTTCTCACAGACACAACACAGTGCTGCAGGGTCACAATAAAGCACAAAACAATTTGTTCGCATGCTAATCGGGTAACGTTGCTGTGCTTGCTGAAAGATAAGCTCTTGTTTTTAAGAGGGAGGTTTTTCTCTTGGTGCTCAGTAACTTCTTAGAAAGCCATTCTTGTAAGTCACAACGCGTCTGTAATACTCCATAGATGTCAAGAACAGCACCAGATACAACAGCGTCTTCGAGTTTGGATTATTTCTCTAACAATGTACCATCTTGCATCAGTAAAGTGGTCGATAGCCCTATTCAGATTGGATTAGTTTATCAGATGGATGCCGGTAATACTCTTAGGTGGTGTTTACATTAGACCGTATCCGTCTCGTTTTCGTCGCGGATGCACTGTCCGTGCACATTAAAACGCCGGGAAACGACTCCACAGGCGGAACAACTTGAATCCGCCAGGGCCCACGTATTCAACCCAGTACGTATCTGATCCGGTGCTGTGTAAACATTGAGGAACGAGGAAACGCAGTGCTGAGCTCTAGCTGACGTCGTCATTGGACAACGTCACTGTGACATCCACCTTCCTGATTCGCTGGCGTTGGGATCACACACACAGCGGCTCAGTCCCGAATCACTGCTCGTGCGCTTCACTCGCGCGCTCCGTGAGCTGCGCAGGGCCGGAGTGCGCACCCTCCAGAGGGCACTCGCTGTTCAGGGCGGAGTGATTTGGAGCGCAGGAGGAAGCGCTGAGCCGCACTGAGGTTTATTTACACATTTCAACCTCCTTCAGGCGCTTAAACTCAGTGAGAACATGAACATCACAGCCAGGTGTGTTTATCTGCTGGAGAAGGTGTTCGCTTGCCATCCTTCCACTTGCAAGTGGTGAGTGATTTGCGCATGCCCGATATGCACTGGGATCATGTGACGTGCCGTCTAATTAGTCATTTGATTAGCGTATCCGTGTACTGGTTGCTGTGTGCACTGTTGCTGTGTGCACGCGAATCATTTTAAAAACGTTAATCTGATGATCCGCTGATACGGTCTAATGTAAACACCACCTTAAACACCTCTCCTCAATGATAAAACACTCACATTTGGACAATACAGTGACCACAGGAGTTGTTTCTGCCAGGTTATATTTTCAATGACCCCAGATGGATGGTTGGTTGTATGATCACATAATGGCGTCCAAGCTTCCAGAGAGGCACTGGAGTAAAGAAGTCTCATTCACTTTGGGGCAAGCCAAGGTTCCAGCAACAGTTTGAAAATACAGTTAAAGGTAGACTGACTTTCAGATTTTTCAAGTTTAGATCATAAAAAGAATTTTCCCTGACGTTTTTGTTTATCGGACAGAAAGATACTGAATTCGAATCGCAGACTTCCAAGTTTATTAGTTAAAAAAAAAAAAAGTTAATGAATTTAGGGCCACGTGGCCTTAAATTCTCTGCTATTTTTTCCTGCTTCACCATGACCCAATTCAAGATACTATGTCATGCATCATGTGGTGGGCTTTCCCCGTTCACGCAAGGCATTGTGAGATACAAATTTGAAACAGGAGAGGAAAATGGAGGCCGTGATGTGAAAGACCGACTACAGTAATGGAAAGTGAGGGGAAAAAAACCGACGTTATGTTGCGAAGGAAAGGAAACGCAGGACCAAACTAATAAATATCGGCGGTAGGGATGGCGAAAACTAAAAATCTTGACCGACCACCGAGCCTCATTAGCCAGTTAAAGTCGGTTAACCTATGAGTTTAAAATTCTAGAATTGGAATTATTAGAATCTATTCTAAATCTAACCGCGAGCATCCGCACATTCAGTCCCAGTCGCTGCCCTCCACTCACATTACCTTTTCTACAGCGCGAAACATTTAGTCGAACGCGGCACTGATGTCGAGGGGTTTGTATTGGAGCGGAGGACAAATGGCTCCAGCTTAGAGACATCGTGAGAAGCGTGAAATCCCCCCTCGACCCCTCCTCCTTGTCCTTCTCCACCCGGGTCTGTGTCTGCGGCCGTGTCAGCAAGGGGCACGCACTTTTAAGTTGCAACTTGGCATTAAAAATATCAGCGTGAACATGTTCTCAATAAATTGCTGTCATTTTCTAAGCGGCAAGCTTTAGCTCAGTCACTACCGCTGCTTGCATTGAAAACAATCCTATCATACACTTGTCCCAGATTAACTTTTCATTGAAGATGGGACGTTTTAGCGATACGGCCCCTGGTGTTTACAGTTAACTGCAGTAGGCTGTGTGTTGATCCTGCATGCTGCTACGGACTAGGCACTTTTCTTCGAAGTGAACCACAGAGACCTCATACTGCAATTGTTTTCCAGCTACTGATATTACGGTTACATGGCTGCTAATTGTGCACAGCCATTGGGAATGGGATAGCTGGAGCTGAGCTGATTAGCCGCTAAGCTAATATAGCAACTGTCTGATGCTAAGTAACATCAGTGAGGAACCAGTTTTAGTTCAGATCTTGTGTATTATTATTATTATTATGTTGACATTAATATTCACCAGACTAATCAACCATCGACTTCATTCATCCGCCGTGTTCTTGTTTCTTTGATAGTCAAGAATTTCCTTGATGTTCCGTACCTGGTTAACATCGTAGTAAAATCTAATCCAACACTGAGACTTTTCTTTCGCCAAGTGGCAGCTGTCTTCAACTGGGGCAGGAGGGCGGGACATGACTGAATGGGTGTTTCTGATTTGTCAGCTGTCTTCAACTGGGGCGGGAGGGCGGGACATGACTGAATGGGTGTTTCTGATTTGTCAGCTGTCGTCCTTACACCGCATGGCATGCCCCAAGCGTTTACAACACAGAATTCCAGGTTCTCCGCTCCAAAATCGGCAGCTTCAGAACGATTGATTTTTTTTTTTTTTTTTTTTTTTTTAACCGACAACCAAAAAAAAAATTAACCGGTTGACGTTGATTCAGTCAACCATCGGTCAAACGGTCATCGGTTAACATCCCTAATCGGCGGTCAGCGAGCACCTCGGTGTGATCAGCTGTTTGTTTAGCGACAGAATGATGTACAAGGTAAACCTGTAGATGGCAGTAATGCAACACTGGATGCCAGCTGCCGTAAAACCCAGAAGAAGAAGGTAAACCTGCTAGGGATGTTAACCGATGACCGTTTGACCAGTGGTTGACCGAATCAACGTCAACCGGTTAATTTTTTTTTTTTTGGTTGTCTGTGGAAAAAAAAAAATCAATCGTTTTGAAGCTGCCGATTTTGGAGCGGAGAACCTGGAATTCTGTGTTGTAAACGCTTGGGCATGCCATGCGGTGTAAGGACGACAGCTGACAAATCAGAAACACCCATTCAGTCATGTCCCGCCCTCCTGCCCCAGTTAAAGACAGCTGACAAATCAGAAACACCCATTCAGTCATGTCCCGCCCCAGTTGAACACAGCTGCCACTCGGCGAAAGAAAAAAAAAGTGTAGACACATGCTTTTTAGCTTACAAATTACTATTCTGTTTTTTTTTTTAAATTATTATTAGAAGGCACATGGAGTTTAGTCCTGCCTTGGCCAGTGCATTCTGAAAGTATGTTTCGGTCTGTAGCCAACAATGCATGTTATTGCAGATCAGATCTCTCCACACAAACTAAAGGCGCAGATGCCGACTTTTTCACGGCTTTTTCATGGACTGTAACAGCATTTGCTTATGGTGTAATTTTAATACAGAATTTACTCTGATGAAATTATTCAGACACTCCAACCCCCCCCCCCAAAAAAAATCGGATCTGCACGAGCCGTGAAAAAGGCGGCGCCCTATAATAAACTCATAGTTTAACTGGCTAATGAGGCTCGGTGGTCGGTCAAGATTTTTTTTTTTTAGTTTTCGCCATCCCTAAAACCTGCGCATGCGCACACGGACTTCCTCTGCCTGCTTGACTGCACGAAGTGAGCAATTTTATGCACATTATTTGCTCAGGAATTCCCTCAAATTAAATAACTTCCCAGCCACAGAATGGCCTGATTTTTTTTTTTTTAATTTAATTTAATTTTTTTAGATATTACAGAAATAAACATCTATCGCAATGACCAAATTTCAGAGGGAGCTAAATTTCACCGGTTTTCTGAACTCAAAAGGCCGTCTACTTTTTAAAGAATAATCACCAAGTATACAAGAGGCATCAATTTTCCACACGGCAAGTGTAATATCTGGGGGAGGGTGTCCCAGGTGCACGTGCAGTTTGGACGGGACTAAAATGATCAGACGACTGCTGAGCTTGGCCAAAAACAGTTGGTAACTTGGCCTGTAATGTTCTCACAGAAGGCCTGAGGAAAAACAGACCTGGCCCATCAGGACGGTAATCGTCACAGTGTAGCACCTGTGAAATAGGAAATTAGTAAACGTTAATCCTGTCTGGATTGGGCTTGTGTCCATATCGTTTACATTTTCTTTATAGTGTAAAGGATGCGTGTTGGTGTTTTGACTTTTGCCTTCCAGAGGAAAAACATTCAATCCAACAAAACACAAACTCCACAGTAATCCGTTCCGATCTCACACTTGCACTTTCTATTTGCTGTGAACTTGAACCGTTGGTCGTAATTCAGAAATCTGTCTGTTTAAACCATTTGTGTTTGTGGAGTGATGTACTCATTACACCAACCTGAAGAACCAGAATAAGCAAATATAAAGTGTTTGTTTATTCTGGCTTTGATTCCTGTACTTGCGTAGCTAGTTACACCGGAATTGCAATTACAGTTGGCCCGACCTTGTTCTGGAACACCGTTGTAAGGGAGAGAGCAAGCAAGCGTACCAGTAACAGAATCTAATGAGGAGGACCTAGAGCAATCTGGTAGCATTTTCTCATTTCCTGTTGATACTTAAATGTTCCTTAGCCAATGACTTGTAAAGAATCTGATCAAATGCTACATTAACCCCTTGGCTGCCACCCATAATTAATTGTAATGTGCCGGGCATATCGGACAAAAATTGGGATATTTTGATAATCTTTCTCTAACTTGTTCAGGACTTTTTTATATTTTTAATATTTGTATCGAAAAATCACAAAAAAACACTGTTTTAGAGTAAAAATAACTGTAGTAATAAAAACGAACAAACAAGACAACGGGTCTCGTCAATGAGAACCTGTCCATGAACATGAATTACTAGTACTTGAAAACACAATGTACACCAAGGGTCCATGCATTCCAAGTAAAGGCCTCTGCATGCTCGTGCGACAAGGCTTTCGCAGATAGCTTTTCGCAGACAGTTGTAATTTATCGTTGAGCGGGGAGTTATAGGCGTGCGCGATGTTATTCACCGCCACAACGCAAGGGGGCGCGAAGTCGCTAGGAGTAGTTGGTGGGTGTGGTTAGTGGAGTGTTTATCCTCCGGTTACTTATAATGACTAGAACTTTTTTTTTTTTATAATGACTAGAACTGGAGTCGTATAGATGTACGTACTTCCTCAATCAACCGCTCTTCGTGCTGCTCCATCTTCGCTCGTGTTTTTAAAAATGCCGGTCGTGAAAACAAAACAAACCGTGAAAGTAGGGAAGCGGAAGTGCGTGTACAGTGGGTAGAGTGGACCAACAGAGCCCTCTTGTCTGCAGCGGTCACAATTTTTGGGAGGTGCACGCAGAGCGTCTGCAAAGGTGGGGGGGGTACGCAGACGCTATCTGCGACACCGTCTGCGAGGACTGGGTTGTCAGCATAAATTGACCTTAACTGGGTACCATTTTTATGATGGTCTTTGGTATGACCCGACCGTGAATAGAATTCGCGATCTCCCAATCGAGAGGCGCACACGCTAACCACTAGGCCAACTCGCAGTAATGTGCCGCTGTGAAGTAAAAGTAATGTGCCATGTAAGGTACATAAAAGGAGGTGTTTATGACGAGTAGCGTACATCATAAGGCCAAGGGCATTGAAGGGGTTAATAGTCCACGTGTCCAAGTTCACAGTCTAGCTACTGTCTCTCAGAGGAGCTCTGGATATTCTGGTTTTCCACACGCTTTGTGGCTGGATAGAGACCTCACCTACTGCTTATAAACACTAACTTAGACTTAAAGTCAAGTCAACTTTGTCAAATATGCTATACATGCTCGACATGCAGCACAGATGAAATTTCAGTCCTCTCTGACCCACGGTGCAAACAGGCAATGCAATAAATAAAAATAGAATAATTGAAAAAACAAACAAACAATATAAACAGTATAAACACTAGATAAGAACTAGACAAAGATTAAACACTCAGACAATATAAACGGTATAAACACTCTAGATAAGAACTAGACGTAGACTAAACACACATTTTATATATATATATATATATATAAAATATGTAAATTGGTGCAAATAAACAAACAGTCAAGGGCACTTGAGGTATAGCAGGTAAACATGAAAAAAAGCGAGACGGCCTTTCGATTTCATAAAATCGGTGAAATTTAGTTTCCTGTGAAATTTGCTCATTGTGAGATGTTTATTTCTGTAACATCTCACAAAATACCAGGCCATTCTGTGATGTGACGATATGCATGAAATCACTCGCTTCACGCAGTCAAGCAGACAGAGGAAGTCCATGTGCGCATGCACAGGTTTACCATAACCATGCACTGACCACTGTGCATCATTCTGTTGCTAATCGAACAGCTGATCACACCAAGGTGCTCGCTGACCGCCGATATTTATTAGTTTGGTCCTGCGTTTTTCTTCTCGCTTTGTTACCGTAGATGGCCTTTCAGGTTTCATTCCTGTCCTCTGTTTTCCTCTCCTGTTTCAAATTTGGATCCCACGATGCCTTGCGCGAACGGGAAAAGCCCACCATGTGATGCATGACGTAGTATCTTGGATTGGGTCATGGTGAAGCAGGAAAAAATGGCAGAGAATTTAGGGCCACGTGGCCCTAAATTTATTAATTGTTCTGTTTAAAAAAAAAACCTAATAAAATTTAGAAGTCTGTGACTTGAATTCAGTAGCTTTCGGTCCACTAAACAAAAATAATTGGGTGTCAGGGAAAATTCTTTTTATGACCTACACTTGAAAAATCTGAAAGGTAGTTTAATAGTGCGCTAAACACAACAGTTCTGGATTGTTTTCAATCAGCAGTTGGTATTTATCACACTTTATTCTCAATTCAATTACTTGTAATCAACCACTTTAATGTAGTCGCACATGTTCAAGCAGTATAATGTGACCAGTACATCACTTTAATTCAAATTGATTTCTTGCCAATTAAACGTGGCAACTCTTTAGACTTGGCGACTTCGGACGTGCATTCGAACTACTCCTGATGCTTTGCGTGTAGCTTACTCAACTCTCTATTTGGGAGCTCAAATTATCTGATAAATTTGAGGGTTTGTTCAAGGATGGAGACGATCTAGTCCATCTCTACTGATGGCTGTCATGTAGGACAGTTTAAATGTCTGACGGAAAACATGACGTCTGCAGCTTTAAAAGTAAATTGTCGTATCTCTTTTCACCCATGTTGTAGTCCTGTACACATTTTAACAGCCAGTGTTGTTGTCCGAATTGGGAGCAGAGCACCATCTTAGCTTTGCTTGTCTGTGCTAGCCATACAGATAAAGGGCTAGTCTTCCACGCATGGAATGAGCAGGGGCTTAAGTTGTGAAAATGAAACGATGTGTTATCAGGGCTGTCTCACTGTACAAGAATTCGATAAATGGCTCTGCTGCTGTTCAAAACAAAGCACTTGCATGTGTAGTTTATATCAGCGGTTCTCAGCCTTTTCTACTTTTAAGGCCCACCTATTCATACTTGCACCAAGTCGGGGCCCATTAAAAAAGATCCCCAATTATTTTGGCTCATCTATTTGATTAGAATCTAATAATCTACTGCAAAGTGTATTAATGGGATGCAAGATGGGAGCCCAGGAATTAAATAAATGCAATAAAAATAAACTGTGTTTAATTGTAGGTATTGTATTTAAAACTGTATGGATGTGCCAGAAGCCAAACCATGCATGCGGGTCATTCTCAGTCAAAAGGGATTAATGATCCAAAAGTGGAGTCTGGTCCATTAACACAAGAACTTATTGCCATGTTTGTGTTCAGCAAACAAGTTATTAAAACCAAGAAGTACACTTAAAAGAAGTGGATATAGAAACCACTCAATGGGATAGATCCTTACACGCTAACAAAGAAGGATTTTTCCTACAAGTTGGAAAATTATCTAGCCGTTGGATTCCGACATCTGAAACTCTCTGGTGCTGCAGACATCGTTCAACACGGACACACAGATGAAAGCATGGAGGAGTACAACTTTTTATATGTGGCTGGGTTAACGATCTGGGGATCAGGACACTACAAGATAAATAGTGTATCGTTTTTGGCCAGGTAAGGAGGAATTTCTGGGCTTTTTTTATGCGTCTTTGCGATGATTGCTGGGATACTACAAGTTTTAGGCCAAGTTTACATTAGACCGTATCTGTCTCGTTTTCTTCGCAGATGCACTGTCCATTTACATTAAAATGCCTGGAAACGCCAGGAAACGGGAATCCGCCAGGGTCCACGTATTCAATCCAGATCGTGTCTGGTCCGGTGCTGTGTAAACATTGAGATACGCGGATACGCTGTGCTGAGCTCTAGCTGGCGTCGTCATTGGACAACGTCACTGTGACAGCCACCTTCCTGATTCGCTGGCGTTGGTCATGTGACGCGACTGCTGAAAAACGGCGCGGACTTCCGCCTTGTATCACCTTTCATTAAAGAGTATAAAAGTATGAAAATACTGCAAATACTGATGCAAATACTGCCCATTGTGTAGTTATGATTGTCTTTAGGCTTGCCATCCTTCCACTTGCAAGTGGTAAGTGACGCGCATGCCCGATATGCACTGAGCTCACACACACAGCGGCTCAGTCCCGAATTACTGCTCGCGCGCTCTGTGAGCTGCGCAGGGCCGGAGTGCGCACCCTCCAGAGGGCACTCGCTGTTCAGGGCGGAGTGATTTGGAGCGCAGGATGCCTGCGGAGCCGAGCGTATCCGTGTATTGGTGTTGCTGTGTGCAGGTGAATCGTGTACTGGTGTTGCTGTGTGCAGGTGAATCGTGTATTGGCGTTGCTGTGTGCATATTAATCGTTTTAAAAACGTTAATCTGATGATCCACTGATACGGTCTAATGTAAACCCCACCTTAGTATCGGGTGTAAACAAACCACAGCCACTCAATTCTCAATCCTTCCTGCTCTTCTCTTCCTGCTAAATCATTCACAAAGATCCACAGAAACCACTTTAAAGACCTGGGTATTATGCATATTATGCTGTGTTCACACTTATACCGGTACGAAAGTGGTATAACTGTATCGATACAAAGTATACCGGTACAGTTTAGTGCATCTGTCCACACTAGCGAGAAATGTTTGCGGTTTTCTTTCACGGAAGTTGAAATGCACGTGCGCGAAATGTTTCCGTGGTTACCGAGTAACTTCCTTCCGAGAATATGGTGGATGAAACAACGTGTGCGCGCTTTTTGTTGTCAATGTACAGTCTGTATTTCTGGTGGTCATTTATTTAGTCGAATCGTATAAAACGCGCGAGGCAGTTGAGAAAGAAACAAAGAAAACGAATCTCCCTTTCTCCCTCTTTCCTTCTCTTCCCCTCCCTTTCTCTCCCTCTTCCTCCCTCTCTCCCCCTTTCTTTGCTCCATGTAGCTCCACGGTCGTTTTGAGCCATTTTGATGTTTTATTTACAGCTGGAAAGCACGGGCGTATTGTATGAATAACCGGAAGACGTAGGAATGGTTCATTGCGCATGCGCGTTATATTTGTATCGATACAGAGCCGCTTCATCTGTCCGCACTACAGCGAAGCGCTACAGTACCGATACTGTACCGGTACGAAACCCATACATTTGTGGGTTTCGTACCGATACAGTTATACCGCTACAGTACCGGTATAGTTGCTAGTGTGGACAGGTGTTTCGGTACGAAAGTAGTATCGTATCGGTACAAAATCCCTAGTGTGGACAGGGTATTATATATGGTGGCCACAATCAAGCTGAAAACAAAAACTCATCTGAAGACTTGAGCATCTCCTGAACTTCAGAACATCAGAAAATGGTGAGAAAAGTGATTTTGCAAATCCAAACAAAATAAATCTGAGGAATTTACAAAGCTTTCACGATGTGATCACTGCGAACTCAAGCGTTCTTCAACTTTGCTCCCTGACATCCCAGCGGAAGGTTCAAGAGCCACCTTTCTTGTCGTCTTTTAGTAAAATCCTTTGGTTCAGATACGGGTGTAAACGCAGAAGGTGTGTTTTTTATTAATATAAGTGAAGGCAGGTAAACAATCCAGAACGGCAGGCAAAATCGTGAAACGGGCAATAGGTCGAGCAAGGCACAAACAGGCTATCATAGACTCGGCAGAATCAAAGACAAGAAACAGGAAATCGGCGATCAGGAAACCAAACAAGGAAATAAGGCTCGGTAATGTCAGCAATGCAACTCAATACTTCGCAAAGTAAGGGTGTTTTTCAAACTTTTTATATCGGCGCACTGATTGCGCTTTAATCCTGTGCAGGGGCGAGTCGTTTACAAAGCGTGCCCTGAGAGTCTATCTGATGCACGTACCAAGGCACGCAGGTGTGACACACTCGCATGAAATTAGTACAAAAATTAATGTAGATATAAATATGCCAAATTATGGCATGTTACAAAAAAAATAGAGAGAAAAATCCCAGTCCTCGTCTCCAATTTACGAGTCTGAATGCAATTAATGCACGAGTCAGAGTCATTAGGACTCAAGTCATCACGAGTCCTTAAAATTAGGGCACGAGTCGGACTCAAGTTCGAGTCCTGGACTCAAGTACTACAAGCCTGATGTGTAGGCCATGAAGTTTTAAAACATTTTAAGATAATTCGGCAGGAGAAAAAGAGTACATGAATCGCCAATTGTAGAAACAATAGTTTAAAAAAAAAGTGCTCTAATGTTTAATCCTTAAACATCTGCCCAAATGCAAGTGCTGAAATCTCTATAGCAGGGGTTTTCAAAGTGTGGGAGAGTCAGCCACCCCTCGGAGAGCATCTTCAGATCCAGTCCATGAAAATCCAAACTTTAAATAATCGTGGTCATACTTCCTTCTTTTTCCAGTCCCCCCAGGATTCCGCGGGCCTTTTTTGTGATTGTTGTGGGCTAAAATGTCTGATGTTGCGGGGGTTTCCAAAAAAATTGCGATGAAAGTTGCGGTGTTCAGGTTTTTGTTGCGATTACATTGCGGGAGGAAGTGAAAGTTGCGAGAAATTGTTGCGATTTTCTCTTTTTGTGATTTAAAATTGAGTGATATGTTAAATATTAAGTTATTACTGAAAAACTATTGATTAAAAAAACAGACACTGAGAAATGGTCCTATAAACAACTTTACCAATATAAAAGATTACCAGGACTACAAAAATGCAGAAAAATAGGCTTTACTTATCCAAATGCTCCTGTTGGTTCAAAAGTTAAAGTGCAGAGAACCTCACAGCACAACATGAAGTTACCTTAAAATATAATATAAATGCCTCAGCTTTCATGTAAGAAAAAAAACTATTAATACTAGTACTGTGTGCAGGCAGTCTCTCCTGAAGACTAAATTAAACAATAATTATAAACTAATAAAATAAATGGCTCAGGCTTCATAGAAGAAAAAAAAAAAACAATTTGAACAGAATCTCACAGTATGATGCTGAAGCTGCCTAAACAATGGAAAATAAAATACCATTTTGGCAAAAATGTTGGCATCCATTAATTTCTTGTATTAAGTAAAAAAAAAAAAATAAAGTGCACACAGTCCTTCACTGTAAACATTACACACTTTCAGTAACAGAATTTAAGCCGACATAAACACTGACTCGCACATCATGCAATGTTGCCAGATACTGCTGACGTTTTCCAGCCCAAAATATATTCAAAACCCGCCAAAATGCACTTGAAACCGCCAATCTGGCAACACTGCGTGCATGCTGCTTATCTTGAACATAGACATCCGGAAGTAAGGCGGAAGGTAGTTTGTCGATGTCACCTCAAGACGACGCCAACGATTGGTCAAATTTGCGGGAAAGTTGCGGTGATTGGATATAATTGCAACACCGCCCTGAATTCGCAGGGATTGGTTGAATTTGCGCTGAAGTTGCAAATCGCAACATCCTGGAGGCTCTGTTTTTTTGCTTGGCCGTCTCCTCACTCCCTGTAGCTTTAGGTACTAAAAATCGATCCATTTTGTCTCTCACGTTGCGCTCCCCCTGAAGAACTCTGGCGCCCCCCAGGGGGGGCGCGCCCCACACTTTGAAAAGCCCTGCTCTATAGGGATTATATTCTGGCAGTCGTTTATCCTGTGCTGTTGGAGGGCGTGTGGATCGAGGCGTCTGCATCCTGTGTGTATTGTACTTGTTCTAACCTCGGTTTTATACAGTGAAATCTTGAATGTTCTGTCTAGACAGATTTGAGCCCAAGAGCCCTGTTCAGACTGAATGTACCAATCATGATACCTCCTGCAGTGAGCAATAAGGAGAGTTATTACTCCTTGTTCCTTTTGATTACAGAGATGCTCTGTTAAATAAAAATGGGCTACGAAGCCTGGCGGAAACGGCAGAACATGGCCATATAATCTGACTCGTTACAACTTGGTGTTTAGTCGTTGTGTATGATCAGCCAGTTACCTTACTCATGACCTTTTTCAAAAGCAAGGAAAAGTGGTTTTCTTTGCAGCCACTCTCCATCTTATCAGAACAGTGTAGTACATTTTATGAGAATACTCCTATCTTTTTGGTAAAGATTTCATCACATCTCTGAGGAAAAAAAAATGTTTTTCATGCTCTTTCTTCAGTTTAAATGCAATCCCGAAAGCACGTTTCTGTCGTCTCCTGAAACCAACCAGAAACCGAGTACTGGCGGAGTTTAAACACCTGAATAATAAAATTTAGGGTTCCCACACCTCCTTAAAAAGTCTCAAAAGGTCTTTAGAATAAAATTGGTGAAATTTAAGGTCATAAATTGTCTTAAATTCACTGTAAATTTCATCTCATCTCATTATCTGTAGCCGCTTTATCCTGTTCTACAGGGTCGCAGGCAAGTTGGAGCCTATCCCAGCTGACTACGGGCGAAAGGCGGGGTACACCCTGGACAAGTCGCCAGGTCATCACAGGGCTGACACATATGGCGCTTTTCCACTACCCTTTTTCAGCTCACTTCAGCCCGACACGGCTCGCGTTTCGACTACCAAAGAACAGCACGACTCAGCTCGCTTCAGCCCTGCTTAGCACCTAAAACTCGCACAGTTTTGGAGTGGGGCTGAAGCGAGCCGAGCTGAGTGAGGCTGGGGGCGTGAGCAGACACTCCCCTGTGCACTGATTGGTGAGGAGGAGTGTCCTCACATGCCCACACACGCCCCGCGAGCACGCTGGGATCTGCAAACACCGTAAACCCGGAAGAAGGAGAATTACGAATTACGAGAATTTCTGAAGCCTTATGCGCCTCGCCTCATCTATACGCTCTTGCCAGTATCGGTTGGCGTTGTCGGTGACAACAAGCCACAGCACCAAGACCAGCAACACTAACGACTCCATGTCCTCCATGTTTATTGTTTACTATTCGGGTCGTGAGACTACCGCTTAAAAGCTCACTGATGTCACTGTTTGTGCTGCTTAACGACATCACATGACGTCCACCCACTTTCGCTAACTCCACCCAATGTGTCCACCCACTTCCAGCCAGCACGGTTCAGCGCAGTTGTAGTCGAAATGCAACTCCAACAGCCCCACTCAGCTCGACTCAGCCCAACTCAGCACGGCACGGCTCAGCCCAACTCGGCCGCGTTGGTAGTGGAAAAGCGGCATTAGACACAGACAACCATTCACATTCACACCTACGGTCAATTTAGAGTCACCAGTTAACCTAACCTGCATGTCTGGACTGTGGGGGAAACCGGAGCACCCGGAGGAAACCCACGCAGACATGGGAGAACATTGCAAACTCTGCACAGAAAGGCCCTCGCCGGCCACGGGGCTCGAACCCGGACCTTCTTGCTGTGAGGCGACAGCGCTAACCACTACACCACCATGCCGCCCACAGTAAATTTGTTTTAAGGTATTAAATTTGCAGATGCATTTAAGACTGATGGGGGGGGGTTGTCATGTACAGTGGTCTACCATAGAACGTCTAATGGCGTATATTTGTTTGATGAGATATTCTATGCCAATGAGAGATTCTACTTTTTTAATAGAAGTTTTACGTTGCGTTTGCATCCACTAGCATTGAAGTTCTGTCATGTGTCTTCCATAGACAGTAAGTCCTCGCCAGTTGCTAAATGCAGTAAGATGGGACGTTAACGAGAAATAGTCGGAGGAGGAGGGGACATTTCAGAGTTGGTTGGAGCCAGCAGGAGACTGAGGCAAGGTGCAGTCTATGCCGAAAGACCTTCACCTGGAGAACACAAGGGTGAAAGCCATTGAATCTGACATGAGCTCTCGAAGGCACCAGTGCTATGCAGTTACAGTTAACGTCAGTGGTAGTGGGGCTATGCTAAAGTGCATATCACGGGTAAATTCAGGAACGAGATCAATGTAATTCTCCTGTTTTATATTAAACTTTGGTCAAATATCTGTAACATTTCTGCCTTCTCTGCAATTTTTTTTACCTTGTGCAAGACCAGAAAAATTCAGTTGAAATCAAGCCATTTGAGGTGAATTGGTCCGCCTCTGAAAAAACTTGGCATTTGGATTTCCCAGCAAACATTGATTTTCGTGACATCGCGTGCGGGACGCCTCCCTCTGAATCCTACGTCAGCGCTGGTTTGTTTATGAGAAAACGACCTGGTGGTTTTCTGCAAATTTCTTCAACGTTATTGCGTAATTATTAAAATGGTTAACAGATGTATCGTAGGAGGGTGTAGCAACACCAATCTTGATGGGATTAGTACTCATCGTTTCCCAAAAGACCGGACAATGAGAGAGAAATGGGAGCGCTTGGTCTACACAGGCTGTGCACTGAAACCGTGCAAAGCTCGCGCAGCCAGCGTCACGAATCTGGCTCCAGACTCCCTTGGGATTTTTCCAGACGCGTTTTATTTTATTTTTTCCTGCTGTAGACAGATGACCTTGTGCAAAATTACCCTTCTGGATGAGTGTGTAAAGGGACATACTTTCATATAAAAAAAAAAAAGAAATTGGTCCAGAATATGCACTTTAATGTCTGTTGTGTCTGAACAGTTTCAACATTTTTGGCAGTTTTAAAAAGGTCTTAAAAGGCATTATGTTTGACTTTTTAAAATGCTGCAAGAACCATGAAAATATTGAATTTAAATCAGTTTAATTCAAACCTTTAGTAACTGGAAAAAAGCCACCTATAAATGTCAATTTGGAAAGTTCAGGACTAAAGGCTCCAATACATGTCTGGAAAGCTATTGTATAAATTTGAATAATGGGTATAATTTTGGGACAGTTAATGAAACCGGGCAGCACGGTGGTGTAGTGGTTAGCGCTGTCGCCTCACAGCAAGAAGGTCTGGGTTCGAGCCCCGTGGCCGGCGAGGGCCTTTCTGTGCGGAGTTTGCATGTTCTCCCCGTGTCCGCGTGGGTTTCCTCCGGGTGCTCCGGTTTCCCCCACAGTCCAAAGACATGCAGGTTAGGTTAACTGGTGACTCTAAATTGAGCGTAGGTGTGAATGTGAGTGTGAATGGTTGTCTGTGTCTATGTGTCAGCCCTGTGATGACCTGGCGACTTGTCCAGGGTGTACCCTGCCTCTCGCCCGTAGTCAGCTGGGATAGGCTCCAGCTTGCCTGCGACCCTGTAGAACAGGATAAAGCGGCTACAGATGATAGGAGATGAGTTAATGAAACCGTATTAAGGCGGTGTGGTGCATGTGGGGTGTTCAACAACAACAAAAAAAAATAAAGTGGTCTCTGGATGCAATTTTGAGAGCCCACGATTGAAGCCGTAGGTGTAACTTGTACTGAGGATGTGTCCCCACTGCTTTTTGAAAGTGCAGTCTGGTGTGTTTAATATTTAAAAAAAAAAAATGGAATGGTGCACTGAGCCAAATACTTTCTAAAAATATCACTTTAATCCTATCATGGTGTTCCTCAGGGTTTGTCTGTAATAAAATGTCTGTCTGCTCTCTGATTAAACTCTCGCATCTGGGATGTCTGTAAATGAACACTGCCCAAGCATGTTTCTGTGAGGGTTCTTTTCCAACTTTTCAGTTTTCTCTCATTTGTTTTTTTTTTTCTTCCCCTTCTTGTGAAGACACAGTACAGCTGACGTAAACCAAAGCATCCATCATTTCTGATCATTCCTGTTTTGGAATGTAAGAACTGAATTCATATTAATACGAGCAAAGTTGTTCTGTCAAAGTATAGAGTAAAACTCCTGACGCTCGCTGCACATTTAATCAGGACTCATGCAGCACCAGTTTTTGCTTTTAGAGGCAGTATTGTAATCAAAAGTAACCCTGTCTGATTCCTGATATCCTGCGGTTCTCACTGTTAGAGAATCACTTAAACTGTATCCGTGGACAGATTGTCCTGTAAGAGATTAGCCGGTTCGACTAGGAGGATTAAACGTGTACAGAGTGGCATCAGGTCAGGAGATTTGAGGTAAGGAACACAACACTGACGTATAGGATGCTTCATTGAGTTGGTACACTCTGGTACACATCCCGTTAGCCATTTGTTTAATCAGCAAGCTTTTAGCCCATTCACACTCCTCGTGAAAACCATATATTTTCCATTATTATGCAGTAATGGTGTCCTGTGGTAATGGGAGTAAAATGGCAAAGTCAAGCTTCTCATCTACCCCGTGGCAACCTGAAGGTTTATAGAAATCTTTTGTTATGGCTCAGGTGTTGTGACTGGTCGTAGACATTGCTGGTGGTGACTTAAATGATGTCGTGATATTGCGACAGCACTGCCACAATGTAAAGCGACCGGCGGCAAATAGGAGTGCCGTATACACGGACACGTTTCAAAATCGAACGCGGATAGAAGGCTTTATTTGTCCATTGTACACTCGAGCACAGCAAAATTCCTCCTCTGCATCTAACCCATCTGAACACAAGTGAGCAATGAGCGCGCATACGCATACCCAAAGCAGTTGGCAGCTATGCTACAGCGCCTGGGGAGCAGTTGGGGGTTAGGTGCCTCACTCAAGGGCACTTCAGCCATGGTACAGAAGGAGGGGAAAGTTCATTCACTCAATTCCTCTCACGTTTTTCCTGCCGGTTCCGGGAATCGAACTGCAGGGATGACAATTTTCCACGGGTTTCTGTGGTTTTGTTAGCCAAATGGGTCGTTCTTATGAATCGAGGTTCGATTTTTGCTGACACTTCTTGGCGTAGAAGTGAGCCGAAGAACGTTCGGAGCAAATAGCTTCTTTCCGTCACCGGAAAACCTCGAAAGCCATAAATTTTGCAAAACGTGCAGTGATTGGCTCACCCAAACTATCTTTCGATCTTTGAACCAATCCGCAATCTCAATACATGGATATCGCTATTGCAAATGGCAGATCGATAGACCACTGCAAAGCAGGAAAGGCAACAGGTTTTTAAAGGAACAGTCCACCGTACTTCCATAATGAAATATGCGCTTATCTGAATTGAGACGAGCTGCTCTGTACCTGTCCGAGCTTTGCGCGACCTCCCGGTCAGTCAGACGCAGTCAGACGCGCTGTCACTCCTGTTAGCAATGTAGCTAGGCTCAGCATGGCCAACGGTATTTTTTGGGGCTGTAGTTAGATGCGACCAAACTCTTCCGCGTTTTTCCTGTTTACATAGGTTTATATGACCAGTGATATGAAACAAGTTCAGTTACACAAATTGAAACGTAGCGATTTTCTATGCTATGGAAAGTGCGCACTATAATGACAGGCGTACTAACACCTTCTGCGCGCTTCGGCAGCGCATTGATATCTGAGCTCCGTATTATAGTGCGTATTATAATATCTGAGCTCCGTATTATAGTGCGGACTTTCCATAGCATAGAAAATTGCTACATTTCAATTTGTGTAACTGAACTTGTTTCATGTCACTGGTCATATAAACCTATGTAAACAGGAAAAACGCGGAAGAGTTTGGTCGCATCTAACTACAGCCCCAAAAAATACCGTTGGCCATACTGAGCCTAGCTACATTGCTAACAGGAGTGACAGCGCGTCTGACTGACTGGGAGGTCGCACAAAGCTCGGAGAGGTACGGAGCAGCTCGTCTCAATTCAGATAAGAGCACATTTCATTATGGAAGTACGGTGGACTGTTCCTTTAACAATGCTAAAGATGCTTCTTCGAGCACATCTCTGAGAAGCACCGTACTAAATGGAGAAAAGAGAGCTCAAACAGCCCACCTACAGCAACAGAAAAGAAAAGCAATTGAGAGACTAACAGCACTGGCACCAAAGGCCCCCAGACCCCTGGCTCACTTTCAGCTGAAATAAGAATTTGCTGTTGTCATGCCTGGAACTGAGGACCCTTTGGGCCCAAGGCTGCATCTCTCACCTTCAGGCCATGGCTGCCCCCATGGGCACGATAGGAGTGAATTACATATAAAACTCGTGTTCACCCCCCCATGTACATACTACCCATGATGATTTCATTTATAAACTAAACACAATACAGCATCGACAATAGTAACTAATAATCACTTTTGTTAAAGTACAGGTAGTCGTCGACTTACGACCTATGCGACTTACGACCGATCGACTTTACGGCCATCTGGTTATGACTGGCAAGTGTTTCCCAGCTGAGCTAGCTGAGCGTACGACAGTTTCCGCCTCAGCTCCCGGCAGCACCTCTCGCTGCGTACAACAGTTTCCGCCCCAGCTCCAGGCACATGCGCAGTCTCTCTCGCACTCCCTCGCGCACTCCGTCATACAGTTTCCGCCCCAGCTCCTGGTTTATGAAATGAGCAAATGCTCCCGCCAGCCCGAGCGCTGCAACAGCTGATGATGACGTAGACGACCCACAGCCAAGCACCAGTGATGCCAGCGGTCACTAAATTTTGTATTCTGCTATGTTTTACATTTGTATTTTGGTATGTTTCAAACTAAAATGTTTTCTATTTTTCACACCTGTATTTCGTATTTTTTGTTTTGCACATGTTAAACGAATTGTACTGTACGCAGTGTAGTATGCAGTGTTTGACTTAAACCAAATAATGAGCCAAGGTAATGAAATAAGAAAATGTTGATAAAATAAGACTTTAAGATGATTACAGTATCATTTACACATCACAATATACTTACGTTCATTTAACATAGGCCGACTTACGACCAGATCGGTTTACGACCAGTCAGTCGTAACCAAACGCAGTCGTAAGTCGACGACTACCTGTATATTGTTTTGTGAATGTGGTTGGGGTCTGTCTCTCTCTCGTTTTTGGAAAAATTTTCCGTAACGGGAGACTGAGTGGGAATGAAAATGTATCCTCTGTTCCATGTTGTTTTTACCTCGTACAACAACAGGTTTTATGTGAAGGGATCCACTACAAAGCCCCTGTGTTCATTTTCTTTTCGAATCTCTATGAAAACTGCTTGTTTTTGACCCCTCCTGGTTATTTAGTCCATGTTTTGGAGGTGAAAGGTGTAATATTAGCAGGGCTTGGCAATTAAGGCCAAAATCTTACCACAATATAACATTTTCATGTAACGCTATATTTGTAACCGTCACCAATTGTTATGCACCACCTGACGTTGCATTTAAATAGGAAGAATTTTTTTGAGCTTTGAAAGAAAAGCCTAGTCTTGTATGGAATCAGTTTTGTGCCAAAATGTTCGTACAATACTTTTGAAATATCAAGCAAAAACGACAAATCAAAATTAGTGCTGTCAAGCGATTAAAATATTTAATCGCGATTAATGTCGCGACTGTCATAGTTAACTCGCGATTAATCGCAATTTAATCGCACATTTTTGTCACATGAAAAACCATTGTAATTCTCTTATCAGCATAAAAAAGTGAATGGGCTTGCTCACCGTTCGAACTACGGGGGTACTCGGGGGATCCGAGATCCCCTGAAACAGACATGAGATCCCTTGAAAACATGATTTGGGAAATGTTGTGGGGGGGTCTCTAAAATATTGGCAAAATGATGTTTATTGACATAGCAATCGTGTGTAACAGGAAGCATTTGCATATCCGAAGTGAGCGAGCGATGGAGATCTGCGCTCTGAGACAAGCGCAAGCACCCCCCCCAAGGGAAAAAAGGGACCCCCCGAAAATATCGGTATAGTTCGAACACTGGTTGTACCAATGTTTTTTTTTTTTTTATTGCAGAGCATAACACGTCTTGTCACAGCCACTGCAAAGTGGGGCTGGAGCCACCGATGGGAAAACGAAACCTAAGCCGAGCACCATGGCTCTTCGGGGGAGGGCAGAGGACTCTGGCTGTGCGGGGCGTGGCATCATGTCACAGAGCATTAATCTCGCAATAAGAAAATTATCGCCGTTAAAATTGAGTCAAGTTAACGCGTTAATAACATTTTGACGCGTTTTGACAGCACTAATCAAAATACAAAAAAAAGAAAAAAGTCAATTTTTTTAAACTGGCAAGCACGATTACACGATTACACGATTCGTGTAATCGTGCAAAATAGTCTATTACTCTTCAGAAACCTTTTATTTTTGTTCCGCGTCTTTCTCAGTTTTGTTTGACGTAATTTATTTTGGTTGCGATTCCAGCTTTCTCGTTTGCGCTCCCTGACTTTTTTTTGCTTGCAGTTTTGGCACAAACTTCATGTGTGGGCGGGCTGTCCAGGAACGCATTCCCATTGGCTAACTTGTGTTTGACTGACAGCTACGCTCAGCCATTCCCTACTCGGATTCTGGCGGACTGTTTGACGAGTGACCGATCCATTGACGGTAAACAAGGATGGAGTGGACTTCAGTGGCGACTATGATATCGAATTTACACTTTGTTGAATTAATTCAATATCATAGTCGCCACTGAAGTCCACTCGAGAAAGCAAAGTCCGCAAACGAGAAAGCTGGAATCGCAACCAAAATAAATTACATCAAGCAAAACTGAGAAAGACGCGGAACAAAAATAAAAGGTTTCTGAAGAATAATAGACTGAAATTTTGCACGATTACACGAATAATTTGTTTGCCAGTCTAAAAAAAAAATTGACTTTTTTTCTTTTTTTGTATTTTGATTTATCGTTTTTGTTTGATGTTTCAAAAGTATTGTATGAACATTTTGGCACAAAATTGATTCCATAGCCTTGTGCGGATTTATTTTTATTGTGACACTAAAATGCAAGTTTAACATAAATAAAGGTATTCGGCGTTTCATTCATCATCAAACTGTCTGAATAGTCGAAAGAAATACTGAACCAATTGTACGTCTTTTTGAAAACGTGGCCTTGTCTTCTCTTTCTGAGCTCCCCCCACCCCATAATTTTAAAGCTAGCTGACTGAAGGCCTCTGCATGCTCGTGCGACAAGGCTTTTGCAGATAGCTTTTCGCAGACAGTTGTAATTTATCGTTGAGCGGGGAGTAAAGGCGTGCGCGATGTTATTCACCGGCACAACGCAAGGGGGCACGAAGTCGCTAGGAGTAGTTGGTGGGTGTGGTTAGTGGAGTGTTTATCCTCCGGTTACTTATAATGACAAGAACTTTTTTTTTTATAATGACTAGAACTGGAGTCGTATAGATGTCTGTACTTCCTCGATCAACCGCTCTTCGTGTTGCTCCATCTTCGCTCGTGTTTTTAAAAATGGCGGTCGTGAAAACAAACCAAACCGGGAAAGTAGGGAAGCGGAAGTGCGTGTACAGTGGATGTAGAGTGGACCAATCAGAGCCCTCTTGTCTGCGGCGCTGTCTGCGAGGCTTCTGCGGTGGTCACAATTTTTGGGAGGTGCGCGCAGAGCGTCTGCGAAGGTGGGGGGCTACGCAGACGCTGTCTGCGACGCTATCTGCGAGGACTGGGTTGTCAGCATAAATTGGCCTTGACTTGACACTGTTATACTTGCTGTGTGTTTACAAGCGCATGGCTGGATTTCTTTTCGTACTCTATCAATGGAGTAGAAGGCACACTAATGGCTGTCGAAATGAATTTCACTACACACACGTTTGAATTTATACATTGTTTAAGGATTTCAGGATGTAAATCTACATTTGTTCACCTTTAACACACACTTTTTTTTTTTTTGCTTTTTCTGTGTACTCTCCTTGCTCATATTAATCTCATTCATAAATTTAAGCATGGGCCTGCCATATTGTCCCTGGTGTTGCATAGCAACACCGTCGTGCTACTGGGACCACTGCGTGATTTGATGTTTAATAATATATCCCTCATCAGTATTTATAACTGTTGCCCAAATGTACAGCAGTGTCAGTGAAACCTAGGGAAAGCTACCGTACAAACGCAGTGCTATGAAACTGCAGGGTTCTCAATCAGGATATTTGTGTATTGTGAATAAAGCTCACAGCATATTGAAAGATGCACTTGTGTGTGAGAATTTTGGGGAGTAGAGACAACATACAAAACAAATGCAGCATCGTGGAACAATTTTTTTCAAATGTGTCCACTAGTGTTGTAGTCAAGACCAAGTCATGACCAGTATGTGGGGAGGGGTGACCGCTGTTAACAGGAAGAAAAGTTTCAAATTAGCAGTAAGTCACGTTATTGGTTGCATTTAACCTCCTAAGGCCCAAGCTGTTTTTTTTACATGCATTTTTTATTTCTCTTTGCTATTTGGGCTTATTAGAACCTGATTAGAATAAAAACTAAGCATCATCTTTTGATAAGATGTACTTTTAGAGAAAAAGTATGTCCACATATGTGGATTCTTGTTCCGAATTTCCATAAAGTGCTGTCCACGCATGTGACCGCTAAGCCCTAGGAGGTTAAAGCAGGACATTTTACATCCAATCACAGTACCGATGTTAACAAATAAATCAGACCGTGCATAGGCAATTTTGGGAAATCCCAACAGCTGTGGTCTTCACCGGTCTTGAAATAAAATCCCAAGCCTTCTATGTCTGAGACGGCGACAAGACCGAGTAAAAGTGCAGTGGATTCCGAGACGAGACGGAGACCTTCAAAAAGTGTTCTTGAGATCAATCTCGAGTACTATAACACTACTGTCTGGTGTCCCTTGCAGTGCTTGCTTAACTGATGTTCACGGGCCACCTCTTTTTTTTTTTTTTTTGGGGGGGGGGAGGGTGCTCCAGAAAAGTGTCTGTGATTTTGGCTATAAATTTTCAAAGCAGCTAAGGCCCGAGTCATCCTTCTGTGCATTTGCAATAGCATGAACTTTCCACTTCAGGTACAGAAAACAGAAACCAAAAGATCGTAGAGGCAACACGGAGAATCATTACTTACTTATAGGTTTGGAGTGCGACAGATATTGCTTCATAATAAAATTTAACCAGATGGGGGAAGGTTTGGGATGGATCCAATTTCCCCCTCCCCCAACACACACACCGTGCCAAAGGAGCGTGGATAATGTTAAAAGAGAATATATAAATAAACCCTGAATACGTTCTCCGTTTTTAATTCTTTATTATTATATGGCACAAACCACTTCTGGTAAAATCGTGCACTCTGATTGGTTCCTTGGCAGGCAGTATTTTCCCATAATGCCCGTGGGCGATTATGGACTTTCTTTCCAAGGCGCTGGCTTTCAGTGTTGCAAAAAACAAAACGACAAAAAAAGATGATGAATTGGAAATCAAATTGGAATCCAAAACAGCCAAAAAAGACAAACAAGTCAAGTTATTCAAAAAGTGAGCGATAAAGAGCAATCAGAAATAACTAACGGAAATTCAGTTTTGAAACTGCCAGCTGTTTATTCTGCATGCGTGACTCAACTACGTTACAAATATGACGTGACCTGAAAGCAGCCTCATTATAATGACTGTCAATTTTATAATCTTAGAAATCAAAACAGCCATATAATAAACTCATCAGCCTCACCTGCTCGGTCTTTACGGGAAAGTATCAGAGATATATATATATATATATATATATATATATATATATATATAAATAAATAATTATCTCTCTATCTCATTATCTCTAGCCGCTTTATCCTTCTACAGGGTCGCAGGCAAGCTGGAGCCTATCCCAGCTGACTACGGGCGAAAGGCGGGGTACACCCTGGACAAGTCGCCAGGTCATCACAGGGCTGACACATAGACACAGACAACCATTCACACTCACATTCACACCTACGGTCAATTTAGAGTCACCAGTTAACCTAACCTGCATGTCTTTGGACTGTGGGGGAAACCGGAGCACCCGGAGGAAACCCACGCGGACACGGGGAGAACATGCAAACTCCACACAGAAAGGCCCTCGCCGGCCACGGGGCTCGAACCCGGACCTTCTTGCTGTGAGGCAACAGCGCTAACCACTACACCACCGTGCCGCCCTATATATATATATATATATATATATATATATATATATATATATATGAGAGTGATTCCATGCTTATGGGTACTGAAATGGGGACATGAACTTATTCACCTAAAACCATTTCTTTTTTTACCATCAGGTCACAAAACATGTAATCTTTAATGAATGATATGTTAAAAGATAACTTTAATTTTCTGAGATGTAATAAAAACATATTTATATGCCAAAGTCAAGCCTATGAGTTCCAAAATGATGTCTGTTACATTACTTCTGTTACGATTGTCCATCTCGCGTCTGTTACAAATTAATTACGATCTAGCTCTATACCATGTTAATCTTATTGAAAGAATGTGTATGTTTATTCTACTACACATGTTTATTAATTATATTTGCTAAAACATCACCTTCCTATGTTTCAAAAAGTAATTCTACATTGTTAAAATTGAGAATATATATGTCCACAACACTTCTGTTACATTCTGACTTTGGCATATAAATATGTTTTTATTACATCTCAGAAAATTAAAGTTATCTTTTAACATATCATTCATTAAAGATTACATGTTTTGTGACCTGATGGTAAAAAAAGAAATGGTTTTAGGTGAATTTTTAAAAATAAGTTCATGTCCCCATTTCAGTACCCATAAGCGTGGAATCACTCATATATAAAAGCTCTGTCTGTACTGTCAAGACCTGAGTCATATCAGATATTTTCCCCAAAAGACCTCGAGTTAAGAAACTGTCACAAAGTGTTCAATAGAAACTACCACATTGGCTAGCAAACAAACATGAAATGAAACTATATTTTGAGTTTTATCCGTTACACTATATGACCAAAGGTTTGTGGACGTCTGATCATCACACTGGTATGTGGTTCTTCCTCAGAATGTGTGTTACAATTTTGCTTCACTGGAACTAAGAGCCACAAAGCTGTTCCAGCAAAACAACGCCCCTGTGCACAAAGCACGCCCCACGAAGACTTGGTTTGCCAAGGTTGGAGCGGAAGAACTCGAGTGGCCTGCATAGAACCCGGACCTGAACGCAGTCTACGACCCTGGCCTGAACACTCGGGGTTACTGAAATTCATTTTGGGTGACTCTTGGAAGTAGTTTGGGACGTCATGCATAGCTGCATGAGTCGGACTTGGTGTGTCCCCGTGAAGAAATGGAGAGGGAGTGTCATCACCACACTGATTTGGAGAACTTCCTTATTGCAACCTTTAAACATACAGGCAGTGAGATTCTTATCTTTATACAGCAGGGAGATTATAACTCCTGCTGTTATCGCTAAACTCGTGTTTCAGATGTTCTGTTCTTTGTGAGAACTGTACAAATGGTGGGATTGTCCAAGTACAGTGACTTTTTATTAAAAAAAAAAAGTTTCTCTTTCATCAGTCAGCCATGTGTCTCTAAAAGCTTAGCTTGTGTTACAAAGTCACATGCTCAAAGCTGTTTTTAAGCATCTCAAACACTGTTTTTATCAAAGCTTTTGGCAGTGTGCTGTTCAATTTCAGAGCTATTTCCAGTAGGGATGCACCATGTGCCTAAATTTTAATATTCGCATATCCGAAAGCAGAATGAAAAGCCTATTTGTTTTAACCACTAGAAGAACAAAAATATTTTCAATAGGGTCTAATAAAGTACCATTTTCCCACTGCTCTTAGACTTTCGTCGTCTTGGTACCAGTGGTCTTTTTGGAGGCGTTTGAGGTTCACAGCCCTAATCTATAGAAATCCTGAATAGAAATATTAAACAAACAGCAAAGGCTTTCCTGAATGTCAGCTCTGTCTTTCAGCATATAGCTCTGCTGTAGCAGTGTGTGCGCTCCGGCATCGGCTGAAAGCATTAATGGAAACACATGACCTCTCTTTGTCCTGCAAGCTTCCTTCCCCATGAGAGTGAAAAGACTGTCAGCTCTTGTGTCTTGCACATGGGGCTGGACGACATGGACAGAACCTGATCACAATACGGATAATTTGAATATTGACTATCACAATCTATTACGTTTACTCTAAAATTGATGAAAACATTAGCTATACAAAGTAATGTCAGGCATTCCTGACAGGTTTTTGATTTTTTTTTCTTTTTTTAAAAATATAACTCCACTAAAAGGCCCTTTTTCTTTTCTCCTTTTGTTAGGTCTGTTCAGTGTCCCTTCCAGTCACAAATGAGAACAAGAGAAACATAACATTCGTCAAAATGGGAACAATAATAGAGAAAATCAAGTCAATATTAAAACGCTATTCAAGGGACATTCCACCGAATGGGTGCCATCTGCTTGTTGTACCACTCCCAAATTAAACTTGATTTGTTATATCTTTTCAACACTGATTATAATAACACCCATATTTAACTATTCAAAATGTGTATTGGTCAACCTCAGGCTATGTTACAAGGTTTGGAAGTCAAAGATGGCTGCATTTTTTTTTTTTTTTCCAGTCCTGTTACCAAAACTCTGAAAGTAACAGGACTGAGTTTTTAGCCTAGGATTAGCTAATACATGGATTTAAGCCACATGGCGTCATCGCTAATAGCATGACCACACTTGGCACATTCTAGTGATTTACCAAAAATCTGTATTTTTAAAATAAACATCATCTAAGAAATAATTTAAGTAACAGGACGGTATGTTGACATTGACCTTATCAGTCAAAGTTAAAAAATCATCAAATATACAGAAAAGTAAATGAGAGAACTAACTTTTGGTCTTCCCATGGCCTTCAGAAGACACAACTGATGTAACTTCCTGTTGAGCATGTGATTTATGGAATGTTCCAAATTTGTCAGATGGGGTAATATGTTTGGGTAACAGGACTGAGTGAAAACCCAGGGACACAACCAAAATGTGTATTTTAACGAAGATATTGTGGATTTCTTATGAAAAATATATTTAAACCATGGATAGGATATGGAGTCACACAACAGTGCAAAAGAAATACTGTTTCTGAAGGATTTTAATCATAATATTTCATAGTTAAGTATAAAGTTAGTGCAGGGACAGGTAACACATGCTGTTTTTCAGTGTGTTAGGTAGTTTTTATTAATCCTTACAATTATATATCTTAAATTTGAAATCAGATCAATGTGCAGGACATTCTGCGTAATAAGAGTGTATTTTAAAGTACATTTTTATGTGCATTTATACATATAATTTTCTAGGGACGGAAATGGCACCGATTCGGTGGAATGGCTCTCAACTTATACCCTGTCCACACTAGGGATTTTGTACCGATACGATACTACTTTCGTACCGCAACACCTGTCCACACTAGCAACTATACCGGTACTGTAGCGGTATAACTGTATCGGTACGAAACCCACAAATGTATGGGTTTCGTACTGGTACAGTATCGGTACTGTAGCGCTTCGCTGTAGTGTGGACAAATGAAGCGGTTCTTTATCGATACAAATATAATGCGCATGCGCAATGAACCATTACTACTTCTTCCGGTTATTCATACAATACAATACGCCCGCGCTTTCCAGCTATAAATAAAATGTCAAAATGGCTCAAAACGACCGTGGAGCTACGTACATGGAGCCAAGATGAAGTTATGTGTTTGTTGGAGCTTTGGGGAGACGAGCGATGCCAGGAACAGTTAGTGAAGAACAGAGATTCGTTTTCTTTGTTTCTTTCTCAACTGCCTCGCGCGTTTTATACAATTCGACTGAATAAATGACCACCAGAAATACAGACTGTACATTGACAACAAAAAGCACACACGCATTGTTTCATCTGCCATATTCTTGGAAGGAAGTTACTCGGTAACCACGGAAACATTTCGCGCACGCGCATTTCAACTACCGTGAAAGAAAACCGCAAACATTTCTCGCTAGTGTGGACAGATGCACTAAACTGTACCGGTATACTTTGTATCGATACAGTTATACCACTTTCGTACCGGTATAAGTGTGAACACAGCTTCTCATCTCATCTCATTATCTCTAGCCGCTTTATCCTTCTACAGGGTCGCAGGCAAGCTGGAGCCTATCCCAGCTGACTACGGGCGAAAGGCGGGGTACACCCTGGACAAGTCGCCAGGTCATCACAGGGCTGACACATAGACACAGACAACCATTCACATTCACACCTACGGTCAATTTAGAGTCACCAGTTAACCTAACCTGCATGTCTTTGGACTGTGGGGGAAACCGGAGCACCCAGAGGAAACCCACGCGGACACGGGGAGAACATGCAAACTCCACACAGAAAGGCCCTCGCCGGCCCCGGGGCTCGAACCCAGGACCTTCTTGCTGTGAGGCGACAGCGCTAACCACTACACCACCGTGCCGCCTGAACACAGCTTTAGTTTCAGAAATCCAAATGACACAAGTACCTCATCTTTTAGTTGAACTGATGGCCTAAGTGTTGTGGGGGGGAGGGAGTTTCACACTCATGCTCCTCTGTGCTTGTTTTTGTTACAGCGCACACCTAGTATTACTGCTTGGACTGATACCTTGTCATGGTGTAGTAGCTTGTGTGCCTCTTACGACCCCAAGGGCTCGTACTGGTGGGGGCCTTCAGGTCCTCGGTAGGTTTAACCATGCCAGAGTTGGTCTTGGGATAGGGGCCAGATGAAAATCAGTCCACCGGGGTCCATACCCCAACAACTGTGCTGAGGTCCGCAGCATGCCAACCTGCACATGAGTGAAGCATGGAGGTACCATATTGCCGATTGACTGGGATTAGCCATTGCGTGCTACCTATATCAAGAGGGTCTGGAGGCCAACCATCAGAATATGGAAAACTAGGTATTGGGCGAGCTACCTAGTGGGCGTAGAGGCTACAGTCTACATCCGGACAGCTGCCAGGAACGGCCAAGGGCACAGTGACTACCATCTTCCCTTAGAGGACACAAGCCTGAAGTGGCCAGCCTGCCTTAGTCAGTTCAAGTCAAGGTCAGCCCACTGACTCTACCCAATTTGACCGCTTCTCCAGCTATACACATGGTGATTTGCATCTCCCAGTGAGTCCACTCTGTGTCCTCTGGATGAAGGAAGCGCTCTACCCGCTACTGACTCTTCATCATACAATTCGCGTCGGTCTGACGGGAAGCGACATTGCAAGCATGATGGATCAAGGGCAAAGCCCTCGGGACTCCCTGACCCTGATTTTCCCAGAAGCTGCTGCAAATACATCTCCCACCACTAGTAGCTCCTAGCGCTTACCTTAGTGATGATGTGAATCAGCTGCTGAAAGGTGGCTTTTGCATCATTGGTGATTTAGACCAGTGTTTCTCAACCAGTGGGCTGCAAATCCCCCCCCCCCCAAGTTGATGCTAATTTTTACTCATAGTAAGGTACGATTGCTGGGCTGCATCCGACATCACGTCAGCCTCATTAAGCTACAGTCACGCTGCAGCTCGTGATGCTTTGCAATGGGTTATCGATGAAAAATGAGGCATTTTTGTGGCGATGCATGGCGATTATATACCAAAAGTTGTGGTCACTCAGCAGGTGAACGCTTGACTGTCATGCCTTTACATGCTTGAGTCTGGCACAACTCGAGCAGCTACGTGTGTTCACGGAAATTGTTGTGCGTGCGCTTGGGACCCAGTCATTATGGGAAACGCCTGATACTGATTTGAGCGCAGTCAGCATGCGTGGATACGGACGCTGTTTTCACAGAGGCTTTGTGAGGTATTATCATTATCACCGTCATGTTTGTTTCTAGCCATGTTTATATAATGCTGTTTAAATATTCTGCTTTATGATTTGTTTTTGTAAAAATCATGCCTGCTAATAAACACACTTCCTGCACTTAGATCCATCCACTGCCGTCTATCTTGTAGTGTCCTGATCCCCAGATCTTTAACCCAGCCACATATAAAAAGTTGTACGCCTCCATGCTCTTCCAGGTTTTCATCTGTGTGTCCATGTAGAACGATGTCTGCAGCAACATCTGTTTGAGATGTCGGGGAACTCAATGGCTGGATAATTTTCCAACTCTGAGGAAAAATCCTTCTTTGTTAGCGTGTAAGGATCTAACCCCATTGAGTGGTTTCTATATCCACTTCTTTTGAGTGTACTGTACTTCTTGGTTTTAATAACTTGCTTGTTTGCTGAACACAAACATGGCATTAAGTTCTTGTGTTAATGGACCAGACTCCACTTTTGGATCATTAATCCCTTTTGACGGAGAATGACCCGCATGCATGGTTTGGCTTCTGGCACATCCATACAGTTTTAAATACAATACTTAGAATTAAAACCAGTTTGTTTTATTGCATTTATTTAATTCCTGGGCTCCCATCTGGAACAGGGAGTGATGCTGCATCCCATTAATACACTTTGCAGTAGATTATTAGGTTCTTATAGAATAGATGAGCCAAAATAATTGGGGATCTTTTTTTTTTTTTAAATGGTCCCTGACTCGTTACAAGTACGAATAGGTGGGCTTTAAAGTAGAAAAAGTTGAGAACCCCTGATTTAGACAATATAAGAAAATATCTATCAGGAGACATGCTTTAATCGTCCTACGATATGCATCGCCATATCGCACAGCTGTACTTGCTCAACAGCGCTACTTTCTGCATCAAAGTATTGCCAGATGTAGCTTCTTTTAGCCATATGTTCTCCCTGATGTCATGTGGGGATAATTATACCCCTGCTCTGAAGAAGGGGGGGTATACTGGTTTACCACTTTCTGTCTGTATCTCCGTATTTCCATCTGTCCGAAACACCCTTTTTCTCAGTAACCACAAATCATAGCCACTTGGTACCGAGCTTCAGCTTGGGGTTCTATACCATGTATACCGTTTTCAGGTCTATTGCACATCGACTTCCTGTTTACCGACTGAATGTATTTACGAAACAAATGGTGTGGATTTTGACTCTCAAGAAGGTAAAATGCTGTTTCAAAATGACAGTTTACCAGGATGCTATTTGAAATCCCTGGAGAGAACACTGCTCTTTACTTACTCATTTTAGGATTAAATATTTGTTGAAGTCAACATTCATAATAAGTGTCCTATTCCTTTGATTGCTTGCATTCTGATATAAGCGAGAGCAGGGGGGGATACATAAGTGAGCAGTAGCGCACGGTTGATCCGGTTAATAGTAGTGATTTAGTGATCTCACCTATTCAAACACCTCGTGCTACAAACAGTTAACCAGGTATACACAAATTAAGGAGCACTTTACATGATTGAATTTACTGAGTGTTTATCCTTCAGTCCATCCATCATGTACACCGCTTGTCCATCAGGGTTGTGGAGAAGCTAGAGCCGATCCCAGCTGCCTTCGGGCAAGACGTGGAGTACGCCCTGGGCAGGTCACCAATCTATCGGAGGATTAACATGGAGAACAACCATTCACACTCACGTTTACACTTATGGGCAATTTAGGCTACATCCACACGACAACGGCAACGAGATGTTATTTAAAAATATATCGCGTCCAAATGGGCAACGATCAGTAAAATATCAGGTCCATATGGCAACGCAACGCTTGCTGAAAACGATGCAATACACATGCCACACCTCTAGGGGCGCTGTAAGACGGTCCCTTCGGAGACACCAGAAGAATAGAAGAAGTAAGGACGCATGCACATAAACTATTATGCGCGAGACTTCATATTAGCCACAAAGTCAGGAAAATCTGTTCGTAAAATTACATTATAATGACCAAATACAATGAAAAGTATTTTTCCAGTCTCACCTGTGAAAGGTAATCCCATGTGATCCTGTTTGGACGGCAAACCTGTTGGTACAGTTAAACGCAGCTAATCTTTATTCTCCGCTTTGACCTATCCAATATGGCGGCGAGGATGACGTATGATTCTACGCGGAAGGCGGCGTCTTTAATGGTCCGGAATAAATTGAATGCTACACGTTGATGGATTAATTTGCTCTTCTACGCCCTTTTTGAGGAATGTATTGTAGGACTTACTGTAAACCAACATCTGAAGAGGTGAGATCGCTCCTTTTTTTCCCTATTTTTGCTGGCGGGATTGACTCTGCCCTAAGGGCAGAGTCTCTCTCTCTCTCTCACTTTGCACCATTACACAATAAATATTCACAGTGAAAATATTTTGTAAGCGCGTTTCATGAACCAAGTTATAGGATTTGTTGACAACTCGCATCGAGTTCGTTACACTTCTACCCGGCGTGAAGCACTCACAGTCATGTGGTTGTGACGTCATCGTAAACAAATCCGTTCTACTCATCCAGACGACTTCACAACGTCAACGTTGCCAGATCTTTCCACTCTGGAACCCGTTCTCAAAAAGATTGCGTTTTGGGCACCCAAAACGCCGGTGCCGTGTGGACGCCAGGCCTAAACGATAAGCAATTGTATCGGAGTCACCTGAATCCGTTGCCGTGTGGACAGGGCCTTAGAGTAGCCAGCTGACCAAATCTGCATGTCTTTGGACTGTGGGAGGAAAACTATGCATGTTCTCCCTGTGCCTGCAAACTCCAGATAGAAAGGCTTCAATTGGCCACGAGGTTCGAACCCAGAACCTTCTTGCTTTGAGGCGACAGTGCTACCCTGCTGAATGTTTAGCAGAGAGAATTATTCCTGCAAGGAAATTTTACAGAATGAAGAACCTGCTCCATATCTAACTGAAGGTGGTCAAGCTCATATTGGCCGAGACCAGCTTGAATAGTTTTTTCTTGTGTGAGTGCCTCCCTTTGTGTACGTCCTCTACGCATCCTATATTGCGATCTAAACGTGAACACTCAATCTATCTTAAAACTGTAGTCGGAGCTTAAGTCACATGTTGGTCTATTGGCTGGCTATGTTGATGGCCAAGAAACACAGTTCATTTGTATTTTGAAACTATGTAGAAAACGATAAGTTAATCATTACTAGGTGCTCCATAAATTCAGACAGATAATATATGATCAGATTTTATCCAGTTGCCAGGATCTCTCCGAATAAATTGAGGTTTATCGTTGGACTTGAATTACATGCTATAATGTCAGATATGAACAAGAGCCAATGTTTAATTGACAGGCAGGATGTCAGAACACGACATTGTGCTCGTCTCTCTGACAACAGCCAGTGAAGGAACCAACATGCTAATAAATGTATTGTTTTAGGTGTTGGGTATTAAATGAGAAACCGGTGGATCAGGGGTCGGTAGTTAGATATGACCTGCTAACCTAACCTAACCTCTTGCCATCTCTTTACAGGCTTGATAATGGGCTGTGTCAAAAGTAAAGAGGACAAAGGACCATCACTGAAGTACCGACCAGATGCTTCAAACCCTACCCCTGTTCCCTCCCACATGGGCCACTATGGGCCAGACCCCACCCAGATAGGCCAGTCACCTGCCCTCAAGGGTCCCAACAGCAACTACAATAGCCACGCCTCTACCATCACTCCATTTGGTGGCTCCTCATCCACCATCACTCCCTTTGGTGGAGCAGCTTCTTTTTCCTCAGTGACCGTGAGCAACCCCTTCCCTGGTGGCGTCACAGGTGGGTGGTTGACTGTCGTGATTTTGTCCTATTTGAATGAATGAACGAGAGATATTGTTAGAAAGTGTTAACAATTCAACCCGTCCATTTCATCTGGATTCGTGTGCTACTTTTTGTTTGTCCTCTTTCAAAAGCGGCATAAAGCTTCTTCTCAGGTTTTGATTGTATCATATGTAAATTGCATGCCATGTGGCACCACTGTGTATGTTAGCTGCCATTTTGAAGGCTGAATAGAGGACAGACTGCATCTTATTGTGTCTGTGCTTCATCAAGAAAATTTTTCAGTTCTGATAACGGACTGCTCGAATCCACTTAACTACATACAATGTTGGATGTGGGAGTTGGCAGGCTTCTGTTCACTTAAATTTTTAGACCATGCTCTTGGATAAGGAGAGGGTTTGTGTGCAAGTCCGTTTAAATGGAATCCGTAGTTTGGGGGAAGTAGATAAGGATCACAATTTTATCAACTTTTTATTGTTCATCATTTAAGTAATTTTAGCCGCCTTTATCCCTCTAGTTACATTTCGTGTTTTCAGTGAACTAAAAGGTTGGTCCTAAATATGGCGACCACAAAACAAGTCAGGTAACTAAATGCTACAGTGTAAAGTAAGTGTGTGTATCAAGATAGAGATGGATATAATATAAAATTGTTATACCCCAGCCGAGGGGAAAACTTAGCATAGCATAAAAAAAACTTGACTTCCCCTTTCCCTACTCCCAAGGACGGCCAGTGCCACCGTCAATTACAGTCCAAAGTACAACTTGTTTATTTCAGCAAAAGGAAGTTAGCATCAGGGTGAGCATGGCCCAAAATAACAAACAAAATCTGTTTTAATGACCTAATTTACCCAGACAACAAAGGAAAACAAAAGAAAATACAGGGATCTTACCGAACCCCCTGACCTAAACGGGGGGAAAATGGAATGCAACAAAAAGGGCTTCTCACCTCTACAGTTACCTGGACTGCCTTAGGAAAATAGTTTATAATATTTACAATTTAAGCACTTTAATCAGTGAGCAACAGAAGACACGGTCCTGTTGGGAACCAGGAGAAAGTGAAGCACAGTTCTCTTCTCCAGAGAGCATTTTAAAGCCGGTGCAATCAGCTGCCGCCACCTACAACTGAAAACAGGAACATATGAACAGCGCCCCCATCAGGCAGGGAGGGAAAACAGCGACAACAAAAAGTAAGCAAACACACATTATGACCCAGGATCATAACTTGTATATACATGCAGTGGTGCTTGAAAGTTTGTGCACCCTTTAGAATTTTCTATATTTCTGCATAAATATGACCTAAAACATCAGATTTTCACACAAGTCCTAAAAGTAGATAAAGAGAACCCAGTTAAACAAAAGAGACAAAAATATTATACTTGGTCATTTATTTATTGAGGAAAATGATCCAATAGTACATATCTGTGAGTGGCAAAAGTATGTGAACCTTTGCTTTCAGTATCTGGTGTGACCCCCTTGTGCAGCAATAACTGCAACTAAATGTTTCCGGTAACTGTTGATCAGTCCTGCACACCGGCTTGGAGGAATTTTAGCCCATTCCTCCATACAGAACAGCTTCAACTCTGGGATGCTGGTGGGTTTCCTCACATGAACTGCTCGCTTCAGGTCCTTCCACAACATTTCGATTGGATTAAGGTCAGGACTTTGACTTGGCCATTCCAAAACATTAACTTTATTCTTCTTTAACCATTTTTTGGTAGAACGACTTGTGTGCTTGTGTTCATTGTTCCATCAATGATGGTAAGCCGTCCTGGCCCAGATGCAGCAAAACGGGCCCAAACCATGATACTACCACCACCATGTTTCACAGATGGGATAAGGTTCTTATGCTGGAATGCAGTGTTTTCCTTTCTCCAAACATAACGCTTCTCATTTAAACCAGAACGTTCTATTTTGGTCTCATCTGTCCACAAAACATTTTTCCTTCTGGCTTGTCCACGTGATCTTTAGCAAACTGCAGACGAGCAGCAATGTTCTTTTTGGAGAGCAGTGACTTTCTCCTTGCAACCCTGCCATGCACACCACTGTTGTTCAGTGTTCTCCTGATGGTGGACTCATGAACATTAACATTAGCCAATGTGAGAGAGGCCTTCAGTTGCTTAGAAGTTACCCTGGGGTCCTTTGTGACCTTGCTGACTATTCCATGCCTTGCTCTTGGAGTGATCTTTGTTGGTCTACCACTCCTGGGGAGGGTAACACTAGTCTTGAATTTCCTCCATTTGTACACAATCTGTCTGACTGTGGACTGGTGGAGTCCAAACTCTTTCGAGATGGTTGTGTAACCTTTTCCAGCCTGATGAGCATCAGCAATGCTTTTTCTGAGGTCCTCAGAAATCTCCTTTGTTCGTGCCATGATACACTTTCACAAACATGTGTTGTGAAGATCAGACTTTGATAGATCCCTGTTCTTTAAATAAAACAGGGTGCCCACTCACACCTGATTGTCATCCCACTGATTGAAAACACCTGACTCTAATTTCACCTTCAAATTAACTGCTAATCCTAGAGGTTCACATACTTTTGCCACTCACAGATATGTAATATTGGATAATTTTCCGTGTATATAAATAAAAAAAATTCTCATTTGTTTAACTGGGTTCTCTTTATCTACTTTTAGGACTTGTGTGAAAATCTGATGATGTTTTAGGTCATATTTATGCAGAAATATAGAAAATTCTAAAAGGTTCACAAACTTTCAAGCACGTGTGCGTGGGGGGGTTTATTGTGCAAGTCTTAGGCACTTTTTTTTTTTATATAAATACAAACTTTTGTTATAGGTTTCTACTTTATGACTTGTGCATTATCAAGTCAGTACAAAACCATTTTAGAGTCCAAACGTTTGTTTTCCAGCACAAAATTAAATGTTTTATAGAATTTCATTTTTTTTTTTGTATCTGAGCAGCATATTACATAAGAGACCATGGTTTTGGTGCAAATTTAAGAAGCGAGTGTGATAAAGTGTCCAGAAGAACTGTGGCTGGTTCTGCAAGATGCTCAGTAAAATCTACAGCTCATTTCCTTATCAAACTGCAGTTGTTATACCTGAGACTACTATTTTTATAAAGCAATTGATCGTCTCGCACCAAATATTGACTTTGTTTCATTTATTTTGGCTTACTGCTGTTTATAGTGGTGTTTTTTTTTTTTTTATAAATCATTTGAAAACTTGCATTTGAAAATGGAACTGCTCTAATGGTGATGATACACGGGGCAACTTTTTGGGCAATGTGAGCAATGTTGCTGGGCAATTGCGTTTTGACTCTTTTCTATTGAGATTGGGCAACATTGTTTCTTTCTGAATGGTTTTGATAATCTCTGGCAACTTTTTGAGATAAGCCAATCAGAACGCAAGTATCGAGTCATGTGACCTCCGGTGAGGTTCGGATCAGAAATTTCAAACAAATATGGCGGCCGCTCAGTGTCAGTGGAGTGAAGAGATGGAGAGACTCCTCATCTGTTTTTACGCCGGTAAGTTGTTATTTTAATATTCTATATGGAGGAATTTACCTCACCAAAGCTCTAAAAAACAACAGACAGCTTGATTAAATGGTCAAAAATTAAGACATCGATTTTTTTTTTTTTTAGCTACTGTAAACTGCCGTTGCTAACTGTTGTTGCCCATTGTTAGTTGCCCTGAAAAGTTGCCCTGTGTCTCACCTAGTTGCCCGTTGCCAGCAACATTGCTCGGCAACATTGCCCAAAAAGTTGCCTCGTGTATCATCACCATAAGAATATGCTTCATATTTAAGTTTAATGTCTGTGCCCATGTTTTCTATCATTTGCCACACTATTCTTCCTGTTATATAAGGAAAAGAGACACTTGTATGGGAGATTACCAGAAGATTTTAACAATCGTTTTAGCTAGTCTGTGCAATCTATCCTGAAAAAGCAGTGTAAAACCCAAATATTTCATTTGGAAAGGGTTACATAAGAAGGCAAAATCCAGGGAATACGAATGTGGTAATACACTCGGGCTTAGCTCAATTTCCAGGAAGTTATTTGGACAGCTCATGTGTAAACAGGTGTCAATTCCAAGAAAGGTGGTGGTGTATTTATTATCGGACACTCCGGCATGTGTTGATATAAGTATTTTAAATGTTTCGCATGGTAAGAAATAACGGGATGAAAAGTCAGGGGAAAGAAGAAAAATGCATGGAAATTGTAGTGATCCTGAAACGAAGCCGTTGTTGGCCGTTCATGCCAAAGTTGAAATTCTTCATGGTTTGATATGGTATGAATCAGGATAAGAATGTAGGAAAACATGCCTAGTGAGGAAATACCTTAAAACACTGATGCCATGATTAGTGAAGCGTACACAGTCCACATGCAGGAGATAAAAGACCTTTATATCAACATTAAGGTGGATTAGTACTCATGGTATTAGTACTGCTTACTCATTTTCCTGAAGAATTTCCCCAAAGTGGGACTTTAAATGCTGATGTAACCATAATAAATGTATACAGAGACGAAAATGTATGCAAATGAATCCGCTGACGCAAATCCTGTACTGATGTGTCACGCTTGGTTACAGTTGTCCGTGTGGAATAAACAGTGATGCTAATGTGGATTGTTTCTGTTCAGTTTTCTCTGAGAATCTCTTCATTTCCTCAGGCAATGCAGTGAATAGCTCTATTGATACTGCTGGTCTCTCTTCAGCATTTTTCAGTGGAATATTTGTTGTGTCATGTCTGCACTCAGAAAGATACTGCTGATAACTAAATCTTTGTCTGACGTCTATAAACTTCTCATGCATTGCATTCATTTAGCGAGTGAATTCGGCTATTTTGTGCCCTGGGACAAGGGGAATTCGGACATTAGCTGTGCCATTTACAGTTTTCAAGTCTGAAGTTCTTCAAGAGGGAGGGTCTCACTATGCCTTGGAAACGGCTGAAAATTTTTCACTATGGACCAAATGTTTCAAACCTTATGCAACTGAGATTTCCACAAGGGAATGGTCCTGATGTTCGGTCAATTTTTTTTAAAAATTTATTTATTATCTCATCTCATTATCTCTAGCCGCTTTATCCTGTTCTACAGGGTCGCAGGCAAGCTGGAGCCTATCCCAGATGACTACGGGCGAGAGGCGGGGTACACCCTGGACAAGTCACCAGGTCATCACAGGGCTGACACACAGACAACCATTCACACCTACGCTCAATTTAGAGTCACCAGTTAACCTAACCTGCATGTCTTTGGACTGTGGGGGAAACCGGAGCACCCGGAGGAAACCCACGCGGACACGGGGAGAACATGCAAACTCCGCACAGAAAGGCCCTCGCTGGCCACGGGGCTCGAACCCAGACCTTCTTCCTATGAGGCGACAGCGCTAACCACTACACCACCGTGCCGCCCTTATTTATTATTATTATTATTGTTTATTTTTAATGAGGGAAAACGCACTGCTTAATGGTCTGATGATACCCATGATGACACGCACTGTCCTGTGAGCTGATACTGGGGGGTATAACACAATGCAACCATGTATATCTGTTAGTGCTTCAAATATCTATGTACATCTGTATTTGGATTTGATCCTAAAGTGGAAGGTTTGTTTGGTTTGTGAATTCTGGCTGTGTCACTCTTCATAATTGCTCCCAACTATTTTGTTTGTATGCAGGGGTGGGAAATTTCTGTCTACAGATGGATTTCTGCCTTTTTTTTGGGGGGGGGGGGGGGGATCTAAAGTGTTTTTAAAAAAAAAACTGAAAAAAGAGCTTTGGCCAATCAGTGCGCAGGAATGCAATCGTGATTTTTTTTTTTTTTTTTTTGACTTGATCCAGCCGAAGATCAACTCGGCTAAGTGTAAATATTTCTTCTATTTATTATGAGCATATCGGTTGATGTGCATATCTGTTTCCTGTGCATACACAGGAAAAATGACTGGGCAATTTTTCCAGAGTTAAAAGTTTTTTGTTTTTTTTTCCTCAAAAATTAATTTTGCTTGATTTTGAGTTTAGAGAGTAAAAGTTGGAGTGGGAGCAAAATTACAGAGCAATTGTGTAATGGAGTTGGTTGTGGTTCATTTCGAAACACACACTGAATTGAGTAAAATACCAGATAAATGAAGCTGTTGTAAAAAGTAGTTTTAGAACAGTGTTGGAATGTGACTTGACCTGATGGGATTAAGAGTTGGCAGTGGGAGGGGTTTTCACTCTTCTCATTGAATGTAATGAAAATTTTTACCCTTCTCGTTGAATACCCCTCCCACTGCCAACCCTTTATCCCAAAACAATAGAACATATAAATTTTTTTGATGGTCAGTTATTTGTCCAAATCAATGGAGCAGATTTAAGTTTGAGTATTTATTGTGGCTGTTAGGGTGATGGTATGTATGTTTGCCTAACCACAAATGAAGTTCCCTCACAGGAAAAGAAAGTTCTCTTGAAGTTTTTGTGCTTGATACAGTCCCTAAGACTGAAGAGAATCACCTCAAGTGATCAAAACGGTTCATCACAATAGACCCCTTCGCATGTTTGTAAACAAACCGACCGTTGCCAGGATGCGCGCGCAGCCTGGACTCAGAAACAATGGCGCTGCCCATAGACCGGCATTATGAGCTGTCAGATTATGCAAAACAATTGTCGTTACAAGATCGAGAATGCTACATAAATAAGTTAATTCTAACAAGTGGACATCGCCTACCAGATCCGCATTTAATTAAAGAGTGGAAGGACGATGTTAGTAAGTTCCCTGGTATACAATGGCCAGATATATACTCGTACCTTATTGACAAAACTTCAGTGTACACCCACGAAAAACTTCGTGCCTACAAGTCTTTAGACGCATATGATTATGTGCGGGCATGTACAACTTGATTAACAATGGGACATTCATATTCACTTTGTATTAATCAAATTATGCCAGTGATGTGATGGCAATGTGGCTTTAGCTACAACAGCAAATACCAACACTAAACAGCAATTTGCAGGAGGTAATGGCATGAAAGGAGTGATAGTGTAAAGAGTGCAGCTAAGAGAAATCAGAGCTGCGTAAAAAGCGAGAGGCAGAGAGCAGAAATGAAACTGAACGGGGTGGGAGCTAGGTTAGAGCAGTCAACGTAAGCTGGAATTTAGAGTGAGGGCACACAATTTCACCTTTCCATCCTTGCTTTAAAATTGTGATTTTCGGCATGCACAAATAATGATGGCACAAAATCTGGACTGTTTGAGTCAAGCGAGAGCTCTCCTACAAACAAAATTGCATGCAAAGCTAACATGCTAACAATATTCATTACATTGTGTAACTATGACCCAGCTAATCAGACAAACGTTACCAAAGTATTTTGCTACATCAATAAACGAAGACTAGAAAGAATAAAAAAGAAAGATTTAATAAATAGCCTGATCTTACCTGTGATGAAGTGGGTGCTGCAAACCCACGCATTTTTGATAGTGCTTTCATCCCAGTCTACACGTTTGATGGCTTGTAGCCATAGACGTCGGCGATTTTTTTTTGGAATGGGTGAGATCCTGCTGGAATTCTGCACATTTTAACCCCATCACTGCTATGATTCTGACACCCGACAACACAACAACTAGGCATCGCTGAGTCTTTTTTGAGTCCAGGCTGCGCGCGCAATTTCCTCTTGCATGTGAATGACGTTTACTGCGAAGGGGTCTATGGGCAAGGTCGTGTTTTTTCACACATTCCAACTCCAGTTCTAAAACTGATTTTTACACCATCTTTTTTTTTTTTTTTTTTTTTTTTAAGTACAATCATGACATGCATGGGCGGCACGGTGGTGTAGTGGTTAGCGCTGTCGCCTCACAGCAAGAAGGTCCTGGGTTTGAGCCCCGGGGCCGGCGAGGGCCTTTCTGTGCGGAGTTTGCATGTTCTCCCCGTGTCCGCGTGGGTTTCCTCCGGGTGCTCCGGTTTCCCCCACAGTCCAAAGACATGCAGGTTAGGTTAACTGGTGACTCTAAATTGACCGTAGGTGTGAATGTGAGTGTGAATGGTTGTCTGTGTCTATGTGTCAGCCCTGTGATGACCTGGCGACTTGTCCAGGGTGTACCCCGCCTTTCGCCCGTAGTCAGCTGGGATAGGCTCCAGCTTGCCTGCGACCCTGTAGAAGGATAAAGTGGCTAGAGATAATGAGATGAGATGACATGCATACTACATAGATATTATTGTTGCTGAACTTGTGCTGAATACAAAAAAAAGTCATGTGACTCTGAAAATACTGCTTAGATTTGTTGAAATTGGCAAAATCAGAGCATGCCAAAATCATTGGAGTGCCAGAAAATGCCCTCAGACCCCAGAGGGTTAACAGATTAAGAAAGAAGGTAAGAATGAGTTTTAATGGACTTTAAAGTCAGTAAGAAGTTTGACTTGGGTTAATTTATTAATTATTGCTCAGAAATACCAATATGTTGTGTTTTCTTTCCAAACTCTCTTAGGTCCAATAGTGAGGTTTAATGGTGCTCTCTGGTAGTCTGGTTAACACCAGACCATATCACAAGTGAAATATGGTCTGGAATCCGCCTATTGAATTTTTCATAGGGGAGGTGTGGTTTACGATTGTCAACGGCCGTTTATTGGACGTTGCGAATGTGTCATTTGGCGTATACGTAGCCCATGGCCAATCATGGCAATTGTACCCGGTGACGTAGTTAGAGCGACGAAGAGGCGAAGAAGAGAAGGAAGGAGAAAGAGAAGGCAAAACAAAAATAGGAAAACAATGGCACCGAACGATTACTGCCGTTTGTGCAAGACAAAGCTTGATCGAAAGTTTGGTTCGTATCGCTCGCCGCCATGTTAAATGTGATCCGTAAACAGTCCCAAATAAACTACAAGCTTCTGTTTGTCGAGTAGTACGCGTCACCGTCTTTCCACCCCTCCCCACTCTCTGATTGGCTCCCTAACTCAGGCGAGCCTTTAGACCATAGTTTCCATGCTGTCTTTTCAGATCGGAACGATTGTGCAAAGCAGCATGGGATTTCCCAGGCTAGCTCTCTGGTGCATTTTAGTGCTATTTCAGCCAAATTGTGATGCCTTCCAAACAGTAAAATTTTGACCAAGAGAGCACTAGAATGTATGAGAGGGCACCTAGAAATGCAAAATTTTCTGGGGGAGGACCCCCAGCTGCTTCGTGGCACTTGATGAAGCCACAAATACCCCTTTTCCACCAAATCAGTTCCAGGGCTGGTTCGGGGCCAGTGCTGGTGCTGGTTCACAACTCGTTCAACTTGCGAGCCAGCTGAGAACCAGTTTGCTTTTCCATAGCTCGCGGTGCTAAGGGAAGCCACGTCATTACATCGCTGTATACGTCAGTTACGTCGCTACGTTTGCATAAACCTTGGCGTGACTATCGAAGCAAAAACAACACGGAAGAAGCAGCAACAACAACAACAATAATAATAATAATGGATGACTTCGCGTTTGTACAGCTGCTGCTTCTCGTCGCTTAAAAATGGCGATCTTTTGCGGTCTTGTTATTGTTGTTGGTCTTAACAACTCCGCCCCCGATGACGTAAGTGGCTCTTTCCTCTGGCCCAGCAGAGAGTTGGTGCTAGCCTGGAACCGTTTTTTCTGACCCCAGAGCCAGTTCTTTGTCAGTGGAAACAGAAAACCCGGTTCCAAACTAAGCACTGACCCCGAACCAGCCCTGGAACTGCTTTGGTGGAAAAGGGGCAAAAGTTTGTCTTGTGGTCCCCCCCCCCCCCCCCATTCCCACTCCTGTTTACGTGCTTGTATTGTTTTCTGATAAATTCAGTTGGTTCTATTTCTCAAAATATAAACAAACTAGTAGCCTTAACTTTGACCAGGCAGTTACTAAAGATGAATGAATACTATGTTTGTCCCAAGAGCTTTATATCTGACCACATCATGAAAGTAGCTACAGACCTCCCAGGTCCTATGGTTTCTCAGTCCTGATGGATGCCACCTATTCATATCTGCATTTGTATTAGTCAAAACCACCTGTTCATTCTGAAAAGTACATTCATGGTTGGTTACATTCCAAACTGTACATGTGCAGGAGTGGTGTTAATTTTGTAAACAAACATTTTTGATAATGAGTATTCATTGACTGACTACCTTTTATTTCATGGCTAAATTGTAATGATATAAATGGGGGGAGAAAAATTGATGGTGAAATCGGTTCATTATATCCTGATGAATAAAGACTGGACATAATGGCTGACCATTGTTTGGGCAGACGACCTAGCTTACTTCTCAAGGGAATTTTTACAGCCAGAAGAAAAATCCTTCAGCAAAATCCATCGCAGGGGCAGCACGGTGGTGTAGTGGTTAGCGCTGTCGCCTCACAGCAAGAAGGTCCGGGTTCGAGCCGCGTGGCCGGCGAGGGCCTTTCTGTGTGGAGTTTGCATGTTCTCCCCATGTCCACGTGGGTTTCCTCCGGGTGCTCCGGTTTCCCCCACAGTCCAAAGACATGCAGGTTAGGTTAACTGGTGGCTCTAAATTGAGCGTAGGTGTGATTGTGAGTGTGAATGGTTGCCTGTGTCTATGTGTCAGCCCTGTGATGACCTGGCGACTTGTCCAGGGTGTACCCCGCCTTTCGCCCGTAGTCAGCTGGGATAGGATCCAGCTTGCCTGCGACCCTGTAGGACAGGATAAAGCGGCTAGAGATAATGAGATGAGATGAGAAAATCCATCACAGTATTTGGGAAGCGGAGAAATCTAGCTTGCTCAGTTGGCTGCTTTCACAATGCTTATGGATTCTAACAGATTGGAGTCAGGGGACAGGGTGTTGGTCTGAACAAAGTAATATCTTTATATGAAAATAGTGGTTGTTACCATCCTAGTGCACAAAATGCCGTCTTCACTAACTCGCGAAACAGTAACAGAGTCGTGGTTTCCACGAACCTTCACATAGCAACAACACATCGTGTCCTAAAACAAAAATAAACCTCTGACAATACCCTTCTGTTAACAGCCCACCTTAAAGCTACCGGCACATTTTACAACAGTTATCATGAAACTGAGAAATTTTGACTAAAACCTTGACTAAAATTGAATTTAAGTTCCACTGACTAAATCTTGCCTAAAACAAAGACTAAAATGTAAGTGCAGTTTTCAATCAGTGAATAAGACTTAAAATTCTTGTCAAAATTAATGCTGTGCAGGAGACGAAATGCATTTAACCGCGCGTCCACTTTATTAGGAACACTTCCTCATGCATGCTGTTATCTAATCAGCTAATTGTGGTGGGCAGCACAATACATAAATTCATGCAGGTGCAGGTCAAGAGCTTCAGTTAATATTCGCATCAAACATCAGAATGGGTAAAAAGTGTGATCTGTGTGACTTTTGACCGTGGCATGGTTGTTTGTACCAGAAGGGCTGGTTTGAGTATTTTAGAAACTGTTCATCTGGGAATTTCTCTCACAACAGTCTCTGGAGTTTACGCAGAATGATGTGAGGGGAAGGAGAAAAATGCACTCCTCTTATTCATATCTGCACTTGTATTAGATAAAAAAAAAACGAGAGCTTCTGTTTATTCTGAAAAGGGCATTCATATTTGGTTGCGTTCCAAAGTGATACAAGTGCTCGCAGATTGTGTATCTGTTTCTCTGGTCAAATAAGGAATACAATAATTGCATACATGTCAACCTTTGGTCAATCAAACCTGTATAACCAACCTCCAAAATCCGTATTTCCCTTATAAAATCCGTATAAGATGCAAATTAAAATAATTTATGTAAAGTTTGAATGATAATTAACAATGATGTATCCCAGTTACTTTTTATTCAATATTAATAACAACAAACCTTCAGAATGAATACAAGGCTCCAATGTTCGACAAAAACAGTGTTATCAGCGTAGTTACGAAGGAAATACTTCGTTGTTTGGAGACAGGTTTCACCGAGCGGCTATTATGCGCGAGACTTCATATTAGCCACAAAGTCAGGAAAATCTGTTCGTAAAATTACGTTATAATGACCAAATACAATGAAAAGTATTTTTCCGGTCTCACCTGTGAAAGGTAATCCCATGTGATCTCGTTTGGACGGTAAACCTGTCGGTGCAGTTAAACGCAGCACATGAACGAGGCATCTTTATTCTCGGCTACTGTCTAGACGCTATACCAGAGACGGGTGAAGAATCTCCACTTTGCCACATCCAATATGGCGGCGAGGATGACGTGTGATTCTACGCAGAAGGCGGCGTCTATGTTTATATGTCTATGACTTCACGATTGGAGGGATTCTCGCAATGCAGTGTGCGCATGATCAAAAGTGGAACGAAGTCTCGCTACCACAAGATAACGCGCGATTTCATAAGACTCTTTACTGGCTGACTGTGGTGTACAGTACGTTTGTAAATGTTATGCGCTCTTTTATCATCGTGGGAATTGATTATAGCTCTAAATAAATATTGAACTTTTTTTAAAGAATCCATATAACTTTATTTATACGCCCGTATACGACGTTTATTGAATCAAATCCGTATAAAATACGGACATTCTGTATAGGTTGACGTATGTAATTGAGAGAGTCAAGAGCAGAGGACTGATTCAGTGACTGGTAATCTGGTGTTCTGAGTGGGTGTTTTTTTTTGGGGGGGCGGCACGGTGGTGTAGTGGTTAGCACTGTCGCCTCACAGCAAGAAGGTTCTGGGTTTGAACCCAGCGGCTGTCGAGGGCCTTTCTGTGCGGAGTTTGCATGTTCTCCCCGTGTCCGCGTGGGTTTCCTCCGGGTGCTCCAGTTTCCACAGTCCAAAGACATGCAGGTTAGGTTAATATGGGACGGCCTTGGGCTGAGGTGCCCTTGAGCGAGGCACCTAACTCCCAACTGCTCCCCGGGCGCTGTTAGCATGGCTGCCCACTACTCTGGCTATATGTGTGTGTTTTCACTGCTTCAGATGGGTTAAATACAGAGAGGAAATTTCATGTGTATGATGAATAAAGTTGTGCTTTCTTTCTTTTATTCACACTGATGTAATCTCTTCATCTGGGTTTCACCTGTCAGTCTAGGCCCATTTCCACCACACGTAAGCATCACCGCTCGGTGGATGAGCTGTTTATGTAATTGGAGGCAATGAATTCCGTTACTAATAGCCTTTTCTTTGAGTAATTCGGTGAGTATCCCCTATGGGCTTCTGTAAATCCTCAACCACACTGTTTTGTATCAGAGATTGGAGCTACTGAGACTACTTTAAGTCCGAGACGTAAAATAGTTTTTAACTTGTCCGGCCGGGGTGTTTTTAATTTAATTGCATGTAGTTTGATGAAATCTTGGTTTTGTGCAGAGTCCCTTATGATGCTTGTGAATCAACTTTTTTTTTTTTTTTTTTAAATAAAGGTGGTGTGACGTTTTTTGTGGCCTTATATGACTACGAAGCCAGGACATCCGATGACCTCTCATTCAAAAAAGGCGATCGATTTCAGATCATCAACAACACGTGAGTGCATAGCTCTCCTGTCTCTGACTAGGGCTGCATTGGTTGAATTTTTTTTTTTTCTCCTCCCCTCCTGCCTTGGGCTCAAAGATAATCCAGCAGCCTGAACTGAATTTGACAGGATTTTGGATTTAAATTTTTTTTTTTTAATCTGTCATTGCAGCCTGGTATCGAAGGATATCTGAGTTAATGCTGGTCTTTAATGGGCCGTCTGTTCAGTCAGAAATCCAGTTTGTCCGTCAGTAACAGCATGATGGATGAGTCCACTCTGTTGATTTATGGGGTTTTATCGAATTGCCTTGAATACCCAGGGTTCACGGTATTTTATTTCTTAGTGCTGATATCTTGACCAGCCAGGGCGTATCAGTGTTGCAGGGCTGTGTGTGTATGTATATTAATGTTTATGTGCTGGTTTTACAGAGAGGGAGACTGGTGGGAGGCCCGTTCCATCAACACAGGCAAGAAGGGCTACATTCCCAGCAATTATGTGGCTCCTGCAGACTCCATCCAGGCTGAAGAGTAAGCTAATCCTCTCCTGCTCTCATGTCATGAGCTGCCACTTTTACTCTCACTATAATTAAGAGCGTGTGTTTGGCATCACACTACAATGGCCAGGCGCTCAGAAAAACACCCAGGACTAGATAACAAAAGGGGATTCTCTCTCTCTCTCTCTCTCTCTCTCTCTCTCTCTCTCTCTCTCTGTGTGTATCACTGACATTAAGCTTTTCCAGTGGATGCATTAATACACTCTCACTGTTCTGTGCTCCTATTGAACGGGAAAGGAGGAGGAGAGAAGCCATGTCGGAACCCTTTAGCTCTTTCCAAGTGCCTTAAAGCATGACACGGGGTGGAGGGAGAACGTGGTAATAAATCAGTCAAGTAGACAGCTTCCGTTTTTCTTATTTCTGCAAGTTGTTTGTAAAACCGGAGCTGCTACTTCCAAAGCTATAGAAAACAAATATGTATCAACTTATTCTCTAATAAGCCCATTACACTCATGTTAAGATCTAATCACACGAACGAACCCATTTCTTTATGGGATGGAAATAACAAAAAAAATGAACAGATGTGCAGGGTCAAGATGGAGTTGATGATGCATGTAAAATTATTTGGCAATTGTGTTTTCAGTTCACATAGATGATAATGACTGAGTTTTTATGAATATTAATTATAAATATTGAACCCTGCTTGTATTTTTCATATTTTTTAAAAGGCAGTTTTATCAGTTTGTAGCTTTTTACCTTTACCTCACATATGTACAGTACCAGACGGAAGTTTGGAGAGACATTCTAATTCGATGTTTTTTTTCTTTATTTTTAGCAATTAAGACACTTCGTCTTAAAGTAATGATGGATGTCGTGTGTCTTTACTTAGTTGAGAGGTTCTTGACATAATATGGATTACTACAGATGTAGAATCAGGCTTTTTAAAATTTTTTTTTATTTATTTTTAAATTTACTGTTTGATTTCAAACACAAATTTTGCACAAGGCCATCTGTCTACAGCAGAAAAAAATAAAATAACAAAACGCGTCTGGAAAAATCCCAAGGGAGTCTGGAGCCAGATTCATGACATCACCTGCGGAAGCGCCAGCAGGCTGCGAGAGCTTTGCACGGTTTCAGTGCACAGCCTGTGTAGACCAAGCGCTCCCATTTCTCTCTCATTGTCCGGTCTTTTGGGAAACGATGAGTACTAATCCCATCAAGATTGGTGTTGTTACACCCTCCTACGATACATCTGTTAACCATTTTAATAATTATGCGATAACGTTGAAGAAATTTGCAGAAAACCACCAGGTCGTTTTCTCATAAACAAACCAGCGCTGACGTAGGATTCAGAGGGAGGCGTCCCGCACGCGATGTCACGAAAATCAATGTTTGCCGGGAAATCCCAAGTTTTTTCAGAGGCGGACCAATTCGCCTCAAATGGCTTGATTTCAACTGAATTTTTCTGGTATTGCACAAGGTAAAAAAAACTTTGCGCAAAATATGACGGATATTTGACCAAAGTTTAATATAAAATAGGAGAATTACATTGATCTTGCTCCTGAATTTACCCGTGATGTGCACTTTAAGAAGGCAAGAAATTGCACTAATTAACTTTTGAGGAGGCACCTGTTAATTGAAAAGCGTTCCAGGTGACTACCTCATCAAGCTGGTTAAGATAATGCCAGTAGTATGCAAAGCGTCCTCAAGGTAAACGCTGGCTACTTTAAAGAATCTGCAGTGGTTAGCACTGTCGCCTCACAGCATGATGGTTCCGGGTTTGAACCTCATGGCCAACGGGGGCCTTTCTGTGTGGCGTTTGCATGTTCTCCCCGTGTCTACATGGGTTTCTTCCAGGTGCTCTGGTTTCCTCCCACAGTCCAAAGTCAAGCAGGTTAGGTAAAAATACCAAGCCACTGGGGGTGCACAAGCCCGTGCAGCAGATGGGTAGTCAAGTCAAGTTTATTTGTATAGCTCTTTTAACAATAGACATTGTCGCAAAGCAGCTTGACAGAATTTTAATCACTTTAAACACGAGCTAATTTTATCCCTAATCTATCCGCAGTGAGCAAGCCTGTGGCAAGGGAAAACTCCCTCAGACAACATGAGGAAGAAACCCCGAGAGGAACCAGACTCTAAAGGGAACCCATCCTCATTTGGGTGATGATGGATAGCGATATTATAAATAACTCGCTTCTATAACAGTGTCCTATGGACCCTTTTCACGTGACGTCATGACAAACGCGGCCGCCATTTTGGACATGTACTACCAGTAGTTTACCACAGCCAACATTTTGGAACGGCAGCAAAGAAAGTGTTTATTTTCAGCAAGACTTCCATCATGCCACTATATTGTTGTGCACCTGGATGTAGTAACCATCAACAAACAAGGCAAGGGTTATCATTTTATCGGATCCCGGTAGATGCTGACCGACGGAGAAGATGGATAGCGGCATACCAATGCTTGTGTAGTGACCACTTTGTTGGAGGTAAGACGAATAAAATTAGGCAGAAAAGGCATTACATTGCTGTTAACATTCTGTGGCGGCGAGTGTGTAACCAAATAGGCTAAAATAACCCATTGTAACCTCTTTGTTCTTCTGTAGTAGCTATTAGCTAACGACATTAGCTAGCGTTGTGTTCCTTTGCTGTTGGTAGACTGTAGGACAGATCAGAGGCAGTGTCCTACAAACAGCGCTTAATTTGAGGGGGAGCAAGCCGGAGCGCGCTCCGGAACCTCGGGCGTTGGCTCCGGCAGCTATTTACACTGGATCCGGTGATCCGACACCTCTTTTGACTATGTAACAAAAAAAAAATAATAATAATAATAATTAAATTAAAAAATGCAAGTTTATTTAGTGTTAATGTCTGATTTTGATATCTGTCTTGTTGGTGATTTCTCTCATGAAACGACATCCACAAAATATCTGCAGATGAACTTAATTTGCAGTGTTATTACAAAACATGCCCAGAAGCGCAGCGCCGCGCCCCCCTCCTCTCCTCTCCTCTCCTCTCCTCTTTTTTTCCGCTCCGGAGCCGCTCATCCTCTGCGCTCCGGGACCTTCCACTTTACAAATTAAGCACTGCCTACAAATAAGTGTTCAAAACAAGAGGAGCATGTATTTGTCTCTTAAATCCAGGCCGTTCCCTGTAATCTGTAACAACGGTTGGAGAAAGTAATGGCAACTAGTGAGTGCACAAACCATAGAAGGTAAACTGTACACAGCGCCAGGGCAGTGTGATGGTATGTCTACTTTTAGATTGTGTTAGCTTATCAATGAACACACTCGTCACTCGACGAGTTTCACGTCTTTACGACAGATACTTAAATGTGTGTTAGGTATTATTGTTGCAGTCTAAGCAGTCATTGTAGCAGCTAGATGAGCGAGAACCGAAAGGGTCTGTGCCATAAACCGTTATTTCTGTACAGCGTTGCTAATGTGTCGTTACTGTTGTTTCTCCCTCTGCTCGCCCTGTAAATGCCCTACGTCGCTGGATAGCGAAGGTGTTTTCTGCATCTCGCTCCTTTTTCTTGTATGTTCTCCGTTTGTCGCCTTCCTCGCATTCAAACCAATTCGAGCCGAAGTCCGCTACATGTCCAAAATGGTGGTCGCGTTTACGAAGGTCACGTGACTGAAAAGGGTCTATAGAGTCACAAAGTATAACTGTGAAACCAGGAAATTCGTTGCAGTTTTAACACGAAGTCTGTTTTATTGAAGTTATAAACTTCATTGATGGAAACTTGAGAGCAAAACTGTTCATGACAACTGCAGTCCTCGGACATAAATGTATTACTGTAAGTGTCCAGAGCGTCTTCCGAATGTGACTTTCAACTGTCCATATGGGGCCGTCCTACAGTACATAGGAGTGATGTGATGAGACTCCAGCCAGACATAGGGCATCAGGATGGATCAGGCAGGTCCGAGGAGCAGAAGAGGTCAGCATCTCGATCTCAGGATCAACGTGTAACTCAGAGAGACAGAGTGGAGGGGTGAACAGGTTGTTCAGTATGCCCAGTATCCTCTGAATAAGTAGGAACAGTATACATTTTGCACCGAGTGCAAGCAGGGACTCCGGCAAACCTAACTACGACAGCATAACTAAAAGGGGAGAGCCAGAAGGTAGCACAGGCATGAGGGAGCCCCGGGACGTAAAGCAGCAGCCACTACACCGTCAACAAACTCGAGTGAGCAAGTGAGTGGGGGGCCGACTGTATCCGTACATCCCAGTTTACCAAAACACACTATGCCTGAGGACCCTCCAGATCTACTCCTCCTTCACCTAATAAAATTAACAAAAGGCTTGACTAAACGGATATGTTTTTAGCCTAGACTTCAACACTGAGACTGTGTTTGAGTCCTGAACACTATTTGGAAGGCTGTTCTTTGTAAGGCTTTGTAAGAAAAGGCTCTGCCCCCTGTTGTAGCCTTCACTATATGAGGTACCAGCAGATAGCCTGCACCTTTGGAATAGGAGTGGCGTCCCCCATCCAACCTTAGCTACAGAAAGGCAAGTTGCCCGAGGAGACTTGCAATAATAAAATATATTTGAAGAATCTAAAATAAAAAAAAATAAGTTTAAATACGCTTTTGTTTCCTACATAATTCCACACATGTTCCATGTGTTATTTCATAGTTTTGATGTCTTCAGTTTTGTTCTACAGTGTAGAAAACGGTCAAAATCCAGAAAAACCTATGAATGAGTAGGGGTGTCCAAACTTTTGACCAGTACTGTGTATATAAAGACTTTATTAAGAATTCTTAAAATGATTTCTGTGCTCAGCGGTTTACAGCTTTGTGAAATTGCCCCTTCTCACTGTTAATTTTGCACTTTTGTTTTCTGTAGCCGTAAGTAAACTTCATTCTGTAAATGTAATTTGCAGGTGTAATTGGGAGGTTGGAGGCTCTAGCAATTTAGCTAACTGTGTTAACCCAGTCTGCTGCCAGCAAAAAGGAAAAACTGTAGTGTGTTGGCTGGTGTGCCATCTATCATGCGTTCTAAGAGAGAATATTTGATGGAACTGTTATTATACTGCCGCTCCAAAGGAGGGGCGGCATACTGGTTTACCTCTGTCCGTCCATCCGAAACACACTTTTTTTTTTTTTTTTTTTTTTTCTCTCTCCGCAACCACAAATCATAGCCACTTGGTAGCAAACTTCAGCTTTGGGTTCTATAGACCCTTTTCACTCACGTGACCTTCGTAAATGCGACCGCCATTTTGGACATGAAGAAATAACGGTTTATGGCACAGACCCTTTCGGTTCTCGCTCATCTAGCTGCTCCAATGACTGCTTAGACTGCAACAATAATACCTAACACACATTTAAGTATCCGTCGTAAAGACGTGAAACTCGTCGAGTGACGAGTGTGTTCATTGATAAGATAACACAATCTAAAAGTAGACATACCATCACACTGCCCTGGCGCTGTGTACAGTTTACCTTCTATGGTTTGTGCACTCACTATTTGCCATTACTTTCTCCAACCCAGTGTTCGAACTATGCCGATATTTTCGGGGGGTCCCTTTTTTTCCCTTGGGGGGGGGGTGCTTGCGCTTGTCTGAGCGCAGATCTCCAAACACATGAGAAGCCTATCTTACGCACATATCATGCGGACTCCACACACGCATCGCGTCTGAAGTCATAACTCATCAGGGGAAATCGTGTTGGCATTGGCATGTTCAAAAAACAACCTCGCGTCAACAATGATACCACACTCAAGAAAAAAAAAAAACAGTCAGGCTACTCAACACATCTGATCCACAGCAGCACCAAAGCATCACTGGAAATCATGTCAACAACCAATCTTCCATTTCAACACGCGTCAACAAACAAATGGCACCACAAACATGAACGAATCAGTCAGGCTACCGATTCCAAACCCACAGCAGACGAATAATTAAATGCATCTTACCTTAAAGCAGAATCGACCACAAAGGAAGTGTGTTGGCACTGTTGGCACACTTCCTTTCTACTAGTTTGTCCCCCCAACCTGGCAGCAGCAGTCGTTGTCATATCGGTTTATTTTATCTTTGATGTAAACACAACACTTCGGATATGCAAATGCTTCCCGTCACACACGATTGCTATGTCAATAAACATCATTTTGCCAATGTTTTAGAGACCATCCATCTTCTCCGTCGGTCAGCATCTGTCGGGATCCGATAAAATGATAAATCTTGCCTTGTGTGTTGATGGTTACTACATCCAGGTGCACAACAATATAATGACATGATGGAAGTCTTGCTGAAAGTAAAAACTTTCTTTGATGGCTATATTCCTTTGGATGCTTCGCCGTCGTTCCTCGTTGTTGGCTGTGGTAGACTACTGGTAGTTCATGTCCAAAATGGCGGCCGCGTTTGTCGTGACGTCACGTGGGAAGGGTCCATACCGTGCATACCGTTTTCAGGTCTGTCACACATCGACTTTCTGTTTACTGACTGAATGTACTAACGAAACATAGGGTGGCTTTGCAAAATTTTCGTAACACTTTTCTCAGCAATTATAAATCACAACTGCTTGATATTTGGTACCGAGCTTCAGCTTGGGGTTCTGTACCGTGTATACGGTTTCAGGTCTGTCGCACATCAACCTCCTGCTTATCGACTCAGTGTATTTACAAAACATGTAGGGTGGATTTTGAAGGCGTTTCAAGAAGGTAAAATGCTGTTTCAAAATGACAGTTTACCAGGATGCTATTTGAAATCCCTGGGGAGAATACTGCTCTTGTTTCAGGGTTAATTACTTGTTGATGTCAACATTCATAATAAGTGTCCTATTCCTTCGATTGCTTGCATTCTGATATAAGCAAGAGCGGGGGGGGGATATGTAAGTGAGCAGTAGCGCACAGTTGATCTTGTTTCATAGTTTTGATGTCTTCAGTATTCTATAATGTAGAAAATGGTCAGAATACAGAAAAGTCTATGAATGAATAGGTGTCCAGACTTTTGACTGGTACTGTATATTTAATTGTTCTGTAAGTTCTGAAGAGTTCAACATTGCATCTGTTGTAGTAGGTTTCATTCCTTGAATTAAAAAAATATATATATTTTTTAAACAGATGGTACTTTGGGAAAATGGGACGCAAAGATGCTGAGCGACTGTTACTGGTTCCCGGAAACCAGCGAGGGACGTTCTTGGTCAGGGAGAGCGAGACAACGAAAGGTGAGACTCCTTTGTGTCCTCATTTTTAACTTTGGCACATGATACTGTAAAGATGTAACATCAGAGTGGCATTAAATTGAAATTTGAAATTGAAATCTTTATTTCGAACATGTGAACAGTAGAATCCAAACAAAACCAAACAAACTTAACCATAGAAAAAAGAAAAGAAAAAAATGTCTGTGTATACAGTGCTGAGCGTAAATGAGTGCACCCCCTTTGAAAAGTAACATTTTAAACAATATCTCAATGAACACAAACAATTTCCAAAATGTTGACAAGACAAAGTTTAATATAACATCTGTTTAACTTATAACGGGAAAGTAAGGTTAATAATCTAACTTGGATTACACATTTTTTCAGTTTTACTCAAATTAGGATGGTGCAAAAATGAGTACACCCCACAACAAAAACTACTACATCTAGTACTTTGTATGGCCTCCATGATTTTTAATGACAGCACCAAGACTTCTAGGCATGGAACGAACAAGTTGGCGACATTTTGCAACATCAATCTTTTTCCATTCTTCAACAATGACCTCTTTTAGTGACTGGATGCTGGATGGAGAGTGATGCTCAACTTGTCTCTTCAGAATTCCCCATAGGTGTTCGATTGGGTTCAGATCAGGAGACGTACTTGGCCACTGAATCACTTTCACCCTGTTCTTCTTCAGAAATCCAACAGTGGCCTTAGATGTGTGTTTAGTCATGTTGGAAAAGTGCACGACGACCAAGGGCATGGAGTGATGGTAGCATCTTCTCTTTCAGTATAGAGCAATACGTCTGTGAATTCATGATGCCATCAATGAAATGCAGCTCCCCGACACCAGCAGCACTCATGCAGCCCCACATAAGGACACTGCCACCACCATGTTTCACTGTAGGCACCATGCATTTTTCTTTGGATTCCTCACCTTTGCGACGCCATACAGTTTTGAAGCCATCAGTTCCAAAAACATTTATCTTGGTCTCATCACTCCAGAGTATAGAGTCCCAGTAGTCTTCATCTTTGTCAGCATGGGCCCTGGCAAACTCTAGGCGGGCTTTTCTGTGCCTGGGCTTTAGGAGAGGCTTCTTTCGTGGACGGCATCCACGCATGCCATTCCTCTGCAGTGTACGCCGTATTGTGCCACGGGAAATAGTCACCCCAGTTTGGCTTTCTATTTCTTTAGATAACTGCAGTGAACTTGCATGCTGATTTTCTTCAGCCCTTCTTATCAGAAGATGCTCCTGTCGAGGTGTTAACTTCCGTGGATGACCTGGACGTCTCTGTGAGATGGTTGCAGTTCCAGCTTTAAATTTTTGTACCACTTTTGCGACAGTATTCTGACTGATAAGTAAAGCTTTGCTGATCTTCTTGTAGCCTTCACCTTTGTGGTGGAAAGAAATTATTTTCTTTGGGGAATTCTGAAGAGACAAGTTGAGCATCGCTCTCCATCCAGCATCCAGTCACTAAAAGAGGTCATTGTTGAAGAATGGAAAAAAGATTGATGTTGCAAAATGTCGCCAACTTGTTCATTCCACGCCTAGAAGACTTGGTGCTGTCATTAAAAATCATGGAGGCCATACAAAGTACTAGATGTAGTAGTTTTTGTTGTGGGGTGTACTCATTTTTGCACCACCCTAATTTGAGTAAAACTGAAAAATGTGTAATCTAAGTTAGATTATTAACCTTACTTTCCCGTTATAAGTTAAACAGATGTGATATTAAACTTGTCAACATTTTGGAAATTGTGTTCATTGAGAGATTGTTTAAAATTTTACTTTTCAAAGGGGGTGCACTCATTTACGCTCAGCACTGTGTATAAAAAACAACTAATTTTACTACTAATAATAATAATTAAAATGAACTTAAACGTGTTCGAAAAGGAGTAGGAAGAAGTAAAAACTTAACTCCTACCCCCACTCTCTAACTGGCATTAGCATGATGTGTGTGTGTGGTGTGTAAAAATTTGTGGATAAGAATGTGTGTGAAATTCTTTTTCTTTTTGATAGGAGCCTACTCTCTCTCCATACGTGACTGGGATGATATGAAAGGTGACAATGTGAAGCACTACAAAATCCGCAAGCTTGATAACGGTGGCTACTACATCACTACAAGAGCCCAGTTTGAGACACTGCAGAAACTTGTCAAACACTACACAGGTACGCCGTCACCACACAATCGCCATCTAAAGTCCTTTCCCGCACCATATGGTGGCGCCGATCTCCATTTCTGTAGCCCTCGGCCTCTCACACAGCTAGGGTTACAGGAGCCCATGACTTACATGGGTTACAGTGGGGGCTAGTCCTCTGATAACCGCGAGAGTTTGACTCCCCACTCGCATCTGTATTGCAGTGTGCCTTGCCAGATGGCAGTAGGTACCATTTTTATGATGGTCTTTGGTATGACCTGACCGCGAGTAGATCTTGCGACCTCCCAATCGAGAGGCGGATACACTAACCACTAGGCCAACTCGTGGTACACAATCACCTTAGCAGTTCAACATGAAGTACAAGTTTGTATATACAATATTTATATTGTGCAGGTTATCATTACTATTCCTCAAAAAACAAATATATTGGTGATTTAAAAAAAAAAAAAATCTCTCTCTGTTGCCCAAAGTCAGTATGACCCATGAAGAGTATAGCCATCACTTATGCTGTGTTCACACTTATACCGGTACGAAAGTGGTATAACTGTATCGATACAAAGTATACCGGTACAGTTTAGTGCATCTGTCCACACTAGCGAGAAATGTTTGCGGTTTTCTTTCACGGTAGTTGAAATGCGCGTGCGCGAAATGTTTCCGTGGTTACCGAGTAACTTCCTTCCGAGAATCAGGGATGGGAATTTTCCGCGGAATTCCGCGGATTTTATCAACCCAGGGGTCATTTTTGTGAATCGTCTAAATCCGAGGAGAAAATATTTAGGGGGGGTTAGGTATGTGTTGACCCGGTCAACCATCGGGAACAAAGCTCTGTTTGCATCGGCAGTTCAGAACGTACACTGTATTTGATTGGCCGTTGAGAGAGAAATATCGCGATTTGACCAATGGTAAACGAGCATAGATAGGAAAGGCCAAAATGTCACATGTAAGCTTCGTTCTGATTGGTTCTTCGCATTTCTCTTTCTTACTCATTCAACATGGCGCTCCACGAGGCCGGAGATTGAGGATGTAACAGCGAATAAGAGCTTCAAAATGGTGAAAATTATCACAAAAGAAAACGAATCGCTTATTCAGATTAGCTGCTAAAAGGAAAAAAACATCTCTGCAATGAAGCATTCCTAGAAAAAGAACAAGTACTTTTGTAAATATGTTGAAAACTTAGAGTAGCGTTGCTAGTTATATGTGATTGTGACTTTGGGAGCTGAGAGAACTGTTCAACAGGGAAATTGTGTTTCTGTTGAGACAAGTTCACTGCAAAAGAGGTAACTGCATTCTTTAATAAAGTAACTGAAACATTTACAGGATTATGTCAAATATTCTGTCTTTGTGTTTAATTTATATTCATCATTCCTTTCATTCTAGCATGAAGTTAATTCTTTTTAGCTGAGCATTATTGAGACTATTTTTGTTTATTAGTGTCCAAAACTCAAGCTTCTTTGGACTGAAAATATTATTCAACTGAGCAATCTGAGACCATTTCTAGTGGTCTAAAATGTATAAAACTCATTAGCTTCCGGGGGCCTTCGGCCCCCTGGACCCCCGACCAGGCTCCGCCCTGGACCTGGCTGGGGGCCAGTGGCCCCCAGACCCCTGATTAAATTTTCAGCTGAAAATACAATTTCTCATTCTCATCCCTGGAGAATATATGGCATCCGTTATTCCGTGATCTCGAGAAAACAAAACAATTATTCAGTGATCTCAGCTGGATCACTGTATCTCCGTCGGTAGAGACGAAGCCGGGCCAGTCTTCTGCGGAGGTGCCGCGGACTAATTTTGAAATTATCCCTTATTAAAAGACTTAATGCAATCTCTCCCTGTGTCAACCCCTGATCACAATATTGCCTTATTAGGTGATCGATTATTCCAGACATTCTAATGACCAAAGTTGCGTCTATACAGAATGAGAAATAGCCCCAAAGTCAGCATATCGCAAGTCTCTTGGCGCACCTGAATGAACCATTTCTCAGCTGTTTACTCGCAATCATGAAATAATTTTGTTTTCTCGAGATCTCGAATTAGTTGTGTTGTTTTCTCGAGATCCTGAATTAATTATGTCGTTATCTCGGGATAACAAGGTGAATAAAAAAAAAAAAGGATTATATGAAGGGCCTCTCTCAGCTTCCGTACGGATGAAACAACGTGTGTGCGCTTTTTGTTGTCAGTGTACAGTCTGTATTTCTGGTGGTCATTTATTCAGTGGAATCGTATAAAACGCGCGAGGCAGTTGAGAAAGAAACAAACGAATCTCCGTTCTTCACTATTTTATTCAGCGAAGACATCGATTGAGGTGTGAGACTTTGCGCATGCACATTATATTTGTATCGATACAGAGCCGCTTCATCTGTCCACACTACAGCGACGCGCTACAGTACCGATACTGTACCGGTACGAAACCCATACATTTGTGGGTTTCGTACCGATACAGTTATACCGCTACAGTACCGGTATAGTTGCTAGTGTGGACAGGTGTTTCGGTACGAAAGTAGTTTCGTATCGGTACAAAATCCCTAGTGTGGACAGGGTATTAATAGTGAACAGAATATGAACATTAAAACCTTCCTCACTTTCCTTAGACATGTACACTTGACATAGTCCACTTTTCTGCAAGGTGATATTTCATCTCGTGCTTTAAATTTCTGTAAATAACACAATTCTCATTTTATGTGTAGCTTCAACTTTTTATCCCCCCGGCATATAATGCGGGGGGATATAGCTGTCAGTCTGTCTGTAAACGTTTTGATTTCCAGAGCATAACTCAAAAACTATTAGGATTTTTTTTTCTTTTTCACGAAGCCTGACAGTTAAATGACTAGAGGAGTTGTGCCTTTTGACATTCTGGGATTTCTGTGATTTTTATTTTTTTTTCCCGTATTTCCATGTGAGAAGTGAAACAGCAGTGAGGTGTGCAGTTGGAACGACTGAATGGTTCAAGGTGAAGGTGGGACTTCATCTGCTTTGAGTCCTTTCTTGTTTGCCATAGTGATGGATAGCTTGACGGACGAAGTGAGGCAGGAGTCACCATGGTACATGATGTTTGCGGATGATATTGTGATATTTGGTGAAAGTAGAAAGGAGGCTGAGCTGGGTTTGGAGAGATGGAGGTATGCATTGGAACGAAGAGGAATGAAGGTGAGCAGGAGCAAAACAGAATACATGTGCATCAATGAGAACAGGGATGAGAGTGTAGTGAAGATGCAAGGAGGAGACGTAAAGAAAGTTGGTGAATTCAAGTACCTGGGGACAACTGTGTAGGAAAATGGGGGCTGCGATAGTGAGGTGAGAAAGAGAGTGCAGGCAGGGTGGAGCAGTTGGAGAAGGAGTTCGGGAGTCATTTGTGATAGGAAAGTCCCAGCAAAAGTGAAAGGTAAGATGTATAAGACAGTAGTGAGGCCAGCTGTGATGTATGGGTTGGAGACCGGACCCTTAACGAAGAGACAGGAGGCAAAGTTGGAGGTGGCGGAGTTGAGGATGTTAAGGTTTGCGATGGGAGGTTGGACAGGATAAGGAACGAGCACATCAGAGGGACAGCACATGTGGAGAGCTTGGGAATGAAGCTAAGAGAGATGAGACTGAGATGGTCTGGGAACATCCTGAGAAGAGATGCAGAGCGTGTTGGAAGGAGAATGTTGAGGATGGAGCTGCCCAGGCACACGAAAACGAGGAAGGCCAAAGAGGAGATACATGGATGTGGTGAGAGGACATGAAAGTGGCAGGTGTGGTAGAGAAGGATGCAGAAGACAGGGAGCAATGGAGACGAAACATCCACTGTGGCGACCCCTAATCGGGAGCAGCCAAAAGATGATTTCCATGGCAACCAATTCAACTTCAGAAAATTTGGAGTGGGGTTTCATGTGGGGGGCGGGGGGATACATCATCTCCTGATGACTCTTGTTGGTTATGGTTTCTTGCTCATGTGGGTTTCGAATAGTTTCTATGGTTTCCGCCCATTGCCCAGAAATGCTAGTTGGTGCATTGCCCTTGTTAAAATTGCCTCTAGGTGTGAATGAGTATAGACATGTGTCCATGGGGCCATGTGATGGACTGGCATCCTATCCAGGGTGTATTCCTGCTCCACACTTATTGTGCCTGGGATATGCTCTGGTTCCACTGACCAGGATAATGTTATTGAAAATTGGTGGATGGATGAATGAAATGTTGCTTGTTTGACCCCAACTATTATTCTGATGCCAGTAAGCCCAGAATTTGTTTAACTAATGAAATTTCTCTATTTTGTTGATTGCTGCAAGATGTTTTTGTTGTTCTGAAGATGTGTGCGCATGTACTAGGTGGGTTGTTCCAGCGCCTCAGTATTCTTGGTCAGGGTTTTTAGTGTTTGATGCGGCCTGCTCCATCCATTAAGAACAGAGATTGTCACGGGTATTAAGTGCAAGACACGTGGACCTGTCCCGCTGAGCTGTGATCAGAAGTTGCTGTAGCAAGCAAAACAGAATATTGGAACGTGAGAAACAGTTTGGAGTCCGGATTAAATAGTGGAGTCGAGAAGTTTGAGACCACTAGTTAAAATGTTTCATTTTCGCATTCTTTGTTAATTTTAATAAAAAGGTTTTTTATTACAAATATCAGCAGTAACTTGAGTGAAAAGTAGAATCTTAGAAATATGTACATGGATTATCAGAAAGTATTTGGTATGTTCCAGTTTTGTTTTAATGACCGTGTGCACTCGATCTCTCTCTCTCACACACACGCCACAAATTAGTGTAAAACCTAATGATCCATGTTGGATCCATCAGCGTGTCGTCTGAACACGTGCTTCAATGGAAGGAATGACTCGTGGAACATCTAAGCTTTTGTACAAAGTACTTAACATGGTTAGTGTCGCAAATTTGCTTAAATTTATTCGATATTTCTAATTAAATAATATTGGCTGGCTTTGAGTGGTATATCAGATATATTCCATTCAGCTAGCATATTGAACGAGTCGAAGACGAATAGCTGAATGGAATATATCTGATATACTATGAAAAAAGCCATTTTTTATTATTATCTCATCTCATTATCTCTAGCCGCTTTATCCTGTTCTACAGGGTCGCAGGCAAGCTGGAGCCTATCCCAGCTGACTACGGGCGAAAGGCGGGGTACACCCTGGACAAGTCGCCAGGTCATCACAGGGCTGACACATAGACACAGACAACCATTCACACTCACATTCACACCTACGGTCAATTTAGAGTCACCAGTTAACCTAACCTGCATGTCTTTGGACTGTGGGGGAAACCGGAGCACCCGGAGGAAACCCACGCGGACACGGGGAGAACATGCAAACTCCACACAGAAAGGCCGTCGCCAGCCACGGGGCTCGAACCCGGACCTTCTTGCTGTGAGGCGACAGCGCTAACCACTACACCACCGTGCTGCCCCTTTATTATTATTATTAGTAGTAGTAGTAGTAGTAGTAGTATTATAATACACATTCAATGGAACAATTATAGATTTTACAGAAAGTTGAGAACGGGGGTGACTTACCAATATTGAATGCTGATTCTGATTGAATGTAATTCCGTGTTCTGTCAATCCAATGTACAAAGTCAAAGTTGTAACGATAAAAATGGTACAAGTCCAAAAAGCTTGAACAACTTAACTTAGATACAAGCTATATCCAGGTTGACAGTTCAAGTTCAGTTACTTTTGGTCATAGTTAATTGTTACACTGCAGTTCTTCAAAACAAAAGGGCTTCACTGAGTGAAGTGCACGAGTGAAGTCCTCTTGTAAAAGTCTCCGTCACTTTTCCTCATCTCCAAGTAGAACTTTGTTTCCACTATTGCTCTCTTTTCCAGTTTTTTGATGTCTGTCCGTATGTTTTTCTCTTGTAAATATGTGTGAATATCCAGTGAAGTTTTGGTAGCCTTTCAGGTGTTCAGCGCATCTTTAGTTTGTTTATTTATTTAGTGCTTAATCCGAGCACGGAATTAACTCCGTCTTCTCTCTCTCTCCCAGCCGACAAAGAAATGATTTGTGCGCATACGCAGCAGAAGTTTTGTCATTGGATCTTCGCATGAGCTCCGAAATGTGACGTCGAGTTGTCTTGACAACGTGCAGTATTATAACAATATTGCATGCTCCTTCTCCATTGAGGAGAGTGGCGTAATACACGGAGAATAAACCATATGACGATGATATTGCATGCCATCAATAAACCTGCTAGAAGGGAATAGAATACGTTTTTATTCCATGGAAACCGCGGCCCATATGTATAATAATATTGAATAGTCAGAATATTGCACATTTCCTTGTTTTGTTGTTAGAATTTACAATATTCTAAAACCTTGGTAATTTCCAGGTTTAAATTTAAAAAGAAAATCTTGGATTTTTAATTTGGTCTCACTTTTGTATCCCACAGTGTGTGTTCCTTTTTTTTAATTGTATGCCAAGTTTGCAGGTCCAAAATTTCTGATAAACACCACTCAATTTCTGTATTACAGTGTTAAAAAAAAAACTACAGAATAACCCAGCGGTTTCATGACATTGCAGATGCTGTGACTGCGCTAAATAGAAACTCTTGGTAGTCCACGTGTAGCTTTTTCTCTCTCTGCTTAAAGAACACGTTATGGGCACACAGAATATACACTTAAGTGTTTCACTGCAAGAATTATACACTGTGTAACTCTCTACTTTTTCATAACGCAGAACTTGAACGAACATACACAAGTCATGCTCACTTTAACCTGACGCACTGTTTGATATTTGTGTGTGTGTGTTTAGAGCATGCAGACGGACTTTGTTACAGGCTCACTACTGTCTGTCCGACTGTGAAGCCCCAGACTCAGGGCCTGGCTAAAGATGCCTGGGAGATCCCACGTGAATCACTTCGCCTGGAACTCAAACTGGGCCAAGGTTGCTTCGGAGAGGTCTGGATGGGTAAGAGTTAAACACACACCCTGTTCTTTGCCATCCTTCAGTGATCAGGGTTTAAACAGTTCTGCTTTTGAGTGTGCAATCAGTAGTCCTGCTTCTACATCCCCATTCATGTTTCAGAACAAAAGGTTTTGCACATCTTATGGTGTTAAGAACTCCAATGAAGGGCACACGGTAGCCGATCTCATGAATATTCATAGGGCTGCTTGTTCTGTTCATTCTTTCAAGCCTTTGAAACCATTGTCAGGTCTTATTAATATTTAAATGACTATTTTTTTTTTTCTTCTTCTTCTTACACCCAACATGATAAAATTACTAGTTTGACTAGAACAGGGATTGGATAAAATTCTATTTAAAATATGTATTTTATATAAAGTTCTGTCCCACCACTTCTTTTCTTTAGAACATTATCATTTAACGTATGTGAGGCCATCAGACTCGTACATTAAAGCTAGACGGCCTTTCGATGTCATGAAATCAGTGAAATTTGGTTCCCTCTGAAATGTGGTCATTGTGATGGATGTTTATTTCTGTAATATCTCACAAAATATCAGGCCGTTCCGTGGCTGGGAAGTTATTTAATTTGAGAGGATTCCCTAGCAAATAACGTGCATGAAATCGCTCGCTTCACGCAGTCAAGCAAACCGAGGAAGTCCGTGTGCGCATGCGCAGGTTTACCTTGACCGTGCACGGACACTTGCATCATTCTGTCGCTAAACGAACAGCTGATCACACCGAGGTGCTCGCTGACCGCCAATATTTATTAGTTTGGTCCTGCGTTTCCTTTTCTTCACAACATAACGTCGTCTTGCTTTCCGTTACTGTAGTCAGTCTTTCACATTTCATTTGCACACTCGCGTCCTCCGTTTTTCTCTCCTGTTTCAGATTTGTATCCCACAATGCCTTGCGTGAACGGGGAAAGCCCACCACATGATGCATGACGTAGTATCTTGTATTGGGTCATGGTGAAGCAGGAAAAAATAGCAGAGAATTTAAGACCATGTGGCCTTAAATTCATTAATTGTTCTATTTTTTAAAAAAAAAAAACTAATAAACTTGGATGTCTGTGATTTGAATTCGGTAGCTTTCGGTCTGATAAATAAAAAGAAATGGTTGACAATGCCTTGCGTGAACAGGGAAAGCCCACTACGTGATGCATAGCATAGTATCTTGAATTAGGTCATGATGAAGCAGGAAAACATAGCAGAGAATTTAGGGCCACATGGCCCTAAATTTATTAATTGTTCTATTAGGGGGAAAAATGAATAAAATTGGAAGTCTGCGATTCGAATTCCGTAGCTTTCGGTCCACTAAACAAAAGTAATTGGGTGTCAGGAAAATTCTTTTTCTGACCTAAACTTGAAAAGTCTGAAAGGCAGTCTAGCTTTAACACAACAGTTTAGATCGGGCATGCCCAAACGTTTTTCAAAGTGACCCAGATTAGATCTCATCATACCAAAGTCTGTCTGTCTGTGTATGTGTGTACAGTACCAGTCAAAACTATGGACACACTAATTCATTTTTTTCTTCATTTTTTAAAAAATTAAGACACTTCGTCTTTAGCCTCGGTCACAACCGGCCGTACGTGCTCCTACAGCCGGTCTACGTGCAAAAAATGCAAGAAACGCACGGAGGGCATGCGTGAAACGCACGGAGGGCGCGCGTGTGACGTGCTGATTTTTGAGCTGCAAACTGGCCGTAGACCGGCCGCAGAGGTTCTTTGTCATGTCAAACAAACTCTATGGGCGCTTACGTTTTTTTTCAGGTTGCAAGACAAACTTACGGCCAACGTGCGTCTTTCTCCATGAACAAAAAAACGCAGCGATTTGGGGAAACGCCAAAAATCGCACGGCCAAAAAATCGTATGTCCGGTTGTGACCTAGGCTTTAAAGTAATGACGGATGTCGTTTCTCTTTACTTAGTTGAGCGGTTCTTGACGCAATATGGATTACTGCAGTTGTGGGATAGGGCTATTTACTGGGGGGGGGTATTTTTAATTTATTGTTGACCGATCTCGAAGGCATTAAGAAAGCAAGAAATTGCACTAATTAACTTTTGACGAGGCACCTGTTAACTGAAAAACGTTCCAAGTGACGACCTCATGAAGCTGGTTAAGATGATGCCAATAGTGTGCAAAACATTTATCAAGGTAAACGCTGGATACTTTGAAGAATCTAAAATATGAAACAGGGTTTTTTTGTTTGTTTGTTTTAAACTCGATTCCATTCATGTTCCATGTGTTATTTCATAGTTTTGATGTCTTCAGTTTTGTTCTATAGTCAGTGCGTTTACATGCACATCCAAATCGAGCTGCTGTCGGTAATCGAGCAAAGGGTCCCAGCAGGGGTGCCAGAGAAATCCAATCCTACATGCACACAAGGAAACTGAGCTATTGTGTGAGGTACATTGTGCACCCGAGCCACAGGTGGCGCTACACGGCCCATCGTGTTGGTACACTTCCGGTTGTCGTCATGAAGAAGAGCTATTCAAGAGTATAAACAAAGTTATCAGTTCTGTGTTCACAAGAAGAACGAGAAGTTCGTTCTCCTTGTTCCTCCTGACCTCTTCTGCTGCTCGCTACTTAGTAGCGTTGTCATGCCGACCGAGGCTGTTGTGTTTCCCGCTTGTGGTCTCGTCACTCGTCACTTCCGGAAGGGGCAGTGCTGAAGTAAGTAGCTCGACTACGTAGCTCGATAGGGTTTACATGCACTAAGTAGCTCGGCTACAATCGCATAATCTAGGTCGCGTAGCTCGATTCCGAGAAATCCAGTTTGGTTCGATTTCAGCCGAGCTAAGGTGTTTCCATGGCATTTAGAACTTCGATTTCAGTCGAGCTGCGGCAGAAATTCGATTTTCTCTATGTGCATGTAAACACACTGAGTGTAGAAAACGGTCAAAATCCAGAAAAACCTATGAATGAGTAGGGCTGTCCAAACTTTTGACCAGTACTGTGTAGGGGTGGGTATTGCCAAGGACCTCACGATACGATACGCATCACGATACTTGAGTCACGATACGATACTGCGATATATTGCGATATTCTACATAGTTCACTGAAAAATGTAAACGCATTATGCATCTTAAAATCCGAGTTGTATGTACATCAGATGATGGTGATAATTCATGGGACAAATGGAGTCAAAACAATGTAATTCTAATTATCCATGCCATTTTATTGTAACTATACAAGCGCAAGTTACAACATATTTGCAGGAACAACACACTGTCTGGAACACATTGAAAAGTGCAGTGTGCATCTTAGTCTCCCTGAGCACGATTATGAAACAAAGTGCAGTGTGGGTCAGTGTCCACACACTGAAACTGAACTGAAACCTCAGTGAATCATGTTTCTTCTGAACTTTGAGTAAATACTCAAAATAAAATGCAGTGTCTCACACGCACTAAAATCGAAAATGCAAGATAAAGTGCAGCTTCTTGCCTTTGGTCTTATATGACAAAATTAAGTTCACAGTTACAGTAAGTCACACATCACTGAAGTAGACGGGAGGACTTTGGCGCTGTCCAGTGTAGTTTGCTTCGGGTCGGGTTTCGGTGGCTCCGGCTGAGCTAATATGTCGGGGTGGTGTCGTGCTAAGTAAGTTCGCAAGTTTGTTGTGTTACCTGAATATCTAATTGGAGCGAAACAGGTTTTGCAGAGTGCGTACTCTTGTCCGGCTCACTGTTTTTTTTTTTCTCCTTTCCTTTGGAATCCAAAGTGCCTCCAAACATCTGCCTTAAAGTTCGGCGGCGTCTCTAGGTTTACGTTAACAGCCATGCTTGCTTGTTTTTTTTTTCCTCACTGCAACCACCGGGAAAAAAAAAGAGAAGACGAAGAGTGCCTTGCAGTGAGGGAGCGGCACAGCGACACCTTGCAGAGCGGAGATGCGGAAGTCGTACTGGATTTACAACCTGTCTGAAACATGATTTATTATTTGAAAAAATATCGATATTCAAATTTTGAGTATCGATATTGAATCGGAAGACAAAGTATCGCGATATATCGCCGTATCGATAATTTTGCCCACCCCTAGTACTGTGTGTGTACCGGTATATAAGGAGTTTATTAAGAATTCTTAAAATGATTTCTGTGTTTAGCAGTTTACAGCTTTGTGAAATTGCCCCTTCTCACTGTTAACTTTTGCACTTTTTTTTTTTTTTTTCCTGTAGCCATAAGTAAACTTCATTTTATAAATAAATTTGCAGGTGTAATTGGGAGGTTGGAGGCTCTAGCAATTTTTAGCCAACCGTGTTAACCCAGTCTGCTGCCAGATAAAAGGAAAAATTGTAGTGTGTTGGCTGGTGTGCCATCTATCATACGTTCTAAGAGAGAAGCCACGGGCCAATTAACATCTGTACAAGGACCGCATTTTGCACTGGGGCCAGACTTTGGACGCCGCTGATCTACTTCAAATAGCCATCAATCCACATAAACATTACACCCTGACTCGCTGTGCGTTTAAACTCCGTGCCCCGAGCTTTGCACTGTTTGTAATGAGCTCTTTGAGGCTCAGTGTCTGCTTCTGGAGGAGAGTAATTTAGTAAACACGTCTTGCCTCTTTCATCACCACTCTCAAAGCTTACCCTGCAACATGTCCTGGCATTATGCAATCCTAGGAATTTTCTTTGCGCGTAGCACTCTAACTTCAGCAGAACTGGTGGTCAGGTTCAAACCTGCTTTTGACATTCAGTGGAATTTCATGCACGTCATAAAATATGCTCATTCAGGCGTTGCAATAGGATGTGGAAAATGGGATTTAGAATGACCATCTTGACCTCGGAGAAGTCACCGTGTTATAGAGGAAGGGTTCTATTCTAGTTCCTCAAGCCTTGAGGCTATGTATTTTTTTTTTCATCCCCTCTTTGTGGTCCCCACATATTAGCAGATAATTGGAGGGTTGTGATTACAGGGTTTATATGTTCCAGGAACTGAGACTTGACTAAAAACTGTTTAAATTGAAAGTAAGTGTGTGTGTGTGTGTTTTTCCACATACACACACTTTGTGAGTCATATAAAAGGAATAAGATGCAACAGAGCGAGCTGCTGTTATAAGAAAATAAATAATGCATAACTGGATGGTGTGATGCGACTGGTACCGCCCCAAAGTGGATTATTTCCCTAGAACAGCTTGTGCTAGTGTTTTATCCCTCAGACACCACAGTGATTTTGTCAGTTTTAAATTTATTACTGAACGCATCATGCTTTTAACCATTTATTTATTCCATTTAATGAAGTTGAACCGTCGCAAGATGTGTTATTTCCTGTTTCACTTGCATTACACAATAGCTATAGAGATCTTGCAGTCACGTGACCGGAAAGTACACAACCGCCATCTTGTCGGTCAAAAACACCGCTGAATACTGCTGCACTTGTGTACAGAATAGATCAATTTCAACCGACGGACTACATGGCTCATTTTTCTAATGAACAGATCTCATCTCATCTCATTATCTCTAGCCGCTTTATCCTGTTCTACAGGGTCGCAGGCAAGCTGGAGCCTATCCCAGCTGACTACGGGCGAAAGGCGGGGTACACCCTGGACAAGTCGCCAGGTCATCGCAGGGCTGACACATAGACACAGACAACCATTCACACTCACATTCACACCTACGCTCAATTTAGAGTCACCAGTTAACCTAACCTGCATGTCTTTGGACTGTGGGGGAAACCGGAGCACCCGGAGGAAACCCACGCGGACACGGGGAGAACATGCAAACTCCACACAGAAAGGCCCTCGCCGGCCACGGGGCTCGAACCCGGACCTTCTTGCTGTGAGGCGACAGCGCTAACCACTACACCACCGTGCCACCCTAATGAACAGATAACTAGATACATGTCTAAAATAAACGATCTACAGATTAGTGACCCTTATGGCTTACTGGACGGAGTTTTCACGACCGGATTTTGAACTGCCAGCGGAATACCCGGACGTGTATAATTACCTCATTAACTTTCCCTCGCTGTTCAGTGGTGAAGCACTGCGTGCTTATAAATCTCTGGACAGTTATCTCTACAGAAATTCAGGATTTGTCAGCGACTCAGATGTGGCATCTTGTAAACAAGAATCCTCATTGGATGGGTAAGTCACTTAAGTATTGAGTATAGCACTGACCAGCCGATTATAGAATAGAATAAGGTAATTCCAGCTGTAATTCCAAATCGTCCGTGCTGTTTACCATGGATCTGGCGTTGGAGAGGTAGAGGCTTAGCAGTGGAGATTTGAGTGGCTGTTTTCTGAGCTTAGTCAACAGGCCGGCTCTGCTTGCAGCCTTGCTTTTGCTTCCGCTCCCGGCGCCGCCTCCTTCGCTTTGCTTCCGATAACAATCCACGGAGACCCCGCTGGTCTCGCCATCTCGTCCGGAATGTTGTGCATGCGATGGAAATCGCTACAAACCGTCATTTTCTGCTGGAAACCAATGTCCAGTAAGTCCATACAGTTGTAGTGGATATTGAAGTCCGGTACAGACGAACAACATGCAAAAATACACACAAAAAACATAAACGTGCACAGGTAGGGAGAGCTTGTAGCCGCAGCCGTTGTAGTAGAATTGTATATAGTAGGGTTTTCCAGAAGAAAAGGTAGAAGTAAAAGTAGAAGTAGAAGGCGGAATATGGCGTTTGACCGACAAGATGGCGTCTGTCACAATCTGGATCGGCTGTGACGTCACATGCAAGTGCTCCATAAGCAGGCATCCTCTCACCAGGCTCTCGTTTTCTCTTTCTTCAAGTTGATTATATGGAATAAAATTTTTTTTTTTGAGACAAAAAAATGCAATCAGTCTTGTTACTCAAAAAAGGAAAAGGAAAATCCTCTGTTCTGAAGAAAACTTACTGACTGTTACAAAGCTCTGGCGCTTCCTTCCATGAATGTTAAATAAGCATCTCATTTCAGAAAGCTTTGGATTCTTGTGCATCAAGATTAAAATGATTGTGCTTTAAAGCGTTATTAGCTTCAGATTATTGTGCATCGTTTACCAAACAGGTCTCCGTGAATGAATTGTTGCTATAGAAATAATACCGGATCAGCTCATTACTGTAAATCTGTCATTTGAATTAAGGCTGGAAATGCTGTCGGAGCTTCTGATTTAGAAAATTAATCAACACGTTCTCCCCAGATTTCAGTAATGCTGTGGTAGAAAACAGTTAAACAAGTGTTCCCATTCCCCCCACCCACCTTTGAGTCTCTGTATCATTTCACTATAATGCTTCTTTTAGTATGTAAAAATGGCAGTAACCTCCGATCAGTAGCTGCAGTGTACTTGTACTAATAATGCTAGCTCTTTTCTTCTGGTAACGTAATGGTATTTAATTGACCCTGCTCTTTTATTGGCATTTACTCAATTTTTATACTAGTCCGACTGTTAAGCAACAAAAAAAACATGGAATTGTTTTTGTGATGGAAGCATGAAATTTGCCACACTAGCTCAAGTTGATGTATATAATAATTCTAGATATGGGGGCAGGCAGGCGGCACGGTGGTGTAGTGGTTAGTGCTGTCGCCTCACAGCAAGAAGGTCCGGGTTCGAGCCCCGTGGCCGGCGAGGGCCTTTCTGTGCGGAGTTTGCATGTTCTCCCCGTGTCCGCGTGGGTTTCCTCCGGGTGCTCCGGTTTCCCCCACAGTCCAAAGACATGCAGGTTAGGTTAACTGGTGACTCTAAATTGACCGTAGGTGTGAATGTGAGTGTGAATGGTTGTCTGTGTCTATGTGTCAGCCCTGTGATGACCTGGCGACTTGTCCAGGGTGTACCCCGCCTTTCGCCCGTAGTCAGCTGGGATAGGCTCCAGCTTGCCTGCGACCCTTTAGAACAGGATAAAGCGGCTAGAGATAATGAGATGAGATGGGGGCAGGCCCTGGTAAAACAACCTGCTATTCCGAGCTCTGGGGATGGGAGAAGTCCAATCATGGGTGGAAGCCAAGATGGACTACTTTGTTACAGGCAAAGGACACATGAGTTGATTCATTGCGGTTGCAAGAAAGGGTGTTCGGGTCGCTGTAAATGTATGAAGGCTAATCTTCAGTGTACAGCGAGGTATTTTTTTTCCAGTATTTTGATATCACGTGATCATATGAATCCATATTAACAGCTAAAACTTTGAACTGCAAAAATGCTCTTCTGGCAGCCTTTTTATTTTCTTAATACGGTTTCCCTATGTCATGTGACTAATCAGGTGATATCTTTGAGAGCAAGAAATTCTCTTTGTGAGGTAGACGTTCAATCAGTGTGGGCTTTTTTTTTTTTTCCTTCTGTAAGCAATCTTGTAAAAATACCTTGAAAGCAAAAGAAAATTAATTTAGCCTCGTTTTCACGTTGGGTCTATTTTTGCACATACGTATTCCAGGGCTTAGAAGCCGAATTTGAAATGCCCCCATATCTAGAATTATAAAACCAACTTGAACTAGTGTGCCAAATTTCATGCTTCTATCACAAAGTGAGCAATTTCTCACCTTAACAGCCCAACTATACACCCCCGCAAACTTTTATATAGGAATCACCCTGTCTGTCCGTCTGTCCATGTGTCTTGCAAGCGCAACTCCTCCTAAACGGTTTGATTGATTTTGATGAAACTTTACACAGTTGTAGTATACCACCTGAAGATTTGCATGAAGGAAAATAATCCCGGTCCGATGTTTCAAAGGGGAGATCATTTAACTTGTTCCCTTACATATGGCAGTATATGATGACAGGCTCGTAAGCAGGGGGGTGTTTTAATTCTATAGTGAGTTTACTCTCCGTTCTAGTTATAACAGCTTGACTGCACATGTTTTTGAATGGTAGTTATGTTTGCATGCCCTGTAGCTTTGCCTATAATTTATATAATTGTATCTCTTGTTCTCCCTCTCTCTATTCCCTGGCTTAGGCACTTGGAACGGTACGACTAAGGTGGCGATTAAGACGCTGAAGCCTGGCACCATGTCCCCCGAGGCCTTCCTTCAGGAGGCACAGATTATGAAGAAGCTCAGGCATGACAAGCTAGTACCTCTGTATGCCGTCGTGTCTGAGGAACCGATTTACATTGTGACGGAGTACATGGGCAAAGGTAATACGCACAGGATGTGCTCTGTAATTAGTATTAACTCTTTACCCCTTAAAGCAGTTGCTACAGCCACCCTTGTATATGTATCAGAGGTGGAAAGTAACGAATTACATTTACTCACGTTACTGTAATTAAGTAGATTTTTTTTGTGTAATTTGTAATTTTTTAAGTAGTTTTTGAAATGGGTAATTTTACTTTTACTCAAGTGCATTTCGAACCAAGTATTTTACTTCGCTACATTCGAAAACTGCCCGTTACTGAGTAAAAAAAATTAAATGCAGGGGAAAAAAAAAAAAAAAAAATTGGCCTAAACTGAAAGGAAACTGGCGTAGGCGCGCACACGGAATATCCATATTAGCCTACATGTATCGTTGAATGATGGCTGGTGCTGAGGTAGCCGAGCAAGAGATAGAGGAGGTCATGGAGGAGGCTGAGGATTGCCAAGAAGAGAATTCCTGTGCAACAGATGCGCTGGACAGCGAGGGAAATCCTTGGCCGTATCTCAGCCAGTACTTTGCATTCAAACGCAAACGAGGCAATAACATAATAATGCAATGCAAAATGTGCCTGCCCTGCCGTACAGAGCTATCAGTCTACAAAACTTCCACATCAAATCTGCGGAAGCATGTGGTGGTAAGTAGATATGTGCATTTACCTGTGTATCCCAAATGTTATATTTATTGTTTGGTTAAAACCTTCCACTGTTGAGTAAAATGTGCCTTCATTATCAATTCTTTTGGCCACCTAGCATCCATACTGATCACTAACGTTTCAAGTGAAGTAGCCTAAGACTACGTTCAGACTGCACCCTGAAACGACCCATATCCAATTTTTTTTGCCCATATGCGACCTGTATCCGATTTGTTATTGACAATCTGAACGACACAGATCCTATTTTTTTTCACATGCGACCCAGGCCGCTTGGATATGTGGTCCTAATTCCGATGCATATCCGTTATTTTCACATGACCGGACAGGTCGCATTCATGCGACCTACACGTCATCAACAAGAGACAAACGTCACTATTCTGCGTTGGCTAATCCCGCCTCTTTGGTGGAAAACAACAACATTTATACAGTTTTCAGAAATTAAATAGACTTTTATAGAATTGATCAAGCTAATGGTGGATTTGGTCGGGACCTGGATGTTAAACCATCTTGTATTACAAGATTATAAGATTGTTCTGGAAATTTCCAGTAATTTGACACCTTCGGTCTCATTAGTCTGCTGCCCACATTAATCAGGTTGTTGTGTGAGTTCCGCCGCCGCCACAAAAACCACATCGCCAGGTCTCGCCTCATCTCCATGCTTTACTTACAAACTTGAAGAGTGCGCTTTTTTTTTTGTTTACGTATTACGTAGATGTGCTTATTACGTGTCAATTTGCGCATGCAGGACACTTTTGGGTCGTTTTCCGTTCATATTGGAGATCGCATACAAGTCTCATATAATTGGTAATGTGAACGGCCTAACAAAAAAATCGGATTTCACAACAAATCGGATATGGGTCGTTTCAGGTTGCAGTCTGAACGTAGTGTAAATGAAATGAATCACCTCACGTTTACAAATTTGTTTTATCAGAATGACAGTCAGAAATAATACGAGTGCATGGTTTTAGTTGGAATTGGTCTCTTATGAAAAAAATCCTAATTCATGTATAGACTAGCTCCTGGGTTGTGAGCTGTAGCCTAGACTAGAGCTTTGGGAGGTCACTGATAGGCCATCAAAACATTTTCACTCTCTTGGATACTTTGTTCGATTTTGGTTTTCTTTTCTTTTTTTATTGTGGTGCTTGAGTTGGACCATACAATTCAGAATTTGGCACTCTGCTTAAAAATGTTTTATGGGGTGGTCTCAAAATAGTTTGCACATTACCTCTCGACAGGTTGTAAACATTATGCACTTAATTTGTCAATTATATTTTCTATATAAGGAAGAGCACATTGTTACTAAGGAATCGCTTAGCTGTCTTTAAATCGTGAGAGCCCAGGACACTTTGAGTTTGGTTGGTTTACGTTTCATATGTGTCATTTAGTAAGTCTGCTTTAGTGGCTTTAATAGATTAGATTAGATGAGATTAGATTCACTTTATTCATCCCACATCGGGGAAATTCACGTGTTACAGTAGCAAGAAAATGTCAAACAGATAACAAATAAAACTGAAATACAAATTAGACAAACGCAGGATTAAATACAGAGGGCTATTTGCATTATCTACTGTGAAAAAGTATAGAAATATTGCCTTATTGAGAGGCTTGGAAAAATTGCACATTACAGGTAGACTGTGTGTGTATATATACATAAATAATATATGCATAAAAATAGCAGGCGTTTGTCAGTAAAGAAAAAAATGGATGATAGAATTTACAAGTTATGCCACTTGTACTTGAAAATGTTTTATGGGGTAGTCCAGGGCTTTTCAAAGTGTGGGGCGCCAGAGTTCTTCGGGGGGGGGCGCAACGTGAGAGACCAAATGGATCGATTTTTAGTACCTAAAGCTACAGGGAGTGAGGAGACGGCCAAGCAAAAAAACAGAGCCTCCAGGATGTTGCGATTTGCAACTTCAGCGCAAATTCAACCAATGCCCGCGAATTCAGGGCGGTGTTGCAATTATATCCAATCACCGCAACTTTCCCGCAAATTTGACCAATCGTTGGCGTCGTCTTGAGGTGACATCGACAAACTACCTTCCGCCTTACTTCCGGATGTCTATGTTCAAGAGAAGCAGCATGCGCGCAGTGTTGCCAGATTGGCGGTTTCAAGTGCATTTTGGCGGGTTTTGAACATATTTTGGACTGGAAAACGTCAGCAGTATCTGGCAACACTGCATGATGTGCGAGTCAGTGTTTCTGTAGGCTTAAATTCTGTTACTGAAAGTGTGTTATGTTTACAGTGAAGGACTGTGTGCACTTTATTTTTATTTTTTTTTACTTAATACAAGAAATTAATGGATGCCAACATTTTTGCCAAAATGGTATTTTATTTTCCATTGTTTAGGCAGCTTCAGCATCATACTGTGAGATTCTGTTCAAATTGTTTTTTTTTTCCTTCTATGAAGCCTGAGCCATTTATTTTATTAGTTTATAATTATTGTTTAATTTAGTCTTCAGGAGAAACTGCCTGCACACGGTACTAGTATTAATAGTTTTTTTTTTTTCTTACATGAAAGCTGAGGCATTTATATTATATTTTAAGGTAACTACATGTTGTGCTGTGAGGTTCTATGCACTTTAACTTTTGAACCAGCAGGTGCATTTGGATAAGTAAAGCCTATTTTTCTGCATTTTTGTAGTCCTGGTAATCTTTTATATTGGTAAAGTTGTTTATAGGACCATTTCTCAGTGTCTTTGTTTTTTAATCAATAGTTTTTCAGTAATAACTTAATATTTAACGTCACTCAATTTTAATCACAAAAAGAGAAAATCGCAACAATTTCTCGCAACTTTCACTTCCTCCCGCAGTGTAATCGCAACAAAAACCTAAACACCGCAACTTTCATCGCAATTTTTTTGGAAACCCCCGCAACATCAGACATTTTAGCCCGCAACAATCACAAAAAAGGCCCGCGGAATCCTGGGGGGACTGGAAAAAGAAGGAAGTCTGACCACGATTATTTAAAGTTTGGATTTTCATGGACTGGATCTGAAGATGCTCCACTGCCACAGTGTGTTGTCTGCCAAGAGGTGCTAGCTAACGATGCTATGGGATGCTTAAAATGTGTAAAACAAGATGTTTTAAAAAGCACAGATGTTTAAAATGTGAAAAAGAAAAAAAATAATGTGTACAACAACCATTTTTTTTAAATACGAATGGAACAGTAAGTATAGCAACAACAAAAATTGTAAGGGGGGGCGCGGTTGTTTATTTGCTCTCCGAGGGGGGACTGACTCTCCCACACTTTGAAAACCCCTGGGGTAGTCCAAACAAAGCTTCATACATTATACTGCCTGAAAGGTTATTATGTGGACTAATAGTTCATTAAAAACAATTTGATTTATGACTTGTCCTTTCTTTTTTTACATCAAATAATTGAAAGTAACTAAGTAACTTTTACTCAAAGTACATTTTAAATTGAGTACTTTTTTACTTTTACTCGAGTAGATTTTTAGATGGGTACTTTTACTTGAGTAGAATTTAAGCAAAGTAAAGATACTTTTACTTAATTACAATTTTTCAGTACTTTTTCCACCTCTGATATGTATATACTGTTCACCCTGAGAACATATGTACAAGAAAAAAAGTCTAAAGACAAGGTTTTGTTCATACCAGTTTTCTCCTTCATTATGTTGAAACAGTCATGACACATCATACATTTTTGAAAAGAGGGCATGACACAGAATACAAAAATCACTCAAAATTATGTTTCAACATTCACCAACTCGCAGGGAGTGTCTGAAAGGTGAGTAAATACCTGTGTGAAAACCAGTCTTCACATTTTACATGAAGAATTCATGTCAAATGGTGTACAATAAATGATTACTGCAACTTTTACAAAGATGCTTTATATAACGTTCAATTATCTTTTCAAAATTCATCCATTTTATCATAAATATTCACCTGGGATACCTGTAAAGGGTAAAATACGTATGTAGAGGCAAATTCGGAGTCGTCAAATGGCGTCATTATGGTGCATACACGCCGGCGTCATATGTCGTCATTATGGGATATACACGGGGTCGTCATTAAGGGGTAAAGAGTTAATACAGTGTGAGAATTTTAATGTGCAGGTGTAGCTGTCTAGACTTTGGCAGGGATCATTAGAAGGCAGTCCGTGCGCTGCAGGATAAATATTGCATTGTGTGTGTGGGAGAGTGAAATGGATTTCTAAAAGTGTGTCCTTAACCCCATGTTCATGCTAGCACAGGACGAGCGAGTTGTTTGTGTGTTTGCTGTGAGGGTTGAGTGCTCGCTCACAACCGTGTAATGTCCATTATCCTGTTCTGATTAGAAACAGTAGTAACCAAAATGTATGACTTGTAGTAATCATAAGTCACTTATGATTTCTACACAGCAGTTTTGTTTTACAACCCCGATTCCAAAAAAGTTGGGACAAGTACAAATTGTAAATAAAAACAGAATGCAATAATTTACAAATCTCAAAAACTGATATTGTATTCACAATAGAACATAGACAACATATCAAATGTCGAAAGTGAGACATTTTGAAATTTCATGCCAAATATTGGCTCATTTGAAATTTCATGACACCGAAACATCTCAAAAAAGTTGGGACAGGGGCAATAAGAGGCTGGAAAAGTTAAAGGTACAAAAAAGGAACAGCTGGAGGACCAAACTGCAACTCATTAGGTCAATTGGCAATAGGTCATTAACATGACTGGGTATAAAAAGAGCATCTTGGAGTGGCAGCGGCTCTCAGAAGTAAAGATGGGAAGAGGATCACCAATCCCCCTAATTCTGCGCCGACAAATAGTGGAGCAATATCAGAAAGGAGTTCGACAGTGTAAAATTGCAAAGAGTTTGAACATATCATCATCTACAGTGCATAATATCATCAAAAGGTTCAGAGAATCTGGAAGAATCTCTGTGCGTAAGGGTCAAGGCCGGAAAACCATACTGGGTGCCCGTGATCTTCGGGCCCTTAGACGGCACTGCATCACATACAGGCATGCTTCTGTATTGGAAATCACAAAATGGGCTCAGGAATATTTCCAGAGAACATTATCTGTGAACACAATTCACCGTGCCATCCGCCGTTGCCAGCTAAAACTCTATATTCAAAGAAGAAGCCGTATCTAAACATGATCCAGAAGCGCAGACGTCTTCTCTGGGCCAAGGCTCATTTAAAATGGACTGTGGCAAAGTGGAAAACTGTTCTGTGGTCAGACGAATCAAAATTTGAAGTTCTTTATGGAAATCAGGGACGCCGTGTCATTCGGACTAAAGAGGAGAAGGACGACCCAAGTTGTTATCAGCGCTCAGTTCAGAAGCCTGCATCTCTGATGGTATGGGGTTGCATTAGTGTTTGTGGCATGGGCAGCTTACACATCTGGAAAGACCCCATCAATGCTGAAAGGTATATCCAGGTTCTAGAGCAACATATGCTCCCATCCAGACGACGTCTCTTTCAGGGAAGACCTTGCATTTTCCAACATGACAATGCCAAACCATATACTGCATCAATTACAGCATCATGGCTGTGTAGAAGAAGGGTCCAGGTACTGAACTGGCCAGCCTGCAGTCCAGATCTTTCACCCATAGAAAACATTTGGCGCATCATAAAACGGAAGATACGACAAAAAAGACCTAAGACAGTTGAGCAACTAGAATCCTACATTAGACAAGAATGGGTTAACATTCCTATCCCTAACCTTGAGCAACTTGTCTCCTCAGTCCCCAGACGTTTACAGACTGTTGTAAAGAGAAAAGAGGATGTCTCACAGTGGTAAACATGGCCTTGTCCCAACTTTTTTGAGATGTGTTGTTGTCATGAAATTTAAAATCGCCTAATTTTTCTCTTTAAATGGTACATTTTCTTAGTTTAAACATTTGATATGTCATCTATGTTCTATTCTGAATAAATATGGAATTTTGAAACTTCCACATCATTGCAATCCGTTTTTATTTACAATTTGTACTTTGTCCCAACTTTTTTGGAATCGGGGTTGTAAATGTATTTTTGATTTCAAGGTTGCATGCTAGGCTTAGTAGTACTAGCTTCGTTGATCGATTGGGAAAAACAAGCTAACTGTATTAATATGTACACGCACCAATGGCAAAGATGATCTTTGCTACTTTCTTACAGGCTTTTACTTTCCTTCCTGATGTCTCTACACACATTTAATGAAAGGTCAGAACAGACCACACATGCCTTACGATTGGTTTGAGAAAAGATTTGAGCATAGAATTTAAAATTTCAAATGCCACACGGTCACTTCGCCGCTTGCTAATGACGCAGAAATCGCAGCTCTGTAACGCCCATAGAAAATGAATGGTCGCTTTGTCTCTTGCTAGCGTGAAGGTTAGCATAGGGTTCGGCATTCCAAACCCATGTGAGAGCATTCAGACATCTGTTTTAAACCTGGCTTTGTTTCACAGATATAAATGAAAGTTGGAGCATTTGCGAGTTTGACTTGATTGCATTTAAGTAACAAGAATTGTTAAATAAATCAGTGTGACGTAATGGTCGCGTATGTCTCTCCTAGGGAGTTTGCTGGATTTCCTAAAGGAAGGCGAAGGCAAATATCTCAAGCTTCCCCAGCTAGTGGACATGGCAGCACAGGTAAGAGTGTCGCGCCACTCCCACTGTTCCTTCATTCCCTGTTTTAGGTGCCTTTAGTACGTTCGTATGATGCCTTTCCCATTTTGCAGGCCTGTCATGTCATCTTATATCAAGCCAGCTGTTTACTGCTACACGTGTCAACAGTCAGCTGTCTCGTTTAGCTCTGAGAAATGTCTGGCAGAAGTTTTTCTCTGTGTGCCTGTCACAACTGTTTAATGCGCTGTGGCGTTTCGCCATCTGCAGGTCTCGCCCATTCCCAGGAGCTCCCATGCTCATTTCCACTTAACGCTTGGAGCACTTAACCTCGTCTCCTGAGAGACCACTTCGCTTTAATGTGCCAACACATATTTGCTCTTTGCTCTTAAGCCAGTATTCCCATCCATCTTTTTTTGTGAAATTTCTCTCTTCTCTTCAAGCTGCCATCACCACCACACTGTCTTAATTAAGCCTTCCAGCATTCTGTCTTGTCTCTTCCGCAGAGAGGAGGTTTTGCTGGATAAACACGAATCATTTGGACAGCTCCTTAAATGAGTGCCTGTCTGTGATGCACTGGGAATTTGACTAACATTTCCTGTGTTCTTTTATTGCTCACCCTATTTCTGACATGGCCAGTAGCAGAGCTATTCAACGTTGTTTCCTAATTAGCTGAACTACTTTTGAATTTGGTAATCATCCTAATGGAGGTTATTTCATTAAACTACTAATGTTCTTGACGACTGTGGTTTCCTTAATGGTGCCACCATTTCCTTGAACTAATCTTGATTCTGTGATCTCCTGCAGATCGCCGATGGCATGGCCTTCATCGAGAGGATGAATTACATCCACAGAGACCTGCGGGCAGCCAACATCCTAGTGGGAGAAAACCTGGTTTGCAAGATTGCCGATTTTGGCCTGGCCAGGCTGATTGAGGATAACGAATACACTGCTAGACAAGGTGTGTGTGGTTGTGGAAAGAGTTAGGAATTAGGTTTGGCAGTTAATTGTATGGTAGTGTGTTGGTGTGCATCCCAGAATGAGTCATTAGAGGTAGCACAATTCGTTATATAAGGTGTGCAATTAAATTGTCACATGATCTCGGTCATATATATAATATTATATTTCAGTATGAGTGATTCCATGCTTATGGGTACTGAAATGGGGACATGAACTTATTTTTAAAAATTCACCTAAAACCATTTCTTTTTTTACCATCAGGTCACAAAACATGTAATCTTTAATGAATGATATGTTAAAAGATAACTTTAATTTTCTGAGATGTAATAAAAACATATTTATATGCCAAAGTCAGAACGTAACAGAAGTGTTGTGGACATGTATATTCTCAATTTTAACAATGTAGAATTACTTTTTGAAACATAGGAAGGTGATGTTTTAGCAAATATAATTAACATGTGTAGTAGAATAAACATACACATTCTTTCAATAAGATTAACATGGTATATAGCTAGATTGTAATTAATTTGTAACAGACGCGAGATGGACAATCGTAACAGAAGTAATGTAACAGACATCATTTTGGAACTCATAGGCTTGACTTTGGCATATAAATATGTTTTTATTACATCTCAGAAAATTAAAGTTATCTTTTAACATATCATTCATTAAAGATTACATGTTTTGTGACCTGATGGTAAAAAAAGAAATGGTTTTAGGTGAATTTTTAAAAATAAGTTCATGTCCCCATTTCAGTACCCATAAGCGTGGAATCACTCATACTGAACTTCGGGGCAGCACGGTGGTGTAGTGGTTAGCGCTGTCGCCTCACAGCAAGAAGGTCCGGGTTCGAGCCCCGTGGCCGGTGAGGGCCTTTCTGTGTGGAGTTTGCATGTTCTCTCCGTGTCCGCGTGGGTTTCCTCCGGGTGCTCCGGTTTCCCCCACAGTCCAAAGACATGCAGGTTAGGTTAACTGGTGACTCTAAATTGAGCGTAGGTGTGAATGTGAGTGTGAATGGTTGTCTGTGTCTATGTGTCAGCCCTGTGATGACCTGGCGACTTGTCCAGGGTGTACCCCGCCTTTCGCCCGTAGTCAGCTGGTATAGGCTCCAGCTCGCCTGCGACCCTGTAGAACAGGATAAAGCGGCTAGAGATAATGAGATGAGATGATACTGAACTTCACTATTACGGCCTGTGTTTGTGTAGATTCATGACACAATCTCAATTCAGTCCATTTCATTCCCAGGTTGTAACATTGCAAAATGTAGAAAAGTTCAAGGCGGTTGAATACTTGTGCACTCAACATGTGCAAAAGCGGTGTGAAATATAGGGGTAAGGCCAGGAGATGAAGATTATGGGCTTAATATTGGCAGTGGGTTTGATGTATGAGAAGATCCTGGCAGCTAAAGATACATTAGTATTTATGTAGTTTATTTTATGAGAGGGAGATGTAGTGTAACTGGCAGTCTAAATGTTTTGTAAGCATAAACCAGGCTTTCAGGATCTTTCAGTAGAACTCGAAATTGATGTTTGTACCTGGAGGAAAGTACTCCCAGCATCAGCTCACTTTGCATCACTGCATCCCCAAATGCCCCCTGCTGGAAGACCTGATGGACTGATTAGAGCTTTGATTTGCTGTCTGGCTCGCTCTCGCTTCCTCCACACTGGATTAAACCTGTTCAGTAACAGCTATCTTGGGGACTTCCTGTGGCTCAAGTGTTAAATGAAATCCTCTGCCCTCTGGACAGATTTTTTTTTTTTTTAACCTTTCATATCATACACTGAGCTGCCAGTTTAGTAGTTAAATCTTGCTTGTAGAAAGGCTCATTGGTCATTTTATTGAGTAAAAAAAAAAAAATGGACTTTTTTTTTTGTGCTGCCCTCTGGAAAATTTTCAGAAAATAAATCCGTACCAAGTGGTGCAAAAAAACTTGGAGAACCCTTGGATTAGGCAACCACATATAGAAGTGATCGATGTGATCCAGACAGACAGACTTGCTAAGGTAGGATTAGGTGTGCTGTCTGATTACAGAGCAGCTCACTGCTGAACTCCAGACTCCCAGTAAACACTCATTATACCCAAATGGCTTCCTTTGGACAGGTGAAGCAACACTCTCCTTTAACCACTGATAATACTTTGAGAATATTATTAATTTCTTTAGGGTTTTTTTTTTTTTTTTGGGCATGTTATAATTGTAGCATTTCTCATGATGGTTGCGTTTGTGTGCAAACGTTCTCTTTTGATGTCGCTCCTTTTTTGTCGGGCTGCTCTGTCCCTGTGTCCGAAATCACTCCGTACTCACTATATAGTGAGGTCACAATTTTGTAGTGCTGTCCAAATGTCCAGTGAGAATTCTTACACCCTGTATAGTGCACTCAAAGTATCCCATGATGCATCATGAAAAGTAGTGTACTTGGTTAGATGGTCACTAACCAAGCAGTATATCCCATCATGCACTGCGGTCGCACTGAGAAAAATCGAATCAAAAGCCTCAAGTTTGATTTAATTTAAACCAAAGGCAGCGCTAAAGTAAGTATTCGGCCTTGATTTAAAAGAAGCAGGTACTTTGTATGTATTAATGTGGGGAAATATGCTCAGTATAATATGTATTTATTAGGGCTGTAACGATACACCCAACTCACGATTCGATTCGTATCGCGATTTTTGACCCACGATTCGATACGCCCACGATTTTTTTTAAATGTTTTTTTAAAGTAGTAAATTTGACTTATTAACATTTACTTACTTACATTAACTATTTAATAACAAATAATTCAGACCACTGCAGAGAATGAGTAATATGTATGCAAAAATGAACAAATGTATATCCAAAGATTGTTTTATTTCTCAAAATAATACTGTTGAGCCGGAAGCTCTGTTTTTTTCGGTTCTGAAAAAGTCATTTTTCCAAATCGTGTAAATCCGTTAAGATTTTTTTTTTGGGGGGGGTGGCTCTCTCACTGTCTCACTCTCATAGGGCCAATGATTTTCTGTGATCGCGGAAAACAGATGGAAATTACGGAATTTTTATGGTGAAACATTGCTCGCGTGTCAAACTGTAACTGCCGCAGAAGGCTTCCGCCCAAGCAGACATGCCTTCAGTGTTGCCAGATATTGCTAACGTTTTCCACCCCAAAATATGTTCAAAACCAGCCAAAAAGCACCTAAACCTGCCCAATCTGGCAACACTGCATGCCTTTCCGGTCAAGTGATTGTGATTGGCTTGTGGCACACCTAGCCAGCCAATGAGCTGCTTGTTTACAGATTCGCTCCCCGCGTCGCAACCAGAATGGCGACCGCTTAAAAGAAATGAATGCTCTGCCAGTGGCGAGTGTGGACGTTGCGTGACTCGCAGAAGATTGTCGCAGGTCGGTGAAAAAACGACTTACTAATAGATATAAAAAAATAAAAGTAATTTAAGTAAGTTTAAAATGTAATTTAAATAAAAAGTAAAGTATTCATAAATTGAAGTTTGGAAGCGCCTCTGTTTTTGGGCTGAGGAGAAGTTTGAAAGGGTGTACCGCGATTCTGCCTTCTTGTATCGCGATACGGATCGTGGCTCTGCGTATCTCGATTTCGATACGCATATCGTTACAGCCCTAGTATTTATCACAGAAATGCATGCATGTACAGTACTTATTATTTTGAAACCCCACCAGATCTGGCACGTTTTAATTGTGCAACAGTAATAACATAAATGACGGACTAGCGTCCGAAAGTGGGTTTTTTTTTTTTTCGTTTTACCAATGAACTTGCTATATAGGAATTCCCTATATAGTGAGTAAGGAGTAGTGAACGAGTGAGTGATTTCGAACACTGGGTGTATGTTTCTAATATGACATGGTACATGTTGTTCCATAGTTTGTCAAATATGGAAGAATTCAGAAAATTGGGGAGGGGGGGTGGGTTATTTTAAGGCATCTTTTGAAACTTTGAGAAGAGATGACTGGAGTTCTCTTACTGCTTTCAGACCGAGTTGGAAACCCATTCTGACCGCTAACTCTGTTCAATTAGGAGCCAAGTTCCCCATTAAATGGACAGCACCTGAGGCAGCTCTCTATGGCCGCTTCACCATCAAATCTGATGTCTGGTCTTTCGGTATCCTGCTGACTGAGCTCGTCACCAAGGGCAGAGTGCCATACCCAGGTGAGACGCGCACAAACCGACCTCACAGCTTTCCACTCGACAAAATCCAGACCATATTTAGAGCGGGGTCCTTTTGTTCTCCAACACAAAGCTGCTTGGTTAGAATTTTCACCCAGGCCTACAGTGCAGCCTGCCATTGTAATGTGACTCAGCTTTAATTAACACCTTCACTGGCAGCCAGCTTAACAAAGGCTGCCTGTCGATCCTTATCAAGGACGCGAGTTGAGTAGTATGGTGAGCTGCACTTGAGTATTTGCTCCTGTACGCCACCTACTGGATGCTGCTGGGTGTGTGATGACTGATGATAGGCTGCCATCTGGCTGAGACAAGCATGGAGGCTGACTGGGCACCAGTTTTTATTTATTGCCATCTGTGCTGGCCAGGCCTGAAGCCCTCCTGCTGCTTTCACCATACCCTTCTAGCTACTTCAGTAACTAGGTTACTCATCCTGTCCTCTTTGCTCCAAGCGTCTCTCTTCCAATTCTTATTTATTTTTCTCCTTAATTTAGTAATTCAAAAGCTGTGGAGGGAGGTGGCTATCACATGCTTCCTCCGAGACATGTGAAGCCATCCAACCCTTCCCCCCCCACCCCCCCACCCAAACTGCTCTGCTTACAGCATCCCAGAGCGACATAACAGACTCTGAGGAAAGCCTGTCCACTCTCTTCTACATGCATGAGCTCCCAGGCATCCGCAATCGCATACTGTTGCTGTGATTGACAGGGGACGGAGAGTATGCCATCCGTCACTCCTAGAGGGCATGGGCAATTTTGTCCTCTTGGACTTCTGGCTATGGATGGCTGTGGTATCATGGGATTCGCTCATCATTTCCAGAGAAATAGGCAGAATGCTTTTTGTTGCACCCTAATAAAATTGTATTTGAATAGCACTTTTAACAGTAGACGTTGTCACAAAGCAGCATTACTGAAAAGATCCCTAACGAACAAGCCAGAAATGATGGTAAACCCTTCCTCTTCTGGGTGACACCAGATAGTGCGATGATGAATCATTATTACAAGTGTATACTATAAAGTCAGTATGAGCATATTGTGAATGACATAACTAGGCATTTATGATTTTGGGGGGATAAAGGCATTCTTTTCCCCTTTATGGATTAAAAAATAACCTCAGAATGTTTCTTTGTCATTACTTTTAAAGTATAGAGCATAAGGCCCTACAGTAGACCTTATAATTTCTGTTGAGCATGGATCTATTGTTGTAAACTGATGGAGAGTAAAGGCTGTGTGACCAAGAATATCTCCTTTCTTATGCAAGTTACTGGCCCTAAGGAGGCTATTCAGTCAGAAAGAGCATGATGTTTATAAAGTGTAACAAAACCTGACGTTTTCAAGGGAACGCTTGTCAGGACAAATATGCAAGATCCTTTAAATTGCTCATAAAATATTCATTAAATGACAAAAGTCGCATTTGAAAGTTTCCATTTTGTACGTGTGCACCCCTACTCTCCATCAGTCCTGCTCCTTTTGGCCTGCTGTCAGTCTCCCTTCCCTCTTTCTCCCTTTAATAGCTTGCTGGTATGAAACAAATTCTTCTTCTTTTGGCCGTTCCCGATTAGGGGTCGCCACAGCGGATGTTTCATCTCCATTGCTCCCTGTCCTCCACATCCTTCTCTACCACACCTGCCACTTTCATGTCCTCTCTCACCACATCCATGTATCTCCTCTTTGGCCTTCCTCGTTTTCGTGTGCCTGGCAGCTCCATCCTCAACATTCTCCTTCCAACACGCTCTGCATCTCTTCTCAGGATGTTCCCGTACCATCTCAGTCTCATCTCTCTTAGCTTAATTACCAAGCTCTCCACATGTGCTGTCCCTCTGATGTGCTCGTTCCTTATCCTGTTTAACCTCCCATCGCAAACCTTAACATCCTCAACTCCGCCACCTCCAACTTTGCCTCCTGTCTCTTCGTTAAGGGTACGGTCTCCAATCCATACATCACAGCTTGTCTCACTACTGTCTTATACAGCTTACCTTTCACTTTTGCTGGGACTTTCCTATCACAAATGACTCCCGAACTCCTTCTCCAACTGCTCCACCCTGCCTGCACTCTTTCTCACCTCACTATCGCAGCTCCCATTTTCCTACACAGTTGTCCCCAGGTACTTGAATTCACCAACTTCCTTTACATCTCCTCCTTGCATCTTCACTACACTCTCATCCCTGTTCTCACTGATGCACATGTATTCTGTTTTGCTCCTGCTCACCTTCATTCCTCTTCGTTCCAATGCATACCTCCATCTCTCCAAACCCAGCTCAACCTCCTTTCTACTTTCACCACATATCACAATATCATCCGCAAACATCATGTTCCATGGTGACTCCTGCCTCACTTCGTCCGTCAAGCTATCCATCACTATGGCAAACAAGAAAGGACTCAAAGCAGATCCTTGATGGAGTCCCACCTTCACCTTGAACCATTCAGTCGTTCCAACTGCACACCTCACTGCTGTTTCACTGTTCTCATACATGTCTTGCACCACTGATATACTTCTCATTTACTCCACTCTTTCTCATACAATACCATAACTCCTCTCTCAGCACTCGATCGTATGCCTTCTCCAGGCCTACAAATACACAATGTAGCTTTCTCTGGCCTTCCCTGTACTTCTCCATTATCATTCTTGAAGCAAAAATTGCATCTGACGTGCTCTTCCTTGGCATAAACCCGTACTGCTGTTCACAGATTGCTACCTCTCTTCTAAATTTCACCTCCAATACCCTTTCCCATAACTTCATGGTGTGGCTCATCAATTTTATCCCTCTGTAATTACTGCAGCTCTGTACATCTCCCTTATTCTTGTATATTGGGACTAGCACACACTCCATTCATTCGGCATTTTCTCATTCTCGAGGATCTTATTGAACAATCTCGTTAGGAACTCCACAGCCGTCTCACCCAAACATCTCCAAGCCTCAATCAGGATACCATCTGGTCCAATTGCTTTCCCAGTCTTCATTCTTTTCATGGCTGCCCTCACCTCATCCTTACTAGTTGGTTAGTAAACTGGTATGAAACAAATTAAACTCCGATAATCCAAAACTCTATGCACGAGTAATAAATCATTAAATTCCATTGAACCAGCAACCTTTTCTCACCAGACTGGCCTTTCACAGAGCTGCTAGTGCTGAAGAATTTTCATATATCCATCAATAAAAGTAAGGATTTGAGTATGTTTTGCTTATATGCCTAGTGATGCCCATGAGTCCTGTGATGACACGATGGGCTTTATGATAACAGACAGGCGCTGGCCTAATTGTCGTCCCCCCCCCCCCCCCCCCCCCCCCCCAACTCTTTGGGTGCATTGCTATCAACTACTGAATGATGCAATCAAAAGAGCCCTAGCCAAAAAGAGTCATGGGCTACATCTGAACCATACTACCAGACTGAAGCCTGCTACAGATGTACCATTGTAGAGTTTTCGAAAAGCTTATTAACCAAATTTCCATTAGCCTGTACTTTCTCCTCTTATTTGAAATGCCAGGATTTCCAGATTAGCCAAGAATAGAATCGCTGAATTTTTCAGTTTCGTTCCATTTGTATTTATATGTGCAAATTTAGAATTCGCAGAAAAGCAGGCAGGATCAAGGCCTGACTACAATCCCTCCTCTTTCTGTGCCTGTGCGTTACTTCTGCACTCATCAGTTCAATGTCATTAGAGCTTCTACATAATCAATGAACTCCTGGTTCATGTCTCGAATCCTTAGGTATTCATGTACTCAGTAATGCACATTTGAAGGATTTAGACTTCCACATTAGACAGCCCATGACAGGCTAAGCTCAGCATTAGCTACTGCACATCAGTGATGTAGAGCGGTATGCGTCAGATGTCAGACAGCTGCTTTAGTCAAGAGAGGAAGGCTTGAGTCTATCAGGAACCAGAGTGAAACAAACCATAATGATCACTTGTACTGATGCAAAGCTCTCATTAGTTGGTTTTAAACAGGCACTTAGACAGAACATGTGAAACGCACTGAAGTGTGTGTGCTGCAAAGAGCAGCTTGTCAAGCATCCACTTGAGGTAAATTATGTAGGAGTTATCGATTTAAAGTAGATGGTGCTAATGGGCTACTTTAGTACAGGTAATATGTTAAGTCAATTGAGTAATGATTGGCCATTTATCAAAATATGCAGTAAGCTCCAGAATTATTGGCACACTTGGTAAAGATGGGGAAAGGGGTTGCCTTTGTGTAGCGGTTAGCATGGTCACCTCACAGCAAGAAGATTATGGGTTTGAGCCCAGTGGCCTTTCTGTTGCCCCTTTTCCACCAAATCAGTTCCAGGGCTGGTTCGGGGCCAGTGCTTAGTTTGGACCGGGTTTTCTGTTTCCACTGACAAAGAACTGGCTCTGGGGCCAGAAAAAAACGGTTCCAGCCTAGCACCAACTCTCTGCTGGGCCAGAGGAAAGAACCGCTTATGTCAGCGGGGGGGGCGGAGTTGTTAAGATCAACAACAATAACAAGACCGCGAAAGATCGCCATTTTTAAGCGACGAGAAGCAGCAGCTGTACAAACGTGAAGTCATCCACTATTATTATTATTATTATTATTATTGTTGTCACTGCTGCTGCTTCTTCCATGTTTTTGCTTTGATATTCGCACCAAGGTTTATGCAAACGTAGCGACGTAACTGATGTATACAGCGACGTAATGACGTATACAACGACGTAACTGACGTATACAGCGATGTAATGACGTGGCTTTCTTTAGCACCACGAGCTATGGAAAAGCAAACTGGTTCTTAGCTGGCTCGCAAGTTGAACGAGTTGTGAACCAGCACCAGCACTGGCCCTGAACCAGCCCTGGAACTGATTTGGTGGAAAAGGGGTTGTGTGGAGTTTGCATGTTCTTCCCTGTGTCTGTATGGGTTTCCTCCGGGTGCTCCGGTTTCCCCCACAGTCTAAAGACATGAGCAAGACACTTAACCCCCAACTGCTTCCCAGGCGCTGTAGTATAGCTGCTCAGCGCTCTGGGTATGTGTGTGCACGTGCTTATTGCTTACTTGTGTGTGTTCAATGCAGAGAGGAATTTCACTGTGCTTGAGTGTACGTGTGATATATATATATAATTTTTTTTTAATAAAAATAAAGGTTTCTTGTTCTTTAAGTAAATTCATTCTAAAACTATAACAATACATATACATTTTATATGTCCAAAAGTATGTGGATACCTGACCATCACACCATATGTACTTGTTGAAAATCCCATTCCAAAACCTTGGGCATTAATACGGAGTCGGTCCTCTTTTACTGCTGTACCAGACTCCACTCCTCTGGGAAGGGTTTCCACTAGATTTTACACCATGCTTATTCAGCCAGTAGTGCATTAGTGAGGTCAGAGACTATTGTTGGGCGAGGAGGCCTGGATCACAGTCTATGTTGCAGTTAATCCCAGTGGGGTTCTTCTAACCCAACCCTGGCAAACCATGTCTTCATGGACTTTTGCTTTGTACATAGGAGCATGCCAGACCGGAACTGGAGCATGACAGCATTTGGAACAATGCATATAGGGACAACGTCATGCTAGCACATCCTGTAAAACAGTGCCATCTTTTGCAAATCATTACCCATAATCCATGGAGACATTTGTGTCTGTAACCATCCTTTTCACTGTTGGTGAGGGTGCAGTACAGTTGTATCGTCTTCTAGGCGGGTTCATGGTTCATTACAGCTCTGGCTGTTTTAAATCCATTAATTGTTGCCCAGACCGCATGTGGACATTTTTCAGACAGGTAGTGGTTTTGATGTTACTGCCTGATAGATTAAGGTCAACACCCCTTTTTTTGGGGGGGATTCATGGTGTTGGTGAATGGTTGGAGGAATTTGGCCACTCTCAGCTCATTTATACCCCGGTGAACCAGGAAAGCCATTTGAAGGCTCCTAAACACTCGGATGGAGAGGGGAATAAAATATACACAGGAACATACTTCAGTTGCATTTTCTTCATAAGATTTTCTCGGGGTGATAGCAATTGCAGTGAAATTGGTTTCCTGACCTCGCCGGGGACGGAGTCCACCAGGGGGCGAGGTATTGTTTTCTGTGTTTTTTTTTGTGTGTTTTTTTTTGTTAGCAACATTACGAGAAAATGGCTGGACCAACCTTCATGAAACTTTCAGGATAGATGGGCATTGGTCTCAAATAGAACCTCCAACATTTTGAGGGGTCATCCAGTCAAGGTCACCAAAAAAGGTCAAAATCTTTTTTTTTGGTGCAAATGGTGTCCCAAATGTGTCCCATATCACTCCCTACTCACTACATAGTGGACTATATAGTCAGGTTGCCATTTTGTAGTGCTGTCAATGTATAGTGAGCATTATTACACCCTATATAGTGCACTCAAAGTATCTCACAATGCAGCACGAAAAGAAGGGGGGGCTGCGGCAAAGAAGTTTTATCATTTAATCAATGAGCTCACTATATAGTCCTCTATATAGTAATTCCCTATATAGTGAGTAGGGCGTAATGAACAAGTGCGTGATTTAGGACACAGCGTTTTTAACCAATCAGCACTTATCCTGATCAAGTTCGATTACCTGTTCTATTTCTTGATAAACTTTTAAACCAGTCAGAACTAGAAATGAAATAAGAGAAACCTCATTATAACTTCGTAGCATCAGAAGATAATCGGCAGATAAAAAGCTAAACGAAATTCACCTCATGGTTCGCCAAGGCTACTGATTCGATATCAAGTAAGTGGTGTTTATTTTAAGAAAATTTGCCTTTTGATTATCACAGCTTTTGTTTGGTCCTTCTGAAAGGTCAAAAGTTTTGTAAGGGGGTGTAATTTTATTTATTTATTAAGCTTTTTGGTAGATATTTAGAGTCTTTACGCTTATGAAATAAAATGTTCTCATTAGTATTAGTGACCTTGAAAGAACAGAGAACACACTTCTGAGATTGAATCAGTTGTTATAACACTAAAATAAGTGCTACCTGGCAAGGTTTGTTTTACATAGGAGCTATGTTGTCGGGGGCATTACGCCCCTGTTAGGGTTTCCCAAGGCAGACGGGTCCTAGGTGACAGGCCAGACCAAGAGCAGTTCACCAAAACCCCTTATGGAAATTAAAAAAAAAATCAAGGACCGTGACGTCGCCCGGTATGGCGCAGCTGGGGCCCCACCCTGGAGCCAGGCCCAGGGTTGGGGCTTGTATGCGAGCGCCTGGTGGCCGGGCCTTTGCCCACGGGGCCCGGCTAGGCTCAGCCCGAAGCAGTGACTTGGGCCCGACCTCCTGTGGGTTCACCACCCACAGAGGTAGCCATAGGGGACCAGTGCAGTGTGGATTGGGTGGCGGTCGAAGGCAGGGGCCTCGACGACCTGATCCCCGAACACAGCGGCTAGCTGTTGGGACATGGGATGTTTTGCCTGGCAACACTTGTTTTAAAATATTTTTTTTATGTGCTTCAATTAAAGATGAGATTAAGCTCATTAACCACAAGAGCTGTTTTTTTTGTTTTTTGTTTGTTTTTTAAATAACCTTTTCCCCCCCTTCTCCAAGGGTGGCAATAATTCTGAAGCCAACTGTATGCTAGACACACACGTCTGCACATGTTGATCATTTCTGTACATGTTTTGTGTAGGCATGGTGAACAGGGAGGTTCTGGAGCAGGTCGAGAGGGGATACAGGATGCCATGTCCTCAAGGCTGTCCCGAGTCGCTACACGAGATGATGCGTCTGTGCTGGAAGAAAGACCCTGACGAGCGGCCCACTTTCGAGTACATCCAGTCCTTCTTGGAGGACTACTTCACTGCCACCGAGCCGCAGTACCAGCCTGGAGACAACCTGTAGAGTCGTCTGCTCGTCCCAAACCAGCTTGCTGCTTCCTCCCTGAAAGCATCCATGCACACTTCCTATTCATCTGACGACGTCTCTCTTTGTCTTTCGTTACATTTGCAGTGGTGTCGGAGGCACCATGTAACACCTTTTTGGATTTCGTTAACCCTCTGTTGAGTTCAGGATAAGTGTGAAGTTCAGTAGGGAAGCAAGCATGTCAGTTTGGAGCTGCAGAGAAAGTAATGACTGTAGTGCTGATTGCAAAAATGTCTGGGGTTTTTTTTCCCTCTTTTAGTTTCCACACAACTACATTTTCTGACTGTTTTTAGATCAAGAACCAATGTTTTGTTATTGCCATTGAATTTTACTTTCAGTTCACTTCCTCTTTTTTTTTCATTAATTTCAATAGTTTGTTTTAAAAAAGTGACCAATAACTGTGGTTGAAAACGATGGTATCACCCAAGACTGTCGGTGATGCTGTGAGAGAGAGAGAGAGAGAGAATATTTGCCATTATGAATGTATGAGTAGAGCAAAAGCAGGCGAGCATGAGAGACAAAAAAAAAAGTTTGTAAGTTAAAATAGTGGTGGGAAAATAAGTGGGTAAGATTTTTATGAAATGAATGGAAAAAAACACAATTTTTAGTAATCCGTTATGACTTGATCCATCATGATTTGATTTATATTTGTGAACAACTCTTAGTGTCAGCCAAAAAATATTTTATAGTGCACTAACCATACACTAAGACAATGATCCCCTCGTCATTTCAGCCAAGTGCCAGTTTTGGGAAAACCTGTTTATAATTTGCGCACATGATATTTCTACTAAATTTCATTGTTTTAATGGTGTCTATAAATTCTGCGTCTTACCGGCATGATTCATCCAGGAGGTTGAATTTGCAAGTACTTCTACTGTGGATTATCTAATGCACATCGTTTTGGTCTTACTAGTAAAACACTACAGTTGAGCCCAATACTAACACTTTTTTAGATCTGCTCAAATGGTTCGTCATTTTTGGTAACAAACGGAAATACTGTAGCTTCATGATGCTGCATGAGAAATTTTGGGTCGCTGCAAATCAATACAAAGATCACCTTTTTCCTATGATGAAACATTTCTATCCTAATGGGTGTGGTCTCTTTCAGCATCCGCAAGGGACGAGGCTCACTGAATAATTTAATGAGGATAAAAATGATGCTACAGCCTTCACACGCTCAAATTCTCAACTCCGTTCAACACCTGAGAGAGCTTTTGGAGCGATGTGGTGGAGAGAGAGCTCTGTCTAAACACGATCATCAAAAGACCAGTTAGTGTAGCGGCTAACATGAAATTTTCACCAGAATATTTCACTTGGTGAGCAAAGCATGAAAATTGGCGCACACGTAGATCAAACCATACTGTTTCCAAAACAATCGTTGGCCATCGCGATTTCCGCCATTTTAAAGATGGCCGCCACTGTTTTCAAAATGGCGTCATTTTCAACAACCAAATTTCCGAAATATGGACATGTATCTTTATCGTGGTCATTTTTTTGGCCGGATTTTCACAATTTTAATGTAGAAGGCTTTGGTTATTATGTGAGTGAAGTTATAATGACTATTCTTTCAAAATAATTCAACCTGGATCAAAACTGTCCAGGAGCATGATAAAAGTTTGATTCAAAAGGGCAACTAATGCCGCTTTTCCACTACCAACGTGGCTGAGTTGGGCTGAGTCGAGCTGAGTGGGGCTGTTGGAGTTGCATTTCGACTACAACCGCGCTGAACCGTGCTGGCTGGAAGTGGGTGGACACATTGGGTGGAGTTAGCGAAAGTGGGTGGACGTCACGTGATGTCGTTAGGCGGCGCAAACAGTGACATCAGTGACCTTTTAAGCGGTAGTCTCACGACCCGGAGAGTAAACAATAAACATGGAGGACATGGAGTCGTTAGTGTTGCTGGTCTTGGTGCTGTGGCTTGTTGTCACCGACAACGCCAACAGATACTGGCAAGAGCGTATAGATGAGGCGAGGCGCATAAGGCTTCAGAAATTCTCGTAATTCTTCTTCCGGGTTTACGGTGTTTACAGATCCCAGCGTGCTCGCGGGGCGTGTGTGGGCATGTGAGGACACTCCTCCTCACCAATCAGTGCACAGGGGAGTGTCTGCTCACGCCCCTAGCCCCACTCGGCTCGCTTTGGCTTGCTTCAGCCCCACTCCAAAACGGTGCGAGTTTTGGGTGCTGAGTAGGGCTGAAGCGAGCTGAGTCGTGCTGCTCTAAGGTAGTCGAAACGCAAGCCGTGTTGGGCTGAAGTGAGCCGAAAAAGGGTAGTGGAAAAGGGCCATAAGAAACTGTTGTTTTATATTCTCAGAAGAGTAAATTGCAAACACTACCAGGGCACAATGGTGCAATTTACTGCCGTTAAACTCGGCATGGAGTTCAGTGTAAGCTTTGTTCATTATTGATACAAAGTCTCCCAAATACATTACGATCCGCCCCGTATATACAGGTCGTGATGTCGTATCCGAATTGACGGAGTGTGCCAACTCGGGAGAGCCGAGCCAAGAGGGATGGGGCTAAAAGTCCCTCGAATGGTGTACAGATCGCACGGGAGTTAAATTGCACTGGATGAACGATCGGGCTAGGTCTTATTGGCAAAAGAAAAGAATTTAAATTAAAAATGGTACATATAATAATAAAACTAGTAGGCGAAAACTGTAAAAATGACACCATTTTGAAAATCATGGCAGCCATCTTGAAAATGCTGGAAACTTGAGTGGCCAACGATGATTTTTGGTCAGGTACATGCAGACAAAGTTTCATGCAAAATTTGGTGCTTTGCTCACCAAGTGAAATATTTTACCAGCTATCCGCTCCACTAAGTTGTTTGGGAAAGCAATGCGCAATCTTTTATAATGCAGTTTCAGAGAGTTGTAGAATCGATGCTGAGAAGTTTTCCTAAGGGCTCGTGGTGGCCTAGAATCTCGTTTGTTCAGCTGATTTTATCACATTTTGTTGTAACGGGATCCTTAAATGCCATTTCAAATGAAATTAGCTCTTCAACGTGATAGTTATGTGTTGAAAGAGGATCGACTCATTCGATTGTTAGTGTTGGAATCAGCAATAGTTTGTTCATACCATGTTATGACAAAAGCAAAGTTAATTTCATGGAGAAATAAACTCCCTACATTTCATATTGGAACAGAACCTTTTGCATTTGTATCACTGAGATGCATTTATGACTAGATGAAGTCCCACCGCTCTGTCTGCTTTGTCATGTCCACAGCTTTCCGAGGTTGTCGTCTCACGTCCTGTAACTCTGTCGCCCTCCACAGGTTGAACTGTAATGGGGGATGATGTGGCACTGTTACACTTCAACTGGGTGACACGAGTGCTGTAAAACACGATTGCTGAAATGAGATTTTGGGGGGGGCAATTTTGGTTTCAGTTTTAAGAACAGAAAAGTGATTTTAAGGAGGTCATTCAACACTTGTTGGTGTTTTAATTTTCTCCTTTCGTACGGTCAGTTTGATGGAATGGCTGCGCAAATCTATAAATGGGAATTTAGTTGGTGTTTAAAGCAGATAAGACTGGTTGACTAACGGTCCATTACCTCAGTAACAGTTTTTACAGAGTACTACAGGTGCTGTATAGAGTTGTTTCGTGTCTGCTGGTGGTTCTTAACGCACTTTGTGTGAACCGAACACTAGCATTGTGTGAAAGTAAAGCTGAAAAGCCTTCTGTGAGTAGATAGGGTCTACCCTTTGTTCTCCTGTGTCAGTTTCCCTTTGTTTTGGTCTCCGGGGGTTTCATCTTAAGAACGAATTCCTCCTCCCTCCCTTTTCCCAGAAATCCGTGTGGTTTTCAAAGGGCTATGGACCAGTTTGATTAATTTCTTTTGTTCCTTCAGGGAGACTTTTGAAGACGAGAGCTGATGTGCTTTGGCTGCAGGGTTGAAGCAGAGTACAGAGAGTGGTGTGTACCGTCACGTTGGCAACAAATTACTAACCTGAATAATTTGTACAGTGAAAAATAAAGTTGTACGTAATGCTTTCGACTTGTCTCTGGCTTTGTGTGCATGACAGCTCATACATAATTGTAAAGCTCACCTGTGTTACAAGTTTCAGCAAAGAAACATTCATTTAAAGTGATTTGACAAAATATTTATTACACAATAACCTATTCAGGGATGAGAGTTTTCCGCTTTTCGGCGGATTTCCGCTTTTTCTGAGTAAAAAATCAACCTTTTTATATTATGCCAAATCTGTTGAGATTTTTTTTTTTCATTTATTGAGGGGGGTTGGGGTATGTTCCTTCGTGATACTCAAGCGTAATTCATTCCTACGATGATGTTACATGTTTACATTTTCGCCATCTTTAGTCTCGCTAAGTCTCGCGGTAGAATACGTGTTATCTACAATGTAATTGGCCAAAACATCGCTGGCGAGAGCATGATAGCCAATCATAACAGTTCTTACAAGAGTGTGAGAGAGAACAAAAGCCAATCATAACAGTTCTTACAAAAGTACCAGCATCTGTTCTATTTTATCGAAACTTGCACATGTTCATCGTCGCTGCTCTTCAAAAATATGTTTCTCTTTCATATCGGCTTTTTTACTCAAAATGCCGAATACAATTGACAAGCGAGATGAAGCGAAGGTACGTGAAATCAATGCTGGTATAAAAAACAGAGAGAGGACTGACAAGCTCTTGTCTTTGGCCAAAAAGCTGAAGAAGTCGTTGAAATGATCAAATGAAAATGAGAAGTGACTGTGAACTATAAATAATTGTATAAAGTGTACATGGACATTATCCCATAAACTTAGCATTCGTTTGATTTAGTACATTGAACATGTATATGATAGTCAGTAAATCTGAATTAATGCTGAAAGTTTTGAAAACTTAAATATTTCAAAAGACTTTTTGAAGAAATCATATGCAACTAATGAGGACACAGGGAGAAAAGGTCAGTCACCCTAAAATTTTATTTAATATATGAACATTTTGATAATAAAACTTGAGTTTAATGTGAATTTAGTGTGTCGTTTTTGTTGATCATGAATTATAACCATACCCTTGAATGTAGAATGTGATTTTATCTTGAATTCAAACAATACTCCTATTGATTTGAAACATTTTCATGTAAATATATAAAAAAAAGACAACAGATATTCTTTTTAATCTACTACAGCTCAGATTGCAGGACAAGTGGTTTGTAAGGCCTTATTTTTCAAAATTTTCCGGGGGGGCATCTTGAAGCCCCCCCGTTGGCTTCAGGCGCCATCTTGTTTTCTGCTTTTTTGAAGACCACCCACTCTCATCCCTGCCTATTAGCTGGTTTGCTCTAATGAAGCCTTTGACAAAAATCCCATATGAGGTGAACAGCCAAAGGGGTGAGCGGGGTCAGTGGTAATATTTGTCAGGTTTTTAGTACATCTGAATAGTCTAAAGTGCCAAATTTTGAAATGATGGGAGCATGTGTTTGTTCATAATAAATGAATAATGCATTAAAGCTAGGGTAGGCAATTTAATTTAGAAATATTTATTTCTTGAAATTCTCTTGACATCTTGACAACAATGAATAAATCAAATGCTCAAAAAAAAAAAAATCCATAATCTGTGGCGGTTGCAGGTTTGCAAAAACCCCTTCCAATCATTTCTTTTGGTCTGAATGAACTGACTGGATGGCCGACCGACATACCTACCTGCATGCACTCTGCCTGTGCACTTATTGCACATGACCGGCATCTTCCACAAGACTGCTGACGTGTTGCTAATCCTAGCAAGCTAGTCACAGAAGAATGGCAGAGAAAGGGCAGCCAAAATTCTCAATTACACCTAACATTATACCTACAGCAGCCTTCGCTGCTAAGCAAAGCAAGAAAAAGACAGACTGTGGAAAAGAGCATGAAGTTTCGGTGTCTTGAATGACCCCATTATCAAGCGAGTGTTCATAAGCTAAGTCAGTGTGTCAAAACATATACCGAAACGTAGTACTCTTTCCATTCATTTTTATTACATTTTATTCTTTTAAATCTTTACTTATCAAAGACTGTAGTAGAAAAGCCTACAATCAAAAGACACTGGATAAAGCAAGAGGTCAGACCAAATTGGTGTGGCTTTTCAATGATGGTGCCAACTGAGGAAGTTAAAAAGCCTGAAAAGTGACACCATGGTTGCTGAATTTCTGTTGGGCAGGTAGTTTTCTGGTTTGTTGATGTTTTTAGCTTTGCCTGATATCTAACATTACTGCAGCCACCTGTTGCTAGTGAGCCAACAATAAGTCACTGCGCCAAACTCCACTTTAAATAAAATTCCCCAATACGAACATGCTAGCTTGATGCCTCTAAGTATTGACAATAGTTCAATGTTCATATCCATTACGATAATGTTTGATGCTTCCTTGCATGTGAATGAGACAGGCTTTTAGTACTCAAGTCTTGGACTCAACTTGGAATTGAGCACTGATGACTCGGACTTGTGCATTAACTGCATTTGGACTCGTAAATTGGAGATGAGGACTTGGATTTTTTTCTTTATTTTTTGTAACATGACCATGGGCGCCGCCAGGGGGGGAAAGGTTAGAACAATTCTAGGGGCCCAGCACTGCCATGGGGCCCTTTAAGGGGCTGATAATATGATTTTAATGATTTTAATAAGACTTTTGAAATAACAACAATGCAATATTCCATCTGGTAAAATGAGCTAATTGAACAAGGTTGTCGATTTCTTGAGTTCTTCAACATATTGTCATTTAACCCTCCCCCTTTTGCGAAATGGTACGGTCCAGTTCTGGTAGAAGCGCGATGCGTTAAATCTGTGTGCTGATCAGTGCAACGCTACTTGCTGCTGTCGCGGTGCAGCAGCCAGCCAGCAGTGGAGTGCGTACAGTCTATGATCGCTAAATATGAAGAGTGGCTGTCAAAAACGTAAAGAAAGGCAGCTGAAAGCTGAGAGGGACCGGAGAGCCAGGCTACTGGTCCCTCAGTTTTTCCCAAAGAAAGGTAGCTATCACTCACATGTGTGTTCAAAATATTAGCGAATGGTAAATGAACAGTATGAACGTGGTTGGATTAGCCTATCAAGAGAACACTTTTACAGTTTGTACAGTGACATTTTTTCCATTTTAATAACTGAACTGACTTGTGGGATAAACAAGATGAAATATTACGTTATGCTGGTGCTAATAACTTGAATGAAGAAGAGTTCAAAGCAGTGTGTTAAATAATGTTGGTTATGTTTATTTACAGTCAACTCAATAATAACTGCTGCATCATTCACCATTTTATTTCCTTTTTTATGTATGGGCTTATACTGCCATCTACTGGTCAAACAATATAAAAGTGTAAATTAGAAAACAAGGTCAAAAACTCCTGGTCCATGGAGGGGCAACCAATAGTCTAACTCTGCTTACGCTCAAATTTCTGTCTAGACACACTTTGCTTTGAACATATTCCCTTTTTGCAGAACAGTACACACAGCTTTCTACCTAACACATAACAATCCATGGGATTTCCATAGGTATTTTGATGCTGGGTAGAAAACTTTTTCTATGATTTATTAGGAGTCACATCACACATTTCACTACCAATTGTCCTAGCACAAGAAGGCATGTGGCAAAATCTTGAATTTTCATTTGTGATTGTAAATGCACCAGAATTAGTCACTGACCAGTTTTCATCTAGTCCCTGGTTGGTTAATACATAAAATGTAATAACAAAGTCACAAACTCAAGGTCCATGGGCTGTCAAAAGTCAAATAATGACAATAGTGCAATTGTGACGAGGGTGGGCAAAGTTGGGGGGCCCAAAATTCTAATCTTTCATGGGGCCCAAAATTTCTGGCGGCGCCCCTGAACATGACAATCATTTGGCATAAGATATTTATATCTATATTAATTTTTATACTAATTTTGTGCAAGAGAATGCACATTCACCTGTTCATGCGTCATGTTCAGGAACGAACTAACGTTAATGGCGCTAAAATGCCTGGAGAGAAGCCGCTAGGATCGTTCGCTTTGCTTATACAGACTTCTCGTGCAGTGAGAAAAAATACACTGCTATGTGTTCCATATGTAGAAGAACTATCGAGGAGACGACGGGGACAACCTCGAACTTCCATCGTCATTTGGTAAGACTCCACCCAGAGGAGTCAGTGACACGCTGTGTTCATTGATCTGTTGATAGCGGGGTTTGCTTGCTGAGCGATGAACTAGCTAGTGTTAACCCTCTCTCATGTTATTTGCCGTGTTGATAGTGGGCAGGGCTTGATGAGCAATGAACAAGCTTTTTATCTGTAGCCTGTTAGCTAAAATGGGGCAGTCAAGCGGTAACGTTCATCCAACACAGCAGCAGAGACGCTTTCACATAAAGGCAGCAACAGCCACTGTCAAATGGTGTGGATGGAGTCTTGTTCTCGGACTCGACTCGAAATTATCTTTAATGACTTGTACTTGACTCGGATTTGAACACTGCGGACTCGAGACTGGACTCGGACTCAAGATTTAGTGACTTTACAACCCTGGAATGAGACATAAGGTAGATGGATGTGTCAATGATGCACTACTTTCTCACCAACTTGCATACCTCCCACCCACCCTGGGGAAAAAAAAAATACACACTCTCTCTCTAATGGACTCATCCTTCAGCAGTAATCAGGCAGTGCGTGTTCATGTGTAAGGCAAAGGTGGGACTTTTCTGTTGGATATTTTCAAAGTCTAGCTTATTCTTGCTGATTTCTCCAATGTCACCTACCGTGCCTTTAATATCGGAGGATATACAATCAAAGAATCAAAATGTTATCATAAGTGAGGTCTGTTGACACATTTCAATTCATTCTCAAATAATTGGAAGTCATAAGTATTTTTGGCACATTATTTTATTGATAGGTAAAGAACTCCTATGTAGCTATACAGTGTTTGCACTAGATGAAGCATTTTCTGTGCTAAAATGAATTCTTAAGTGGGTACATGAATTTGGCACTTGTGTATTCTCTTAAATACCTTAAATCCCTATATTGATAAATCTTTTAACAACTGACCACATACTGTCAACCAGCTTAAAATCTGATGTGCTAGCTCAGTGGTTTTCAAAGTGGGGGGCCGCCAGGGGGCGCTAGGGGGGCCTCAGAAAGTTGGAGGGACGATGATAAAAAATTGCGAAATTTTTTTAAAAAATAATTATTAAATATATTGTAATTAGTTTTTTAATCATTATTATAAAATATAATTGTTAATAATAATACATCATATTGAAACGTTGTTTGCCATGCTCATCTCTCCGATTGCCTGTGCCGTTGCGGTTTGCGCCATTTATCAAGCTGCTTTGCTCCTCAAGCTAGCGTATTGCTAGCGCAAAATGGACAGGTTTTTGAAGAAGAGACCGAAGGAACAAACCAACAGCTCTGCGAGCCACTGGTCACAAAAAGGATGGATAACGAGTTGAATCAGGTACTACAGGAGGTTATACAAGTAGTGAATTTTATTAAAGCCCATCCCATGAAACACAGACTGTTTACCCTGCTTTGTAATGAGATGGGCGCTCGTTTTGAGGGGCTGCTGCTTCACTCGAACGTGCGCTGGCTGTCACGGGGCGCAGTTTTGAACCGTGTCTATGAGCTGCGGAGGGAGGTTGCAGAGTTCCTCTCATCTGAAAAGCATCAGCTGGCAGATCGGTTCACCGATGCAACCTGGATCCGCAAACTTGCATACATGTCAGACATTTTCCAGCATCTAAATGTACTGAATCAAAGCATGCAAGGACGTGACACGTACATACTCCAGGTGCAAGACAAAGTGCGTGCTTTTTCCAAAAAGATCATGCTGTGGTCAAACAAGCTCCAGGAGGGAGTTACAGAAATGTTCCCACTACTTCACCAGGAGCTGCTGCCATGTGATGATTTGGGCTCCGTCTCTCCATTGATCCAGTCCCACCTGGAGCACCTCCAAGGATATTTCAAAGACCATTTCCCTGACCTCGAAAACACACATTTAAACTGGGTTAGGAACCTCTTTGCCCCCGGTGTTGGTTCTAGTCTGGACTTAAAGTCACAGGAGGAGCTGATTGAGATGACAAACTCAGGGGATTTGAGGCTCTTCCCCTGTCTAACTACTGGCTACATGTAAGAAAGGACTATCCCAGCTTGGCTGACAGGGCACTGAAATGCCTTCTCCCTTTTGCAACAACCTACTTGTGTGAGTCTGGCTTTTCAACTTTAAAGGTACTCAAAACCAAACATAGAGCACGTCTACATGTGGACAATGACATGCGTATGGCACTGACGGAGATTAAGCCCAGGGTTGACAAACTATGTAGGAGCCACCAAGCCCATCCCTCCCACTAGTGTAAACCGTCTATCACTCCCAGACACACACACACACACACACACACACACACACACACAATTGAGAGTGGTTTGATTTCTTTTGTGCTGTTCTTATCAACAGTTTGTTGAAAAGTTTATTGTTCACTGTGAAAATATTTGTGTTGAAAACATGTTAGTTAATAATATTCTTATGCTAAACAAATGTAACAATTATTGAATATTGAATAAAAGTAAGAGAAAACATTCTAAAATTTGATATTTCTTTATATGTTTTGTAGCATTGTCTGTGGATTTGCAAAGGGGGTCCCCGGCCAGAAGCTAATGCTGTTTGGGGGGCCTTGGCATGGAACAGTTTGGGAACCCCTGTGCTAGCTAACCAGTTTAGCACTGTCAAATATTCAATCCTGCTAACTGATCACAACTAGCCCAGTTTAGTTTATTTTGCACATGAATCAAAATGCTCTCCAGATGAGGAAAAATGCTTTCATGCCACAAGATCTGATTTTTGATGATATATTGTTTTATTGCTGATAGTTGGAAATAATTAACAGTTATTCCACGAAATCGTGTTGTACATGAGCTGATAGCCGACGAGGCGCGTAGCACTGAGTTGGCTATAAGCCATGCAGAACGAGATTGACTGGAATAATTGTTTTATTCTATCCACAATCACCGGAGTTTGAGAAACAGGGCATTTTTATTTTTTGCAAATTCAATAAATAAAAACTTTATCCAAAACGTCTGACAAAATCATTTCCACTTAGAATGTAAACAAACCGGTGAAATGACTATACTTTAAAAATAAACAAAAAGATACATTCTTACCATCAAATACTTTTATTCCATATTTCATTGCTTTTTTGCACTTTTTGGTGTTTTGCTTTCGAGTAGAGTTTTTATTTCGTCCTCGGTTGGTTCAGCAACACGCTCTGCCATTTTGTTTTTCTCTACTCACGGTATATGAGCTGATAGCCTAGTAATAGGGTAGCCAATCAGAGCATGCAATTGCTCATGTCCAGTGAATGTGGATAGAATAAATTATAAATATATAGTTGCTGTTCTTTTCCAGACAGGCAGAGGATACTACTGAGCATGTGCAGAATGTGTCATTACTAGGTGTGTAAGGATACACTTCAGTTCTGATTTTAATCAATTTTTGGAGTATTTAAAACAAAATTTGAATATATATATATATATATATATATATATATATATATATATATATATATATATATATAAAGTAAAAGAGGTTTAGTATTGTAAACAAAAGGTATTACAAGTTAACCATATCTTAAAAATCAATAAATACATTTATAAATTCTCCCCGGCCGGCACGGTGATGTAGTGGTTAGCGCTGTCGCCTCACAGCAAGAAGGTCCTGGGTTCGAGCCCCGGGGCCGGCGAGGGCCTTTCTTTGTGGAGTTTGCATGTTCTCCCCGTGCCCGCGTGGGTTTCCTCTGGGTGCTCTGGTTTCCCCCACAGTCCAAAGACATGCAGGTTAGGTTAACTGGTGGCTCTAAATTGACCGTAGGTGTGAATGTGAGTGTGAATGGTTGTCTGTGTCTATGTGTCAGCCCTGTGATGACCTGGCGACTTGTCCAGGGTGTACCCCGCCTTTCGCCCGTAGTTAGCTGGGATAGGCTCCAGCTTGCCTGCGACCCTGTAGAAAGATAAAGCGGCTAGAGATAATGAGATGAGATGAGATAAATTCTCCCCAAAATTCGATTGAATAAACGTCTCTGACCTGGTTCAAGTAACTGATTGAAACATAATGAGCTCTGTAGCAGCAGCACCTGAGGCATCATTTTAACTGGAATTAGAGCTCCAAAATCGGCTAAAATGACCGAGTTCCACCATCTCTTTTTCAGGCACCGTAAATCACAGAGCGTAAAGCCGATGTCATTTGAAACCTATGGAGACAGCTTTCTAACTGTTATAACATGGTTCTGTGACTATATAACCTATAATGCATGTCTGTCATTGCAATCCAGATCGATCAGGATATCAGTTACTGCACAAGTGCGGATGATTCCCGGTAGTGTCGCAGGCTCTCCATGAAAGAACGTGATCACTTGACCAGCGAGCTCTCTATAGTACTGTATATTTGAACTGTATGGGTTGTACAGACTGAGGCCACTGGTGTTCACACAGTGAAATTGCATTAGCTTTATAATAAATAGAATGCTGATATCTCACAATTCCACAATGCACAGCGTCACAGGTTTTTTTTTTCTTTGTGATGTGTCACAGTATATTGTTACACCCATTGCCATTACTGTAGCATGTTGCTGATTTAAGCAATTCATAGTGTTACAACTAACCCCACTCTCACATGACAGAAGAGTAAGTCTGGTATGAAATACCATGAAGTATTTCTGGTAACTATTCTTATAAAATCTGCTCAATGGTTGTCAAGTATCCCAAATATCATATGTAATATATAGTTGAGATTCTAGCTCAGTGTTTCACAGCATTATAGACAGCTTATCTTGCTTCAATATCATATCTGCTGTATCGGCATAGCAAGTCTACCAATAAAATCTGACTGTAGAATTTGAACACAAACTTTATTTTGGCATGAAAGGATGGTGAGGTTGTATTATAATAAAAGCTCTCGAAGAAAGTGCAGATTATGAAGTCTGGCATGTCCCACAACTGTTGCAGATGCTAAAGATTGAACTATTATATATATATATATATATATATATATATATATATATATATATATATATATACACACACACACTCACTGGCCACTTTAATAGGAACTTGTTCTTGATTCTAAGATTCCTGTTCTTGGCTGCAGGAGTGGAACCCAATGTGGTCTTCTGCTGTTGCATGCTGAGATGCTTTTCTGCTCACCACAGTTGAAAAGAGTGATTATTATATCCTTCCTAGCAGCTTGAACCAATCTGGTCATTTTCTTCTGACCTCTCATCAACAAGATGTGTCCACCCACAGAACTTGTCACTCACTTAGTGGCTTTTTTGTTTGTTTGTTTTTCGCACCATTCTGTGTAAACTCTGGAGACTGTTGTGTGTGAAAACCCCAGGGGATCAGCAGTTTCTGAAATACTCGAACCAGTCCATCTGGCTCAAACCAACACCCATGCCGCAGTGAAAGAAAGTCACACTTTGAGATCACAATGTTTTCCCGTTCTAATGTTTGAAGTGAACATTAACTGAAGCTCTTGATTTGTATCTGCATGATTTTATGCATTGTGCTGCTGTCAATGGATTGGCTGAGAGAGAGAGAGAGAGAGAGAGAGAGAGAATGAAAATAATGGAAAGAAAGCAAATGAGAGAAGTGATGTATTTCTTTTGGTCAAGAAAAAAAAATAATAATATAGAGACACCATAATTTGTTCCTGTGAGTGAGAATAGACAAAATAATCATTTAAGAAATTTTCAGGTAATGGATCATTTATTTGAGAAGCTAGGTCAGGTGTATTTACATCACACTGATCTATTGCATGTACAGTTCAAATTAAAATAAGGAAAAAAAAGAAATTATCCCTAGAGCTTTATAGTGTTTAAGATTTGAGCATTATAACAATAAACACATCACGATGTTATCAGACACTATAGATCAAGGGTGTCTGGATCTAACTCATTTTCGCTAACACGCCACATTATACTTAGTCCAATGTCAAGTGGACTGGACCAAAATAAATTAGTTTATTACACCAATAACACATCATCAACAACACTAAATGTGTTAGTTTATGGCATTAATCTGAAATTAACATTTTGAATGCACAAGCGTATATATCACATATATAACACATGAACAGACTGCAGTTCCTTACTAAAAAAAAAAAAAATTGGTTGCCAATTATGGTTTACCATACAGTGTTTGGCATAAATAATCAACTCCTAGCATGTTTCCACATTCTGTAGTGTTCCAACCTGTAACTAAAATTGATTTAATTGGATCTTATGTTAAATTGTTGCACCTGTTTTCATTGGCTGAGTTTGTGGTCCTGGGTTTATTGCTCTATTTTGGTAAAATGTCCCCTTTGTTTATGGTTCACAAGTTGGTATTAATTTAGAACCTGGATTCTGAATGGATCTGGTGGGCTGTACGATTGACACCCTGCTCTAACTGATATATTTAACCATTACGTTGAAACAGTTTACTATACTGGAGATATTAAAATGTACGCCATGTTAACAGGTATGGTACACTTCTACAGCTACATTTGTGTATCCAAGTGTAAAAGATGTACTGTAGTATTCCTCCAGACACTCTCAAGCATCTTCCAGCCTGAAATCAGAAATGTGACAGTCAAAAGTGATATCCGACATCCAATTTATCTACAGCTACCTCGAAGTTTTAAGCCAGTATTATATACATTTTTGTATATTTCAATCTGCAAAAGAGTGTCGAACAAATGGCACCTCAAACGGTCAAGCTACAGGGCCCATATCACGCTAATATTTCATCTCATCTCATTATCTCTAGCCGCTTTATCCTGTTGTACAGGGTCGCAGGCAAGCTGGAGCCTATCCCAGCTGACTACGGGCGAAAGGCGGGGTACACCCTGGACAAGTCGCCAGGTCATCACAGGGCTGACACATAGACACAGACAACCATTCACACTCACATTCACACCTACGGTCAATTTAGAGTCACCAGTTAACCTAACCTGCATGTCTTTGGACTGTGGGGGAAACCGGAGCACCCGGAGGAAACCCACGCGGACACGGGGAGAACATGCAAACTCCGCACAGAAAGGCCCTCGCCGGCCCCGGGGCTCGAACCCAGGACCTTCTTGCTGTGAGGCGACAGCGCTAACCACTACACCACCGTGCCGCCCCACGCTAATATTTTGTTCAATAATTTTATTTCTTAAAACACATTAAGGATAAGCCCTAGTTTACAATGTTATTAAATTACAGTCAAAGTTCCTTTCACACCAGGATCTGGTCTTCCCAGGCAGTGTCCTGTCCCAGTACTAACCAGCTCTTTGAGGCATATGGGTGCAGTGCTGATCTCCATTTCCATAGCCCTCAGCCTCTTGTCTATACAGGTAGGGTTACAGTGAGGGGCTAGTCCTCTGGTAACCGTGAGAGTTTGACTTCCCCACTCGCATCTGTATTTCAGCGTGTCTTGCCAGACGGTAGTAGGTGCCATTTTTATGATGGTCTTTGGTATGACCCGACCGCGAGTAGAACTCAAGAGGCAGACATGCTAACCACTTGGCCAAGTTGCAATGTTATTAAATTACAGTGTTATACATGCTTTTTACTTTCCTTGCCCAAAGAATACACAGTGCCTTGCAAAAGTATTCATACCCCTTGAACTTTTTCACATTTTTCCACCTTACAACCACGAACTTAAAAGTTTTTTATTGAGATTTTATGTGATAGACCAACACAGAGTAGCACATAATTGTGAAGTGAAATGAAAATGATAAATGGTCTTCAAAATTTTAAACAAATAAAAATCTGAAAAATGTGGTGTGGATTAGTATTCAGCCCCCTGTACTCTGATACCTCTAAATACAATCCAGTGCAATCAATTGCCTTCAGAAGTCATGTAATTAGTTAATAGAGTCCTACTGTGTGTAATTTACTCTCAGCATAAATACACTTGTTCTGTGAAGGCCTCAGTGGTTTGTTAGAGAACACTGAAGAACAAACAGCATCATGAAGACCAAAGAACTCACCAGACAGGTCAGGGATAAAGTTCTGGAGAAGTTTAAAGCAGGGTTAGATTATAAAAAAATATCCCAAGCTCTGAACATCTCAAGAAGCACTGTTCAATCCATCATTCAAAAATGGAAAAAGTATGGCACAACTGCAAACCTACCAAGGCATGGCCGTCCACCTAAACTGACAGAGTGAGCAAGGAGAGCACTGGTCAGAGAAGCAGCCAAGAGGCCCATGATCACTCTGGAGGAGCTGCAGAAATCCACAGCTCAGGTGGGAGAATCTGTGCACAGGACAACTATAAGTCGTACACTCCACAAATCTGGCCTTTTTGGAAGAGTGGCAAGAAGAAAGCCATTGTTGAAAGACAGGCATAAGAAATGTAGGGGACACAGCAAACATGTGGAAGAAGGTGCTTTGGTCAGATGAGACCAAAGTTGAACTTTTTGGCCTAAATGCAAAGCGCTATGTGTGGCGGAAAACTAACACTGCTCATCACCCTGCACACACCATCCCCACTGTGAAACATGGTGGTGGCAGCATCATGCTATGGGGATGCTTTTCTTCATCAGGGACAGGGAAGCTGGTCAGAGTTGATGGGAAGATGGATGGAGCTAAATACAGGGCAATCCTGGAAGAAAACCTGTTGGAGGCTGCAAAAGACTTGAGACTGGGAAGGAGATTCACCTTCCAGCAAGACAATGACCCTAAACATACAGCCAGAGCTACAATGGAATGGTTTAGATCAAAGAATATTCATGTGTTAGAATGGCCCAGTCAAAGTCCAGACCTAAATCCCATTGAGCATCTGTGGCAAGAATTGAAAATTGCTGTTCACAGATGCTCTCCATCCAATCTGGCTGAGCTTGAGCTATTTTGCAAAGAAGAATGGGCAAAAATTTCAGTGTCTAGATGTGCAAAGCTGGTAGAGACATACCGTACCACAAAAGACTTGCAGCTGTAATTGCAGCAAAAGGTGGCTCTACAAAGTATTGACGCAGGGGGGCTGAATACTAATGCCCACCACATTTTTCAGATTTTTATTTGTTTAAAATTTTGAAGACCATTTATCATTTTCATTTCACTTCACAATTATGTGCTACTCTGTGTTGGTCTATCACATAAAATCTCAATAAAAACTTTTAAGTTCGTGGTTGTAAGGTGGAAAAATGTGAAAAAATTCAAGGGGTATGAATACTTTTGCAAGGCACTGTGTCAGTCATTGGTTCTGGAAGCCTGAAGTCCAGCACAATTAGATTTCCCTGCTTTAACACATCAAATAATTTGTTGTAATTAATTGACGAGAGGCGATTTCAACAGGGGCGGTACGGTGGTGTAGTGGTTAGCGCTGTCACCTCACAGCAAGAAGGTCCAGGTTCGAGCCTAGCAGCTGGCGAGGGCCTTTCTGTGTGGAGTTTGCATGTTCTCCCCGTGTCCGCGTGGGTTTCCTCCGGGTGCTCCGGTTTCCCCCACAGTCCAAAGACATGCAGGTTAGGTTAACTGGTGACTCTAAATTGACCGTAGGTGTGAATGTGAGTGTGAATGGTTGTCTGTGTCTATGTGTCAGCCCTGTGATGACCTGGTGACTTGTCCAGGGTGTACCCTGCTTCTCGCCCATAGTCAGCTGGGATAGGCTCCAGCTTGCCTGCGACCCTGTAGAACAGGATAAGCGGCTACAGATAATGGATGGATTTCGACAGAGAAATCACCAAACTATGATGGACGTTGGTCTTCCAGGATTGTAATTGTGGAACTCCACATCATCTGCAGCTCTGTCTTACCTGATCTTCTGTTTGTAGAAACCCAAAGCCTCATTGGCTATGTACTGGATGAAAGCAGGGTCTTGTGGCTGCAGGTTGCCTGGAACATTGAGTGTAAGAGGAGGAGCATTCAGGATGTTCACCTCAACCTTAGTGTCAGCTGCTGGAGTATTAATTTCTTCTCCTGGAACATTAACTACCTCCTCATTCTCCACCTGACAATTTCAATCAAGCCATAACATTAATATTTTATCATATGACTCCATCATTTCCAGTATCATTTTCCTCTCACCTCACTGATGCTGAAGATGTTCTCATTTGTGACACCACCATCAGCAAGTTCTGCCACCCAGCCAAACTGGCTGGCCATGTTATTGATCCAGCTGATGGTGTCCACAGTGTGATGCTGCACAATTCCTAGAACCCCTTCGTACTGCTCCTTAGCAACCTCTAGAAGCCCAGATACTTCATTCAGCTCAATATGTAACTCCTTCACACTTGGACACTCTGGCGTATGAGTAACCACACATTTCAGTAATAAAGACAAACCACATGAAACAAATCCCACTACTCAGACTATGACATTATGCATAATGCAGTTCACTTATGCTTTATATTAATGAACATTTACATAAAGTTTGTAGGCCATGTTGTATGTGTTCTCTGATTTTATGTTAACTGATTTGAGGGTACCATTACCAGATAATAGAGGCTCCTGGCAGGCTTGGCACTTGCTCTGGAGCTGCCAGCATTCTGCTGACTGGTTGTGCAGATCTGTACACAACTTCTTATTCTGAATGAATCCAGGGAGCAGCTGCTTCTCTGAAACATTGTGCCACAGGAGGTACAGTATTACAGTCGACCATCATCTACGAGGTGGCAAAAGTTTTTAAAGGTTTGTATGTGCATCATATTTTTTCTGCCTAATATTTATTAATGAACGTGACTGAACTTTGGATGAGGGTTCAAGAACACCTTCAAGCTTTTACGAAAGAATGTAGATGATACAGATGATGTAAAATTAACTCCAATACCCAGAACACCTTGCAGCCTATAAACATGGCCGCTCAAGACGTCAACACTACATCACTATCACTATCATGTTCCTACTCACCTGACATCTGACTGCACTCACCTGGTTCCCATCCCACACACACAACGCGATAAATACAAACTCAGGAACTCAATAAATTGTGAAGTAATGCTCAGTGTATCCTTGCTTGACTTAAGAAGATTTATTCCCTTTTTGATATTCTGGTTTTTGATCATGTTCTGGTTTCTGAGTTTTTGGGGTTTTTTTTTTCAATTTTGATTTGTTTGCTGATTGGCAGATATCCTGCCTGTTTTTTGACCATGAACTTGTCTCACATTTTTGGATTGTCTGCTAGTTTTTTATAAACAACTTTGCCTGCAACCGTCTCTGCTGCCTGACAGTGTACTTTGCCTACTTCCTGTTCTGGGCATTGGAATTTATTCACCAATTGATGTGACAAAGACCTTCAGACACATCTACCTTGTTCCGTCTCTGCTTCCTCTATGGCCCCATGCAAGTCATCAAAGGCCTGCATGAGGACAGATTCAAACTCCTTCACCACACTGCTCGTAAAGTCAACAAAGGACTCCAACACTTCCTTGAGTCCTACTCCTACACCCTGCAGTAAGTCTGAGTCCAGTGCTTTGATCTCCTTATCTTCCTGTGGCTCTGGAGCAAAGGCTTGCTGCAGTGCTTCATCCAGCTTGCTCTGGAATCTGAACACTAGTGCCATGCTGCGGTTTACCAGGATGTCAACTTTGGAGACCACGTCATTAAATGAGTCCTCTATCCTCTTCAAGTTCAGGTTGGGAATCTCTGCACTCTTGTTCACAGTGAGTTCTTCCTGAGTGCTAGGCAAGCCAAAGTTTGTGTTTAACCTCTGGAAGAAGTCTTTCAGCTAAAAAAAAAAAGAAGAATCTTTATTATCACTTATGTTTGTGTAGCAGCTGTTTCATACTCCTACAGTTCATAAAAAGGGAAATTAAATGAAAAATAATTACTCAGACAAATAAAAAGAACAGATACAGACAAAAACATTAAAAAAAAATGTGTCAAACACTAAATATATAGTACGGTTAAAACATAAATTAATAAACCAAGGCAGACTAGTTGAAACATAATGCCCTGCTGGGAAAGTACATGGGATGGGAAGCCTGTAACTGGTGGAGGAGAGAAGGAATATTAAAGTGTATGTAATGCCTTATTGTAATGCTTTAAAATGAATATGTATCATTAGTAATGACCAAAATGAATGAATAAAGCAGGGGGAAAATCCATCCATCCATTATCTGTAGCCGCTTATCCTGTTCTACAGGGTCGCAGGCAAGCTGGAGCCTATCCCAGCTGACTATGGGCGAAAGGCGGGGTACACCCTGGACAAGTCGCCAGGTCATCACAGGGCTGATACATAGATACAGACAACCATTCACACTCACATTCACACCTACGGTCAATTTAGAGTCACCAGTTAACCTAACCTGCATGTCTTTGGACTGTGGGGGAAACCGGAGCACCCGGAGGAAACCCACACAGACATGGGGAGAACATGCAAACTCCACACAAAAAGGCCCTTGTTAGCCACTGGGCTCAAACCCAGGACCTTCTTGCTGTGAGGCGACAGCGCTAACCACTACACCACCGTGCCACTCAGGGGGAAAATAATATTAATTATTTGTTATTTTATTATCAAACACAAAATTATTGATAAATCGCGGCGTCCAGATCCCAGAAAAAGGCAGCCTTGCCCTTGTCCTTAGGGCTAATCTTCATGACGTCATGCGTGGAACCCTGGTTATTTGGGTCACTTTGGTTCATCTGACGCCGTGCTTGTTTACTCGCTGAAATTGGATGTTGTTGTAGGAATCTTACAAAAATAATGATGGGAAAGTGCTGCGTTGTGTTTGGATGTTCAAATCCAAATACAACAGGACATTCGGTTGACGGATTTCCAAGAAATGATGCTAATCTAAAGCGACAGTGGGTGAGGTTTGTGCAAACAAAGCAGGCAGATTTTGTGTCACCTACAATAATACATCCGATTCATCAATTGTTCATCACCACCAGAACGACCACATGGGAATTACTGGAGCAAAAAGAAACCCATTTATTTAATAAATGACATTTGATCTGACATTTGGACAGTTCATTGATTCCCCAATTATCTCTCTCTCACACACAGTGCACCAGACGCAGGATTATGAGCAACATTTACACGCTTGCGACATCCGATCTTATCATATCTGATGCACTTTAACAGGAAGAAAAATACATGCGTGCAATCATCATCATTAATTATTAACTGAAACGTGTTAAATGCTCTCAGATTGCAATACTGCCAGACTCAGTTTGTTTTTAGTTTTGTTCAGGAAAACATGAAAGGTAATCACTGCATTCTGCACATCTCTCTCTATCTATCTATCTCTCCATCTCTCGCGCTACAGAGGAAGACTGTCGTGAACTGAGTGAACTGGCAGTTTCTCATCTTGGGGGCTCGAAAAGATAACCATTTACTCCAGAATATCCTTGATAATCATCTGCCCCGCTTTGAGAGATGGGCACATAGGGGTATTACAGCAATATGCACACTAGTTGAGAGGGGGGAAATGCAGAGTTTTCAGGCTTTAAGGGAGAAATTTTATTTGGAGGCAAACGAACTTTTTCGATATTTTCAGGTGAGGGATTATTATTTAAAGGAAATAAAGTTAGAAGAACCCAAAGAACAGAATATGATTATTAAAATAATGATAAATGCATACGAAGGGAGAAAATGTAGAGTAATCTCAGCCCTATACCAAGCTATACTGTAGGTGCCAGTGGGGGTAATTCAACTGTCTATATTAAAGAAAAATGGGAAAAAGAGCTTGGAATAGAAATAACAGAAGATGACTGGTATAAAGTGTGCAAGGTTCAACATTCAGCCACTAGCTCCAGGGTATGGCGAGAATTTGGGTGGAAGAACATTATAAGGTTTTTCATAACACCAAAGATTAAGGGGAGATACACACCAGATCAGAAATCATGTTGGAGGTTGTGTGGTCAAGTGGAGGCAGACCATACACATGTGTTTTGGAAATGTCAAAAGATGGAGGGATACTGGGAGGGAGTCTGGAGTGTGCTGAGGGAGATTCTGGGATATGAGATACCTAAGACTTGTTTGGTATTATATCTGGGGACCATCCCACAAGAGGGGGTACAAGGAGAAGATAAATACCTGGTGTAAGTATTATTGGTGGCTAGCAGGAAGGCAATTACAAGGGTCTGGTATAAGGTAGACCCCCCCAACTAGAGATCAGTGGCTGAGCATTGTGGAGGAGATTTATGATATGGAGAGGTTCACACATATCTTGAGAATGAGGGAGGAACAGTTTGAAAGGAAATTGGAGAAATGGAATTATTACAGAAGGGGTAAGGATGATACCACTAGAAATTATAGTCATGACAACTGAACAAGACAGAATTGTTGCATTGTGACTGAATGAGAGGACCTATAAGCTGTTAATGGAGGGTTTTTTTTCCCTTTGTTATTTGTTTTTTGTGTATTATTGTATTTGATTGAAAAAATCCAATAAAAAATTAAAGTTTAAAAAAAAAGATAATCATCTGCCCCTTCATCTGACATATAAGAATCCCAGTCACTATCAGAATTCTCTCCAAAACGTGATTCCATATTGAGACTGGTCTAACCACTGCTGCGCACATGAACGAAACTGATACCTGGATTGTTACACATGTGGTGTCACGCACCCCTTTGGGATCTTCCGGTTCAGTCTCAGCGGATTCTGTGAAAATCGGCTGATTTTATTGATTTTCCATCAATTTATGGAATCTTTTGGATCAGCTATGGTTCGAAAACACATGGTCAATCAACATAATGATTGTTGCTTTGTACAAGGAAAAAAAGTGTGGTTTAAGGGCATTACATACACTTTAACTATGTAATGTGAATCCAGAAAAGTTGACTAGCAACAAAAGTGCACCAGATAAATGAGTATAAATAAGGAATAAAATGAGACAAGGCATACTAGTATAGGAAAAATAATCAGTGCCAGGGTGCTGTGGTGCAGCAACTTTGGTTACCACCCTGAAGTTGATTTTCTTAGAACAGCACATCCTGAAGTGTTTTATTCCCTTTATACCTTAGCAGTTTATCAATGATTGTGATGTTTATTTATTAAGGAATGATACACTGTGCATTTTTATGTTTACACTTACATTTAATAATGTGGAAATTCTGGCAAAACAAGTTAGTTCCTGTACATTATAGTAACTATAAAGAGTTTCCCCCCCTCACCAGCCTCCTACTCCTCCTCCTCTCTCTCTCTCTCTCTCTCTCTCTCAGTTAATAAGACAAAAATGTATGATTCCTGGCTGGCTAAAGTGTTTGCAAGCTGTGATTTCAGCCAACGTGTGAATTACTAAGTACTCAGTAAGTTATCCAAACCTTTGCACATGCCACAATTATGATTTTATTTTCTTAAGTCCATCAAATATAAAGTTCATTACCATATGCAGATTTTTATAAAATAGCTTGCTGCAGAGATTGTGTTCACTTCTTTTCACTTCAGAAATCAATAAAAATATTGATGGTTTAGGTGCCCAAACTTTTGCATACGATTGTAATATAAACCTGTGATTTGCCTTGCAGCCAGTACTTCTGTCAGAGCTTCCATTATAGAAAACTAATCAACACCTTCTGAACACTCAGAATGAGAATGTAACAATGCCTACAATACAAGTAGGAGTGTCACAGTGGTGCAGTGGCTTCCTCCCCCAGTCCAAAGTTATGTGGATTTGGTCAATTGGCTACTGTAACTTGCCCATAGGTGTGAATATGAATATGAATGGTTGTCTCTGTATTAGCCCTGCGATAGTTTGGTGACCTGTCCAGGATGTACCCTACTTCTTGCCTGAAGTCAGCTGGGATTGGATCCAGCTTCCCCATGACCCTGACAGATACGTAGTATAGATAATGGATGGTACAAATAAATGGTGTGATCAGTATGTTGTGTCAGCCATGTTATCATCTCTGAATACAGCCCGGTCTTCATCTCACCTTATTGGAGAATGTAGCAAAGCCGTGACGGCAGGTGTTGTTGTAGAAGCTTTTGCAGGCATCTTGCAGGCAGGGCAAACACTCATCCCACAAAGACTTCAAAGTCTCTTTACACTGGTCCTCAGCCTCGTCCAACTTCTTTACTACATGCTGAGCCAGCTCTACCACCTCCTGTTGACAGTTAGAGGGCCGTTATATTAAATGATTAAATCATTATGCTTTATATTAAATTCCATACAGATACCATCACTATACTGATCAAAGCTGAAAATATTTCCCATCTGATATTCCTTTTGTATATAGTCTATAACAGTGTTTCTCAAAATGTTTCAGACCAAGGACCACTTTATCCATTAAAAAAAAATAAAAATAAAAAATTGCGGACCACCTAACTCCTTAAATATCCCAAACAAAAAACAACGAGCCTCCTTCAGCAGTATATTACAAATTACACACTAATGAAATAACAGTTTTATAAATACTATTGCCAACTCACTCACTGTTGTCCTTCTATTAATGGGAAGAATGGTGCTGCTTAGTAGTGGTTAGTGCTGTCGCCTCACAGCAAGAAGGTCCTGGGTTCGAGCCCCGGGGCCGGCGAGGGCCTTTCTGTGTGGAGTTTGCATGTTCTCCCCGTGTCCGCGTGGGTTTCCTCCGGGTGCTCCGGTTTCCCCCATAGTCCAAAGACATGCAGGTTAGGTTAACTGGTGACTCTAAATTGAGCGTAGGTGTGAATGTGAGTGTGAATGGTTGTCTGTGTCTATGTGTCAGCCCTGTGATGACCTGGCGACTTGTCCAGGGTGTACCCCGCCTTTCACCTGTAGTCAGCTGGGATAGGCTCCAGCTTGCCTGCGACCCTGTAGAACAGGATAAAGCGCCTAGAGATAATGAGATGAGATGGTGCTGCTTATTCTGATACATCAGCGAAGCAATGTCTGGCTCCAAACTGGACAGTTTTAATCTCATATTGGGGGCCACATTGATCTGGCTGCACTGATTTATTTTCTCAAACAAAGAATTATCATGTCTTTGCACTTTGTCCTCGCTCGTGTCGGATGTTTCTTGTGCTTTTCTTTTGACTGACCCGGTCTTCAGGCACCGATCCGTTATCTTTTTGACAGTTTGATACTAAGTCTAACTTGGTTACTCGTAGTTTCTCCGCATTCCACATTCCCTTCACATTCAGAGGTGACGTTGATATGAAAGCGTAACCTAAACTGCCGTAGCTATAGGCAGTGTCGCAAAACTGTTGGCTTGCTTCATGTCAGACAACATGAATATAGAATTCAATATAGAAAACAACTCATCTGTGCTACTCATAACTTCGCTTTTAGAGTCACATAGGCGATTTGAGAAACACTGATAAAATGTGATATTTTACTACATCAGCTCGCAGACCACCAGGGGTCACTCGCAGACCACCAGTGGTTTGCAGACTACACTTTGAGAAACACTGGTCTGTAGGTACAAGTGAACACCAATTTCTGTGTTTATTCAACACCTTAAAAGCTAATTTAACATGTCAGATTCATACAATGCACATATCATGTATATCATGACCTTCTTCTTTTCTCCGCTGTTTTGAAGCAACCTGATCAGTTGCTTGTGTTTCTCCTCATTGCTGGCCATAATTTCTTTCATCTCCTTGATGCCATAGAGAGCTCTCTGCACCTCCCCATCCACTAGCTTCTCCCCTTCCAGAGAGAGTCCTGAAACAATCAGGACATGCAACCATCAGCAGTATGGTACCGTGTGTGCCAGTTGAATAAGCAAGTTGAAAGCAGCTACTAAACAAACTTTGCAACACATCAAATGTATCATTGTGACTAAAAGCACTGCGTTAACCTCATGCAGAGAGATTAAAATGTCAGACTTACGTTTGAGAGTTTCCGTTGATACAGCTGGTGGAGCACGACGTGGAGCTGAGTGGAAAACCTTCAGAGAGGCCAGTAAAGCCAGAGAAAACAGCAGCACCCTCATCTTCTCCTTGCAGTCACTACACTTGTACAGCCTAGTTAAGAAATCAGCATTTACTCATAAGCAGTTTGATTCCACTGCCATAACATGTTGGGAAAATAAATTATACATTTCACACCCTCAAGTGTTCTTTGGTTTGCTTCTCTGGGAGAACCACAAAAGTTACCTTATACACATAACCCTAAAACAGAGGATATCTTTTTCTGATAAAGATCAAAGATCCAATGAAATTCAAGTAAATAATCTTGAATATACGTACATTATATTGCCAAAAGTATTTGCTCACCTGCCTTGACTCACATATGACATCCCATTCCTAATCCATAGGGTTCAATATGACGTCGGTCCACCCTTTGCAGCTAGAACAGCTTCGACTCTTCTGGGAAGGCTGTCCACAAGGTTTAGGAGTGTGTTTATGGGAATTTTTGACCATTCTTCCAGAAGCGCATTTGTGAGGTCACACACTGATGTTGGACGAGAAGGCCTGGCTCTCAGTCTCCGCTCTAATTCATCCCAAAGGTGTTCTATCGGGTTGAGGTCAGGACTCTGTGCAGGCCAGTCAAGTTCATCCACACCAGACTCTGTCATCCATGTCTTTATGGCCCTTGCTTTGTGCACTGGTGCACAGTCATGTTGGAAGAGGAAGGGGCAGCTCCAAACTGTAAAAACAGTCTACATGCCTAGGTGCTTGATTTTATACACCTGTGGCCATGGAAGTGATTGGAACACCTGATTCCGATAATTTGGATGGGTGAGCAAATATTTTTGGCAATATAGTGTATATGTTCAAGATTTATATAATTCTCATCATGAGATTACAGTGAAATAAATACAGTACAAAATCATTATTTCTAGACTCCCACTTCAACCTTGAAATGTTCTATTGACAATAGGGGTTGGATGGGTATTAATTTTTACTAGTTAACCAATAATTAAAAAAAAAAAAGTAGTTAACTAGTCATCTTTTCCATAGTGAAAGCAAAAAACAAACAAACAAAACAAAAACTGTTTCAGGACATTGCTGTTTTTAGCCTGTTTTATTTGTGCAGTAAAGAATGTGTCAAACTTCAATTTCATAGCCATACACAAGCTACAAATTGAGGTTTACATTAACATTAGGTCAGTTTAATTTAGCAGATGATAAAATTTAGGAAAAGTCAAAACTTACATTATTAAACCCATGCTTGATGGAAATAGCATGACTTAATTCATGTGACATCATCTACGGGGGTATGATCAGTATCAAACAGGAAAAAAAACTTGAGGTAGCAAAAAACTTGGTCATTAAAAGGATATATGTTTTGGCTATAGTCTTGACTTATATCCATCCATCCATCCATCCATCCATCCATCCATCCATCCATCCATTATCTATACCACTTATCCATTAGGGTTATGGGAGAAGCTGGAGTCAATCCCAGCTGACTTCAGGTGAGAGGTGGGGTACACCCTGGACAGGTACCCAATCTGTCACAGGGTTAACACAGAGACCAACAACCATTCACACTCATACTCACACCTATGCGCAGTTTAGAGTAGCCAGTTGACCTATCTTTGGACTGTGGGAGAAAACCAGAGCACTTGGATGAAACCCACACAGGTACTGGGAGAACATGCAAACTCCACACAGAAAGGCCCCAGTCAGCTGTGAGGTTTGAACCCAGAACCTTCTTGCTGTGAGGGGACAGTGCTAACTACTGCATAATATTAGCTTAAATCATGTACAAATTTTCAAGATGTCCCAATTTACCATCTGCCAAAAGAACAAAATGGCAAGTAAACATGTCTAGAAATGAGCTTTATCTTAACCTTATAATTGTTTTGTAGTATTCTCAAAAGGAGAAATATTGAACAGTAAATTATCATACGATTACAGCCTCAGAAGCACTTTGCTTGCCCAGCTGAAGAGAACTTTTGATCAGAAACATCCTGGCTTCTCGAGAAATGTCCTGTCCTGCGCTTTCTATTTATTTATTCTTACCTACATTTACAGCTACTACTCAGGTGCACATATACAGTATATGGGTGCCATAAACTAAAAATCCATAGCGCAATCAGAAATTTAAAAAATAAAGTAGAAAAATGCCATGGGTCTCTGACAAGCTTGAAAAAAAATTGGAAGCCATGCAGAATAACAACTCTATAGTGACCACTAAGGGGAGCTGGAACTCAGGCAGAAGAACTGGAGAAGGAGTGCAGGCATTTAGTAAACAGCACTGTAATCTTCATACTACAACCTCCACTACAAATCGTCAGTGATTGATTCAGATTACTCCAGCATTACTGAAAATGAGCTGAAATGAATACATACCAAAAATGAAAGGCCAAGCCATTAATGATAACTTGATCTTAAACATCACAAAAGTGGTCATATTAAACACATCTTTCTTTTTTTTTTTTTAAATCTAAAAATTTTCCACATGTCGGTCATTATTTTCCTGCAAAACACTGGCTTCAAAATTACCCCGACAATTAATATCTGGTGAAACCTCCAGTCTTGAGAATAACAGCAGTCTGCACATTCCTGCAACGTCTAACAAGGTTGGAAACACTTGTAGAGGAATCCTGCCAGAGGCAACAGGGTTTGGGGCTGAAATATCTTGGTACTCAGCGGAAATCATAATAACATCAATCTTCACAAGCGCTCCAGGAACAGCTGCAAAACAGCCTCAAAGCATCAATAATCCATCACTATATTTTACTGTTGATATGTGAGTTTTACCTTGCTTCCAGTCACTGTTTTCCTCTCCTAATGGTGTTCATGGCCAAAAAGTTTGATTTTGATTTATTTTTAATCGTATTTTATTTATTATTTATTTATTTTTTGGTACTTGACACCAACACATGATTCCAGACACATGTATTTCCAATAATTCTTGGTGAAGATTCAGCATTTTGTCAGCTGCCCACAGGAAGGACTTTTTCTTGGAACCTTTCAAAACAGCTCCAGCATGGAGGTGAAATATTTTACAAGTAATGGTAGTTTAACTAAAGTGGTTTAGTGAAAAGTTGTTGGTGGACCCACTTTTTCTTCTTCTCCTTCTTCTTCTTGTTAATAGTAGTGGTATATGAATTATTACAGTGGTGCTTGAAAGTTTGTGAACCCTTTAGAATTTTCTATATTTCTGCATAAATATGACCTAAAACATCATTGGATTTTCACACAAGTCCTAAAAGTAGATACAGAGAACCAAGTTAAACAAATGAGACAAAAATGGTCTTGGTCATTTATTTATTGAGGAAAACAAGCCAATATTACATATCTGTGAGTGGCAAAAGTATGTGAACCTCTAGGATTAGCAGTTAATTTGAAGGTGAAATTAGAATCAGGTGTTTTCAATCAATGGGATGACAATCAGGTGTGAGTGGGCACACTGTTTTATTTAAAGAACAGGGATCTATCAAAGTCTGATCTTCACAACACGTTTGTGGAAGTGTATCATGGCACGAACAAAAGAGATTTCTGAGGACCTCAGAAAAAGCGTTGTTGATGCTTATCAGGCTGGAAAACGTTACAAACCCATCTCTAAAGAATTTGGACTCCACCAATCCACAGTCAGCCAGATTGTGTACAAATGGAGGAAATTCAAGACCATTGTTACCCTCCCCAGGAGTGGTCGACCAACAAAGATCACTCCAAGAGCAAGGCGTGTAATAGTCAGCGAGGTCACAAAGGACCCCAGGGTAACTTCTAAGCAACTGAAGGCCTCTCTCACATTGGCTAATGTTAATGTTCATGAGTCCACCATCAGGAGAACACTGAACAACAATGGTGTGCATGGCAGGGTTGCAAGGAGAAAGCCACTGCTCTCCAAAAAGAACATTGCTGCTTGTCTGCAGTTTGCTAAAGATCACGTGGACAAGCCAGAAGGCTATTGGAAAAATGTTTTGTGGACGGATGAGACCAAAATAGAACTTTCTGGTTTAAATGAGAAGCGTTATGTTTGGAGAAAGGAAAACACTGCATTGCAGCATAAGAACCTTATCCCATCTGTGAAACATGGTGGTGGTAGTATCATGGTTTGGACCTGTTTTGCTGCATCTGGGCCAGGACGGCTTGCCATCATTGATGGGACAATAAATTCTGAATTATACCAGTGAATTCTAAAGGAAAATGTCAGGACATCTGTCCATGAACTGAATCTCAAGAGAAGGTGGGTCATGCAGCAGGACAATGACCCTAAGCACACAAGTCATTCTACCAAAGAATGGTTAAAGAAGAATAAAGCTAATGTTTTGGAATGGCCAAGTCAAAGTCCTGACCTTAATCCAATCGAAATGTTGTGGAAGGACCTGAAGCGAGCAGTTCATGTGAGGAAACCCACCAACAACCCAGAGTTGAAGCTGTTCTGTACGGAGGAATGGTCTAAAATTCCTCCAAGCCAGTGTGGAGGACTGATCAACAGTTACTGGAAATGTTTAGTTGCACTTATTGCTACACAAGGGGGTCACACCAGACACTGAAAGCAAAGGTTCACATACTTTTGCCATTCACAGATATGTAATACTGTATCATTTTCCTCAATAAATAAATGACCAAGTGTAATATTTTTGTCTCATTTGTTTAACTGGGTTCTCTTTATCTACTTTTAGGACTTGTGTGAAAGTCTGATGATGTTTTAGGTCATATTTATGCAGAAATATAGAAAATTCTAAAGGGTTCACAAACTTTCAGGCACCACTGTATATTATTATAATCCACTCATTCAAATATTGTCATTAATTTCATATGTACAAATATAGTTTGTGGTGGCACAGTGGTGTAGTGGTTAGCACTGTCGCCTCACAGCAAGAAGGTTCTGGGTTTGAGACCAGTGGCCGGCGAGGGCCTTTCTGTGTGGAGTTTGCATGTTCTCCCCGTGTCTGCGTGGGTTTCCTCTGGGTGCTCTGGTTTCCCCCACAGTCCAAAGACATGCAGGTTAGGCTAATTGGTGACTCTAAATTGACCGTAGGTGTGAATGTGAGTGTGAGTGGTTGTTTGTCTCTCTGTGTCAGCCCTGCGATGACCTGGCGACTTGTCCAGGGTGTACCCCACCTCTCGCCCATAGTCAGCTGGGAAAGGCTCCAGCTTGCCTGCGACCCTGTAGAACAGGATAAAGCGGCTACAGATAATGGATGGATGGATAGAATGCTGATGAGGTCTTGTGATCATGACCTCCACTTAAATCTAAATCTGTTCACAAAACTCCATCTGAGAGGCATGTCATGTGTAACATTTAAATCTGTGTTTATGAAGGACTACCTGGCTTACTTTAGAAGAGCAGCACTTCTTGTCAAAGCGTAAAGACAAAATCTCTCCTCTAGCACAAGTGAGAAGAATTAGTTGCAGTTGGAACTATTGTCCGAGTCAAGCTGTTCAAGAAAATGAATCAACACCTTCTGACCAATCATAATCAACTATTCAACAGGTGCTACTGTACAGTATAGCTGTGTGTTGTCTAAACTAGTTTATGAAAAGTCTTGATATTTGCCTAACTACAATCACACACTAATATTGTAAATGAATCATTACTGGTGTCAGATAAGTCGATATGCTGGCAAAGTCTCATTAATACTCCAGAACCTCCATTTCATAATTGGCTTACACAAGAGAATGTGCATTAGTTCATCAGAGGATATTCTATTCTAACTATAGTATCAGTGCTTAAGCAATTAATTAGTGAATTAGTCTCTAAGCTGTACACAAAATTAGTAGGAGACATACGTCAAACATGCTCAAAATGTCAACTTCATATAACTACTACTTTCTCACTGTTGTATTTTATTATACAGGATGTTTTTTAAAAAATTGATATCATTTCACAGTCAAATAACTTTGCCAATTCTTGTTCAATTGACCTCAAATTTTAACAGCATGTGTGGAAACAGGTCAAAATTTCATGTTTAATGCTTTTTGTTTTTATCTTTTTAGGTATAGAAATGCCATTCACTGGAAAAGAAAAGGCGTTGTGTGTGTTAGAGTACGCTCGAACACAGTCGAACAAGACTGTACAGCGTGCATTATGAGAGAATTCTCTAAAAAGGCACCAACTGCAATGCAGATAGACATAGCACAAAAAGTTCAAAGAGGAATGCTGTCTGTGCAGCAGGGCTTAAGGATCTGGATGACCACCAGCATCAGAAGAGACGGTCGAGTGGGTTCGCAAATATTGAAAATTTGTGAAATCATTCATGGAATCCACATACCTTTGAATTTATCATTCAGATTTTGAAGAATAAATCTTATATTGCTCAACATGAAGCCTGTTCAGTTTCATTTGCCTAGACTATGTAGTTTCTGGCTCTAAGTTGACCGTAGGTGTGAATGTGAGTGTGAATGGTTGTCTGTGTCTATGTGTCAGCCCTGTGATGACCTGGCGACTTGTCCAGGGTGTACCCCGCCTTTCGCCCGTAGTCAGCTGGGATAGGCTCCAGCTTGCCTGCGACCCTGTAGAAGGATAAAGCGGCTACAGATAATGGATGGATGGATGGATGGATGTAGTTTCTGGGATATTCTCACCTCAAATAATATCAAATTATTTGAAACACCCTGTAAAATAGTTTAATCACTCATACTCCAATACTCAGCATCAAATCCTCCCTATCTAATCTAATGCATTAATATTTATATTCATCAGAGATCAATATGGATCCAAAGCTTTCATGGTAAAATATACTCATAAATATTCAGCAAATAGCATGTATTGTAATAACAATATCACAAAATTAGAAGCTATTTGAAGTAATTCAGATCAGACCCAGGATCGATACAAGTACAGAACATATCATACAGGCAAATTATCTATGGAATTAGACAGTGAGCTTAGAAAACAACAACAACTAGTAAATAGTGGTTACAGTAATATAATCACTAATACTCACCAGAAAAGTGTCTTACCTTGATGTGAAACTGTGTTTGAAGCAGGGTGAACATGATGTTTATCTTTACCTGAACTCTTCTATTTATACTGTGATGAGCCAGAGGTTATCCAATTAAAGAATTTAATGCCTGCTAATCCAGGAGTCAACACAACTCAAGCCTTCTTTCCTCATCCTTGTTTACAACATATACAGAATCATGTACCGATACTATACTGATCACCGATGACACAAGCCAGTCAAATCAAGTAATTCTGGAAAACCTGAGATTTTACCTCTGACCGGTAAATAATATAGAAATATTATATAGTTCATGAAAGAAAATACAATCATAGCCATATGTTGCGTAGTCTCAGCTATAGTCTCTTAGGGTAGAAAACGCAGATAAATATGGATAAAAAGAAATTATTGTTAAATTTATCACAATAAATAAATGACCAAGTATAATATTTTCGTCTCATTTGTTGAATTGGGTTCTCTTTAACTACTTTTAGACCTTGTGTGAAAATCTGATGATGTTTTTTGAAGATAAGGTGAAGATAAAATAATATTATAAAGCATTTATTAGTGTTATTATTAGATCTATTTTAAAATTGTAATTGTTTAAAGGTTTGGTACCTAGAAAGTGTTGGTTATAGAATTTTATAAGCATCATCATTTTAACAAATAAGTGTAAACAACTTAGAAAGTTGAAGTGACCAAATGTCTGGTCTGAATATTTATGCATTCCTCTTGTAGTCATCATTTGTGAAAGCACAAGTTTTTAAAAGTGCCCTCTTCACATGACTGGCTCTGACCCTGGAAATTAGTTCTCTTTGATCAGTAATCAAAAACAGCACAAAAATGCTGGATGTTCACAGCTTCTCTCAGCACTAAGCCACCTGTTTCCCATAACCACCAGGTGCACAGTTAGAAACTATAGCTAATCTATTTCCATGCACAGTTGTGTTGGTCTTCATCTATCCTTTCATAGATGTCAGTTTCTGAACAGTATTGCCAGCTTTTCTTGGGAAAGTGGCGTACTCAAAATGCCACTGAAGTCACCAAATCACAGACGCTAATGTCATAGTTAATAACACATAGCATAACTTAATTTGTATACTCATTGAATGGTCATGAATATGAAATCACTTGCATATGAAAAAATTTTATATGAACAAGGAAGGTGATCAGTGATTGTTCATTGGGAAACAATGGTGAGCAGTGATTGGTTGTTGTGAAACGATGGTGAGTCATTGCTCATTTGGAGCAATAGTGTTCAGTGATTGATCATTTGGAACAACAGAGAGCAGTGATTGATTGTTGGGAAAGAATGGTGATCAATGATTGATCATTGGGAAACAATGGTGATAGTGATTGTTCATTGGGAAACAATGGTGATCAGTGATTGGTCAATGGGAATGATGATGATCAGTGATTGGTTACGGGGGAAAGTGGTGATCAGTTGAGAACAAAGGCTCATGTAAGCGCAATACAGTCACTCATAACAGACTAATGGTCAGCCGAGTGAACCTACTCTCTCAGTTTGCATAACCAGCAGCTGTGATGTGAGATGAAAAGCCATATCAAGTGCAGGACAGGAACTGATGGCCCCACAAAATGCTTCTATATTTGTCATTAGGTTATTAACCCCGCCGACAGTAGTCGGAGGGGTTATTATTTTCACCTGCGTCAGTCTGTGTGTGTGTGTATCTGTCTGTCTGTCTGTCTGTCTGTCTGTCTGTGTGTCTGCAAGATATCTCAAGAACCAATGGATCGATTTGGACCAAATTTTGTACATGTGTTGCCAATCACCCAGGAAGGAAACCATTAAATTTTGGAGGTCAAAGGTCAAAGGTCAAGGTCATGGCAGAACTTCGAAATTTTCACCCAATGTATTTTAATAGGGAAAAGGCGGGGTTTGCACTCGTTAGAGTGTCCCTGTCTAGTTTTTATTATTTTTTTCATTTTATTTATTTACTTTTTTTTTAACTGGCAAAACACTTTTGGCTAGATTTCTGTGGCTGGTTGATTATTCTGAACCTAACATCGACACTGAGAAGTTGGTGTTATAATGACTCTATGATGTTTTCAAGTCCCATGGCGGTAACATTCTAGAAGTGCAAAGATTACTGTCAGCTAGTGACTACAGAGTGAGTAAGAGGTGCAGTGGAACACAAGCTCATGAAAGATCCCAAACAATTTCAAAGGAAGGAGCCAAGTGGTTTGTGTACACCTCTACTTCCCCTCTTATAGCTAGTTGAAAAAAGCTACACTTATCCATACAGCATTGTATTTAAACTGTGCAAGAGCAGTGCAGCAGCAGTGCATCTGGTTTTAAATTAACTTTACTGTACCCACATTTAACTGCCATATGTGGTGACTAGATTATTAATGATTTATGGTGCCTAGCTGAACATGATTTGCTCATAGTTGCTCAAGCATAAATAGGCTGTGTGAATAAGAACTCACTTTGATTTCTATAGACCCCTTTCACATGACGTCACCACGCCGCGAGATTTTGTTAGGCGCCATATTGGAAGACCAAGTACATGCACTCACAATATAAAACAAAGTACGAGCGAGAGTAAAGTGACACGATGGATGATAATTCTGGTTATGTGAGTACATTACCAGCTGCAGAAAGGGCACGGTATGTGGAGAAACTGGCTGTGATTGCTGGGTTCGACCCATATGATAAGACTCGTGGCAAGGGAGAATGGAAACATAAGGAGGACCGGACACCAATTCTGCCATCTGTTTGCTACCCAGACATTGTAAACTATTTGTTGTTTACACCCAGTGCCTACACTCAGTGTTCGAACTATGCCGATATTTTCGGGGGGTCCCTTTTTTTCCCTTGGGGGGGGGGGGGGCTTGCGCTTGTCTCAGAGCGCGGCTCTCCAAACACATGAGAAGCCTATCTTACGCACATATCACGCGGACTCCACACCTCCACACACGCATCGCGTCTGAAGTCATAACTCATCAGGGGAAATCGTGTCCGCATTGGCATGTTCAAAAAACAACCTCGCGTCAACAATGATACCACACGCAAGAAAAAAAAAAAAAACAGTCAGGCTACTCAACAACCAACCTGGCAGCAGCGAGCAAGCCCCAAACCATCCTAAATTATTATTATTATTAAATTGTAGAAGTCTGGGAGGCTTGCTCCTCATATAGTTATCAACTTGGGGCCAATTTAGCATGTTTTAAATCTGAATTTCTTGCATTTGCTTATCTCAAAGTGTCCGCAGATCATGCACAGACTTATCCATTATGTCCATTATGTCCACAGTTTTTTGCCAAGTCTCACATAGGTTTCTTTCAAGTCTACTGTTGGGCCAATAAATCATAAATAAAACAGCTCAGATTTGTTTGTTTAAGTCGTTTGCCACTCCACTTTATTCTCGTGGGTAGACCCCAAAGCCGTTTGTTTTCAGGATAATGGCTGGCTGATGAAATTATTGGCTGGCTAGCTGACTCAGCCAAAACCTTAATGGCTGCTGCAGCCACCAAAATGTTTATGGCTACAAATGGCTGATACTGGACGTCACTGTGTGGCATATATCCGGGCGAACGGATCAAACAAATGGGGGGAATAAATAGCAAATTACCACAGGTCCCCTGGTCTCTTACTTCATTGTAAATATAAATCTAGCAAGATTGTAGTTCAATGCTAATAATAAGCTCATCTGGATTGTTCGAGGAAGGCATCTAGCTATCTACTCTCACTAGCAATGACCAGTGAAGGACTGGCAGCTATCTTACTATGATGAAAGTAGAATGGTGGAGTACTTTTTTTTTATCAATCTCGAAGTATGTGAAACAAACAAACAAACAAACAAACAAAAAATACCTTTACACTTTCCCTCAGCAGCGGCAAAGAATGCAGCCATCTCGTCGATATCGGAGTCGATTGATGCTCTGGGTGGGTTCCCGGGTTCCCCAGTGTATCGTGGTAACGGTGTGAGGGGCGGGAACCCAGACAGGTAGTCACAACGGCAAGCTTGTGGTGGCTCTCTGTGCTGTGATATCAGTTCTAAATCTCTACAGTGTATGCCTATACGTCTCTATTGTGTTACTACTAGTGTGTACAGTTGATCATGTTTGTGTCACTTTTCTTGTAGCTCATGATGTGGATAAACCCATTATTTGATGTACACAATTCTTAGTGGCTCAGCCAAATTTTATTAGATAGCGGCTCAAATTGGCTTACAAAATTATTGGCTGGCGGCGGCTCAAATTCTAAATGGCGGTTTTAGCGGCACCTGGTGGCGGCTTCGGGGTCTACTCGTGGGTTCACATACCACTGCTGTTATTTCCCCCTAATCACGAGTTTGTTGGTCTTCCAAAATGGCGCAGGGTCTGTTTACTTCCGGTTTCGGGTGACGTCAGTGAAAGGGGTCTATAGACCCTTTTCAGTCACGTGACCTTCGTAAACGCGACCACCATTTTGGACATGTAGCGGACTTCAGCTCGAATTGGTTTGAATGCGAGGAAGGCGACAAACGGAGAACATACAAGAAAAAGGAGCGAGATGCAGAAAACACCTTCGCTATCCAGCGACGTAGGGCATTTACAGGGCGAGCAGAGGGAGAAATAACAACAGTAACGACACATTAGCAACGCCGTACAGAAATAACGGTTTATGGCACAGACCCTTTCGGTTCTCGCTCATCTAGCTGCTACAATGACTGCTTAGACTGCAACAATAATACCTAACACACATTTAAGTATCCGTCGTAAAGACGTGAAACTCGTCGAGTGACGAGTGTGTTCATTGATAAGCTAACACAATCTAAAAGTAGACATACCATCACACTGCCCTGGCGCTGTGTACAGTTTACCTTCTATGGTTTGTGCACTCGCTATTTGCCATTACTTTCTCCAACAGTTGTTACAGATTACAGGGAACGGCCTGGATTTAAGAGACAAAAACATGTTCTTGTTTTGAACCCTTATTTGTAGGCAGTGCTTAATTTGTAAAGTGGGAGGTCCCGGAGCGCAGAGGATGAGCGGCTCCGGTGCGGTAAAAAAGGGGGCGGGGCGCTGCGCTTCTGGGCATGTTTTGTAATAACACTGCAAATTAAGTTCATCTGCAGATATTTTGTGGATGTCGTTTCATGAGAGAAATCACCAACAAGACAGATATCAAAATCAGACATTAACACTAAATAAACTTGCATTTTTTTTATTTAATTATTTGGGTTTTTTTTTTGTTACATAGTCAAAAGAGGTGTCGGATCACCGGATCCAGTGTAAATAGCTGCCGGAGCCAACGCCCGAGGTTCCGGAGCGCGCTCCGGCTTGCTCCCCCTCAAATTAAGCGCTGTTTGTAGGACACTGCCTCTGATCTGTCCTACAGTCTACCAACAGCAAAGGAACACAACGCTAGCTAATGTCGTTAGCTAATAGCTACTACAGAAGAACAAAGAGGTTACAATGGGTTATTTTAGCCTATTTGGTTACACACTCGCCGCCACAGAATGTTAACAGCAATGTAATGCCTTTTCTGGCTAATTTTATTCGTCTTACCTCCAACAAAGTGGTCACTGCACAAGCGCTGGTATGCCGAGGGCTGCCAATCTGTTAATGGCCGCTATCCATCTTCTCCGTCGGGATCCGATAAAATGATAGCCCTTGCCTTGTTTGTTGATGGTTACTACATCCAGGTGCACAACAATATAGTGGCATGATGGAAGTCTTGCTGAAAATAAACACTTTCTTTGCTGCCGTTCCTCAATGCTGGCTGTGGTAAACTACTGGTAGTACATGTCCAAAATGGCGGCCGCGTTTGTCGTGACGTCACGTGAAAAGGGTCCATAGTTGGGGTAAAGGGGAAGTTGAAATAATCTGATAGCTAATGCTTGTCGTTGGCTGTCCATCGCTAGCAATGATGACTGCTTCATTAGGATGCGCAGAAACAGAGATGGGCCGCGAGGCCCACACCAGAGCTCCTCTCCTAATGAAATGCCTTGCACAGTAAACAATGCTGTACTCCCATCATGTTGTCTCTCTGGACCTCCAGACCTGATGCCAAGTGGTGCACAAAAGTGCCACAGATCCAACAGGTATGGAAGTTGCCCCACAGTGACAACTGACTTTCCGAGTGATGCCATCCATTGGCCATTTGAGTGACTCTTCCGCATGCCAACTGGTGGTGTGCCATTGACCCTGTTGGGTTCATTTGCCATATTGCACCGAAAAGCGCCCTGCTGCCAGCACCTTACTGATGATGTACTATTTAATCCATACCGGTAGCTGGAACCCAGGCAGGTGCTACCACTCTGGGTCAGAGTGGACCTTGGAGCAATGGTGATTAAGGGACAACTCCACTTTCCCCAATACTCAAGTCCTCTCGGACCTGAGACTCACCATCGGTTGCAGTTTAAAGTCATACCCAGGACTAATTCTTGTCAGTACTTTGGTAGACATAACATTATAACATCATCTGAGGGATCAGAGATCACGGGTGTTCAGCTTAGGCTTGTGCCCTTGCCCTTTATGCACCAAAATTCCTCCAGATTTGTTGAATTGTTTAATGATATTATGCAGCACAGAGGGTGAAATATCCAAGTCCCTTCATATCTTTCTTTGAAGAACATTGTTTTTAAATATTTCAATAACTTTCTCACATCTTTGTTGACAAACTGGAGATCCTTGGCCCATCTTTGCTCCTCAAACACTATGCCTTTCCTGGATACTGATTTTGTATTGAATCATGATTATAATCACCTGTTGACATCACCCGTTTCAAATCACTTCATTATTTAATTGTTTTACCTCATTACTAGCCCTAAATTGCCCCATCCCAGTTTTTTTTTTTTGAACGTGTTGCAGGCCTGAACCATAGGAATAGATTTGCATTAACAAAGGAAATGAAGTTGACCAGCCGAAACAGGAAATATCTTGGGTTCAGACTGTCTGCAATGAAATACAAGTCAAATTAAATTTAGAAATCACTGCTTTCTTTTTTGATTTGCATTTTCCATACCGTCCTAACTTTGTGATTTGGGGTTGTATAAATCTAGCCAGATTTGATATAAAAAAATAACAATTCTGGTAACCCAGGTTAGAACTTTGTGTGTATTTGGGTTTTTGGATGTATGTATGTGTGAAATAGAGACAGAGAGAGAACTTTTATTCTGCATTTTCTTTAGTCTGGCCTGTACGCCAGTCAAATTGGCAGGCCATGTGGCATGGTGGCGTAAGTGGTTAGCACGGTCGCCTCACAGCAAGAAGGTTCTGCGTTTGAGCCCAGCGGCCAGCGGGGGCGTTTTTGCATGTTCTCCCCGTGTCTGCGTGGGTTTCTTCCAGGTGCTCCAGTTTCCCCCACAGTCCAAAGACATGAGGTTAGGTTAATATGGGACGGCCTTGGGCTGAGGTGCCCTTGAGCGAGGTACCTGACTCCCAACTGCTCCCCGGACTCTGTTAGCATGGCTGCCCACTGCTCTGGGTATGTGTGTGTGCTCATTGCTCACGTGTGTGTGTGCATGTGTTTCAGATGGGTTAAATGCAGAAAGGAATTTCATAAGCGTGTGATGAATAAAGTTCTTAAAAAAACTGACCAGAACAACAGAAAATTTTGAAAGCAAAACAAAGCAAAAGAACAGAAAAGTCCATGAAATCAGCTTTTGTTAATTTGATGTGTTCAGACACACATTCTGGATAAAGTCATAAACTTCATGCCAGTCAGATGAGAATTATAGAGAAGAAAATAGCAACTCATTCAGATTTGAATGGAATACACCAGAAGGGATAATCTTGTGGCAAGTTGGTCTGAGTCAACTCATAATTTATTCATTCTGAGAAGCTGTAGTGTTGGGAACAGACTTCAAACTGGAATTGTGATTGATGGTTTTATTCTTTATGATATAGCCTGTTTAAAGTTAGGCGTATTTACCCTCTATCGGAATAAAGAAATAAACAGCTTTACACCTTCCTTGTGTTGCTTGCTTTCTGTTGGAAGTCTTGACAAATGTTATAATAAATTGGTGCTCTTTACCATACACACTACCAGCCAATAAATCTGCCTCATTAAAATGCAAATCATACTTCACCTCATAGATTTATGGTTCCGCAGTAACTGACACAACTTACGGTTTAAACACAGTAAGTTCCAGCATCTCAGTACTTCCTCCAGCCATGCTGATACTCAACTGGTGGACATATATATTTTTTAACAACTTTGAAGACATTGATGTTGAACCACTTATATTTAATGTAGTGTGTCATATTACTCTATGTGGACGGAACTTACTGTAGGTCTAGATGTACATTATTTTCCTCATATTCAAAATATAATGTACTGCATGTCTTATCTTGACCTTCCAAATATTTCATATTTCAAATTACAAACATATGATAATAACGTGATATTGTGATCCTGAAAGAGCCTTAAAGAGACTTTAGGTTGCTGGATCTTTGACAATCTAAACTGGTCTTTTGCAGTGGAACATTTTGGGACAACTAGACAATTCTTTGTTTAACCCCAATTTTTTCTTCTTTAGAAAACCAAATATAGTTATTTTATACCATTATTCTAAAAAAAAAAAAATAAATTCAGCATAACTTTCAGATTTGTTTTGTTGTTGTCGTTTTCCAGGTCTCCTGTATCTTTCAACACTGGGAATAATGAATAAGTGTTGGATATCCCACTCCATGTGCAATCCCTATCCTTAACTTGCAAGTGACATCAAAGCAAAATAGAAACCCAGATGTCAGCTATGTTGGTATACAAATGTGGGGTCAAGTGAAATTCCATACAAAACATAGTCAGGTGTGTGCAACTCTCTTTGTTTTTCCACTGCTTTAAGCATTCTTTTAGCTATGCCATATATTTGCACTGTATATGGTTGTGGTCACAACAGTACTCATGACCGTGGCATGTTCCGATTTTTTAGAATTCCGCCCATGATTCGGAAAGAGGGTGAGGAATCTCTGAGGTTTAGTACGGAGAGGAGATGAGCATGGCTGAACAACATCGGCAGGGCTGATCTAACAGAGGCTAAAACCAAAACAGCTCGTGTTTGCAGTAATCATTTTATCTCAGGTGAGATTCAAAAGGTTTCCCAATAATATCCTGTAAGAATATTATTTTGTGTTGCTAGAATTTTGCTATAAAATGAGCATTCTCTTGTCGTGGTTCACTCGGTCGTTGTTATAATTTTAACACGTGTATTACCATTTCGCTTCTAGGAGCGCCAGCAAAATTGTACCTGAAATAAATTGAAATGTGATGTGTGAGCCATAAAGCTAGAGACTTGTTAAAATTTCACAGTTTGTCTGTTGTTTACACATAGAAGCAAACTAAATGCAAAAGAAGCCCTAACTTACCCTTGCAAGTACAACTGCTTTGTCACTGTTGACTGGTTTAATTAATAAGGTATTTACTCATCCAGAGACAATGAAGTTAAAGGCCTCCGTGGATTTACAAGCCTTCATTTGAGATTTGTCGAACCATGAAGTTTGCCAAACCATATAGAACGCGATATCTGGGTACTCAGTGGTCAGTAGAAGCATCTTATCCTCAGAAAAATCAATCCATCCATCCATTACTGTATCTGTAGCCGCTTATCCTGTTCTACAGGGTCGCAGGCAAGCTGGAGCCTATCCCAGCTGACTACGGGCGAAAGGCGGGGTCTGGCCCTGGACAAGTTGCCAGGTTATCGCAGGGCTGACACATAGACACAGACAACCATTCACACTCACATTCACACCTACGCTCAATTTAGAGTCACCAGTTAACCTAACCTGCATGCCTTTGGACTGTGGGGGAAACCGGAGCACCCGGAGGAAACCCACGCGGACACGGGGAGAACATACAAACTCCGCACAGAAAGGCCCTCGCCGGCCACGGGGCTCGAACCTTCTTGCTGTGAGGCGACAGTGCTAACCACTACACCACCGTGCTGTCCTTCAGAATAATCCGACTTTTTTAAATAATATGGGTCAAAACCACACATCTATCTTCTCTTTGTATAGAATCTTCGCTCAACCGTTCAAATTGTGGTAATACTGAGAAAATTCAGCATTGTTTACAGACACGCTTTCAGCGGCTGCCATCCTAGTTGCTCTGTATATCCACCATCATGGCAGACGCTCATGACGTAGCATGTTTTGAACACTTGGTTGCAAGGCATCTATAGTGATCAGGAAAAATGGGCAAAACTTGTTCAGTTGAAGTAGACTAGTAACAAAACTTCACTGGCATTTATCCAGAGTGACGTACAACATACCCACAGCAGCCTAGGGAGCAGCTGGGGGTTAGGTGCCTTGCTCAAGGGGACTTCAGCCATTCCTGCTGGTCCAGGGACTCAAACCGGTGACCCTTCAGTCCCAAAGCTGCTTCTGTAACCTTTAGGACATGGCTTCCATTTTAATAAAATAAAACAAAACAAAACAAATTTGTGTCAGGGTATGGGTGTGAAATGAATAGTGAGTGTTACAGTTCAGTAATGCCACATGTAGGCTATTAAATAGACATAATGACATTAAATGCAACATTTAGAGAGAGAGAGAGAGAGAGAGAGAGAGAGACAGAGGTGGACAAAGTACCCAACTTCATTACTTAAGTTAAAGTACAGATCCCGCTGGTGAAATGTTACTCCGATACAAGTGAAAGTTGTCCAGTCAAATTTTTACTGAAGTTAAAGCACTGAAGTACTTGCTTTTGAAAATACTGAAGTATTAAAAGTACATTTTCTGTCAACGCATTGTTGTATTATTGCCACAATGCTTAAAAAACCTAATGCCTCTGAAGCAACTGACTGGATTTACAAAATGAACGCATGCTGTGCCATCATGGTGGTTTAACGTTAAGCTAGCTAGTCAGTGAAACTCCACCTGACATGCTAGCAAACTCTTTTCAAACTCAAAATCATATTGGGTCGTTAACGCTACTAGAAAAGAAAGATTTCTACATTCTGTTTATTTGGCAAGATTATGCTAAAACATATTTCTGAAAGGACTTCAGAAAAGTTAACATTATTCATGTTAGCGTAACTCCGTTTTTACATGCTAACAGTGTCCAAGTTAACTCGCTATGTGTTAACGTTAGCCGCGGACAAGGCGACGGCAACTTGGCGGGCAAATCCATAGAAAGTCATTTGACTAACCAGACTGTACAGCTATTGCAACGTTATCGCTCGCTCTCAAAGCACAGACAACTTCACTGCAAGCTTTCTCTTGGAATAAAACGTTTATATCCCTCAATATGCTTCCGCAGGTTGGACGGCGAGTTTTTGTAGGCCGTGATGTGGTTAGTTTTCGGCAAACAAAGCAAACATTTAAAACGAAATGAATCTTTAATCCTTTCCAAAACTGAAACATGGGTTCTAGGTAAAGCCATGAGTGTGTGTGTGTGTGTGTGTGTGTGTGCATTCCCCAGAAGAACCGCCTCCTTCCATTCTGCCATCAGCTGATCATGTTCAAATAATGCTGCTGAGAAATCACTGATCTTGATTTTATCCAGCCTATGGATGTGAAATGATCCTAGTGATTACTGATAGACTGTATCAGTGTCACCTGTGGAAAAAAAAACAATCACATTTTAGAAAAGAAAAGAAAAAAAACCATCCATTTTCATAGTAATGAGGACCTTGATAGAAATGTAGTGGCGTGAAAAGTACGATATTTGTCTTTCTAATGTAGTGGAGTTAAAGTCATAAGTTGCCAAAAAAAATACTCAAGTAAAGTACAGATACTCAAAAAGTGTACTTAAGTACAGTACTCAAGTAAATGTACTTCGTTACTGTCCACATCTGGAAAGAGAGAGAGAGACAGAAGTAAACAGTGCCCCATAGATCCCGCTGGTCAAATGTTACTCCGATACAAGTGAAAGTTATCCAGTCAAATTTTTACTTAAGTTAAAGCACTGAAGTACTTGCTTTTAAAAAATACTTAAGTATTAAAAGTACATTTTCTGTCAATGCTTTGCTGTATTATTGCCACAATGCTTACAAAACCTAATGCCTCTGAAGCAACTGACTGGATTTACAAAATGAACGCATGCTGTGCCATCATGGTGGTTTAACGTTAAGCTAGCTAGTCAGTGAAACTCTACCTGACATGCTAGCAAACTCTTTGCAAACTCAAAATCATACTGGGTCGATAACGCTACTAGAAAAGAAAGATTTCTACATTCTGTTTATTTGGCAAGATTATGCTAAAACATATTTCTGAAAGGACTTCAGATAAGTTAACGTTATTCATGTTAGCGTAACTCCGTTTTTACATGCTAACTAACAGTGTCCAAGTTAACTCGCTATGTGTTAATGTTAGCCATGGACAAGGCAACGGCAACTCGGCGGGCAAATCCATAGAATGTCATTTGACTAACCAGACTGCATCGCTATTGCAACGTTATCGCTCGCTCTCAAAGCACAGACAACTTCACTGCAAGCTTTCTCTTGGAATAAAATGTTTACATCCCTCAATATGCTCCCGCAGGTTGGACGGCGAGTTTTTGTAGGCCGTGATGTGGTTAGTTTTCGGCAAACAAAGCAAACATTTAAAACGAAATGAATCTTTAATCCTTTCCAAAACTGAAACATGGGTTCTAGATAAAGCCATAAGTGTGTGTGTGTGTGTGCATTCCCCAGAAGAACCGTGTGGCAGCGGGGGCGTGGCCAAGCATCAGTCTGTGACAGGAGGGCGGAGTCAGGGAAGGTAAGTGGCAAAATCACTACACCTGATGTCAATTAACCTGTGTTTGTGTGTCTTCCCAGTGACCGCGCCCTATATAAAGAGAGAGAGAGCAGAGGAAGGCAGCTCTCTCTGGAACCAGTCAACTGGTGTGTGTGGTGTGACTGGAGAGATTTGTGTCTGAAAAGAACAAATAAAAGAGCATTATGGAACTTTATTTTGGCCTGCCGTCTTTCTGTGCTCCTCCCCCTCCTACGAACTGCCACAGTGGTGCCGAAAACCGGGACGGAGCACAGGAAAAGAACAGCCCCATGGAGCCCTCCACCTTCGCGGACCTGGTCCACGCCCTCGCCACGGCCCAGCAGAGCCAGCACCAGGCGCTAATCACCCTCCGGAAGGAGCAAGAGCGCCGGTTCAAGGCCCTGGTGCTGGCGCAGCAGGAAGATCGTCAGGCGTTCCGGCACCTCCTCGCGTCGGCGGGGTCCACCAGCGCTCCCACCGCGGGCCCGTCCCCCCTCATCCTAACCAAGATGGGCCTGCAGGACGACCCCAAGGCATTCATCACGCTCTTCGAGCAAGTTGCGGAGACCTCGGGGTGGCCGATGGAGCAGCGCGCGGCGCGCCTTCTCCCCCTGCTAACAGGAGAGGCGCAGCTGGCCGCGCTACAGCTCCCCGCTGACCGCCGGCTGGCCTACGCGGACCTTCGCCGGGCCGTCCTCCAGCGGGTGGGGCGCACCCCTGAACAACAATGACAGCGCTTCCACGCTCTGCGGCTGGAGGAAGTCGGCCGGCCGTTCGCGTTTGGCCAGCAGCTCCGGGACGCCTGCTGGCGGTGGTTGAGGGCCAACAACTGCGACGCTGAGGGAATTCTCGATCAGGTGGTGCTGGAGCAGTTCATCGGCCGCCTGCCAGAGGGAACCGCGGAGTGGGTCCAGTGCCACCGCCCGGCGTTGCTGGATCAGGCCATCGAGTTGGCAGAGGACCATTTGGCGGCTGTTCCGACGGCAGGACAGCGAACATCCTCTTCTCTCCTCTCCTCTCTCTCTCTCCCCCTCTCTCCTCCTGTGTCTCGTCCTCACCCCGTTCCCCCACCGCGGAGGCGGGGGCTGGCCCCACCCCAGCCGGCCCGTCGCACCCGCAGTGTCCTCCCGTTTTTCCCTTCTGTGTCTGTCTCTTCCCCCCCCTCAGGTGAGTGAGCCCCGGGGCGCCAGTGCAGAGAGGAAGCCCGGGCCGGTTTTCTGGCGCTGCGGGGAGCCGGGCCACCTCCAACAGCAGTGTTCGGCAATGGAAGTGGGAGCGGTGGTTCGGATCCCTGACGCACCAGGAGCTGCCCTCGATCGGGTCGGAGCGTATCGCATACCGGTGAGTATCCAAGGGGATACATATCAGGCATTGGTGGATTCCGGTTGTAATCAGACCTCAATCCACCAAAGCCTGGTGCAAGACGAGGCATTGGGGGGAGCACAGGGGGTGAAGGTGTTGTGTGTGCACAGGGATGTTCACAGATACCCGTTGGTGTCAGTCCACATTTTGTTCCGAGGGGAAAAATTTATAGTAAAGGCGGCGGTTAATCCTCGCCTCACCCACTCGATAATTTTGGGGACTGATTGGCCGGGATTCAAGGAGTTGATGAGTCATCTAGTGAAGAGTGGGTCCTGCCATAGGTCAGCAGGGGGAGGTCCCGGTGTCGCTTTGGCGGGGGCAGCTGTTGCAGAGCTGTCCACGTCATCTTCGCGTCAGAGTGAGGAGCCACAGGCTCCTCCTCCCTCTCTCGGGGAATCCCTTGCGGATTTCCCGTTAGAGCAGTCGCGAGACGAGACTCTGCGGCATGCGTTTGACCAAGTGAGAGTAATCGATGGTCAAACGCTCCCGCCGAACGTCACCCCGTCCTTCCCCTATTTTTCTATTATGAAAGATAGATTATACCGAGTGACACAGGACACTCAGACGAAAGAGCAAATCACCCAGCTTTTGATTCCAAAAAGCCGCCAGGAATTGGTATTCCAGGCAGCTCACTTTAATCCCATGGCTGGACACTTAGGGCAGGATAAGACACTAGCCCGAATAATGGCCCGATTCTATTGGCCGGGGATTCGCGGCGATGTCCGTAGGTGGTGTACGGCGTGCCGCCAATGCCAGTTAGTAAATCCAGCGGCCATTCCAAAAGCGCCTTTGCGCCCCCTACCATTAATCGAGACCCCGTTCGAAAGGATTGGGATGGATCTCGTCGGGCCATTAGATCGGTCAACACGAGGGTACCGCTTTATATTAGTTCTGGTGGACTATGCAACACGATACCCGGAAGCGGTGCCTCTTCGCAATATCTCAGCACGCAGTATTGCGGAGGCACTCTTCTGCATCATCTCCCGAGTTGGAATCCCGAAAGAGATTCTGACTGACCAAGGCACCTCGTTTATGTCACGAACACTGAGCGAACTGTATAGGCTATTAGGTATTAAGCCGATCCGCACCAGCGTGTATCACCCACAAACGGACGGTTAAGTTGAACGGTTCAATCGCACCCTCAAGAATATAATTAAAAAATTCATAAGTGAGGACGCACGTAACTGGGATAAATGGCTCGAACCCTTGTTATTTGCAGTGCGAGAGGTCCCCCAAGCCTCCACGGGGTTCTCCCCGTTTGAATTGTTATACGGGCGTAAGCCGCGCAGCATTTTAGACGTGCTGCGAGAAAATTGGGAGGAGGGACCTTCACCCAGTAAAAATGAAATTCAATACGTTATTGACCTGCGCGCAAAACTCCACACGCTCACACACCTAACCCAGGAGAATTTGCGGCAGGCCCAAGAACAGCAAACCCGCCTGTACGACAGGGGTATGCGCCTTAGGGAGTTCGCACCAGGAGATAAAGTACTCGTACTGTTGCCCACATCGAGCTCCAAATTGATAGCCAGGTGGCAAGGACCCTTTGAGGTCACACGGCGAGTCGGGGACGTTGACTATGAGGTGAGGCGAACGGACAGGGGTGGGGCGCTACAGATTTACCACCTCAATCTACTCAAACTCTGGAACGAGGAGGTCCCCGTAGCGTTGGTGTCGGTGGTTCCGGAGAAGGCGGAGCTGGGGCTGGAGGTTCAAAAGGGCACATTGGCATCGCATACCTCTCCGGTCCCCTGTGGAGACCACCTCTCCCCGACCCAACTCGCGGAGGTCGCCCAGTTGCAGACCGAGTTTTCGGACATGTTCTCGCCCCTGCTCGGCCGCACCGACCTCATAGAGCACCACATTGAGACGCCCCCGGGGGTGGTAGTGCGTAGCCGCCCTTACAGGCTGCCCGAACACAAGAAAAAAGTGGTTCGGGAAGAACTCGAGGCCATGCTCGAGATGGGCATTGTCGAGGAGTCCCACAGTGACTGGAGCAGCCCAGTGGTCTTGGTTCCCAAGGCCGACGGGTCGGTCCGGTTCTGTGTGGACTACCGAAAAGTCAACGCGGTGTCTAAATTCGACGCGTACCCAATGCCTCGTATTGATGAGTTGCTCGATCAGCTAGGCACGGCTCGCTTTTACTCGACACTGGATTTGACAAAGGGTTATTGGCAGATCCCCTTGACTCCATTATCCCGAGAAAAAACGGCCTTTTCCACACCATTCGGCTTACACCAGTTTGTCACACTTCCTTTTGGGCTGTTTGGGGCGCCCGCTACGTTTCAGCGGCTGATGGACAGGGTCCTCCGCCCCCATGCCACCTATGCGGCCGCATACCTCGACGATATCATTATTTATAGTAATGACTGGCAGCGGCACTTACAACACCTGAGGGCCATCCTTAAGTCGCTGAGGCGAGCGGGTCTCACAGCCAACCCAAAGAAGTGTGCGATTGGGCGGGTGGAAGTACGGTATCTGGGCTTCCACTTGGGCAACGGGCAGGTGCGTCCCCAAATTAACAAGACAGCAGCAATTGCGGCCTGCCCGACGCCCAAGACCAAAAAGGGGGTGAGACAGTTCCTGGGGCTGGCTGGCTACTATCGTAGGTTTATACCTAACTATTCGGACGTCACCAGCCCGCTGACTGATCTCACTAAAAAGGGGGCACCAGATCCGGTCCAGTGGACGGAGCAATGCCAGCGGGCTTTCTCTGAGGTAAAGGCTGCACTGTGCGGGGGGCCACTATTACACTCCACTGACTTTTCTCTCCCTTTTATGTTACAGACGGATGCGTCGGACAGAGGGCTGGGGGCCGTGTTGTCCCAGGAGGTGGAGGGGGAGGATCGTCCCGTGCTGTACATCAGCAGAAAGCTGTCGGTACGCGAGGGGCGCTACAGCACGATAGAGAAGGAACGCCTCGCGATCAAGTGGGCGGTCCTCACCCTCCGCTACTACCTCCTGGGACACCCTTTCACCCTCTGTTCGGACCACGCGCCCCTCCCGTGGCTCCACCGCATGAAGGATGCCAACGCGCGGATCACCCGTTGGTATCTGGCACTCCAACCCTTTAATTTCAAGGTGATCCACAGGCCGGGGGCGCAGATGGTTGTGGTGGACTTTCTCTCCCGTCAAGGGGGGGGGAGTCGGCTGCAGGCCGGACGGCCTCCCGGCCTGAGTCGGGCGGTGGGGGTATGTGGCAGCGGGGGCGTGCCCAAGCATCAGTCTGTGACAGGAGGGCGGAGTCAGGGAAGGTAAGTGGCAAAATCACTACACCTGATGTCAATTAACCTGTGTTTGTGTGTCTTCCCAGTGACCGCGCCCTATATAAAGAGAGAGAGAGCAGAGGAAGGCAGCTCTCTCTGGAACCAGTCAACTGGTGTGTGTGGTGTGACTGGAGAGATTTGTGTCTGAAAAGAACAAATAAAAGAGCATTATGGAACTTTATTCTGGCCTGCCGTCTTTCTGTGCTCCTCCCCCTCCTACGAACTGCCACAAACCGCCTCCTTCCATTCTGCCATCAACTGATCATGTTCAAATAATGCTGCTGAGAAATCATTGAATTTGATTTTATACAGTCTATGGATCCTAGTGATTACTGATAGGCTGTATCAGTGTCACCTGTGGAAAAAAAAAACAATCCCATTTTAGAAAAGAAAAGAAAAAAAACATCCACTTTCATAGTAATGAGGACCTTGATAGAAATGTAGTGGAGTGAAAAGTACGATATTTGTCTTTCAAATGTAGTGAAGTTAAAGTCATAAGTTGCCAAAAAAAGTACTCAAGTAAAGTACAGATACTCAAAAAGTGTACACTACCGTTCAAAAGTTTGGGGTCACTTTGAAATGTCCTTATTTTTGAAAGAAAAGCACTGTTCTTTTCACTGAAGATCACTTTAAACTAATCAGAAATGCACTCTATACATTGCTAATGTGCTAAATGACTATTCTAGCTGCAAATGTGTGGTTTTTGGTGCAATATCTCCATAGGTGTATAGAGGCCCATTTCCAGCAACTCTCACTCCAGTGTTCTAATGGTACAATGTGTTTGCTCATTGCCTCAGAAGGCTAATGGAGGATTAGAAAACCCTTGTACAATCATGTTAGCACAGCTGAAAACAGTTGAGCTCTTTAGAGAAGCTATAAAACTGACCTTCCTTTGAGCAGATTGAGTTTCTGGAGCATCACATTTGTGGGGTCGATTAAATGCTCAAAATGGCCAGAAAAATGTCTCGACTAGATTTTCGATTCATTTTACAACTTATGGTGGGAAATAAAAGTGTGACTTTTCATGGAAAACACAAAATTGTCTGGGTGACCCCAAACTTTTGAACGGTACTCAAGTGAATGTACTTCGTTACTGTCCACATCTGGAGAGAGAGAGAGAGTTTACTCTGAGTGGATGAGTTAAAGTGTGTGAGTGAGTAAATTTCTATGCACGTGCATGTCCTGTGTGTGTGCGCGCGCGCGCGCGTGTCCCCTCCCCTGGGTTTCTGAGAGGAAGCTGTGCTCCAGATGTGCAGTTTTACACACTGAGCTTTAGTGCGCCTCTCGGCTTTCACCTGGTTTCTCTTCACTATTCGGCGCCTCGCTGGAGGTTCTGTCGTAATGTAAAAACCAAGTGGGCAACACACAGCCTGCGCTCCTGCACATCTCCCCCCTGCTGCCCTTTCTGCATCCTTCTCTTACCTCAGCTCACCTCGACTCTATTCGCTGCGGATACATTTGCATGGAGAAAGAGGTTTTTTAGGGCTTGTTGCTGCTGCTGTTGTTTAAACTATATTTGTAAAATTCTGCGTGTTGCTTCAGTGGAACAGCCTGTGTGGATTACTGCTGCACTCGTGTCTCACATCTCAGGTGGACCAGCAAACAGTGGAGAACTTGCGAGACAAAAACTTTTGGAACTTTCGATAACTTTCACAATTTTTTTTTTTTTCATTTCTTGAACCATCATTAATTCTGTTATGCAGCTGATGTGAACAAGGCAAAGGTGCTTCTGCTTCATTCCACAATGAAGGGTAAGTTTCACAACAGTTTTATTAAAGGGTTTTAAATTTACAGATATATATATATTTTCTGTATTTACACATTATGTAGTATGACAGTATGGAGTACAAAGAGATAGTAAATAAAGCGGCGTAGTCTTATTTTACATACTATTTAGTATGGTAGAATAGAGTACATAGAAATGGAAAGAGAGTGTGTACTATTTTACATACTACTTAGTATGGCAGTATGGACTACAAAGAGATGGAAAATAAAGCCGTGTAGTATGAATTTCCATACTACTTAGTATACTAGTATGGAGTACAACTAGATGGTAAATAAAGCAGAATAGTAGTATTTTACATGCTACTTAGTACACTAGTATGGAGTACAAGTAGATGGGAAATAAAGCAGTGTAGTATTAATTTGCATACTATTTAGTATGGTAGAATAGAGTACATAGAAATGGAAAGAGAGTGTGTACTATTTTACATACTACTTAGTATGGCAGTATGGACTACAAATAGATGAAAATAAAGCAGTGTAGTATTAATTTCCATACTACTTAGCATACTAGTATGGAGTACAACTAGATGGTAAATAAAGCAGAATAGTAGTATTTTACATGCTACTTAGTACACTAGTATGGAGTACAAATAGATGGTAAATAAAGCAGTGCAGTACTAATTTACATACTATTTAGTACGCTAGTATGGAGTACAAATAGATGGAAAATATAGCAGTGTCATATTATTTTTACATACTACTTAGTATGCTAGTATGGATTACATATAGATGGAAAATAAAGCAGTGTAGTATTATTTTGAATACTACTTAGTATGGCAGTATGGAGTACAAAGAGATGGACAATAAAATGCCGTAGTAATATTTTGCATACTACTTAGTACGCTAGTATGGAGCACAAATAGATGGAAAATAAAGCAGTGTAGTATTATTTTGCATACTGCTTAGTATGGAGTACAAAGAGATGGAAAATAAAGCGGCGTAGTAATATTTTACATACTACTTAGTACACTAGTATGGAGTACAAATAGATGGAAAATAAAGCAGTGTAGTATTATTTTGCATACTGCTTAGTATGGTAGCATGGAGTACAAAGAGATGGAAAATAAAGCGGTATAGTGATATTTAACATACTACTTAGTACACTAGTATGGAGTAGTACAAATAGATGGAAAAAAATAAAGCGGTGTAGTATTATTTTGAATACTACTTAGTACGACAGTATGAAGTGCAAAGAGATGTACAATAAAGCAGTGTAGTATTATTTTGCATACTACTTAGTATGGTAGTATGGAGTACAAAGAGATGGAAAATAAAGCGGTGTAGTAATATTTTACATACTACTTAGTACGCTAGTATGGAGTACAAAGAGATGGAAAATCAAGCGGTGTAGTATTTTGACTTAGCCTACTGGCCTGCTTAATGTAATATGCAAGAAAATGTGTTGAAAACTGTTGGTAGAGCAATATTTTTATAGTGTATAGGCTAGTCTAGCTATTTTCTACGGTAGTATGAGCGAGGAATTTATGGAAACTTTTCTATTTTGTCATATCCTACTCAGCAGTATGGTAGTATGTGTATTTTCTCTTAATGCTGTGAAAAGAATGTGTGTTACTCCAACATCTGGCCTCCATTAACCGCCTGTAGTGTGTCAAGGCTGGTTGGCCGCGTGTGTGTTTTTGGCCAAGTTGCCTTCTTTTTGGAGAGTTGAACATAAGCATCTGTACACCAAACACTCTCTCACTGACCCCGGTCATATTTAGAAGCTGTTTACGCACAATAAGAGAAGTTTTGCTTGTTTAGACAGGGAACAAGCATTGGTTCAAACGTTCAAGCATCTGCTTGGCTCAGTACTGGCCTTCTGTGACTTCATATAAAACACATAGTATTGTACTGTAGTAGTTTAGTAGATTTCTAGCTGTTTTAATTATACGTCAGTGGATGCTAAAATACAAGGACTGAAGTGAAGAGACATCACTATGAGTATTAATATGAGTATTCCTTTTCATGGCTTCATGCTGGCTCTCAGCTCCGAGACAGGTTATATATATGTATGTTTATGTGGAACAGTGGAAAATAAGGACTCAGGATTATGTAATCTAAAAAAAGAGTTCTAGCGTGTTCCTGAAAACCAAAATGGAGGACTGGGGATATGATGTTTGGCTAAATGAGTCATGCTGTTTGTGACGAAGGATACTCTGAGAATCATGCATATTTGTAGGTGAGGCAAAACTAAACAGTGTGACCCTTTTAAGTAACAAGCAGATACTCAGACCTTGGGTAAATCATTTAACCATACAGACTTGACAGAAATTACAAACAAGCTGGAATGCTGTACTGATATTCATTACAATATTGTTCGATATCCTACATGCATTCGTCTTATAGGATTATATACTGTATTATATGGACACGAGTATTTTACTGGGAAATACACCACTCGTATTTTTCATAATTAGCTACATTCGGGACATGGAGAACCAAAACTGTGACATAAATCTCTACGTGTCATTCATGAGGAAACTGATAAGAATGAATTGTTTTGATAAATTCGGGACTTTTTTTCTGAATGTGTCTATATAATAAAAAGCACATCACATGTTGGCTTGGGGCAGCACGGTGGTGTAGTGGTTAGCGCTGTCGCCTCACAGCAAGAAGGTCCGGGTTCGAGCCCCGGGGCCGGCGAGGGCCTTTCTGTGTGGAGTTTGCATGTTCTCCCTGTGTCCGCGTGGGTTTCCTCCGGGTGCTCCGGTTTCCCCCACAGTCCAAAGACATGCAGGTTAGGTTAACTGGTGACTCTAAATTGACCGTAGGTGTGAATGTGAGTGTGAATGGTTGTCTGTGGCCAAGTTGACATTAGACCGTATCTGTCTCGTTTTCTTCGCGGATGCACTGTCCGTTTACATTAAAACGCCGGGAAACGGGAATCCGCCAGGGTCCACGTATTCAATCCAAATCGTGTCTGGTCCGGTGCTGTGTAAACATTCAGAATACGCGGATACGCTGTGCTGAGCTCTAGCTGGCGTCGTCATTGGACAACGTCACTGTGACATCCACCTTCCTGATTCGCTGGCGTTGGTCATGTGACGCAACTGCTGAAAAACGGCGCGGACTTCCGCCTTGTATCACCTTTCATTAAAGAGTATAAAAGTATGAAAATACTGCAAATACTGATGCAAATACTGCCCATTGTGTAGTTATGATTGTCTTTAGGCTTGCCATCCTTCCACTTGCAAGTGGTAAGTGACGCGCATGCCCGACATGCACTGAGATCACACACACAGCGGCTCAGTCCCGAATCGTGGCTCGTGCGCTTCACTCGCGCGCTGTGTGAGCTGCGCAGGGCCGGAGTGCGCACCCTCCAGAGGGCACTCGCTGTTCAGGGCGGAGTGATTTGGAGCGCAGGATGCCTGCGGAGCCGAGCGTATCCGTGTATTGGCGTTGCTATGTGCACGCGAATCGTGTATTGGCGTTGCTGTGTGCACACTAATCGTTTTAAAAACGTTAATCTGATGATCTGCTGATACGGTCTAATGTAAACCCCACCTATGTGTCAGCCCTGTGATGACCTGGCGACTTGTCCAGGGTGTACCCCGCCTTTCACCCGTAGTCAGCTGGGATAGGCTCCAGCTTGCCTGCGACCCTGTAGAACAGGATAAAGCGGCTAGAGATAATGAGATGAAACTTTCACCTGACTATATAATTACTCAACAAATCACAGTCAAAGCAACACTCTTTTAATGGATATAATTATTTCTTTGTATGAACAGGACGCTTCCATGAATTAGTTCTCATGTGACTTGGGATGAAGATGTGAATACGAAACGTTCACCAATTTTTGTTTTTAGCAGAAAGGATTGAGAAGCTCTTGAGAAACTTTTAATTGAGTTGTAGCTTCACGAAGTAACCATTTAGTAGCTTTTCAGAAAGTACTCTGTGGTTTGAGTTGGTAAGTTTTTGATCTGTATCCCATTCTTGTGCTTAGTTTATTGTGTTTTTTGCAGGCTCAGAACACCTGGAATCTTGTCAAAATTCATTCAAAGTGACCTCATACGAAGAAAATTATTCAGCATGGAATGCTGTTATCACAGTATCAGATTTGGTGGAATTTATTGTGAACTACGTAATAACACAGCTGTGTGGGTATTTGGCAGTAACAGCAAAATAACTCGTAAACTTTTTTTTTTTTAATTATACAAATTGTAAAAATGTAGTCAGATCATGTGGGATATTGTAGCATGTTAAGGCAGCATGTGGGATCCCTCAGTTTATCATCTTTTCAGCAAAATATTGTGTTTCAGGCTGTAACTATTTGGGAAAAGCTTCATGGCTCCTCCATGACTAAGTAAGTCACTATGCTTGTTCTGTTTTCCACTTGAACGTTATGCGTTCTTGCAGGTTTGCGGGCAACGTCTGTGTATTTGCACGAGTCAACAGAGGTGGTTCGGTGCATGACTGTTTCCCTGCAACATCTGTCCGGTGTCATTTTGTGTGCCTAGACTGAAGGGGAAAAAAAAAGTGTGATTTCTTTATTTTCAGCCTTCCAGCAAAGAAAGATACAGTGGTGCTTGAAAGTTTGTGAACCCTTTAGAATTTTCTATATTTCTGCATAAATATGACCTAAAACATCATCAGATTTTCACACAAGTCCTAAAAGTAGATAAAGAGAACCCAGTTAAACAAATGAGACAAAAATATTATACTGGGTCATTTATTTATTGAGGAAAATGATCCAATATTATATATCTGTGAATGGCAAAAGTATGTGAACCTTTGCTTTCAGTACCTGGTGTGACCCCCTTGTGCAGCAATAACTGCAACTAAACATTTCCGGTAACTGTTGATCAGTCCTGCACACCGGCTTGGAGGAATTTTAGCCCATTCCTCCGTACAGAACAGCTTCAACTCTGGGATGTTGGTGGGTTTCCTCACATGAACTGCTCGCTTCAGGTCCTTCCACAACATTTCGATTGGATTAAGGTCAGGACTTTGACTTGGCCATTCCAAAACATTCACTTTATTCTTCTTTAACCATTTTTTGGTAAAACGACTTGTGTGCGTAGGGTCGTTGTCTTGCTGCATGACCCACCTTCTCTTGAGATTCAGTTCATGAACAGATGTCCTGACATTTTCCTTTAGAATTTGCTGGTATATTTCAGAATTCATTGTTCCATCAATGATGGCAAGCCGTGCTGGCCCAGATGCAGCAAAACAGGCCCAAACCATGATACTACCACCACCATGTTTCACAGATGGGATAAGGTTCTTATGCTGGAATGCAGTGTTTTCCTTTCTCCAAACATAACGCTTCTCATTTAAACCAAAAAATTCTATTTTGGTCTCATCCATGCACAAAACATTTTTCCAATAGCCTTCTGGCTTGTCCACATGATCTTTAGCATACTGCAGACGAGCAGCAATGTTCTTTTTGGAGAGCAGTGGCTTTCTCCTTGCAATCCTGCCATGCACACCATTGTTGTTCAGTGTCCTCCTGATAGTGGACTCATGAATATTAACATTAGCCAATGTGAGAGAGGCCTTCAGTTGCTTAGAAGTTACCCTGGGGTCCTTTGTGACCTCACTGACTATTACATGCCTTGCTCTTGGAGTGATCTTTGTTGGTCGACCACTCCTGGGGAGGGTAACAATGGTCTTGAATTTCTTCCTTTTGTACACAATCTGTCTGACTGTGGATTGGTGGAGTCCAAACTCTTTTGAGATGGTTTTGTAACCTTTTCCAGCCTGATGAGCATCAACAACGCTGTTTCTGAGGTCCTCAGAAATCTCCTTTGTTCGTGCCATGATACACTTCCACAAATGTGTGTTGTGAAGATCAGACTTTGATAGATCCCTGTTCTTTAAATAAAACTGGGTGCCCACTCACACCTGATTGTCATCCCATTGATTGAAAACACCTGACTCTAATTTCACCTTCAAATTAACTGCTGATCCTAGAGGTTCACATACTTTTGCTACTCACAGATATGTAATATTGTGCCATTTTCCTCAATAAATAAATGACCAAGTATAATATTTTTGTCTCATTTGTTTAACTGGGTTCTCTTTATCTACTTTTAGGACTTGTGTGAAAATCTGATGATGTTTTAGATCATATTTATATAGAAACATAGAAAATTCTAAAGGGTTCACAAACTTTCAAGCACCACTGTATAAGTGTCACCCCTTTTCATACAGGACTGATGCTTGTATAAAGACCATTAGACTGAAGTCGGAACAGGAACTGAGGATGGTGTCATTTTGTTAACCTGAGAACGGAATTTGTAGCCAGTGTTAATTCAATACTCAACAGGAGAACACATGTTTCTGCAAGATCCTGTATTTCTGCCCTTGGAATCATTACACGCCGGGTTTGGCAGTTTTTGACTGAAAGTAATCCAGATAAATCCTGTTAGTGTTATTATTGGTTGGACAAAACGAGCCTTCAATTTGACAGTTTGGACTTTTCAGACTTGCTTGTACTACAATTGCATTCCGTATGCCGTAATTTAAGCTGTTTTTATTGTTGAAAAGATTTATTTGTTCTCATAATGCATTCACTTCATCACAATAGCTCTAGTCCCTTATGAGGAATTTGCAATGGAAAACTATCACGGCACGTGTTGTCTAACGTTGTTGCCATTTAATCTTTCTGCAGACGAATATACTGATGAGGAGGAAGTGCAGTCCTTTGGCTACAAACGGTTTGGTGAGTAACCTACACTTCACCACTCAAGCTGCTTTTCGACCAACAGGGAACGGGTTCTTGAACTGGTTCTGTTCAGGATTCTTTGAACTTTTTTCAGTAGTTGCGAGTAGGACCATCGGAATCGAGGATGAGTCATGAACAGAGGGCATTACACAATGCACAACGGAAGTAAACAGTAGTAGCAAGACGGCGGAGCGCATCGATTACCTGCAAGGTTTTATTCTGTTATTGCAAATATTGGTTTTTAATTCCATATTTTTCTGAAGACGTATCCTTTTCTGCTGCATTCTCCATTGCTGAGCTCTGCTTCTTCTCCAAACTAATGACACGTCCACTGATGTCATAATGGTTTGTGCTGGAAAAACCAGCTATATTTTGGTTGGAAGCCAACTTTTCAGGTTCTGAACCAATTTATCTTGGTCAAAATGCTCTGAAAGGTTCAAAATGCGGTATAGTGCATGAACACGAACAGAACCTGTTCACTGTTGGTGAAAAAAGAGTAACAAAGTACAAATTAATTGGGCCTTGGAATAAAAAAAGTCTCTTCTTTTTGAATTCCCTCAAAAAATGGCAAACAGTTTAAAAAAAAAAAGATTTAACTGTATGGCTAAAGCAGATGAATATGGAGTCATGTCCCAACATTTAACACAGTCCTCCATGTCACTATACGCTAGAGTCATTAGCCTATCTGAGGTACACTGGTGTGAACAGACCTCCTCATTTTTACTTTCTTCAAAGAATGCCATTTTCTATACACTCACCGGCCACTTTAATAGGAACCTGTTCTTGATTCTAAGATTCCTGTTATTAGCTGGCAGGAGTGGAACGCATTGTGGTCTTCTGCTGTTGCGTGCTGAGATGCTTTTCTGCTCATCACGGTTGCTAGGGCATAATTTTGGGTAGGGATGCTAGGGACGTGTCCCTACCAATATTCAGCTGCTACTGTGTAATCACGATCAATAAAACCGATGTCCTAACCTGAGCAATGATTATATGGCACACAAAGGGTTAAATGTATGCCACTGCTAATAATCCCCCCTCTAACGTAGATATCATTCTCTGATTAGCTACCTGTTTCTCGCTAACTTACATGGTTGGCTATCCCAGCTGTCACTCCATCTGCTGTAAAAGCAGCACACTTCCCACAGCAGCCGTGACTACCCGCCCATGAACCCCCCCGTATCTCACACGTACACACCTGGCCTACCCCATGCACCCCCCACTCTCTGTCAGCCTACAAATTGAGCTGGACTTCGATGTCCATGCCTGCTTGCCCTACGACTCGCATGCTGACTTGAGTATCATGGACGACGGCCCCCCTCCCAAGAAACGAGACATTCGTTCATTCTTCTTCAAAGTCAAGAATGTAAATGCAGGGTTTCCGTCGAGCTTTAAAAACTCAACAAAATCCTTTTGATGTATGGAAACCCTTCATAAAAGTATTGCTGCGGCTCCTTAGGCAGGTTTAGCAACGTGACCGGACGCATCAGAGCTAGGCTACTGCATAGCTGCAGAGAAAAGGAATGCTGGAGCAATGTAACTTGGTGTTAGATAATATCCTCGATGAACGAATGTTAAATTTATAGACCTAATGGTTTTACAGAATGTAAGTAGTCAGATGTAGGCTACTGCATGGCCATGCAGATGTGCGACTTGCATTTCAGAATCAACAGCGTGACAGCCGCTGAGTCTGCTGCTGAGTCTGCTGTGTTCACCGTTTTACAAAGACCTCTTTCTACTACTGCTAGGCTAGGCTAGATGCAACACCTTTCGGAAGCTCTGCCTTGGATCACTTTTGTGTCCCCACCAATGTCAAAATCAAAGTTACTCCCTTGCACGGTTGTAAATAGTTGCTATGAGATGATATCCTTCCTGGCAGCTCCAACCAATCTGGTCATTTTCCTCTGACTTCTCTTATCAACAAGACGTTTCCACCCACAGAACTGTCGCTCACTCAATGTTTTTTGTTTTTCGCGCCATTCTGTGTAAACTCTAGAGACTGTTGTGTATGAAGACCAGGGCTTTGAACCGGTTCAAGGAACGAAAACGAAAACCGGGAACTTTTTCTATTTCACATGGAACAGAAACGAAACCAGAAACTTTATTTTTTATGTTCCGGAACAGAAACGCTTATTAAAAATAATGGTAACCGGTTAATACCGGTTTTTATTTCGTTCCTCAAAGTTTCCGTAGCCTACAAATAAAAAAGCCATTCTCCTCCTGCGCAAGTTTCTATGACCCGCTGGGGTTCACTTCCTGTGTGACGTTCGCTGACTGAATGGAGAGAGCGGGAAGGTGGACTGCTATCACGTCTCCATGAGATAATAAGTGCATTACTGAGTGTCTGAGCAAAGAAGAGCCTGAACGATGCAACCTCCCTATTGGCTGTTTGTAAAAATGTATCAATTGTTGCCCTTCCCACGGGAATCATCGCGGGCTCGAGAGACGAGACCTGACGAGTTAGTTCGTTGGTAGCAGAACAAAATGTCTGGACACAAATCGGGTTTTCAGAAAAGGAAAGAAAATAAATGGAGGGTCAAAAATACAAAAAAGGAGGCAGAAAATGCAAAACGAGTTAAGGTAGGACAAATGGTTACTTTTCTGAGGCAGCCCGCCGTGGCTGCAGGCTTTCAGTTGTGTCATTGAATGGTTACTTTTCTGAGGCAGCCCGCCGTGGCTGCCTGCAGGCTTATTTATTATAGCCCATTTAGTTAAAATAGTTGATATAAAATGTTTATAGTTATAGTTATGTGATGGTTGTCCTGATTTAGACTGGTGGTTTTTTTTTTGGGGGGGGGGGTTGTGCGATGTTGCACCCGGGTCCAGATTAGGGCAGAACCGGCCCTGGCTACATTTCAGGTGTAGTTTGTTTTATGTATGTAT